>NC_069660.1:301643862-302268862 GCF_027244095.1 Hemicordylus capensis | reverse complement strand
TCTGGGAAGAGCAGAAGGTTCCAAGATCCCTCCCTGGCTTCTCCAAGATAGGGCTGAGAGAGATTCCTGACTGCAACTTTGGAGAAGCTGCTGCCAGTCTGTGAAGACAAGACTGAGCTAGATAGACCAATAGTGTGATTCAGTATATGGCAGCTTCCTATGTTTCAGTCCATCACATCCCCCCCTTCCCTACTTACATCCCCCCTCACCTCACCCAGCAGCATCAGTGCAAGGGTCTGGGCCTGGGTGCATCCCACAATCACAAGCTGGCCATCCCTACTATTCATTTATCAGCCAATGGCTACTTCCTCCAGGTCCACTAGCCCTCAGGTGGAAACTTTTCTGAAAAAAGACCATCCCATCTCAGCATTGCACATGGTGCAATCTGGTGTAAAATGCCAACCATCAGAATCAGAGCCCAAAGAGTAAATGTGGAATCAACATCGTATCCACCCAGAGAGGATAAGAAAGGCCTTTCATATCAGCAGTAATACCAGGGTCCTCTGTTCTGCATCTGTATTCAAAAACAAAAGGCAGCCAAAGCAGCCTGGTTGTACACAAACAAGGCTACAGTACAGAACGTTACAGAACCATGTGACTTTTGAGATGCAGGCAAGCAGAGGCCAATACAGATGGCATCCATCCAGCAACTGCCTGCAAAAGGCTGGACAGTTGGGGTGGAAGAGCACACAAGGATAACTAATGAAGAAAGTTAATTTCATACATGGATTAGAATTAAACATCCAGCCTCTCATCACTCAACGGAGAAGAGAGGTTGTAGATGTAGGTTTCAAACAACTGCAAATCCAGGCCAGTCTGGAACAAAATGTTTTCATCCAGCTCATTCTTAGAAGACAAAGGAAACTTGTCCATTATGAATGGTTTGACTAAATACCCTCTTTGTGAAGAACGGCAGCAGAGGGCAAGCTTAAACCCTGAACCTTCCAGGTGCTACATGGAACTTGATCCCTGGAGTGCTCCTTTTAGAGTGCTCAGTGAATCATAGGGAGGGACATAGCATTTTCTATACAGACTGGCAGCAGCTTCTCCAGGGTTGTAGGCAGGAGTCTCTCTCAGCCCTATCTTGGAGATGCTGCCAGGGAGATAACATGGAACCTTCTGCATGCAGGTGTTCTTCCCAGAGCAGCCCGATCCCCTAAGGGGAATATCTTGCAGTGCTCACACATGTCTTGTTGGAGCTAGGACCCTGGCAGCATCAGCTCTCAGCTGCAATGTCTCATAGTGTCCAATGTGGGGGGCAGTTAAGGTCATGGATAAAAGTGCTGGACTCCTCCCCTCTTTGTTTTTCCAGTGTCTCCATTTTGTCTTTCCAGAGATGGCTGTTGATTTTTGTTTCTCTCTTCAGCTGTGAGCTAAAGCTGAAATTAAGATGCAGGCTCTTTCACATTTATTTGTAACCTTTCTTTAAATAAATCCTTGTTTTGGTGGCCATTTTTAAAAAAACAAAAATGGCCACCGCGCATGCGCAAATGGCCTCTGTGAGGCCGTGGATCATGCCAGGCCTCACAGAGGCCTTTTGTGCATGTGCAGTGGCCGCCATTTTGGTCGCCACGCCGTTTTTTAAAAGGCCTGAGAGGTGCACTTTGAAAGCTAGCGGGGGAAGGGGAACCTCCTCACACACACGCACACTCACCTGCTGCCTCAACAATCATTTTAAAGGTAATTTTAATTTTTTTTTAAGTACTTAAAATTCACGAACCCTCCCCCCGGACAGGAGGACCTGGCAGGGGGTGGGTTTGAGGGGTGCCGGACCGAACTGGCCTCAAACCAAACCAGGCCAGACGATTCCATGCACATCCCTAGTTGCTTGCTCACACAGGGCTCTAATATTCAAAGCCTCTTTCTGTTAAGGACTAACTGTTATTATTTCATCTCTGGGGTAAAACACTTGCTTTGCATGCAGAAGGTTACCAAGTTCAGCCCCATATATCTCCAAGGGCTTCTCCAAACAGCCATTGAATGCTACTTTACTACACATAGATGGGGGTGGGGGGGTGGGGAGAGTTCATATTAGGGAACCATTTACACACAGTGATGTCAGGATGTCTACAGAAGGGGCCGTTCATACAACCAATGGCATTATTCAGCTTTGCTCCTGACGATTTGCAGTTTCTGCACATTATATGCATCCTAAAGAAGTAGCACTTTGGTGCAGTGTTCGAAACAGCTTAACTTCAGGCACTTCCTGCCACAGTAACGCTGCCTGTCTTGGAAAGTTCCGGGGTGCTTTCCAGACTGCGGGAGGAAGTGGTGTAAAATCCCACGGCTTTTACCCTAACGTTTTGAAGCTGCCATGGGATTCAACACCACTTCCTCCGAGAGAGCGAGAGACAGAAGGGAGAGGCAGATGGCTGGCAGCTTCTTCCTCCCTCTCATGGTGAATGTGTGCATGGGCACCATCAAGGTGCTTATTTTTCTCTTGAGAACATGGTGTGGAATGTAGGGGAGCCTTAAAAGGCATCCCTCCGAGAGTTGAAAAAGTTGGACTGGCGGCACCAGTCCGCCTTTTGCAAAGAAGGAACAACACCCTCCTTCTCCCCCAACTCCTATTTGAGCAAATTAAGCGGGGGGGAGGAAGGCATGTGTGTGAAAGAGCGAGCACAACAGCAAACAGCGGCAGGGGTTCTCAAGCCCGGTCTCCTTTCTCACTGTCCACTACTCCTCCCTGCAGCTGGGCATGGGTGGGGAAGCACCCCCCTTGCATTGGCAGTCGCTGGGTGGACCCCCCCAACCCCCCCAACCCCGCTTTGCAGCGCCACAATTTGCACAAGAGCACCAGGCTCTTGCCAAAAAAAAAATAATGGTGGGAAATTGTCTGCCTCTGTGCAAGCCACACTTCTACAGCGAGCCTATGCACTCTTTCTTGGGAGTTGAGTAAACAATTTACATTGAACTAAATTGTTTACTTCTGAGTAAACCCAGCAAGCCTGCAAACTGTTCTCAAAACTAAAAAAAAAAAATCAGCTACTTTTTTGTAAAAAAAAGTAAACTAAAAAAAAACTAAAAAAAAAATCAGCTACTTTTTTGTAACGCACATAAAACACTCTAAGCCTGGAACAGCAAGATAAAATCCGAAAACAGGCTGTGGCTGTGCAAACGGCACCTTGCTGTTCCTGTTTGCAAGATGGTGTCAAAAACCAGATCATACGAACCCACACTAAGCCTATATGTTGCAAAGCCATTTTAAGTCACCAGCGTCTGGAAAGCACCCTGGCTGGGTTGGGAAAGAGTGCTGGAGTGCTGCTAGTCAGAGCAGACAAGACTGACCTCGAGGGAACAATGATCTGCCTCAATATAAGGCAGGTTCATATGCTGTTTAGGAATCTCTTGGTTCTAAGGCAAAGCAGGAGAGCAACTGTTTTAAGCATTGTATTTACATGGGAATTGTGATGGTACACATAGGCATTTGGAACAACTCCTGTAGCTAATGCTGAGTTTCTTGAGTTTGTCTTGAGTTTCCAGACACTCTTTATTTCTATGACTAGATTTTGGTATTTAGTATTTTGGGCTGCAACCTTATGCATACTCAGGAGAAAACCTCACTGAATTCAACGGGACGTTCTCCCAAGTAAATATGCATAGGGTAGCAACGAAAAATATTGTGAGGAGTGTGAGGTTGTGAAGAAGTCCGGCACTGGTGTTTTGCCCTATGGCAATGCCTCGGGGTCAGTGTGCCTGGGATTCGACAAAAGAATGAAATGGACCAGGATGCTTCCTTAATGGGCAACTTCCCTGGAAGGTGGAGACCCCATCAGAGGTTATTCATCCTGTTCCCCAGCCAAGAATGTGTGTGGTCAGCAAAAAAAAAAGACAAGCAGTTTTATGTGGTTTATGTATAAGACAGGGTGAGCAGAGGCAGAAACAGAAACAGAAGGGAGAAGGAGAGGGAGGGAGGGAGAGTGAAAAGCCAAAACACCTTGGTGTGCAGGGGTTTCTCTCTAAGGATCTGAGGTAATGTGTTCCTTATTTTTAAGTGTACACTACTACTATTTGTCTACTGCTTTTCAACAAAATGTTTGCAGTTTCTGGCTTAGAAAGAGACTGAGGCAAGCTGGAGGTGCAGCAGCTGGCACAGGCCGCCTGCAGGTGGCCACCAAAGGGGAACAGCCTTGGGTGGCAGCCTTCAGGGGTGGGACTGAGGGCTGGGGCCAACTTATTGTTTTGGACCATTGGAAGGAAGACTCCTGCTCACTACATTGTTGCTTTGTTCTTAGGCTGGATACAGGTGTGTGTCTTAGGCTGAACAGAGATGGGGAAATGGGAGACGTCCCTCGGGCAGCTATACCAGTGGTGGTGGGGAACTGACGAAGGTGTGGCATTGGTAGGTCAGTGGGTCATTACAGAGGAAGAGAATTCAGAAATTTAATTGCTATTGCTCCTTCCAGCAGGCCTACCACCTCTTTCACCTTGGAGAGAGCAATGCCAAACACCGACAGAACCTCACTTATTACTCTGCTATGCCGGGTCGGTTCAAAATAAATCTGAGATCATGCATGACTTGATCGTGAATAAAGGAGCTGACTTGGTATGTATCACAGAGACCTGGTCGGGAGAGGCTAGTGGTCTGGTTAGGTCCCAGCTTCTCCCAGAGGGTTACTCCATGGTGGAGCAGGTGAGAGGATGTGGGCGGAGAGGTGGGGTGGCAGTGGTCTATAAGAATGCCAGCTCTCTTAACAGGATCCCTGTCAGGGATTTGGCCTATATTGAACGTGTGTTCCTAAGTCTAGGGAACAGGGATAGACAGGGACTTCTGCTGGTGTACCGATCACGCTGCTGCCCAGAGGAGTCTCTAATTGAGCTGATGGACCTGGTTGTTGAGTTGGCATTGGAGTGAACATAAGAACAGCCCTGCTAGATCAGGCACAAGGCCCATCTAGTCCAGCATCCTGTTTCACAGATTAGGCCACCAGATGCCTCTGGGAAGCCCACAGGCAAGAGATATGTGCATGCCTTCTCTCCTGCTGTTGCTCCCCTGCAACTGGTATTGAGAGGCATTGTGCCTCTGAGGCAGGAGATGGCCCATAGCCATCAGACTAGTAACCATTGATAGACCTGTCTTCCATGAATCTGTCTAAACCCCTTTTAAAGCCATCCAAGCTGGTGGCCATCACCACATCCCATGGCAAGGAATTCCATAGATTAATTATGCACAGGGTGAAAAAGTACTTCTGCTTGTCAGTCCTAAATTTTCCAGCCTTCAGTTTCATGGGGTGACCCCCTGGTTCTAGTGTTGTGTGAGAAGGAGAAAAATGTATCTCTTACCCTCTCCACTCCATGCATAATTTTATACACTTCGAACATATCTCCCCTTAGTCACCTCTTTTCCAAGGTAAAGAGCCCCAGATGCTGTAGCCTAGCCTCATAAGGAAGGTACTCCAGGCCCCTGATCATTTTGGTTGCCCTCTTTTACACCTTTTCCAGTGCTACAATATCCTTCTTAAGATACGGTGACCAAAGCTGTATGCAGTACTCCAGATGTGGCCGCACAATAAGGGCATTATAATATTAGCATTTTTATTTTCAATCCCCTCTCCTAATGATTCCAAACATGGAATTAGCATTTTTTACAGCTGCTGCACACTGAGACAACACTTTCAATGAGCTGTCTACCACAACCCCAAGATCTCTCTCCAGGTCAGTCACCGACAGCTCAGATCCCATCAGCGTATATGTGAAGTTGGTGTTTTTCCCCCCAATGTGCATCACTTCACACTTGCTTACATTGAACCACATTTGCCATTTTGTAACCCAGTCCCCCAATTTGGAGAGCTCTTTTTGGAGTTCCTCACAATCCGTTGTGGATTTCACTACCCTAAATAATTTAGTGTCATCTGCAAATTTGGCCACTTTGCTGCTCACCCCAACTTCTAGATTGTTTATGAACAAGCTAAAGAGCACTGGTCCCAGTGTCTGGGGCTGTGAGGGGGCTAGTATGTATCCCCTCCCCCTTGAATTTAAACTTGGAACCATCGATCACTCGCTGTGACATTTTCAACAACATTTTTGCAGATAAAATTTCTCACATTTGGGCCGAGCAGGATTCCACAATTATTGCAGAGTCTACTGTGAAGGTGTCCAGCAACTCCTCTTATGGGATTAGATTGGTTCATATTCAGATTGTGCCTCCTGAGGAAGTGGACAAACTGCTTTGGACTGTGTGCCCTACAACCTGTTCTCTTGACCCTTGCCCAACTTGGCTTATCTCATCTGGTAATCATATATTCAGAGAGGATTTGGTAAATAATATAAATGCTTCTCTGAGGGAGGGCAGGATGCCTCCTTGTCTTAAGGATACTATTATTAGGCCACTTTTGAAGAAAGCTGCACTGTATCCCTCAGAGTTAGCTAATTACAGACCTGTTTCTAACCTTCCATGATTGGGCAAGGTGATTGAGCAGGTAGTGACCTCTCAACTCCAGGCAGTTTTGGATGATGCAGTTCATCTAGACCCATTTCAAACTGGATTTCCTGTGTGCTATGGGGTTGAAACAGCCTTGGTCAGCCAGGTGGTTGATCTCCAACTGGCTATCGACAGAGAGAGTGTGACTCTACTGATCTTTGTGGATATTTCTGTGGCTTTCGATACCATTGACCACGGTATCTTTCTGGATCTCCTGAGGGATTGGGTGGCACTGTTTTACAGTGGTTCCATTCCTACCTCTCTGGTAGATTCCAGATGGTGTTGCTTGGAGACTGTTGCTCTGCAAAGTGAGAACTGAAGTATGGAGTTCTACAAGGCTCCATATTGTCTCTAATGCTCTATAACATCTACATGAAACCACTGGGAGATATCATCAGGAGGTTTAGTGCTGGGTGTTATCAATATGCTGATGACACCCAGATCTACTTCTCCATGTCGACCTAAATGCCTGCTTGGAAATGGTAATAGGCTGGGTGAAGGATAACAAACTGAAGTTGAATCCAAATAAGATAGAGGTATCAACTGGGGGCGGGGGGGGCGGGACTCGAGAGATGGTTTAGATCTGCCTGTTCTGGATGGGATTACACTTCCCATGAAATATCAGATACATAGCTTGGGAGTGTTCCTGGATCCAAAACTCTCCCTGGTTTCTTAGGTTGAGGCAGTAGCCAGGAGTACTTTTTATCAGCTGAAACTGATATGTCAACCATGTCAATTTCTAGAGGTAAATGGCCTTAAAACAGTGGTACTGTTATGCTGGTAACTCCCAGACCTGTCTACTGTAATGCGCTCTACATGGGGCTGCCTTTGTATGTAGCCTGGAAACTACAATTGGTACAGAATGTGGCAGCCAGATTGATTGGTCTCTGGGACAACATGAAGGGACCATATAACACCAGTTTTGAAAGAACTGCACTGGCTGCCAATATGTTTCCGGGTGAAATACAAAGTGCTGGTTACCACCTATAAAGCCCTTATCAGCTTGGGTCCAGGCTATTTAAGAGAGCGCCTCCTTTGTCATGAACTCTCCTGTCTTTTACAATCTTCTGGAGAGGTCGGGTTGCGGTAGCCACCAGCTCGTCTGATGGCGACTCAGGACCAGGCTTTCTCTGTGGCTGCCCCAGGGCCTTGGAAAATGCTCCCTGTTGAAATAAGAGCATCTCCTTCTCTGTTTGTTTTCAGGAAGACCTTCAAGTCTCTCCTGTTCTCACAAGCTTTTAATTAGAATTTTATTAATTTTAATTTGTTTTAATAACTGTTTTATACTATTGTTTTATTGTGTTTTATGTATTTTAATCTGTGATTTTTTAATATCTTAAATTTTGTACACCGCCTAGAGATGTACATATCAGGAGGTATTAAAAATGTTAAATAAATTAATAATAAATACATAGAAGAAGAAGAATGAGAAGATGGTTCCCTGTCCCCAATAGGCTCGCAGTCTAAAAAGGACTTTTTGAGCAAAAAGAACTGTAAAGTAATAAACCCCTGGAAAGCTGCTGTGCTGGGGCTGGAGAGGGCCAGTTCTCCCCCTGCTTAATATAAAAAGAATCACCACTTTGAAAGGTGCTTCTTTGCCCAGTTAGCCAGATAACATGAATATATTGTTTACTCCCATATAATGCTTAACTTGTATATTTGTAAATAAACCAGATATTTCAAAGGCGTCATAAGTCTCCAGTGATCCAAAGGAAGCTAAAATACAGGTAGCTCTGGTTCCTTGGAACTTTTCACCATTCAGTGCAACATAGTGCATGGATGACAATATCAAGCACCAGAAACTAGCTTTGGAAAGTTTCACCACCAAAATCAATAGGACTTACTACTGAGTAAGTTCTGGAAACAATGGCCCTACTCTTGTGTAACATCATTTGCATAATTTTTGCATGTGTGCAATTTATGTATGCAACATTACTGGGCTGACATACTCTTGTGTTATAGATAGCAGAACATCTATATATATATATAATTCTCTAAGGCGTACCCTTGGCTAATCCTGTGCGTGACAGCTCTTGCGAGAGTTCGTGAGCAGAAGCACTGCGGTGACTGGGCAGTGGAGATTCCATATGCAGATAAGGAGGAGGAGCCTGTGAGAGAAGAAGCACCATGGTGATTGGGGAGTGGGGATTCCATATGTAGATAAGGAGGAGGAGCCCGTGGCACCATGGTGATTGGGCAGTGGGGATTCCATAAGCAGATAGGGAGGAGGAGCCTATGATGGTTAAGGTTAGTTGGAATGCAACTGTTCAGAAGATGTTCTTTATTGTAGAGGAGAGGAATCTATATATATAAAAGGATAGCGGGCAGGGGTCTCAATAGATAGATAGATAGATAGGGCAGAGGTCTGCAAAGAGAGGCGTTGTGAGGGAGGAAAGAGCCCCTTTAGGAAAAGGAGGCTGGCATGTGAATTAGATGAGGAAACAAAGTGTTAGCTCAGGAAGGGAGGGAGAGAGGGGAGAGTGAGTGGAGGACAGAGAAAGAGAGAAAAAGAAGGTAGGGGAAGAGAGAAAGAAGGAAGGGCTAGGGATGGCCTGAGCCTGTCCACAGCCTGAGGGGAACAAGCGGCCATGGCAGCGCCTATTGGCAGCAAGGAATGGCCCAGTCAACCACTGCTGTTGTTTGGGGCTACTGAGGCCATTGGTGGAGGGAGGCAAGCAGGCAAGAGACACACCCAGACCTGTCAGCAGCCTGAAGGGAATGAGCAGCCATGGCGGCAGTGAGGAAGTGCCCTGTCAGTTGCTCCTGCTGATGCTTCTGTGGGGAGGAGCAGGAACGGAGCTCAGGTGAGGGTGGGGAAGTCTCTGTGGACAGGGGGCTACAGCTTGGCCAATAGGCACCAGCAATGCTGTGGCCGTGACCAAGAGCGGTGAGGGGGATGGAGTAAAGGGATGAAGAAGTGACCAATACGGGTGAGGGGGGTGGAAGCAACCGGATGGAGGAGGAGGAGGAGGAGTGCAGCTCAGGTCAGGTGGAGAGATATCTGAGGTGAGGGGGTCTGTGGCAGGGGGTGAGGGGAGCAATCGAGTACTAGCGCGCAGATGCTCTGCGCAGGTTAAGCTAGTATAATACATATTGTCATTCTTTTAAAATTGTTTTAATGCTCTTACTTTTTAATTTTTGTTTTAATCTATATTGTTTTATTGTAAATCACCCAGAGACATGAGTTTTAGGTGGTATAGAAACATGCCAGATAGATAGATAGATAGATAGATAGATAGATAGATAGATAGATAGATAGATATCAAACAACGTGGGAGTTACTTCTGAGTATACATGTGGGTACTGTTAATGGAACTGCTCCCGGGGAATTGATGGGGACCCCGAGCTACATTTTAGGCTTGTGTGGGGGAATTAGCTAACTTGAGATGGAGCAGTCCCACCTTCACAATAAATTTTTTTCAAAGCTTTGGTTGTAGAAAGAACTGGATGGGGAGGTTAAAGTTCAAAATAAAATGAGGTTTATTGAGAGGTTTGGGGGTTTAGGAAGAGAAAATAATGGTAAAATGAGAAACAATATTAAACTAATAAGACTAGGGGTGTGCACAAAACCATCTGGCCTGGTTCGGTTTGAGTTCAAACTGAACTCCAACCGCACTGGGTCAGTTTGGTTTTGGCTCTCTTCAAACCCCTTCCCCCTGGTTTGGTTCGGTTCAGGGGGGTTCGAACATTATTTTTAAGATTTTCTTTTTTTTAACTTATCCCCTCTGGGGGGCTTCTCCAAGGTGGCAAGTGGGTCCACAGTGATTCCCCCTCCCCCCGCCGGCCTTTCCCTAAAAATCACCCCGTTTGGGCTTCTTCGGCCCTTTCTGGGCCTGTTCCCTGGTGTGGTGGCCATTTTGGAGGCCACCACACCTGTGCAATGGGACCCTCAAGCCCCCCAGAAGGGGTAAGTTAAAATAAAAAATAAAAAGATTAAAACATTTTTTTAAAAAAAAGCTCAACAGGAGTGTTCTGTTCGGAGTGAGCCGAACTGGGGGTGGTTTGGTTCGACCCCGAACCTTCAAACTGAACCAGTTCAATGTCGAACCAGTTCAGATTCAAGACGGTTTGCACATCCCCAAATAAGACTAGCAAGACCAACAAGTTATATAGAACTATGTTACAGCTCACAAGGAGGCGATTTGGCTTTAGTTTCCAAATCAGGTTCACTCAAGGCTGACAAGAGAAAAACATGCAGTTTTAGATTGTATAAGGAATGAGGGAAAAGGGAAGTAGAGTTTTGGGAATAGGGGTTATATACTACCTTACACCTTCCCAGAGGAATGCTGTGAACCCTTGCAGCTCGGTCATTTCCAAGAGGCTTCTCTCCTCTGAGGCAGGCAGGAAGGCGGGAACGGGAACCCAGGAACCAGGCAGAGGTCCAGGAGCCAGGAGAAATAAAAAAATGGACCAGAATCTCTCTCTCTCAATGGACCAGTGCTGCACAGACCAGGTTAGGGAAAGGGCTGGTTTGGAGGCAAAAAGTAAAGCAGGAGTGAGAGTCAAGGGAGGGGGAAATAGAGGTGCCTGTGCCAAGACGAAGGAAAAAAGGTGATGGGTCCAAAGAAGAAACACCTGGTGAATCTGAAGTAGGGACATGAGTGGCCCTCGAGACACACGTAGTCCAAGAGACACAGGAGACACAGAAAACACACAGATTGATGGTGTCTTGATCTCTTACAGGAAAATTCTTGCCTGAGAGCATTATGCTGATCGTACCTTGCAAAAGTGGACAATAGGGACAAATGACAGGACACAACATTGTTCAATTCAAAAGTGAGGAGTGGAGTTCTTCTTGGATGAAGGCTAGGGAAGGTCTGAAGGACCCGTGTAGGAAGAAGTGCAAAGATTATCTCTGATGTCTTTTGGAATATCTGGGGGTGGCTAAAATGTAAACAAGCTAGCTTCCTTCACCTCTAACCAGCCATTAACATACTTGTTAGCAAAGGAGATGGCCTGTTGCTTTCTTATCACTCCTTCCTGAGGAAGTGCTATCTTGACCAGCTCTGCTGTGCCAACATAGGGAGAATACTTAGTTGATTCTTTAAAGAATAGCTCTTGATTTAATCACATCTGCTCCAGCTTCTGTAAGTAATCAAGGGGTGACAGCAAGGGGAGGTCCTTCTGCAGTCCTGTGCTTTGAAACTGACCTAAGAGTTCCTTCTCCCAGGCTATGTGCCAAAGTGACATGCCCTTTGAGTTAGCTGCAGGCGAAACAAAATGGAGATCTGTAAGATCCAGAGTGCAACCAGTGGTAACTACAGGCTTGTAGTTCCAAATGTAGAGGGGTGCTCCTCGGGGGAGCCCCCCAACAGACTCTCTTTGTAACAGTCCACATATTGATCACACAGCTTAGAACCCATGGATCAGGCAGCACCAGGGATATATCTATCATTGATCAAGTGGTGGGGGAGGATTTATCCCTGGGCCGCTATGGGAGGGAGGCCTGCCAACTCAGCAACAACTGGTTCTTCACTCTCCCCCTCCTGCTCGTACAAAGGCAGAGGCAAGGTGGGAACGGGGGGCGGGGGAGGGCATCTTGACTTTTGGCACCAGGGCATCACACTAGTCTTATTTATTTGTCAGAGTGGTGTACTACATACTTAAGTTTCTCCTCACAACAACCCTGTGAAGTAGGTTAAGCTGAGAGAGAAGTGACTGGCCCAGAGTCACCCAGCTAGTTTCATGGCTGAATGGGGATTTGAACTCAGGTCTCCCCGGTCCTAGTCCAGCACTCTAACCACTGCACCACGCTGGCTCTTTTTATGGCATAACAATCTGAAGAATTAGTAGTTCAGCACCCAGCACATTTTTTTTCTTAAAGAAAAGTTATATTGTAGTCTTGTGGAAGAGAGGTTTGGGGTGGTTTTTCACACAGATGGTTCCCTGCTAAGGCTTTAAGCAGAAGCAAGCAAAACAGCCCTCTGATTTTTTCATTTTGTTTTCTATTTCGGGAAACCACCCCTGGCACAAATTACAAAGGTTTGCTGTACTCAGAGATGGTTTATTCCGTGAGATCAGTAGGGCTGATCCCTGAAAATCACTTTAGCTGTTGTAGATTTTTGTTCTTCTTTGGCTGAGATACACAACTGACAATCCTGGTACCCCTCCCCCACCTTCTACATATGGCAAGTGTTGTTTTCCACTGGAGGAACTTCAGTTAGATGCTTGGGATAACATTGTGGTTTGGCCAAAAGAAACTGGATTTAGCACAGTGCCTGATTACAAGGTGGCTCTTGGTTGTAGAATTTAACCCTTCAAGGACCTGTACAACTGAAGAGCTATCGGTCAGGGGCACAGCACACACTTTGCATGTGAAAAGTCACCAGGTTCATTTGCTGGCTTTTGCTGTCAAAGGATTTCTGAAGGCGGAGCTGGAATAACATTTGCCCTAGACCTTGGAGATCAGCTACCAACCACAGCAAACAGAACTGGGCTGGGTGGGCCAATGGAAGGGCTATAGCTCAGCAGAAGAGCATCTGATTTGCTGGCAGAAGGTCCCAGGTTCAACTCCTACCATCTCCATGCAGGGTGGGGAGAGAGGCCTGTCTGAAAGCTGCTGCCAGTCAGTGTAGACAATACTGAGCTAGATGGACCCAAGATCTGACTCAGTACAAGGCACCTACTGTATGTGCCTATGTTTTACCCCCCGATGGACTAACTCAGTATAAGGAAGGTTTATGCCAGTATCCAAGGGCATCATTAGGGGGTAGTCCATGGGGGCCCCTAATGAATTGCTCTGAGCCCTGAATCTCAGTGGCCACCTCCCTCCTCCATGACCTCTTCCACTAAAGTGCAGCATGGGAGAGCAATTCCAGCCTCATCTCGCTCTCTGCTGCTTCCACCTTCATAAGCGCGGCATTATAATATGAGAGACTTAAACACACACACACACACACGTAATTATTCTTGGTGGGGGGATATGATTGAGTTTAATTATCAAAGGGGTCTCTGGGCCTGGGGCACTGGTGGAGCCAGACCGCTGGCAGCCTGGGCTCAGTCATGGGGGCGGCCCCGCTCACCCCGCCCCCAATGCCAGATGCGGGGGCTAGGCCACTACTGTGACTATGACTGGTCCACATTCCATGCACCATAACTCAGTCAGTTCAGAAAGCTGAGGTACAGAGTTGACGACGACAACGAATATTTATACACCTCTTTCCAACAAAAGTTCCCAAAGCGGTTTACATAGATATAAATAAATAAATAAAACGGCTCCCTGTCCCCAAAGGGCTCGCAATCTAAAAAAGAAACATAAAATAGATACCACAACAGCCACTGGAAGGATGCTGTGCTGGGGATGGATAGGGCCGGTTGCTCTCCCCCTGCTAAATAAAGAAAATCATCACTTTACGCTTTTAAAAAGGTGCCTCTTCTGTTCAGTTAGAGAGGCCAATTCCTGAATAGCAAGCTCCTAGGTCATTATCATTCTATAATATCCATGAGCTGTCTTTTAAGTACGGTTGGGATCCCTTTTTAATTTAATTTTAAACTGAATATTGGAGCAATTTATAGCCTGCTCTCACCTTCTAAAATACAAATAACATCATATATATTTACTGCTTTCCAACAAAAGTTTTCAAAATGGTTTACATAGATATAAACAAACAAACAAACAAACAGGCTCCCTGTCCCCAAAAGGCTCACAATCTTAAAAAAAAACACACCAAAAAAACACACTATAAGATAGACACTAGCAACAGTCACTGGAGGTAGTGGGCTGGGGGTGGATGTAGCCAGTTACTCTCTCCCTGCTAAATAAAGAGAATCACGATGTAAAAAGATGCCTCTTTGCCCAGTTTTTAATACCAGTTTAAGTGTCATGGCTTCCCCCAAAGAATAGTGGGAACTTGGCTGAGGTGGTAGGAGTTGTCTGTTAAGATCAAAATCCGCCCTCTGCAAAACTACCCTCACTCTTCACGTTTCCTAGGATGAGAGAATTATCGCCAGGGAACAGTGACATGCCCCAGTGGAGGGCTGCCACAACCGATGCCTAGGTGTTTGGGGTCAAACCAGGGTTGAGGAGCACCCTCAGATCGCAAACCTGCATTTTCAGAGGAAATGCTACCCTATTCAACATCAGTTGAATTGTGTACTCTCAGGGGTTCTCAGACTTGGGTCCCCAGGAGTTGTTGGACTACAAGTCCCATCATCCCCAGCTGCATTGGCCAAAAGCCATTGTTGCTGGGCATGATAGGAGATGTAGCAATAGCAATAGCAATAGCACTTACATTTATAGCACTTACATCTCACCTTCTAAAATACAAACAACATCATATATATTTACTGCTTTCCAACAAAAGTTTTCAAAACGGTTTACATAGATATAAACAAACAAACAAACAAACAAACAAACAGGCTCCCTGTCCCCAAAAGGCTCACAATCTTAAAATATTGTGAGAACTGGTCTTAATAGCCAGAGCTCTCTAAGCGGTTTACAATGATTTTTTAGCATATTGCCCCCAACATTCTGGGTAATCATTTTACCGACCTCGGAAGGATGGAAGGCTGAGTCAACCTTGAGCCCCTGGTCAGGATCGAACTTGTAACCTTCTGGTTACAGGGCGGCAGTTTTACCACTGCACCACCAGGGGCTACAACACTTGGGGACCTAAGTCTGAGAACCCCTGGTATAGCTGATTAGCACCTTTCTGGACCAAGAGCATCTCTGTCTTGTCAGGATTAAGTTTCCGTTCTTTGGCCCACAGAGATACACATATCATATATAAATATGATAAATAAATAATCCAGGTAGTCACCACCTCCAGATACCAGCTCAGTATGTGTCCCTGGAATCTGATGGAAAAGAGCTGAGTATCAGGCATGGCATTTCCATGAGGCAAGTTGAGGTGGTGGGCAGCAGATTACTGGGGCACCAGCAAGATGACAAGATGGCCTTCTGCACTTTTTTTTTTTTTTTTTTTAAGGGGAGGAAGGTGTACACAAGGGGACAGCGTTTGCTTCCCTGCCTCAGGCACACAGAGGCCTTGAGTCTCCACTGCTGAATATCATTAGCATACTGCTGACAAGTTCCAAATCCCCAGATGATCTCTCTCAGCGGATTCATGTAGATGTTGAATAGCTTAGGGGACACCATTTAGCCTTGTGGGACACCATATGATAAAGGCCATGGTGTCAAACAGAAGTCTCCCAGCACGTCCACCTAGGACCTGCCGTCCATGAAAGACCAGAATCCACATAAAAGGCTCCAATGGTCTGACTCAGTATATGGCAGCTTCCTATATTCCTATGTGTCCAAACGGTATATAAGAACATAAGAAAAGCCCTGCTGGATCAGGCCCAAGGCCCATCTAGTCCAGCATCCTGTTTGACACAGTGGCCCACCAGATGTCACTGGAAGCCTACAGGCATGAGTTGAGGGCATGCCCTCTCTCCTGCTGTTACTCCCCTGCAACTGGTATTCAGAGCTCTCCAACTAGTAGCCGCTGATAGACCTCTCCTCCACGAAGTTATCCAGACCCCTCTTAAAGCTATCCAGGTTGTATATCATGGTCAGTTGTACTGAATGCTGCTGAAAGATCCCAAGATGCTGAGGGAGAAGAACTGGTCTTGTGGTAGCAAGAATGAATTGTTCCTTTTGCTAAGTAAGGTCCACCCTGGTTTGCTTTGGAATGAGAGACTACAAGTGTGACCACTGTAAGATATTCCCCTTAAGGGATGGGGCCGCTCTGAGAAGAGCATCTGCATGCTTGTATGCCGAGGGTTCCAAATTCCCTCCCTGGCATCTTCAGATAAGGCTGAGAGAGACTCCTGCCTGCCTGCAACCTTGGAGAAGCTGCTGCCAGCCTATGTAGACAATACTGAGCTAGATGGACCAATGGTCTGACTCAGTATATAGCAGCTTCCTAGGTTCCCAACTTCCATAGCTGGGACAGTTTCAGGAGGCACTAGAAAGCCTCCTGCCTGCAACTTGGAGAAATCTCTGCCAGTCTATGTAGACCAGTGTTTCTCAACCACCAGTCCATGGACAGGTGCCGTCCGCAAGGCATTAGGTACCGGTCCATGAGGCATCAGTAATAAAAATCCCCCCCTTTAAAAAAAATTGGGGGCCAACAGAGGCCAGTGGGAGCTCTCCGGAGCTCATTTCTAGGTTGCCCTTGCTGTTGGATAACATTCATTTCACTTCCTTGAAATGAACATGATCCAGCAGAGAAGGCTGCCTGGAGCTGAGCCCCGGAGAACTGCCCGAAAAAAATTGGGGGGAGGTGCCTGGGGATGGGGGTGAGGGGGGTGACCCTCTTACTAACTGCTGGTCCAGGAAATGGCACATGAATAATGTACTGGTCCATGACTCCAAAAGCATTGAGAAACACTGATGTAGACAATACTGAGCTAGATGGACCAATGGTCTGACTCCATATAAGGCAGCTTCCTATCTCCCTATGATGTGCTGCTCCTGTCTATGGGGATGCGGAGCCAATCTTGTGGTAGCAAACTTGAATGGTCTCCTTTGCTAAGCAGGGTCTGCCATGATTTGCATTTGGATGAGTGACTACATGTGAGCATTGTCTACTGTAAGATATTCCCTTAGGGAGTAGAGCCATAGCAAAGTGGCAGAGCATCTGCTTGCACATGGAAGGTCCCAGTTTCAATCCCTGGCAGCTTTGGGAAAGACTCCTGCCTGAAGCATTGGAGAGCCACTACCAGTCAGTGCCGACAGTACTGAGCTAGATGGACCCATGGTCTGACTCCATATAAGGCAACTTCCTATGTCCCTAGTTCACAGTGAAGATCACCAGTCAGGGCAACCAAGGCCATTGCTGTACTAAAACCCAGCCTGAAGCCAGATTGATAAGGCTCCAGATAACCATTCCTCGCATCCTGACGACCTTAAACCCCCCTGGCTTAAATACACTTTGGGGTCCCCCTCCTTTTCTTCCTCATGTTTTCTTTGGAGTTAGGATGTTGAGTAAGCATTTGCCTTCAGACGCCTGTCCCATGTGCTGCGTTCCAATCACTGGGAACGCTGGACAGAAGATACCCATGGCATTTTGTATCAACCCTGAATCACAAACCTACATCCAAATGCCCTTGACATCTGGGGGCAGCTCAGCTCAGATGTGAGCTTTGATGTCTGGGCCTAGCACTAATTGTAATGGACTGCTCTTATCCTCCTCCAAGAAATACATGCCAGGTGCCTTGCTTGAGTCTGGAACACACTGTTCTTGCACAACTCTTGAGGATTACAAAAAGAGCTGGACAGAAAGAGCAGCAGTTAGAGTTGGTGTTTAGGTGTCTAATGTTTGAGTTTTTTACTGTCACCCATGCACTGTGACAAGGCCAGGCAACCTTACACGTTGTGTGGGCTGAGAGCAGCCCTCTACAAAAAAACCCCAAAACTGCCTCCAATGTGGGGACCCAGCAATGGTTCGTTCACAATTTGCTGCACCTACAAATATCTAGACTATGTTCTGCATTCATGTTTAGCAGCCGAGCTCAACTGGACACATGTCTGGGGTGGGGGGAGAGGTGGCTAATTGCACACATTGTTGCATCATTAAGCCAACTGCACATGTGATTGGCAATAATGATTCAGATCTGAATTACAGCGTTGACATTCTTACATGGAGAACAGTGAGGTAGAATTAAACCTATTGCAAATGATAATATACATGAAAGGCAGATTGAAATCCAGATTGCAAAAAATCACATATTTACTTTCACAGATAAGTGTCCCACACATGTTACACCCATGAGCACTAGGGAACAGAAATACCTGCATAAGAGAAAAGGGGCAGATTTTGACACCCCTAATCTAGATGTGTGTTTTGTATTTGCCTCATATTTACCTCTACCTTTGTTCATGCAGTTTATCCCACGTTGCACCTCTCAACCCATACACACACACACATCATGCTTTCTCTCTCTTGGACAGTGGGAAATTCAAGTCAGCCTTTAAAGGGGAAATTGCCTCTAGGCAAGAGGAATGAAATTGTATCATGCCTTTAGAATAATCTGCTTACTTGCCTATGTATGAGTAGGGCAGGTTGGTACAGGTGGGGAGAGGGTTTACTCCTCCACCTGACTGAGACAATCTTCACTGAGCACCCTCCTGCAGCTATTGGCTGGCTCTCCATAACCCTTCTCCTAATATCCTGTTCTCAGACTCCATGCCTTTCCTGTTTCCTGTCTCACCCCCACCCTTCCAATCCGCCCCACCTGCATTATTCTTGGTTGCCACAGCCGCTGACCCTGCATAGCCAATTGACCGCTGAGACTTCAGTGCCGCTTCCAGCTCCAGATGAACCCCAATCATATCAGAAGGAGTGGCCACATCAAGAGCAGCATCTGTGTGTAGGGTGTTTGCTGCTGGGGTGGTCCAAGGTCGGAAAGCCCAGCAAGGTGCATGCATCCGTTTTAAAAATGAACCTGCATTTCAGGGGGCCTGTACCCAGGTCCACTTTTAACACAAACACAGGTATAACCAGGCGCGTAACAATGATAGGGCAAGGGGAGACAGTTGTCTGGGGGCCCCACTGCCTGGAGGGGCACCCCAGGGGCACCTCATGTGACTCCCCATTGCCCCCTGCCCAGCCCCATAGCCTCTCAGCCACTTGCCCTCTTCGCCGTCTCTCCTGCTTGTTCTGCTGGCCCGCAATCGAAGCAGCAGGCAAGCTGCCAAGAGCTCCTTTTCTCCCGCCTCTCAGCTGATCGGCGGGTGGGCGGGGCTTCCACGGAGGCCTCCGTGTAGGCCGCAGTGAAGCCTGAACTCGAGTAGGGCCCAAGCCAGCCAGGAAGGAGGAGGCAGCCAGAGTGTTCTCTGCAGCAGAAGACCCCTTGCTGCACTGCTTAACCCAGACCAGCATTTGCCAGGTAGAGTGTGAACTCCTTTTTGTGGTTACCTTTCCCGCCCACCCCCATATATAGGGATCTGCTTGCCATAGGGCTTGGATATGGGGGGGGGGAGGGACCGAGAAGTCTCTGAATATTTATTTTGAAACAGCTTGGAAAATTTGCTGACTTAAAAAAAACTATCTAAAAAGTCCTTGTGTCATGGCAGAAAATTGCAAAAACTTCTGGAACAGTATTTTATTAATTTTATTTATTCATTCATTCATTTATAAATGCACTTATGTTCAAGTTGTTTTGCAACCCAGAAGGTCTGAGTGAGAACTGCGAAGCATGTGTGGTGCTTTTATTTTATTTTTCTTGTGTGTGAACTGCTCCCCAATAACTTGCAGGGACTTCAGGGTAAATCTGGCCAACATGTGAATGCAGCACCTCCATTCCAGAGGAGAGGTGTCTTAAAGGGCTTTAAAAGCCTCCTGTGAAAAACCTCCTGCAATCAAACTTTACTGAATTTGTTCAGAATTCTGAGAAAACAAACATAGGTTCACCCTGCATGGTTGAAAGTCTCCTTTGCTAATCTGCAACAAGGGGCCCATTTTAATAATTCATCTTTCTAGTGTGTTCTAGGCATTAAAAGTAATACAAATGTATAGTACTCAATGTATATCACTATATATTGTGACGTGTGTGTGTGTATTCAGTGAAATGTATTTGCAGGCAGCATACTTATTTTGGAATATCAGACTTAAATCCTTGGGGGCCTGGGGTGTGCGGAGGCCCTGGACTTTGGGGGGGGGGCATTTTAAAATCTTGTCTCTGGGCCCACTCCAACCTTGCTACGCCCCTGGGTATAACCATTCACACAAAAATAAGTGTGTGTGTATAGACATCTGAACTCAGGTACAACATAATGTCTGAATAGGACTATGCTGTTTAGGTGAAGTGTTCACTACGTGCAGAAGCAGATTTCTTGCCTGCCATCACAAACTCGCCTAAATAAATCAGCCTTAGAGAGAGAAACGTTTGAAACAGCAGTAAGTGAGACTGCCTTCCAAAGATATTAAGGAGTGCTCAAACCGGAGATGTTCTCAGTCAGCTTGGGGAAGGGGAAAGTGATATGTTAAAACCCAGATCCTTAAGGGAACCTCTATTACAAAACACCATGGAAGTGCAATAACATCTCCAGGAATTAGAGTGCCAGCCTTCTTGCACAAGGACAGAAACACAACTGTCAGCTAAAGCGGTGATGATAGGTTACACAAGCTCCATTGCAAACACATAGGAACAGAGTCAAGATGTGTGGGGCTGCTGCCATACAGGCCAGTTGCAAGTCACACTGTTGTGTTGTGATACCTCCTTGCTGTTACCAAGAGCTTGGGAGCTTAACAATTCAGCTGTTCCCTCAGCTGTGATCTATTTGTGGTTTCATAATTCTCATGTGTTACCTTGGTCAAGAGTTATTTTCCACAAACACATGTGCTGGGGCTTCATTTAGGCTTCCTCTGACACTGTCACCCCCAATAAAGCTTTGGGTTGAATTTCCTGGAATAGTTATCCCCCCCCATAACTTCCCAGGAACACAGATGAGCAGGGAACTCTATTTTTCTGGAATTAATTTATCTTGCAGAGCAATTCACAAGATTTCTAGATACCACTGAATACGAGGAGTACCTGCCTCTGATACTGGTGTCATCAGGGGGTTAGGAACTCTGGAAACCCAAATTCTATGAAAACCCACCCACCCCCGATATTTCACAGATGAAAATAAGAACACCCTTGAGTACTGACATCAACACTTTTATTCTCACACCAAGCATCATTGTATAAGCATAATCTCCCCCTCCGCCCAGTCATTATACCAGTGGCAGCTGGGATAAATGGGCTGTGGGGTGGGAAGTGAGCTGTGGGCACAGTGCATCAGGCTCCCATTCTGCCCTGCCCCTCCCCAGCTACCCTCTCGTATCACTCTAGGCCCAGCGGGCTGGCAGTTCACTCAGTTGGGGTCTGAACTCGCCATCTGCTTGGTTGGAGAGTTTAATCCCCAACCACTGGGCTCAGGATGGGGAGAGATGAGAGAGGTAGCCAGGATGGGGCCACCAGGAGCATCCCTCATTACAAGCCCTGCGGCTTTTCTCCCCCCCTCTCCCGCTTGTTTATACCTGCCACCACTGCATTATACATTTTGCAGGCTTTTTTCTACCTGACGCACACTGTGGGCCATTTCAGACAATAATTCAACCAGCTCATCCTAAGCATTTGGGCCCTGGATATGTGAAAGACCACCTGCTCCCAAGCATTTCTGCCCGCTTAACAAGATCATTGGAGGGGGCTCTGCTCTGCATGCCCTCGATAAGAGAGGCTCAGCTGTCCAGCACGCAGGACAGGGCCTTCTCAGACATTGCCCCCAGGCTTTGGGATGCTCTCCCAGCTAGCATCCACTCCTCAGCCTCCATCACAGTTTTTAGAAAACAAGTAAAGATGCAGCTCTTCACCCAGGTTTTCACTACTGCTGCTTTGTGGTTTTTGGGTTACTGTTGTATATATGTTTTTAAAAGTTTTTAAACTTTTAAATAGGGATATGTTATGTTCATATTTAATATTCGTACTTTTAATTTGTATTTTAATTGTGCATTGTTTTAAATATATTGTAAACTGCTTTGGGGTTATTTTAATGAAAAGCAGTGTAGAAATGGATCAATCAATCAATCAAATATATGGGGGAGCAGAGTGTGGGTGCACATCTCTGCTCTGCTCCCGCCCACTCAGTGTGCCTAATTGCATTTCAGTGTGTAGTTTTAATGCTAAAACTGTGCATAGAGGAATGGTTCGGACAAACCACGCTGCCCCCATGCAATTAGATCCTGATGCGTCAGAATGGAAAGAGGATGTGCATGTCCACACTCCTCTCCATACATTTAATGGACCAGCTGGAGTATTGTCCAAACTGGGCCTGTATTTATTCTGCAATATTCTGTCCTGTGGTGGCTTCAGCAGGTGTGTTATTAAAACTGACCATGACCGTTTCCTTTAAATAATACCAAAAAAGTAAGAATGTTTAATGGAATGCTTAATCTCACAGTGGATCTGGCTGTACTTATTACAGATTAGCTGCAACTCAAACACACTTCAGCAACATCTGGATAGGCAGTTAGTAGAGGCGTGGAAGTGTATGCTAACTGACACATGAACAAAAAGGTTTTTGTTCTGCTTTAAAGCAGGAACTTCAAAAGCTTCCTCACAAAGCAAAATTAAGACAAGGATTTACCAGAAACAAGGTGACATATTTTGTGCTTCCAAAACAGAAGCTCTATTTTACTCATATAGACTATGTCAGGGATTCCCAAGCTGTGGTACTCCAGATGTTGCTGAACTACAACTCCCATCATCCCCAGCCACAATAAATCGTAGCTGGTGATCAGGGACGGAGCCACCATTGCACGCACGGGTCCAAAGAACCCGGCCGCCATTCTGGTAGAGCTGCCTAATCCGCCCTAGCCACGCCCCCTGCCTCTGACATCAGACACTGGGGCGTGGCCATATGTGGAAATGGGGCTGCGTGACCTCGTTCACAAGGCAGTTCAGCCAGCTGTGCATTTCCAGCCTGGCTGGGAGCACCTTCCCCTGCTCTGAAAGGCAGAGAGACATAGTCCTAGCCAGGCTAGGAACCCAGCGCTGGCTGAAGCGTCTCACAAATGGAGTCATGTGGAAACTGAGTTCCTAGCCTGGCTGGGAACATGCCTCTCTGCCTTTCAAAGCAGGGAAAGGCATTCCCGGCCAGACTGGAAACGCAGCACTGGTTGAAGCACTTTGCGAAGGAGGCCCCATTTTTTCATATGGCCGCGCCCCCATTTCTGACATCAGACACAGTGGGCATGGCTAGGGCGCCTAGGGGCCACTACCAGGAGGTTGCACTTGTGCCACCGCCAGCTTCCTATGCACCTGCTGGAGATGATGGGAGTTGTAACTCAGCAACATCTGGAGTACCACAGGTTGGGAACCCCTGGACTATGTGTATAGTGGTGGCTGGTGGCGACTGGGGTGGAGGGGAGGAACAGAAGGTGGAGTATGCCTTTAACATACGAGTATGTTACATGGAGTATGCCTTTAACTGGCCCTATCCACCCCCAGCACAATACTTCCAGTGACTGTTGCTGGTGTCTATTTTATGTTTCTTTTTAGATTGTGAGCCCTTTGAGGACAGGGATCCATTTTATTTATCTTATTTATATGTTATTTCTCTGTGTAAACCGCCCTGAGCCATTTTTGGAAGGGCGATATAGAAATCAAATAAATAAATAAATAAATAAACATCTGGTAAAACCTCCCCTTGCTGCCCCCAGCATCCCATGCAGACAATCATCTGCTCAGCGGGCTGATGTGCATGCGCAGTGACCATTTGAGTGGTCAGCATGGCAAGTTTTTGCTATGTTGATTCTTCGAATGACTGCCGTATATGAGCATCAACCAGCTGAGTGGCAGGATGGGGCATACAGATGGTTTCCTACATAGGAGGCCAGGCAGCAAGAGGGGGAGATTTTACTGATGTTAAAGGCATACACTGCCCTCCTTGCCCCAGCCTCATAGGAACATAGGAAGCTGCCATATACTGAGTCAGGCCATTGGTCTATCTAGTTCAATATTGTCTTCACAGACAGGCAGCAGCTTCTCCAAGGTTGCAGGCAGGAATATCTCTCAGCCCTATCTTGGAGAAGCCAGGGAGGGATCTTTCAACCTTCTGCTCTTCCCAGAGCAGCTTCATCCCCTGAGGGGAGTATCTTACAATGCTCAGACTTCTAGTCTCCCATTCATATGCAACCAGGGTGGACCCTGCTGAGCTAAGGGGGACAATTTATGCTTGCTACCACAAGACTAGCTCTCCACCAGCCACCACTGGTATATCTATATAATTATGGATGGTCTATACTACATTATATGGAAGCATTATTGATATTTAACGCTAGGAATAATTAAACCAGAGGACAGACAAGGAATAGATGAGAGTGGGGACGGGTCGGGTCGGGGGGAGAGAAGAATAAATGCTTGCAGGATAAAAGCTTTACAATTTCACCAGCATCAACCCTGGCTAATGTTTCTCTTACTTGATTGCAAACTTGTGGTTGGTGAGAGGAAAGCCTTATCATCTTCACTTTGATGTCACATTCCTGGCCCAGCTTTTTGTCAGCGATGCAAGCAAAGAATGTATAATTTAGGAATGCAGACTGGCTGGAAAACATCTGCAAAAGCCAGATCATTTAGACCACATGGAGAATCGGAACCCACTAATAATAATTAGCCAAGGATTGTGGAATGTTTTACATCGAGTACCGTGTCAAACATCCTTTGCAAACCTGTCATACTGGAAATGTCTCTACTATACCACACATTTAGTCCAGTTTCAGAAGGAAATAACTGTCCCTAAGGAACACTGTGAATTGTAGTTAAGGAACACTGTGAATTGTAATTTTTCTTTCTTTTTTTTCTATTTGTTCAAGACCCCAAGATGCACCATAGAACTTCAGTTCCCAGGTCACTTTGGCTGGAAGCCATTGACCAATTCAGAAATTACGTCCACTACTCTTTCCTAATAATGTTGGGGAGGAGGGCAGGAACTCACACAACCAGCACCCAACATGCCAACCTGCTGATGCCTAATCAGTGTGGTATAGTGGTTAAAGTGCTGCACTAGGGTTGGGGAGACTCGAGTTCAAATCCCTGCTCAGCCATGAAACTCACTGGGTGTCACTGGGCCTGTCACTTATCCCTCAGCCTCACCTACCTCACAGGGTTGTTGTGACAATAAACATAACCATGTACACTGCTCTGGGCTCCCTGGGAAAGGAGTGGGATATAAATGTTAAAATAAAATAAAATAAAATAAAATAAAATAAGGGTGAGGTTTGTTCAAAATATTCCACATTGTACAGATTAAATCCTGTGTTGTTGTTTTTTTTGTGGTAGTAGTAAGTAGTAGTAGTAGTAGTAGTAGTAAGTTTTTACTGCCCATACACTGCCAAACCCTTAAGGATGAATGTCAAAAGGAACAAGAGCTTCCTTGACACAAATTACTTTTGCTGCCTCCAAACAGCTGGGACAGTGCATGATCAGACTGGCACGAGCCATGACAGGAGAAAGACAGGAAGAGAAAGTACAATGTCACATGCACGGTTTTGTTGGGCAAGATTAAACTGCTTCACACATGCATGCGTCTCACTTGGTGATTGCACCATTCAGTGAAGACTTCCATGCGTGAATTAAACATCAGAGTTCAAACACTGCAGACAGAATTCTCATAGCACCTCCAACAAAATGGCTTTATGTTCTTGTAAGGGGCTTAGACAAATTCACAGAGGACAGGTCTATCAGTGGCAACTAGTCTGGTGGCTGTGGGCCATCTCTAGCCTCAGGGATAAAATTCCTCTAAATACCAGTTGCAGGGGAGCAACAACAAGAGAGAGGGCACACTCTCACCTCTTGCCTGTGGGCTTCCCAGAGGCATCTGGTGGGCCACTATGTGAAACAGGATGCTGGACTGGATGGGCCTTGGGCCTGGTGCAGCCGGGCTCTCCTTATGTTCTTATTTTTAATTGAGCCAGACAGTTCAATTGGAGCTGAACATGTTGTCCCTACCACAGGGATGCAGCTGAAAACTGGCAAACGCTCCCCTCTCCCTGCTACAATGTCTAGGAATGCTCACCATCTTATGTGGAGTCATCATATTGGAAGTTTGCCCACCAGTAGCATTGACTGCCTCCTCCAGCTGGGATGAAGAAGCTCACAGTGCAATGGCTGCTGCATCATGTGCATATTTCCAGGCATTACACCAAGCAGAGAGCAAACTCACCATGGGCATCAGGGGCATAGCTATCGTTGAACAAGGGGGTCGGGCGTCCCCAGGCCCATGACAGAAAGGGGGCCCAGTCGCTAAGCAACAGCTCAGCTCGTCACTCCCTGCCCCCATTCTCCCTGACGAAGGTGGTGGCAGGCTGTGAACCCTGCAGATAGGTGAGCTGGAAGTCAACATTTATTTATGTGTAGAGTTAGGAAATGAATGTAATTAAATGTAAAAGTTATTGTAAAATATAATAAAAATTTAAAATGCAAAAAGGAGGAGGAGGAGGAGGAGGAGGAGGAGGAGGAGGAGGAGGAGGAGGTAGCAGGGACAGAGGCCCATCTTAACATTTTGTCCCAGGACCCCCTGCAGCCTTGCTACATTTCTAATGGGGCTTTACATTTTGGTGGCAATTAGTCCTGTGTGTATTTGAACAATTTTAATCATATCTCTATTAGGACTGCTACAGTTAGTAAGTTGATTGATTGATTGATTGATTAAAAAGCAAATTCTTTTTTAATGTTCATTATTTCTAATTAAATGTTGCATTTGTGGGTCTAGAGAGGTAGAGGGTGTTATCCATTACTTAGGAGGTTGTCCTTTACAAAATGACCCAAAGTGTAAATTTCTTGCCAATATTTTGCAGTCTCTTGCTAAGTCGCTTTTAGAGCAGATATCTATTCTTTCAGGCAATAATTTGTTTACTATTATGAGGGCTGAAAAACCTGTCCTAGGCACAAAGAAAATCCAAGCCCAGCATACAGCAACATGACGCAAATTAAAACATGTATGATTCATGCAGTATGGTCTCTCTACGTGGATAGGAACATAGGAAGCTGCCTTATACCAACCCAGACCATTGTTCCATCCAGCACAGTATTGTCCACACTGTTTGGCAGTGTCTCTTCAAGGTTTCAGGCAGGTGTTTTCCCCCAATCCTAGCAACCCAGAGATGTCGGAGACTGAACCTTCTTGGGACCTTCTGCATGGAAAGCAGATGTTCTGCCACTGTGCTACAGCTCTGTCCCTTTCCTAATGTCCATCCAATCATCCATCCTGCCAATACAGAAGCCCTTTATCAAAGTTCTTACCTGTCTGAGTGTGAAGACAGGCAGGCATTTCTAACTGGGGGAGGAGGACGCTGAATATGCATCTCTGCCGCAGAATGCTGGATGTGTCCAAGGCTCTTCCGTCACACTTAGAATGTCTGCCCTCACCCTGTGATGCTTCATTGCTTTGGGGATTAAGTCCTATGATGAGTCTGTCCATGGGGTCACCAGGTAAAGCAACTGAGACATCCTGCATTCCATTCCTTGTGGTGACACTGCCTTGGGCTTGGGCAGCTCTAGACAGATCATTTCTCTCTCTTTCCCGCCATGGAAGGAGAATAATGACTCTTCCTCATCTCCCAGAAGTGAGTGTGGGTTGATGAATGAATGCTCAGATGCAATTTGTAATTGCAAAGTGTTGTATGAAAAAAAGCAGAAGCCCGTTGTTATGAAGCACAGTCTTTGTACACCTGTGAGTAGGCGTTTGCTGCATAATTAACCTTGAAGTCTGCATGCAGAGATGTTATTGGAGTTATTTTTTACCTGCTGAATACTGAAAAGATGTGCCGAGGTTGGCAGGGCATCACAGGGGCTAAAAGAACTTGATCACCTGAGGCTGGGTAGGGTATGAGTAAAGGCAATCCCATCAAGGCCTGTTCCCCTAAATATCAACTATACTGTAGTCTATTAAGGATAGTAGCCCCTTGTGGCAAGGAGTTGCAATAAAAATGACAGCTTCTGCAATAAGGTTAGTATTGCTCATACAGTATGGATATACTATCCTTCTGCCAAGGAGGTCATGCATGCATCACCCCTTTTTTTTACTCACAACAGCCCTGTGAGGCAGGCTGGGCTGAGAGAGAGCAATTGGCTCCTAATTGCCACCCAGTGAGTTTCATGGCTCAGTGGGGATTAAAACCTAGGTATCCCTAATCCTAGTCCAACATTCTAATCACTACACCATGCTGGCTCCTTAGAGCACAAGGGTTCTTAAACTTGAGTCCCCTAAAGTTGTTGGACCACAGCTGCTGTCATCCCCAAAGGCCATTGTGGCCAGGGATTATTTATTTATGTATTTATTTATTGACTTTGTATACTGCCTCGTATAAAACTCTCTAGGCAGTGTACAGAATTTTATGTACAAAACAAAACTTAACACATTTAGAATTCATAAAAAGATAAAATCATAATAGATAAAAACACATTAATAACACATTAAAATTTAAAAAATAATGGGAATTGTAGCCCAACGACATCTGCTAACTGAGCAAAGAGGTGATTTCTCTTTATTTAGCAGGTGGAGAGCAACTGGCCCTATCCATCCCCAGCACAGCTTCCCTCCAGTGGCTGTTGCTGGTGTCTATCATATATTCCTTTCCTTTCCTTTCCTTTCCTTTCCTTTTGCCCCCCTTGGGGGACAAGCAGCCATTTTATTTATTTTGTTTGTTTGTTTGTTTATTCATTTATTTATATCTATGTAAACCACTTGGGGAACTTTTGTTGAAAACTGGTAAATATTTGCCGTATTCATATTTAGGAAGCCCTGTATTAGTGGCATAGCCTCTGGTCTAGATCTAAAACACTTATCTATGACAATAGCCCATCTGGCACTCGAAGTAACCCATCCCCATGAAAGGATGTGAGGGGGAGGAAATCTTACTCCCCTCCTTGCTGAGAGGGAGGAAAGCTTACCACGATTTTTTTTAACACGATGGTAGGGCAAGTCTGTGGAGACAGGCCACACCATTTATCCACCTTTTGTGCCTTACAGTACCCTGCAGGTAACTCAGTGGATCCCACCATGCTGCAAAACCCATTGTGCAAGGTGGGGGAATAAAAATAAAATGTCTTAATCCACCCTCAAGTTTCAGCGGTGCTTCAGCATATCTTGTGATCCTGTGTGGACAGGTTGGTCCACATACCTCCAAAATTCTGTCATGATTACTGCGTAACTCTCCCAACACCTGGATGTGAAGGTGACAGTAAACTCATCTAACTGCCAAGGAAGAATGTTGTTTTGAGGAGTCAGGTGCTGTCTGTCCTTGGCAGAAGCTTTATGGTAAATGCCTGGCAAGTGATACAGTTATCTGAGAGTATGTGCACTCAAATAAGTAAAACCAGATGGTAACAATAGCTAGCCACAAAACACCACTCAAGGACATGCCATTGTCTAGCTGTCTGCATATTATACAAATGTTGCCACTGTCCCACACAGGAGAAGACGACTGAGGAAGCGAGCACATCTCTATGTTTCCTGGGGTTTCTGGTGTCATTATTGGCAGCATAGTACAGCAGCTAAAACACTAGATTTGGATGCTGGAAACTCAGGTTCAAATCAGTACTGGACTGCAAAGCCTGTTAGATGACTTTGGGCAATTCACTGTCCCCATTCGCACGTAATGGGAAACCAGAGTTAAAGGAGACTGAGGTTGACTTTCCTGTACATCCAAATTCATGAAACCCCAATCCTGAAAGAAAAGCAACCCGAGGTTTCCCTTCCCAAACTTGTATTTGAAACCTCGGGCTGTAGTGAGTTTCACTGTTTCTACCTTAGGTTTTCATCCACCAGCATTACATCCATTTGCTGGACTGCAGGCTGCATTGGCAGTAACTGGAATTGAGGGAGGATGCTCCTCCCTCTCTTCGGCTGTGATTGCCTGTCAGGGCTGTCCATGCCAGAAGGAAGCCTGCACAGGCAATTCCCCCTCCCCTCTGCAGTCTCCATGACAGCAGTTTGGTTCCTGTAGGTTTCGTACAAACACGGATGGGTAAGCGTGGGGGTGGGGGGTGGGGACGGAGATTGCAGGTCCATTGGACACTCAGTTCCGCATTATGTTTGAATGGAGCATTTATCTCATAGCCTAACCCACATCACACGGTTTGTATGAAGCTGAACATTTATGTGTTTATCTAACACTAGTCACATTAGGCCCATTACAATAACGGGCGCTAGAAGAACCGTTGCCGCCTGCGCCCCTGCCTCACCTCCTCCGGGCCTCCTCCGGCAACTGGTGGCGGTGGCAGCGGCGCCGGGTGGTTCCCGCCGTGGGTCAGCTTCCCCCCAGCTTCCCCCCGGGCCCGCTTCCCCCGGGCTCTGGCTTCCCCCGGACCCACCGGCTTCTCCGGCCTCTACCCTCCGCCTCCTCCCGGCCAGGCCCACCGCCTCTTCCGGCCGATCCTGCGGCTCTGGCCAGGCCCACCGCCTCCTGGGCCCGCCACCGCCTCACCCGGCTTCCCCCGCCGCCTTCTCGCCGTGCCACGCCCGGCCCAGCGCCTCAGCTCCTCGGCCTCTCCCCGTCGCTGCCGGGCCAGGCCCACCAGTGGCCATGGCCGCCGCCGCAACGAACCTTCCGCTCCTGCTCAGCCAATGAGAGGCTATGCGCACCACGCATGCGCAGAACACCTCCCAGAGACACGGACGCAGGACACGGACGCAGGTACCCTAGGGTTTTATTATATAGGATGTCCGGCATTTAGTATACGTGAAGTCAATAGACTGGGCTGGCGATGGCATGGAGCTCAGACAGTGGTCCTTAAATGTTGCTTGGCATGCTGTCATGGTTAATAGCCACAAATAGATCTGCCCTTTATTATGAATTGGTTTAATCTTTTTTTGGAGGGAGCGGGGAGTAAACTCGAGCCACAAAATGGCTCCACGCTGCCTCCAGACCAGAAATGCCACCAGAAGTCATTTCTGGTGGCCCAGGAACCACAGATAGGTTAAAATCACCTATTTTAGTACCATGGATAAGGAAACTGTGATCTGTGAATAAGCAGATAATAAAGATCTCCTCATTATATTGAGGGTCTCAATGGACCAATTATCTGACTCACTCTAGGGCAGCTTCATATGTCCAAATTGGTTTTAAAGCAATCTTGCAACCCAAGTAACAGCTACCAAGTACCTCCTTGCTGCATTGAGATCCCCTCCACCCCAGCCCTGTCCTACAAGGAACAAGTGGTATAGCACCCAATCTGTGCTATACAAAACTTTCCAACTGCTTCAGACACAGCAAGATTAAATGGCAGAGAGATAGTAGGCAGATGCCAGGAACTAGCACAACAGCACTGATGCTAATGCTAAAGGAGTCAACTCTGCATTAGGACAAAGGAAATGTTGAGGCACACCTGACACAAGTCACCTTTATACGCCAGACATGTCAGAAATACATCTTTAAAGAATACTAGCTTAACCCATGCAGAGCATCTGCTTATTAGTACTTGATTGCTCCCCTCACCCCCTGCTACAGCCCCCCTCACCTCAGAGATCTCTCCACTCTCACCTGAGCCGCACTCCTGCTCCTCCTCCATCCTGTTGCTTCCATCCCCCTCACCCCTCTTGGTCATGGCTGCAGTGTTGCTGGTGCCTATTGGCCAAGCTGCAGGCTCCTATCCCCAGAGACCTCCCCACCCTAACCTGGGCCCCGCACAGGAGCAGCAGGAGCAGCAGTTGACGAGGCCTTTCCTTGCTACCGCCACGGCCGCTCATTCCCCTCAGGCCTCTTACAGGCCCAGGCCCGTCCCTTGCCTGCCTGCCTCCCTCCACCAATGGCCTCAGTAGCCCCAAACAGCAGCAGTGGTTGACTGGTTCCTTCCTTGCTGCTGCTATGGCCGCTCGTTGCCCTCAGGCCGCTGACAAGCTCTAGCCCATCCCTTGCCCTTCCTTCTTTCTCTCCTCTCCTCCCTTCTTTTTCTCTCTTTCTCTCTCTTCCACTTGCTCTTCCCCTCTTTATTTCTTCCCCTCCCTTCTCTCTCTCTCTCCCTTCCTGAGTTAACAGATCTTGTTCATATTGTTTCCTCATGTAATTCACACAACAGCAAGCTCCTTCTCTTTCCTCCCTCATGACCCCTCTCTTCACAGACCCCTGCCCATTATCCTTTTATATATATAGATCTCTTCTCTACAATCAAGAACATCAACTGACCAGTAACAGTTGCATTCCAACCTACCTTAACCATCACAGGCTCCTCCTTCCTATCTGCATATAAAATCCCCACTGCCCAATCCCCATGGTGCCACAAACTCCTTGTCCCTATCTACATATGGAATCCCCACTGCCCAATCAGGTGCTTCTGCTTGGAAACCCTCGTGAGAGCTGCCACGCACGGGATTAGCTACGGGTACACCTTAGATAATTATTTATATAGATGCTTTTTCTGTCAGAGAGCTATCATAGCATGGAATACACATAGCTTCAGAATTAATCCTGCAAACATCATTTCTATTGTGTCATGACTGATGATTCTGTATATAATTGCTACAGAGTGGCAGAACAATCATGCATTTATTTCAGAATTCTATCCTGCCTCTTCCCAAAGTTCAAGGTGTTGAGAACAATTATTTTGTGGTTAAAAAATTAAGGGTGGAGGAGTAGAAATATTAGAACAGTGTAAAATTTATAGATGCACTGATGGTGATTTATCTCACACCTGCTTAACGCCAGCTGTTACAAGCCAGGTTGAGCGATAAAGTCTTACAGTGCATCTAGAAGGCATAAAGATCTGGACTTGGAGGGACATCAAGTTCCACAGTGGAGGAGCAGCCACCAAGAACACCTCTCTGTGTGGTCATGCGGTTGCTAGATGCACTGACAGTTCAGTCAAAATGGTGCTCTCAGCTGATCTTAAAGACCACAATTAAGAAAAAGGGAAAAGATGATCTCTGAGGGCCCAGTCTTTTGCTGGCCTGGTTCAGATCCAACGATTCAGCCCAGGGCTGGCTCAAGTCATTGGCCAGATTGGCCTCAACAAGGAGCATCAAGGGTTAATGGGCATCCAAAAGAGCCAAGCAGACCTTCCATCATCTCACTCAGACCCTTCTTTAAACCAGTTCCCTAATCTTATCTGACACAGAAGATAGGGCCATTTTGCATCTCACCACCCAGAGGGGAGGAAATTATAATACTCTTTGGACAGGTGTGAGCTCGCCCCCTCCCTCATGGCTTTAAAGTTAGAGGACAATGGCCTGGCCAGTGTTCACCCTTTTTCATTTGCAAATGGATAATTATAAATAAATTATAAGCATAATTATAAATGGGAAGGTGGAAAGGGGATTGAAAGACTCTGGCGCTGACATTACCTCCATGCATGAAAGCCTTGTAGGACCAGAGATGATTGTGCCTGAGAGAAGCTGGGCCGTTAAACCCTTTGAAAGTGCAGTGGTGTACCTACCGCTTGCCAATATTTGCCTAAAGTACTGAGAGGGTCCCTGGACAGTTACTGTGCACAAGGATTTGCAAACTCCTGTTTTGATTGGAAATGATCTGAGCAGCCAGGTTGCCTGACATGCCTGTGTCAGTGTGGTCACATGCAACCAGGCTCAAGCACATCAGATATGGGGGCGTGGCTTGGGGGCACCAGGGACTATTTTGGCCAAGGGCACCAAAACCCCTTGGGCCCTGGTTCAGCCCAGTTTGACCCGGTTTGGGTGGCTATGCTTGTAAAGGGGAATCCTTACTGGATTCCCCTTTACAAGCAAAGGGGATTCCTAACTCTAAAACGGGATTGAAGGGGCAGGTAGCAGGGCAGACGAAAGGGCATTTTACTGGCGGTGGCAGCTTCCCTAGGTCCTGCCAGCGCTCCCCTCCCAGCAGCACAGGTCAGCGGGGGATGGTTCCGGCCTCCGCACATGCACGGAGGCTGGAACCAGACCCCCACCAGCCCCCGCTGCTGGGCAGAAGTGCAGGCGGGGCCTAGAGGAATTACTGCTGCGCTGCCGCCCGTAAAGTGCCCTTCTGCCCACCCCCCTGCCCGCCCCTTCAACACCTTTTTAGAATTAGGAATCCCCTTTGGCTGTAAAAGGGAATCCTTACCAGATTCCTCTTTACAAGCATAGCCACTCAAACTGAGCCAAACTGGGCCAAACTGGCTTGACCTGGTTCAACTGCACAAACCAAACCACCAGCTGGTTCTAACGAACCGGTTTGTGGACCAGCAGTTTGGTTTGAATTCAATCTTAATTCAAACCAAACTGCCCAGAACAGTTCCGTGCACACCTGTAGAATATGTACACCTTGTAGCATTTATTCAAACATATCTTGGAAGCAGTATTCCCTCTAACCGGGATTTCCAGCTGTTGTTGACTGCAACTCCCAGAATCCCCTGCTGCAATGGCTTTTGCTTGGGGATTATGGGAGTTGTAGTCAACAACATCTGGGAATCCCTGTTAGAGGGAACACTGCTTGGAAGCGAAGTAGCAGGACAAGAAGCCCCCACCTTGGAATCACGGTTCCCTCTAAGGTGTGCACATGTGTGGACGCTCACACATTTTTTGATTTCCACTCACTTAATTGTCTATCCCACTTAGGTTTAATCAGGAAGGTCCCACTCTGAATGCATGTGAGCACACACTACCTTGATACTGCCACCCAGAACAAAACTCATTCTGCACACAGATGAAAAAGATTAGGGAGAACACTGCTTGGAATAGGTATTAAGTCATAACTAGATCACCGGAGGATTAATCAGCACCTTGCTTAGTAACCCCAAACTGACCTGGCTGCTTCCTTTGTCTTTAACAAAAGCTTTAGCCACAGAAATCCGCAGGTGAACCTTGTATGACCATTAGCATACTCTGCAGCTAATACTTCAGCTCAAGTGATCCTTGAAGATTCAGGAGCAGGACAGGCAGCTGCAGTTTACACTTGTTTATTAAACATGGACTAGAAAAACTCTGGCAATCCTGGTACACAAATTTATGACAATGATCTCTCCCTTTTTTTTTCTTCTTTTTTTTTTTTGCCTACTTTCCTTAAGGAAAGTAAGCTTATGAGATCACCTGGCTGTGTGTGTGTGTGTGCTCTGCTATCAACTTCACAATACCTGGACAAATATAAACCAAATTAGCCAAAGTTTTAGGGACACATAGGGAAACCTCAATGGTGCAGTTTAGGATGATGTCATCCACCCCAATTCAAGGTGACAGACGCATGCATGTTTGAGGTGCAAGTGGGAACCAGTTTGGACCAAATTTGGTACAGTTGTAGGGACACCTCAAAGAAATAGTTTGTGATGATGTCATCCACCACAATTCAAGATGGTGGACGTGTGAATATTGGTGGAGGACCTGAGCCATTTTGGAAGGGCAGTATACAAATCAAATCAATCAATCAATCAATCAGTCAATCAATAATAAATATTTGACGTGCAAGTGGGCTAACTTATGAACTGCCTAACCTATTTGGACCAGATTTAGTCTATTTGTAGGGCTAGTGAAAGGAAGTAGGTAGATTAGTTCTTATAAGAACAACTTGTAAGGTTTTAATTTCTGTTTTAATTGTTTTCTGTTGCTGAATCTGCCCAGAGATGGAAGTTTGGGGCAATGTACAAATAAAATAAAATAAAATAAAAAATAATGGATAGAAACAAGTTTCTTTTTTTCTTATGAGATCCCATGTTTATGCATTCAGAAGGCTGCTTTAACAGCCATGCCTATATGATTTTTTGCCATTTCCTGCTCAAGACAAGTTAGTCTTCTGTGAAGCAAAAGTTAAAATGAGATATTGCCCTGTTTGGCAATACAGTTGGCCCTCATTATCTGCCATTTCAACAACTGAGGTTTCGTGTATCCCCAGAGGGGTCTTAAAGATCCGTGGTATAAATATAGGCTAAAATTAGCCTATTCACAGTTTTGAGTGGCCAGAAATGACCCAGAAATGACTCCCAATGTCGTTTCCAGCTGCCATTTTGCAGTGCAGAGCCAGTATGTGGCTTTTAAAAGAAATTGTAGCAAATCTTTTGTAAAATAGGAGGGACGGGGGTTTGGGAAGGCATTGCTTGAGACCTGGAGAGTGAAATAGAGTACTTTATTTCTCTTACTTATGCTCTCCTCCTCAATTTTTAGCTTTTTTGTGTGTATAGGAACCTAGCTCCTAGATTCCCAAAGGGATAAGGTTTCGTTGTTTGTGGTTCCCTATTATTCATGCCTATAGAGGAGAACAGAACCACCATGAATAATGGGGAACCACAAACAACAAAACCTTATCCCTTTGGGAATCTAGGAGCTAGGTTCCTATACACACAAAAAAGCTAAAAATTGAGGCCTATAGAGGAGAACAGAACCACCGTGAATAATGAGGGCCACCTTTATAGGGCCCTAAGGCCATTGTGAAGGATAAAAACATCAAGATCCAAGCATGACAGATGTAATGGATAGCACCCTTGCTCTCCCTCTGCAATGTTACAGGAAGCAACTGTTTTCGTATTAGGCAGTGAGTTACATCTTTCTGTGACAAGGATTTGTCAGACCCTAAAGGGTTTTCCTGCCAATCAGGTGGTATCCAGTTTATGAAGCAACCCTGAAGAACCGGGGGTGAGTTCATCACTTAAACTTAAACAGGCCAAACCAGAAATGATGTCCAGAAATCTGTGATCAGATCTTGTGTAGGATTTTTTTAAAGGTAAAAGCTTCCCAGCTGTGTTGGGAAAGTTCCCAGATGTATTAGGAAGAGAATCACCTGGGGCTGCACCACTTAGGGAAGAGTTTTTAAACCTTTTCCTTTTGTACTATTTTCCTAATTTACTGATACAGTAAAGTCCTAATTTACTAGTAAATTCACTTAGCATTTGTCTAGCACTTTTTGAATGTGCAAAGTGCTTCACATGTGTGATTCTGGCATAATCCAGGGCTGCACAACTTTGGCCCTTTTACAGATGTTGGACAACATTTCCCAGCATCCCTGACAGGGCCACTGTGACAGGGGATGATGGGAGCTGTAGTTCAGAAACAACTGGGGGGCTGAAGTTGTGCAGCCCTGGTGTAATCCTTGCAACAACCTTGTAAGGTAAATAAATGTCATGATCCTCATATTGAAGCTGGAGCTGAGAAGGAATGGCTTGCCTAAAGCCACCTAGTGAGTTCACCTCAAATATCTGAAAAGAGGACATCCGGGATTTAAGGTAGGGAAGTTCTGGTTTGTGGCTCAGTCTATTAGACACTACTTAATAGACTGAGTTTGAGGGGGCTGATTAAGATCGGGAAAACTGGGTAAGGGGGGAAAGTCAATCCCCTGCCCCCAACATGTGTTGGGGTTTGTGGTTATTTAGCAAAGCACCGAGGAAGCTACCACTCCAGTTACAGAGTGCAGAGTTTAGATGTTGCAGCTATTCAAGGAACATGCATGGAGATCACTGCAGAGTCTAAACTAAATTGATTTATTGGTGAAGTCCATTTGAGACAGGAAAGACCTATCCCATCTATCAGTTACGTAATGAATAGGGAGAGGGAGAGATGTTTCCATCTTCTCTCTAGGAGGAAAGGAAGGGGACTGACTCACTACAGGAAGTACCTGAGGCGTCAAAGCAGGGTCAATCTAATTTGGCCCCCTCCTACGTTCCTATTGCAGGTCTTCAACATCTCATCTATTTTGGCCTGTTTCAATAAGCTGTGTGACCATAGATCCTTGCCATAAAATAAAACATCAAATCTTCCGCTAGTGGTTGTTGCCCAAGGTAGCAGATGTCACATGATAGCCTAGATAAGTGAGCCTTGCATCACAGAGTGACTCATAATGAGAGAGTATTTCTGACTCTCCTAAAGGCACTAGTCATCAAAGGGGAAAAAAGTTGTCATGTGCTGAGATCACGACCATGTGAGTGGGCTTTGGGGAAGGTTGTCTGAAACCAGCACTAGGAGGGGATCAGTTGGGATGACTCAACACAGAGTAACTGATGCCAACAAACTTTGTGTTATCAAGTGACATCTGAAATTACCACGCTAATCTGGTCCAACATTATGGATTGAATTCAACCTAATACTGTATAAAGTTGTTTCTTGTGTTGATTTTTGTTTTGTTTTTGCTGATATTCGAAAACTCCAGTTATTTCTAACCTTTATTTATTATTTATTTATTAAAATTTTCTTATAAACCACCTCCTCCAAAGACTCTAGGTGGTTTCCTTTGTTAGAAAACAGTTTCTGATTTTATTTATGTGTCGTTTCTCATTTTTATTTATTTATTTAAAATGTCTTCCGTGCTTTCCCATCCTAATATAGGATGTCCAAAGTTGCTAACGAGCATACAAATTAAAAACAATGGCCACAGGGAAACCTATCCTCTTAGCCTATGGATAACATTTTATCTATCCTCTAAAATGATAGAATTTCTCCCCTCAAAAATTATCTGAAACTATCATCTGTTTTCAGCTTATTTCAATATGCCCACATTTTAAAAAGTCTGCTCTCAATACTTAAAAATAAATACATAAACCAACACAGAAATTGGACCCAATACTTCTTTTGTCATTCTTAAATAGTGCTGGTTGCAACCCTGCAACCCTCAGAGTGAGGCCTAAAAATACAGAGGTTTATGTTTTTAACCTTCAGCACTTGGGTTTTGAGACTTTGTTCTGAATAACAAAAGTTTTGAAGTTCCAGTCACCGTATCTTAAGAAGGACATCGTGTAAAACTGGGAAAAGGTGCAGAAGAGGGCAACCAAGACGATCAGGGGCCTGGAGCAGCTTCCTTATGAGGCAAAGCTACAGCATCTGGGGCTTTTTTGTTTGGAAAAGAGGCAACTATGGAGAGACATGATAGAGGCGTATACAATTATGCATGGAGTACATACCTGCCAACATACCTCTATTTCCCTATTCTCCTGAATGGGAAAATAGGGACATATTGGCAGGTATGGCAGTAAAGAGAGTGGACAGAGAGAAAATTCACTCGAAAGCGGACTAAGGGAACCCAGCCTGCTTTCGAGCAGTCATGAGAACCACAGGGAGGCGTGGGACTCCCAGAGGTTAGCCCTCTTAATTCCCCCCCTTAAATGAGGTTAGCGGAGTGAGTGCTCCACTAACCCTTTTTTGAAGATCATGAGTCACCACGGTGCAGCTCCGCACCACGGCGACTCTACTTTTTTAAAAATATTGCGCTCTTCCTCCAAGGAGCACAGAACGGTGTACTACATACTTAAGTTTCTCCTCACAACAACCCTGTGAAGTAGGTTAGGCTGAGAGAGAAGTGACTAGCCCAGAGTCACCCAGCAAGTATCATGGCTGAATGGGGGTTTGAACTCAGGTCTCTCAGGTCCTAGTCCAGCACTCTAACCACTACACGAGGAGACTCCCGACTGGGAGGTTCCAACAAGCCTCCTGGCCTCGAGGGTCTCCCCAAAATGCCCCACGCACTTGCTGCCTTTTCCTACTTACTGCTCCTGAGTTTTATGCATGCTGAATTTCAAAACATGTACCCCAGGTTTATAAATAATTCCTTATACTGACTCAGTAGTGCCATTTTCTGATAACTTGTATCGACCCAACTACATTTAGCATAATACCAAAAGCTGCCTTTTCAAGAGAAAAGGAACCTTTTTTATTCTGGGTTCCAAACAACTAGTGGGACTTCGTTACACAGATCATGTGACATGCATGTGTATGTTACATGCAATTTTTAGGACTACGCATCAAATCAGAACAACAATCGAATCTCATACAGCCTCTATTGGCAGCACTTTGTATTGTATAGTTTTTGATGCAAAATTGCTAATATTAGCAATGCCAAACTATTATTAGCAATGACAAATATAGTTTCTGCATCATATCGAGCTGTATCTATCATACTTGCCGATTTACATACCTGCCTACCCCTATTTACCCAGGACAGCCACGAATTCCCACCAATGTTTCCTGGCTCACAACCACACAAGGGCAAATCCTGATTCCCACCGGCTCCTGTCTCCCTCCTCTCCACTCCCTTCAGAGAGTCGTCCTCATCTGAGGGACTGTGAGGGAGGGGACCATCACAGAGAGAAATCTTCTCTCTGAAGGGAGCCTGCCACAAGGTCTCTCTCTCAGAGCGCATGGATTTCCCTGCAAGAAAGCAGGGTCTGATTTGTTTAAGAGAGCACTACCTTCCTATCCCTGCAGAAAGGGTGGGATTATTTGAGAGAGCACTGACTTCTTTGCTTTTCAGAATAATTTTTACCCCAGTTTATATATATCCCTGCAGAAAAGAGTCAGATTCATTTGAGAGAGCACTTGCTTCAGAATTCAGTATATATCCCTGCAGAAAGGGTCAGATTATTTGAGAGAGCATTGATTTCGCTTTTCAGAATAATGTATTGAGAGAGCACTGACTTTCCTGTTCTGAAATCTTCTGAGATCAGATGGTTGCTTTGGCTTGTTGCCCTCTATTAGCTATGCACAGAATGCCTACCAAGTTGGGGGGGTGTCCCCCCACCTTTTAAGCAAAACCTCTTGCTAATTTTATTTTTTATTTTTCAGGGGAAAATTGAAAAAAAAACAAAATCATTGTCCCTATTGCTCATTCTGAAATGTTGGCAGCTATGATCTAGCTCCATCTGATGATCAGATAGCTATTACATGCTTTTCTCTGTTGGTGATGATATCACAAAACGTGCTTGTAAGTGAATCTGGTGATGTGCCATATATGCAAAATGCTGCAGGGATTGAGAGAAAGGAGCAGTGGTGTGACTGACATCTCTGCTTCAATGCCTCAAGCCTGCAGCTGATCCAAGTATGCTGCAATTGGTTCATCTCCCTTCCAATCACATTGCTTGGTGGGCGGGGGTGAGGGGTGGGGATGTCGAATTGTATATTACAAGGTATCTTCTGTGAGTGACTTTTTCAAGGAGCATTGGGAAGGTACTGCTTTCCAAAGGTGGTTGGAAAGTGAATATTGTTGATCTTTTCTGAATGTATATATTGAGAGCAGAAGTGTTAAAAGTTGGGGGGAGAGGTTTGCCTGCTTCTGGGGGAAATGGGGGTGGTATCAAGCCCTAAGAAAGTAAAATGCCACCCTTGCTAACTAAGCCACCTTTTAAAGTGGTGATTATCTTATATTTAGGAGGGGGAGAGCAACTGGCTCTATCCAACCCCAGCACAGCATCCCTCCAGTTGCTGTTGCTGGTATCTGCCTTGTGTTTCCTTTTAGATTGTAAGCCCTTTGGGGACTACGCGCGTGCACAAAACTGGCTGGCCTGGTTTGGTTTGAGGCTGAACAGACCTCGAACTGGACCGGGCCAGTTCAGTTTTGTCCCCCTCGATCCCCCGATTCGATTCGGCTCCAGGGAGTTGCAAATATTTTCTTTTAAAATGCTTTTTTTTTAACCCCCTCCAGGGGGCTTCTCTGAGGCTGTGAGGTGGGGTCCATGGATGTTCCCCCTCCCCCCTGCCGGCCTCCGTTTTGTTAAAAAGCACCTGGTTCAGGTGATATCTGGCCCGTTCTCAGCCTTTTCCCCATCACAGCTTCCATTTTGGAGGCTGCCGCGCATGTGCAGTGGGCCCCTGCCTAGCTGGGTCATGACCCGAAGATAGCCCAAACCGGGTGCTTTTTAGCAAAACAGGGGAAGGGGGACATCTGCAGACCTCCCCGCCGGCCTTGGAGAAGGCCCCTGGAGGTGGTAAGTATTTAAAAAAGTAAGAATTTTTTTTAAAAAAATCTGCAAACCCCCTTGAACAGCTGGGGGGGGCGGTTTTGGTCCAATGTTGAGCTGAACCGGGTGATGGGATTCGGCTGAACCATTTCAGCTTCTAACAGGTTCAGATTTGAACCTATTCACACATCCCTATTGGGGACAGGGGGCCAACTTATTCATGTATTATTTATTTTTCCATGTAAAGTGCTTTGGGAACTTTGGTTGAAGAGCGGTATATAAATAGCAGTAGTAATTGTAGTTGTAGAAGGGCCACTATCAACTCCAAAAGAGGTCTACCATGCCTGAAAGCTTTATCCGATTCTGACTTAATAATATTCCATTATATTCTATGGGAAAATGCAACCCAAGAATGATGCATCAGACAATTCAATCCTGGCTGGTACAATTATCTGATGCATTATTTGATCATCACTTGCATTGGGATCAGTTCTGATAATTTTGTCCATGCATAGCCCTAGTAATTTTGCCCTGTGACAAGTAAGCATGGGCCCTAGTTCTGCCCTGGGTGTTATTGGATGGCCTTGAATCTGATCCTACACTCTACACAGCATGCACAGGGCCAAATTTTTATGGAGCAATAAAATTAAAGGAAGACATTTGATTGACAAAAATAAATATGATTGATGGCCTGGGGAGAGCAGGAAATAAAGATGTTCAAACTCTGAATATACTGAAAAGTTTTTAAAAACACACCTGCGTTCTTGCACGCTTAAACCATAAGAAATGGAACTCATAATTCCCTAAGTAGTTATATAATTATGTTGTTGCCTGCATATTTTTCACTGTACAAAGTGCTTTACTTGCTTTACATCATTTACCTTTCAACAGCTCCATGAAGTAGTTTAAATGGAGATGTAGTGCAGTCTGTTCCATGATCAGTTGTCCTAGAGCGGTGACTTTCAAATGTTCCACCTTCAAGGAATGCTTTCCATACCATCTTATGAGCCAAGGAACCAGCTGAGTGTCTGCCACAGAATCCCTGCTCATTGCAAAGGATTATGCTTTAGGCTTGCTGTTCCCCACATAAACTGGGAATGCATCTTAAGCCACACCTTATGCCACCCTGTATCTGCAAATTTCAAGGGAAGATTAGTCATGGTGGGTAGGAGGTCTTCCAGGGAAGCTTGTGTACAAGTACTGATCTCCTAAAGAATCCTCTAATAAGCTTCCAAAGAGGATTTTCCTGGAACATAAATTTGAAATCTGCTCTCCTAAGGGGGGAAAAATCCTGAATTCACTTTAGCACATCTGATTTGATTATATATTTAAGTAACAAAGATGCTTGTGTGGTGCTTTTCCTTTTTCTTTGGGTACAGATACATTTTTCAGCTCATTTCAGGGGTTAATAAATTCATACTTTACTTGACTCAAGAACAGAACTCTGAGGACAAAATACATTCACAGTGCATCTGTTGTGAATAGCACATCTGCATTTACTTGGCCTCATCCCAACAATATACTTGGAAGCAGCTATCAGAAAATAATTGGGTCCTCACTTCTATGTTAACTGTGGATAAAGCTGGAGATTTAAATGCAAAGGTATCATTTACTATTTATGCACAGCTACATATAATCTGTCCTCAGGGATCTGTTCCTGAATACATAAATTTTGACTGGGATAACTCCTGAGTCAGAATTTAATTTAAATTTAATCTTTTTTAAAAAATATCCCGCTCTTCCTCCAAGGAGCCCAGAGCAGTGTACTACATACTTGAGTTTCTCCTCACAACAACCCTGTGAAGTAGGTTAGGGTGAGAGAGAAGTGACTGGCTCAGAGTCACCCAGCAAGTATCATGGCTAAATGGGCATTTGAACTCGGGTCTCCCCAGTCCTAATCCAGCACTCTAACCACTACACCACACTGGCTCAGGGGTCTTGACAAACTTCTCTTTCATTCTAGGGCAAATTATAGCAGGGTTGTTATCCTTGATGGATGGGGTTCGCAGTTCCATAGTACAGTAACTTGTGAATGATATAGTACAATCAGCATTGCAACAGGGTGTGATTAAGCCCTGGTCTTCACATGCAACAGAGTGAGGTGCTAATGAGATGGCAGAATCCTCCTGAGGTGGCAGAACGTATAATTGGAGACTGCTGGTGGGGAATCTTATTGTTGAAAAGATCTATTATGGAAAAAGATCTTTCTGCATGTTTTTTTAAAACAACAAAACCTTACACAACAGAGAGAAAACAGGAATAGAATTTATCTCTTCAATGTGCTTGTTCTTTATTTGCAGGAAGCATTTAAGAAAGGTACATCCCCACCTGTAGCGATACAGTCTGCCCTGTCACCTCAGCATTCTACCACTTTATTCTGCTGCATATGCAGACCAGCCTCTGGAAACCTAGGGAGAAGAGCTGGTCTTGGGGAGGAGAGCTGGTCTTGTGGTAGCAAGCATGAATTGGCCCCTCTACTAAGCAGAGTCCACCCTGGTTTGTATTTGAATGGGAGTCTACATTTGCAAGCACTGTAAAATATTCCCCTTAGGGGATGGGGCTGCTCTGGGAAGAGTATCTGCGTGCAGAAGGTCCAAAGTTCCCTCCCTATCATCTCCAAGATAGGCCTGAGAGAGGCTTGTGCCTGCAAATTTAGAAAAGCTGCTGCTAGTCTGTGGACAACAATGAACTAGATGGACCAATGGTCTGATAAGGCAGCTTCCTATGTTCCTATACCCAAACTTGTTTGAACAGAGCTGCCTTATACTGAGTGAGATCACTGGTCTATCTAGGTCAGTGTTGTCTGCACTGATTGGCCGTGGCTCTGCAGAGTCTGGACAGGAGCCTTTCCATGCCCTACCTGGAAAGACCAGGGACTGAACCAGGGACCATGTGTCTGCCAGATGGGAAGTTCTTGCATGGCAGGGAAAGCACTTAAATCAGGGCTTCTCAAACTTGATTACCCAGATGTTGTTGGACTACAACTGTCTTTGCCCATTGGGATTAGGGATGATGTTTGATATGAAGCCCTGATTTAAATGACTCAGCCACACAGACCCATTTCCCACCTATGTGGTGATGAAGCACCTGCTCCACAAAGAAGACCAAATCAGGTCACCCCCACATGGCTGAGTCATTAAAAACACAATCCTTCGTGTGTTTGCTGGGGTGCAAGTTCCCCTGTGTTCAGTGGGGCTTATTCCCTAGTAAATATGTTAGGGCTGCAGCCTGAAACATGCTGTAGGCCGCTCAGAAGCTGCTAGCTGCTAACAGATACATGGCAGGGGGAGGGCTGGGAGAAAGTCTAAAGGGCATCAGAAACATCTCTGCGCTAGTTTACTCTGCCCCTGCCCCTATCAACATTTGAATGTGAATTGTGTAAGAAAGTCCCTCGTGACATGCTTGAAGGTCACCCAGTAAGCCTCATGCAGCTGATCAAGAATTTGAACCTAGACTCAAGGCTTCATGATGGGGGGGGGGGGGCAGCTACAGCCACTCTTACTACCAGTTGCAATGTGTTGTTGTTAATAATCGCTTATTCTATCCAACATGGTTTCTGACTGTAGTCTCTCCCTCTCTCCTCTGTTTTGCCTGAACTTCCCTTTGGGGCCCTAAAAATATACTGATGCCAGGCCGCTCAGCGAGACCCCCCTCCCCTGCCAGGACAAAAGTTTCCATTTCCAGGGGTTGTGCAACAGGCAGGAACAACAACAACTCCGCCTGCCTCGCTCCCTCTCTCAAGCAGGCACCGAGGAGGAGCAGCAGCAATAAACAAAGCCACGTGTCCCTCCCGGGCAGCGGGAGGCGGAGCCGCCGCGGCTCTTCCGGCAACAAAGAGCCACCCGCGGCAGCCCTGCAGATAAATACAGGGGCGGCCAGTGTGCGGGCAGAGGAAGCGACCAGCAGCAGCAGCAGCGGGGGGAGAGGGCAAAGGCGAGGAAAGCTAGAGCAGTCGGCCTTCAATCCCGCGCACCGACAAGGGACCTTCCCCGCGACCGATCCCGGCTCAGGCGCTTTGGAGCAAGCGAGGTCGCCTGTGCGCTCTTCTTGGTGCGTTCTTGGCTGGCGGCGATGCCTTTTCTAGGGCAGGACTGGCGGTCCCCAGGGCAGAACTGGGTGAAGACGGCGGATGGGTGGACGCGGTTTCTGGAGGAGAATGGGAGCGCCTATGTCAGCGATCGGAACAGGTGAGGCTGCCCCTGGGTTTCCTCTGGGTTGGCAGCAATTGGCCGCTGTGGTGCCCCAAGAGAGAGAGCTGACTGAGAACTGTTGCGGTGCTTTGAAAGGGCAGGGGCGGCAGGTGGGCCCCTTCTTGATCAGCCCCTCGGGCGTATTTGCAAATCTGCTAAATACAGTATTCCGGCTCTTGCAAAGGGTATCTTTTTTCTTTTCTTTTTTTCTTCCCCAAGTGCCGCTCTGTTTGTATGCGAGGCTGCGAAGCCTTTGTTTATGTTCTCGGGGTTGTGGCGTCATTGCGGGAAGGAAGGAGGATCATCAGCTCTGGCGACCTAAAACCCAGAAGGCAGAAAGAGTCGGGAGGAGGGAGCGAGCAGTTAACCCCCGCCCTGCTGCAGGGCTATAACAAGTGTTGCTTGCTCCAGATGTACTCGACAATTCATTTCGGCTTCACTTTGGTGGGGGGGGGGCGGTCGGGTCTTGTTTGCTCTAGATGTTAGCGAGCCTGTATGGTGGTGGAGAGAGTAGGAGTCGTCTCTGGAACCAGAGGAGAATTCCTTTATCTTGGTTGTAAGGATATACAGAGATGGAGCTGTAAAAAAGAGAGAGAGCGAGAGAGAGCAAAGGTCTCCTCCTAACATTCCAGTTTTCAGGACAGGGGTGTGTGTGTGTGTGTGTGTGTGTGTGTTCTAAAGGAGGGGTGGCCAAGCTGAGGCTCTCCAGCTGCAGTGGGACTACAACTCCCACCATCCCCGGCTGCAATTTATGCAATTTATGGCAGCTGGGGACAGTGGGAGTTGTAGTCCCACTGCAGCTGGAGAGCCTCAGCTTGGTCACCCTTGCTGTAAGGGCCAGTTTGATGTTTAGTAAGGAGTTCTTGAGCTCAAGTATGTCCTAAGATCTTCGGATAGTTGAGCATCACAAAGTAATGTATCTCTGCCTGCCAGCCAGCCAGTGCTTTATTGACCTCCTAGCTCTTCTCCAGTTGTCAGAACCAATAGAAGTAAGTGAGGAAGAAAAAAAGCCTTGCTGACCCATTCTTGCTCATAGGGCTCAGGTATGTGTGCTGTCAAAATGCATGCCTATGCTCTGAGGTGCCACATGATGATGGCACTGCAGTTGTAGTGTAAATGTGGATTTAGGTGCTGTGAATGCTGGTTGCACATACTATGTTGCCATGTTGAGCTCCGTCCCTTATTGAGAGGATGCTAGAGGTACTAACTGGCACCATTCTGCAAGATGCATTTGGTGAGACTCTGTGTGTGTGTGTGTGTGTGTGTGTGTGTGTGTGTGTGTGTTGGTGTCCCAGCTGCTTACAGGCAAATGGTGTCTCCAAGAATCCAAGCCTCTTCTTCTCCCCCGCCCCACCTCAGCTGAGTGGCTGCCTGCCATCCTGCTCTAGAGCAGGGGCTCCTGACCTCAAGTCTCCAGGTGCTGGACTACAACTCCCACCATCCCTTCAGCCACAGTGGATGATGGGAGTTGTAGTCCAAAAATATCTGGGGACTTGAGGTTGGGAACCCTTGCCCTAGGCCACCTTAGGCAGTACAGCAGCATCTGTGGCACCACTTCCAACTTAGCCGTGTCGGCCGGGGCACAGAACACCAGTTTCTACAGATCACTATTCACATGCTTAGTGGCATTTTCCCCTTGGATCGTTGTGTGTGGGGGGGGAAGCTCTGCACGTGCTCAGAGTCACTCTCCTGCATGTGCCATAATTATGTTGTGTCTGTGTAACATGTAGCAGTACTATACCACCATTGCCTTTCCCCTACACCCATGTCTTTCCCCCCTCGCTCCACATACATCCCCCTCTTATCCTAGCTTTCTGCCTGTCTGCTCCTGTTAACCTCTATTGGCCTTGGATACCCATGCATGTGGTGGAACACCCCCAGCATGTGCTGTTGCTTCCTTGTCTGTCTCAGTTCTGCTGGTGTGAAGCTGGAAAAGGTGCCCCAGAGAGCTTCAGTGCAGAGAATGGAATGTCCCTTAGCTCTTCCTCCTTGATAGTCTTCAGGACCTCAAGGAACAAGTGAGAGGATATATCAAAGAATAGCTGGGTTTGTTGGAACAGGAGGAGTTTCTATGTGGATTGCAGATGAGGTCGGATAACAACCCTAGTTCTAAAATAAAAATTTAAAGCAAAAACAACCCATGGACCAGCAGTGAAAGATTTGTTTGGTGGAGGCATGTGCGAGATACATTATGTAGTTAAGAACTGTGCCTGGAATAAAAATACTATCCCCTGTGGCTAAAAGCTGTGGCAGACCAAAAGAGATTTTTAAGATGGATGACTTGTGCATGAGCCAGCCCTCTACTTATTAGTTTTTCAAGAGTTTTGGATTTGTTCCCTGAGCAAGCAAGAAATGGAACCCAGTTTGCCCCTTGGTTAAGGTGAAATGTGTTTGTTTAAACTGGTGTGTGTCCCATTGTGTTTAGTGGGCCTCAAGACTACAGAACTAAGCACAAAGGCTGCAGGCCTGTGCAGCACTTACTTGAGAACAAGTACCATCAAACTGAATGGGATTTATTTCTGAGTAAGCATGCATAGGATTGTGCTATTCCTTGAGAGTAAATCCAATTAAATTTACTCAGACTTGCTCCTGAATAAGTATGTTTAAGACAAGTCTGTAAACTTTCTTAAAGGGAAGTGCTTAAGCTATAACTGGGCTACAGATGGAACTCTGAGAGCTTGGCTGACAATATTTAGCTAACAAGTCCCAGTTATGGCAGGCTGATTGGTTTTTTATTTTGTTTTTTTTTTTAAATCAATCAGAATGTTAGCCAGAGATGTGTTTGCTTATTAAATGCTTCCATGAATAAGGACAGAAGATTAAGCACTGATCAATCTAGCCCCAGTATCCTGTCTCCAGCAGAGACTGGGACTGTCAGCTGAACATCAGAAATGGTGTTTCAGTCTGTTGGTCCCACAAAAAAAGAGGCAGCTTCAAACAAGTAAAAAGATTCTGTTGGTTGAACAACCTAGTTGCTTCATTGTCTTTCAGGGTTTAAATTCACCTGACCATCATGCAAAGTGTTTTAGAGCAAAAGAAGTGAAATGGAAAACGTTCTTATGTCTAATTTTATTTATCATTTGAAATCTTCTTTGGCAGAGGAAGTAGGTTCTTCAAGGGTTATCTGGCTTTTAAAAGTGGAGTAGCAAAACAAAATCCAGCAATCCTGGGACAAGGCATGAGTAGCAGATAAGAGAGAACCTGGCAATGCTGCAGCAATCATTTCTTTGTAACTCACTTGGAATCACTTCCAGCATAGATGTGTGACTAGTCAAAACATGCCCTAACAGTATTTTTAAGCTCGTGCTGTGATATTCCTGCAAGTCTCTCTTCAATAACAATAGACCATAGGCATGAAATAGATTGGAAAGATAGCTGTGCTGTGTTAGCAATTTTTAAAAAGAAAAATATGGCTGGATGTGTAGGAGAAGAGATGCACAACTGCAAAAGTATTAAGAGGATGAAATGAAAGATACACAATGGGACATCACGGGCGGGGGTGGGGGTGGCATTACAGAAGCACTCCTGAGCTGGAGTGCAAAGTCTCCTTGCAACTACAAAGACAGACAGGAGCCTTCTTTCTGACATGCTAGATATGCTTACATAAGAAGACGTCCAACATGTTCCTGTACTCAGACCTGTAGATGCCCATATTCATAACTTGAGATCGCCGCTAGTGGTAGCACGGGGGTGTGTGTGGAATCGTGGGAGCACAGAAGGGTCAAAGTTCATTTATGAGTGGGTGGGCTGTGTCCCACGTACTGGATTTATTAAATAAAGGATGGGGGGGCATTACCCATTCCACCCACCCCCAGATCTGCCTTCAGTGGCCGCTTCCCCTAGTTTAGAATCTGCTTTGAAGGATTGCAGAAGTTGGTGTAGATATCTGTCCTTGGAACCCCACCGCCTTTCTGGCATAAACATACTGCTGGCATCTCAAGACAGTACTCCTAGTGAGTTTCAAGCCGAATGGTATTGGGCAATGAAGCACTGTTGAATCATCTGATCCAGTGACATTTCTATGGCCTAGTAACACAGCCGGGTAAACAAAGATACAGTTTCTATTGAAGATGAGGAGCAAGATGACGCTGGCTTTGGGAAAACACAGAGAAGTGAGAAGCTGGGCGCATGGCGATGCCTCCTTAGATAACATATTTTGCTATATAGCTCCCTTAGGGATGGAGCAGGGACTTCTTTGCTCAATAGCTGTTGGTTGCTGCTGCACCAAGCGCATGCATTGCAAGCCAGATCAAACTTGTACATGCATCAGAACATTTCAGGAAGGCCTGCCTTCTCTCCAAGACTCAAGCAAAATGTTCCTTCCCAGCTCTGCTGCTACCTGAAATGCTTTTTATCAGAGACCTTCAACCATTGTGGCTGGGGATGATGTAGTCCAGTGTCTGGGGACTCGGGGTTGAGAACCTCCGCCTTGTACATGCAAAGCATATGTATGGCAGTAGCCTCCTATGTTCCCAGTTTTAGAGGGTGGGATTCAAGAACTAAGGCGCCCAGTTCTGCTTTCTCGAATGTAACTAATTTCTCCTGTGTGAGTAATGAACTTCTGTGTTGTTGAACAGGATGGAGGAGCAAAGTCTTTTTTTGATGGCCACTTTCCAAGTCATTCCTTTTTTAAAAGAAAAAAAGATGAGATTTGATATAGAAGTGTGACCTGGGTAGGAGATCCAACAAGAGTCAGTTGTCTAAAGATGGCTCTGAAAAGACAGGATCTTGTTACAACAAATGAAAGAGGGAACATGATCTCTTTCTGCTTGCTGCAGAGGATTTTGTTGTGCCTCTTTTAAACATGCTCTGAAATTGTTTGACCTGAGCATTACACAGGGGGTGAGAAAACAGATTGCTATGTAAATAGGAACATTTGGTACGCATGGCTGTAAAACTATAATCTGAGTGCAGTGTGTCTAGCCTGCCATAATTGTTCAGTTACCTCTGATATAAAAGCATTATGAGGGCAACTTGTTTGTGTTGAGGATGGTTGTTACTGAAATCCTCGGAAGTAACTCTGCAGTCAAGGTTGTATTAACCTTGTTCTGTCATCTGAATAACTGAGTACAGTCTCTGTACTGGGAACCGGATTTGCATAGAAATCTGCCTTATACTGACATAATTCACACAATCAGACTGTGTTCTATCCAGGTTTGCGAGCTGTGTGTGCTCCCAGTTTTCATTTGTGCGGAAGCAAGATAGGAGGAAAACCTGGGTAGAAGTGATCATTTGGAAGGGTAGGGGGAAAGCTACCCAGGTTTTCCTCCTGCCTTGCTTTCATACAACCAAAAATTGGGAGCACACACAATCACAATCATCTTTATTCGGTCCATTGACCAGTAAAGGGAGCACACACTGCTCCCAAACCTGAATAGAACACAGTTCTTGATTGTGTGAATGACCTCACTGAGTCAGTCCATTGGTCCATCTAGTTCAGTAGTGTCTACTCTAACAGGCAGTATAGCAGCTCTCTAGGGTTTTAGGCAGGACTTTTCCTCAGCCCTACCTGGAGATTCCAGGGATTGAATCCAGGACCTTTGCATGCAAAACACAGAGCTCTATCATGGAGCTACAGCCTCATCCCCAGCCTTTGTCATGCAAAGCCAACAAAAAGTGATACAAACTTGGGGAAACCACGTGCCCTCCTCATAGCCTTATTTGTGGTGCTGCAGAGAGTGTGAGACACTCGGGGAGGTATATTGGTGGCATTTGAAATCGGAGTTGCTTCTCCCCACAGCCCTGATGGCCAGTGCAGTGAGGAAGGCCAAGGGCTGTGCATGTGGACTGAAACCAGTATTTGTTTGAGCAGAGAAGTTTCCACTACAACCACAGACATAGAACACTCAAACATGTGATTTCCACCGACAATCTGAAATGGTACAGTCTATCTCACAAGACTTCTCTGCAAGTGTAGAACAGCTCTTTGTTTTGCTCTCCCTCCATCCCATTCATCTTTGTAAACTGAGCTGTTCAAGCTTTGCAGGCAATGTAGGGATGGGCCCGGACCGGTCCGAAGGCTATTGAAAAGTTTACTTACCCCTCCCGCCGCTTTCCTGCTGTGGCGCCATAATCTTCAAAGTAATTGGGGCGGCAGGATACCTCCCTGCCGCCCCTTCCCCGCCGCTGGTCTGCAAACCTCCCAGGAGTGCTTTGCGCGTGCGGGCGAGCGAACGTCAGAGATGTGAAGCGCGCGCACGATGTGTGTGTGTGTGTGCGCGCAAAGCACTCCTGGGAGGTTTGCAGACCAGCGGCGGGGAAGGGGAGGCAGGGAGGTATCCTGCCGCCCCAATTACTTTGAAGATTACGGCGCCACAGCGGGAAAGTGGCGGGAGGGGTAAGTAATTTGCAAGGTGTCTACAAGAAGGGGAATAGTTACTGAACTGATATAAGTAGCATTTCTAACAGCATGATCAGTTGGTTACATAGGAAGCTGCCAAATACAGAGTCAGACCATGGGTCCATCTAGCTCAGTATTGTCTCTACACGGACTGGCAGCGGCTTCTCCACGGTTGCAGGCAGGAGTCTCTCTCAGCCCTATCTTGGAGATGCTGCCAGGGAGGGAACTTGGGAACCATCTGCTCTTCCCAGGGCAGCTCCCTAAGGGGAATATCTTACAGTGCTCACACTTCTAGTCTCTCTTTCATATGCAACCAGGGTAGACCCTGCTTAGCTTAAGGGATCAAGTCATGCTACCACAAAACCAGCCCTCCTGTATACAGGAGTTAAATGGACTCCTGTATACATACACATAAGTTGTGCAGGAATTGCCTCTGAGCACCCTTCCCATGTCTCTGTGGTTAAATTTGGAATCTTGATCCAGGTGAGTGGGACCAGTTGCGTGGATCTTGCCCCCAAACCATACATATAACCCTCCTGAATGCACCAAAATTCCCACTTTCCAACTTGGGTGCCTTCAGGGCATTAATTTCAATGGGAAGTTTACCATAATCGGAACCAACACACTCGTCCTTTGCAGACCTTATAGGGAGTGGGGCACTAATAGGCAAGTACAGTGCCTTGGAACCCCTGCCCTGGTGCTGATGTGCTGAGAAGCTCAACCTGCCTGTATACAAACACTGTAAGCATGAAGAGATCATTTCTGTGCTCAGAAGTCTGGAGTGCCCCAGCCTTCTAATCGTGGAAGGAATCTGTTAACGGATGATTAGTCTAAGATTTGTTTTTTTAAAGGGTTGTTGGTATCCATCGCTTTGTTGGGTCTAGATTTTATATTATGTATGTTAGCTGCCTTGGGGAGAAATGGTGGGATAAGAACATTTTTGTTCAAGTGGTTTCCAACCTGGGGGCCTCCAGATGTTGCTGAACTAAAACACTGATCAGCCTCTGCTACAATTTATTGTGGCTGGGGATGATGGGGGTTGTAGTTCAGCAACAACTGGAGGCCCCCAGGTTGGGAACCACTGTTGTAATAAATAAAATTTAACATTCTCCTTTCCTCCCTTATCCCCAGTTACTGCAGAAAAGAGGACTACAATAAGGAGAACATTTTCAACAGCCTGAATTGTGATGTTGCTACAAAGAAGAGAAAGAAGGACCAGATGAATAACAAGACAAAGATTCAGTGTAAGACATTAGCTAGGGAGGCTTGTTAAACAGCCCCGCCCCCCCAATAACCATAAACAACTGTGCTTGGATGAGGAGTGAAGCCTCTCGCTTCTCACACAATAACCTGACCTCTGCAGCTCTTCCAGAAGTCTGTGGAGAGAGATTTCACCCATCTTGTTATGATCTTAGCCAGAGAACTTGGAACCATTTCAATGTGAAGACTTCTGCCTGCAATGCTAATCTTCGCTCCGTGCCTTTTGTACTTATTTTGTTCACATTGTTGTCATTTGTGTTTGGCAGAGGAAACGTGACCCCGCCCCATGGTGCACTCAAGTGAACAAATTCCAACGTCTTCTCTCCCTGCCTATGCAAAGCTTGGATTTGGTTCTATGGGAATTTATGGGAATATAAACCAGGCCTTGGTTCTATGGGAATTCCTCTATGGGAATCCTTTTGGATTTGGTTCTACCTGTACTGGCTTTTAAAGCATTTTTGCCAAAAGTTCAAGTTGGAAAAACACAGCAGTGAAAAAAGTGTATTAATTCAGGGGTTCTCAGACTTGGTCCCCAGATGTTGTTGGACCACAACTCCAACAATCCCTAGCCACAGTGGCCAAACAGAGTTGTAGCCCAGTAAAACCCAGGGTGGTGGTGGTTGTTTTTTAACAAAAAGCTAAATGCTTCCGGGCTAATAATGCTTTACAACATACAGAAATAAGGTCCTGAAATATTAACAAAACATTCCAGTCTAATGCAGAAACGCCTGGTTCTAGCACTATTCTAAACTCAGATTTTTGAAAATCTGTTTGGATTGTAATTGGATTAGGATACTGTATTAAAGTTAAAAGGTGACAAATTTTACAGTTAAAAAAACAAACTCATGCTCTTTTTCTCTTGAGCATTGCGGTGCTAGAAAGTTGGTTGTGGCTGAATTTGCTTCAGATTATTATTATTTCTTGTTTACACAGTCAGACAGGTGTTATTGACTGGTTTTATCCAGACATTGAGTCCTTCCCAAGGACCTGGGATGGCTGAATTTTATTGTCAATTGTTATAGATATCGTCGCAGAATATAGGCTGTTCCCAGTAAGCTGCTTTATTATTATTATTATTAATTCAATTTTTATACCACCCTTAGATGTGACATTTAACCAAAATTAAGGAAGCCATTTACCAGTAATTCCAATGATTTCATACTCCTGTTAATATTGGGAAGGCTCTGATGACAGTTGAAGAAAATGATACATAAGTATTGACTCTTTCATTTCTGATAACATTGCAGCCGCCCACCACCACCCAGCCCCAAGACTTAGTAATTTAGAAGAAAAAGGAATTGATTTTGTTCAGGCTTTTACTTTCTGATTAATTGATTTTACTTTCTTGAGAGGAGGGAAACAACTGAGAAACACACTAGGATGTGAATAAAATGTGCGTGGGTTTAAATGAAGAATATGTATTTTTTTCTCATTTGAACAGATTTTCATCAAGAAAAGTGGATTTATGTGCACAAAGGAAGCACAAAAGAAGTGAGTGTCTATCTTGTATTGCTTCAAAAACGGTTATTTTTCCTGAACTATAATACAACCCTTGCTTCTGTTTGCCGCAGCCCAACTGGCTTATAAAGCACAGCTATTAGGCAATAACTAAGTATAGTGTATGTCCTAAAGGTGCTGGTTTAACCAAGAGGGCTTGAAGATTTTGTACCAGCCGAGCCACACATCCAGGACAATTACAAGATATAACCCTCTTGGGACTGCATCACTTCTGACTGTTTCTGAAGGAAAGGATGCTTAAATAGTTCTTCTTATCAGAAACTCCCTGACATGCTACGTTTCCACATGCAGGGAGTTCTTGTAATGTCTGCTGTTAACAAAACATATGACACAATTTCATGGCATTTAGAGTTTTGCCTTCCTATGCACATGACAGCCAATGAAATTGAGCAGAAGTATGGAAAACTGCAGGCACGATGACATCATGTGTCACACTGGTAATAGCAGACATGACAGGGAGAGAAGAGGAGGAAAATGTTTGGAGGCAGCAACGTGTGCTGCATAACCTGTTTTGGTCCAATCCATGGTTCACTCCAGTCACTAGGCTGAAGAATGGGGACAGAGAGGAGCATAGTGCTTCCCCGCCCCCTTCTTAGTCAGTGGAGGTGGGGCAAGGGGAATGATCTCTCTGGATCAGCATTCCTTTGCTCTTCGTTTGGAGTCCTCCGTACCCTATGAAATGTGGGGGAGACTAAATTTAGTTATTTGGAGGTTAGTTCATTTACAGAGGTGAAATGCAGGTGGCATATCTCATTGGAGCCTGGTCTCTGGCTCCTGGGGTTGTAAACAGGGGCTCTGTCCCTTTAGATCATGTACTCCTTCTTCTTCTAGCACTGTTCAAAGCCCCAGGTAGAAGAACTTAAAAAGAATCCTTCCGGATCCGACCAAAGTTTCCTCTAGTCCAGCATCCTCTTCCCCATAGTGGCCAATCAGATGCTTCTGGGAAGCCCACAAGCACTGTGCTTAAAAGCAGTAGCCCTCTTCTGCTATTGCTCCCCAGCAAATAGTATTCACTGGTATACTGCCCCTGAGCCTGGAGGTTCCAGATTATGGTAATGACTGCTCATCCTTGATAGGCGTATATGAATATTAATATGGCCTCTTGTTTCTTTCTCCTGTTCTCAGCGTCATGGCTACTGTACCCTTGGAGAAGCTTTCAACAGACTTGACTTCTCCAATGCTATTCTGGACTCCCGGAGGTTCAACTATGTTGTTCGGGTGAGTGTGAGGAAAAGTCAGCTCCTTTAATGAAGCGTTAAAACTAGATGCAGATATCATGAAATCAATGCAGGAGAAGAAAATGAAGTTGAGCATGCAAAAGTGTGTGCCTGTTTCCTTGCTTAAAGATAACATCTATTGCCAAATAGCCTCATGCTCCTGCATTGAACATGCTCCTGCATTGAACATGCTCCTGCATTGAGCAATTTGAGGATCACAGCTCTAGCAAAACTGTGTTGCTTCTTCTGATACACAGGTGTGCCGGTGCCCTTATTTAGAAGAAATAGCTCTGTGGTCAGGATTGCTTGTATGGCTGTACCAAGTGTAATATCTTTGAGCACAGAATATTCTCTTTGGTGCTAAATGTAGAAGCCTGTATGGTTATTGTGAAGGTGTGCAAGGTCACTTTTTGAAGAACAGGTTTCTAGGTCTCATGAAGAATATCCTAAATACCTATTGGTGGTTTCTGCTAAAGACTTGGAGGGTAGAGAGAGTCTTGCTTGATATCTAGATCAGAGCCTCCCAATCCTGGGTCCCCAAATGTTGTTTGACTACAGCTCCCACTGTCTTTCCATTGTGCCTGGGGATGGTATGAGTTGTAGTCCAACAGAATCTGGGACCCAAGATTGAGAACCTCTGATCTATTAGTCAGAGGGTGAGGTGTCTTCACTTAGTATAGTTCTGAAGCCCCTCATGAACCTTGGTTCCAACCTCTACATCTTCCATTACCTGTTTGTTCCCTTCCTTGAGTCCAAACTCTAATTCTCCAGTCCCTCTTGCATTATCCCCATCTCTCTCCCACACACACTAAGCTGTTTACACATAGCTGTGTTCTTGCTTAGTCATGGGGAAAACATCAGCTGCTCTAAGTTTTAGGTTCTAGAATGACGTTCTGGCTGACAAGTTGCTGCACCCAGTTTAGTCGGGTGCTTCACTAGAGGCTGTCAAAAGGATGATGATCGGTTGGTTGGCTGTAGTTCCACATACTTGTTGCCTAGAGGTAGGTATCCCAGGCAGACTCCAGCAATTCTTATGACGTGCCTGATTGTTAGTTGGCATGCTCCTGCGGACTGATCTGGTCCTCACTGGGATGGTCAAGTTGTGTCTGAGCTATGCCACTTCAGGAATGGTTTTTTTTAAAAAAAATTGTATAGAAAAGCTTTCATGTGAGTGTCTGCCTCCAGTCTGAAGTGGTACAGTCCTGACACTGGTTTCCCACTTTGTTGAGAACTAGTCCATTGACCTAAGGGTGGCCTGTGCAACGAATCCTCCTTGGCATTTCTGACATAATCCATATTCCAAAACTCAGCCCAGGAATTTAAATGTCCCTGTCACTCTAGGCTCCTGGCAGCATTCCTGGAGCTGAAGGAGGACCAAGGGAAAAGAAGCACATTATTATTGGGACAAATGGACACTAAGATCAAGGATACAGCAAACACTTCAGACCTCAGGAATTGGATTCTGTGGACTTGCTGTCTTTTCTCAGAGATAACGAGACTTAATTTAAAACAAAACAAAACCCTACAACCCAACTGTAGTGAAACTTGAAGGTGCCTTAGAATATTGACTGACATCCAGATTAAATTACTCCTGAATAGTCGTCTTGAAGGGCCATCTAATGACGTAGTAGCAAAGTAACTTAACTTGCCTAGGGAGCAAGAGGTTGCTGGTTCAAATCCCCACTGGTATGTTCCCAGACTATGGGAAACACCTATATCAGGCAGCAGCGAAAACTAAAACATAATAAAGAAATAAATAATACCAGTATGCATGCAGTCTACTGAATGGGCTAGCCATGTTAGAGGACAATATACTTGTTTGTATTGGCTAAATATCCATTTGGTGTTACAACTGTGGGAATTTTAGCTTAGTGAAAATGCTGAGAATTCTGTTAGTGATCCAAAACCTCCTCCCAGAATTACAGTTCCCTGGAGAAAGGAGAAGACTACAGTATTAATGGTTCTAGGCTGCAATCCTAAGTCTTACTGAACTCTGTGGACTCTATCCAAGTATGCATAGGACTGCACTGCATTTCGACACCGATTCGACGGTGCAACTCTACCTTTTAGTCTTACTGAAATTAACTAGTCCTTTAGAGTAGCTCCTTGAGTAATATTGCTGATTAACTTAGTCTGGATGTTAACCACTGTCTCAGCAAGTTGTGTAGCTAAAATAACTCTGTACCTGGAATTCTCTGTGAGAAACCATGGAACAAAGTGTAGATGGAGCTTGAATGACTCTTTGATGTAAACTATGTTCATAGGAAAGGTTTAAGTAAGATTTAGCTTTCCATTAAAATGCTGTTAGGGAAAAAACTGGGAACACTAGTTTTATCTTGGGTGGCTCTTAGCAGTCAATGGTAGGTGTCCTCCAATGTTGTTCAGAAATCTGTGCATGTGCAAATACCATTGGTGGTCCCTTGGCATGGATAACTCGTCTTGCCTTTGTGCCTGTCTCCGCTACAAATCAGAAAGGTGGAGGCAAGAAACAAGTCCAGGGATGCCATGCACTCGAATTATCCGAATGTCTCCTTTTCCAACATTGTCTATTAACTGAGCTGGGCTGGTAATCTGTTACAGTGATAGGCAACCTTTGGCACTCCAGCTGTTGAACTACAACTCCCACCATCCCCAGCCACAACTGATGACATGCACTGCACTACATATAAGTGATTGTGGCTGAGGATGGTGGGAATTGTAGTTCGGCAACAGCTGGAGTGCCAGAGGTTGCCTCCCCTTCTACTAGGTCTAAGGTCATTGGGAATGAAAGACAATTATATAAGAGATTAGTGAAATGGGTAGCATTTCTCTCTTTGTGTAGCTGAACACACATATAAGTGAATATTACACAATTGTTCAGAGTTGCAAGCTGTATAGTATACCAGACAGGAAGCGTGGTTCTTACCTGAATCACTTTGGCTTCTAAATTTTCTACTAGAACACTTCTCCCCCTGCCCCTGAAATGGATTGGAAGTGCAAAGGCCCTTTTTAAAAAAAAATTGGCACATGATTGTTCTAGTTGAGTTGGAAGAGCAGCAGGAGTACAGCGGGCTTAGGAAATTGGTTAACCACCAACTCCTTCTCATGGTGTAGCTTTTCAAACTCAGAATTGTTCACTTCAGCTTTTTATGTGAGGGTGAAAAGGATGTAAAATTGTACCATATATACGGTAGTGGTGGGCACTGAGTAGCTTAGGAGCTACTGGTAGCTCTTGGGCTTCACTGAGGTTGCTCCCTAGGCATTTAGGCTTGCTTCTCCTTCCCTTCCTGTCGGTACTGAAAACCTAAATGGCTGAGTGGGGGTGAGGGGTGTGCATGAACCAATTCTGGTGGGCTGGTTCAAGTCGAACTGGCCCCCCGTTTGGCCCCAGTGTCGAAACAATTTGGCAGTTCAAGGGGGCATGCTTATAAAGGGGAATCCAGTGAAGATTCCCCTCTACAAGCAAAGTGGGAAACACTGCCTACCTTTTAAGCAGGGGGGGGCTCTAATGGGGCGGCAGGAGGGCACCTGTACGTGATGGCATGGCTCCTCCGAATTATCCAGACTGGTTCCAGCATAGAACCAGGCTGTGCTGGAGTGCCGGTCCTGGTCCAGACAATTCGGAGGAGCCCCGCCACTGGGACACCACATATAGGTTAGGGATGTGCACGGAACCGCCAACTGCGGTCTGGCACTGGGGGGGGGGTACCTTTAAGAGCGGCGGGTGGGTTTACTTACCCCTCCTGCCGCTTTCCCGCTCTGGAACCTCCCTGTCACAGAGACAAGCGTGCGCAAAGGACTGCTGGGAGTTCTTTCAAGCAACATCACGGGAGGGGCGGCAGGGAGGTGTCCTGCCACCCCAATTACTCTTAGGATTACAGCGCCAGAGCCAGAAAGCGGCAGGAGGGGTAAGTAAACACTCCTGCCGCTTTAAAGATACCCCCCCCACCCAAACCGGACCGCCCAGGTCCGGACCAGTCCGGAGGCTTTTTTAATGACCGGTCCGGGCCCATCCCTAATATAGGTGCCCTCTTGCACCCCTTTATGGTCTTTTTTTTTTTTTAAGGTAGGCAGCATCCCGTGCCCCCGTTTTGCTTGAAGGATTCCCCTCTACAAGCATGCCCCCTTGAACTGCCGAACCAGTTTGTTAGAACTGGGGCTGGTTCAGCTCAAACCAGAACCCCTTTTGGGGGGGTCTGGGTCTCTTATGCACAGGTTTGAATCTCTTATGCACAATGCTGCCCCACCCTTCCTAGTACACTACTGGAGCCTTGATCCTGACTGCTTTTGCGATTGGGATTCTTCCACCGTAGTTACACCTGTTAAAGGTGTAGGCCGGGGTGCAGCAATCCGGTGTTTGAATCTCATTTCATGCACATCCCTGCACTGGTAGGGCTGCCTGTTTGAAACCGTCTCTGCATTGTGCTTCTCTGTGCATATATAGCTGGCCCAAGAGAAGGCTAGACTAGAAGCCTGCTTGAGTAATCCACACCTGTGTGGTTTTTAATTCTCAAAATGCTGAGTCAAGAAATAAAGCTGATGTGAGCCCACTTTGTGAGTACAGGCCTGAGCAGATTGTTTTCTTCCCTCCTCCTGTCCACTTGTCCGCATTCTAGACAGTCTTGCTCACTCTCTGAGGTGTTCTGTATAGGCAGACGACGGTGACACATTCCTTGCTTTGCAAGAATTGGCCATGTGACACTCTTAGTAATGTGTTATGAGAGATGACTTGCTCTTGCAGTGAATTCATGAGACGGAAGGTGTGTGTTTACAAGGGGAAATAGAAAACTGTTCTAGGGGAATAGCATTAGAGTGCTTGTGACTCGAATAGCTGGGCTAGTAATTAAAAATGTGGTTAGTTGTCTACTTGCCCTAAAAATGTAATGGAGGCAGCTGTGCTGTGTTGAGTCTGTACATCTCTTGCTCTGACACTTTAATTAAAAAAAATGACCTTTGAGTTGAGAATCGGAGTTCATAATTGTCACTAATCAAGGTTGTACTAATGTGATCTGTAGAACAAACTGCTGATTTATTCCTGGAAAGATATGAAGAGCTAGCACTCCTGGCTTATTTGCAGTGTCTTCCCCATGCTTTTCGAGTTAAAGCTTAGGATTAATAGGGCCTTTTGAAGATGGCCGTTGGTTAACTGAGATCTTTAATGGCTGCATTTTGAAGTCCAGTCACTACAGCAGAGATCCCCCAACCTTGGGTCATTGTGCTGGGGATGATGGGAATTGTAGTCCAACATCTGGGGACCAAAGGTTGGGAACTCCTGTACAACAGTGTTTACAGGAGGCTACCAAGAAGTTTGGTCAAAGAAACTTTACTTGGCAGACTAGGAATCATAACAAACCCTCTCATTCATCAGCACTGTCTTCAAGATAGCTGTGATATTGTATTCTTCTCCTGTTCAGCAGTAATGTTGACACTTCAAAATAATGAGGTTGACATTTGAAAAGTTATCTTTCCCATCCCACACCACAGGGCAAGATGCTTCTTCCACAGCTTTAAGCACTAGAAGTTTAATTGAAGCAAACATGTTTAGAGAAGTTTCAAATGTTGAGCAGGCTCCAAGGTGATATAGTCTTCAGACTGTATTTGATTTATATACTGCTTTTCTTCCAAAAATTGGAACTCAAGGCAAGCACATTGAAAATTAGCAATTAAGAATTAGTTTTTAATAAAATAAGACTGAATTGATGAACAACATACATCCAGTCACAACAGAAAATACACACAGCAAGCCAAAAGTCCCAAGTCAGAAATATTTCCAGTGAAAAACATGGAGCAGAAAAGCAGAAGCTTAACTTGTCTGCAGGAGGCCAACAGAGTGGAGGCCTGGCAAACCTAAAGAGGCAGGAAATTCAAAAGGATAGGCACCACCACTAAGAAGGCCTTGTTAAGGGTTACTCGAACCTGCACCTTAGAAAGGGGTGGCTGGCACCCCCAGAAAAATCTAAGTGTCTGTGGTATATCTTTAGGAACTGCCTCCCTAAGTTATACCGTTCAAGTGTAGACTTGCATGTTTAAAAGTATCTCACTCCTCGTTTCCCTGAGCATGTATTCCTAGCATGTTAAGGAAACTAGACTAGAAGCCTACGGACTGTCTGACAAATGCACACCTGTATATGTATGTGCACACACACATCCCCCCCCCCTTTAATTCCCCAAATTGATGAGTCATAGAAGTAAAGCTTATTACCTGGTGTTAGATGGCTTAGCAAATTAGCATTGACTCTCTTTTTCTGTGTCTCTTGCTTTATGCCAATCATGTGGTGTGCAAAGTATTAATAGAATGCCCACATAGAAGAGCCATCTGTTGACATTCAGAGTTGGCCAGAAAGATAAACAGAAGAGTAGATCAGTCACTTTCGGCCACTCGGCTGCCTTGAGCTGACAGTCACACGGTGATGACAGCGCTGAGTAAAATGGGCAGGTGGCTGAAACGGGACATCTTCCCACTTCCCCTCTTCCTCCTCATCCACTGTGCTCTGAGTTTATGGAATGATGTTGATAACAGCAGATAAATTCTTATCATTATTCTAACTGGGCAAAACAGTTCGACCCATGACTCTGCTTTTTTTTTCCCCCTTCCCTTAAATCGTTTTAACATTGAGTTCCCTTGCTGGATCAGCCCAAGGTTCAACCTGCCCATCATTCCGTTTCCAACAGGGAACAGCCAGATGCCTGTCAGGGTTCACAAACAGGGCATGATGGTGATAGCTGTGGCAGTTTCCTGTTGGTTTCCAGTTTCTGATATTTGACTACCTCTGTACGTGGAGGTTCCATTTATCTGTTATAGCAAAGATCTTGCCTCTTTTTTTATTTTTATTTTTATCAGAGTGCATTTTAAGACACCTTTATTGCCCTCCTAGGTTACTACAAACAATGTAGAATAGGCTAGCTGTGTGTGTGTGTGAGAGAGAGAGAGAAATATGGGTGCATTATTATGGATAGCTAAACAAAATAGGCTTGCTCTAACTTGAAAGGAAAAGGCAAAATGAAGAAACCTACATGACATTCTAATGTATTGTTTATACCACTTTTAAACAAAATTTCTCAAAGCAATTATGTAGAAAAAATAAAAATAAAATGGTTCCCTGTCCCCAAAGGGCTCACAGGCTAAAAAGACACAAAGTAGACACCAGCAATACCCACTTTAAGGTGATTGTGCTGGGATTATATAGGGCCAGTTGCTTTTCCCCTGCTCTGACAGAGAATCGCCACTCTGAAAGGTGCCTCGGCATGAGCATCTGAAGCCAGCTTATACAGAGTCAGACCATTGGCTCAGACATTTAGTTTAGTATTGTCGATGCTGACTTGTAGTAGTAGCTCTCCAAGGCTTCAGACAGTCTTTCCAGGCTCTAATTGGAGATGCCAAGAATTAAATGCCCTATCCATCTCCAACACAGTACCTCCAGTGACTGTTGCTGATGTCTATCTTGTTTTTTGTTTTTAGAATGTGAGCCCTTTGGGGACAGGGAGCCATCTTATTTATTTATTATTTCTCTGTGTAAACCACCCTGAGCCATTTTTGGAAGGGTGGTATAGAAATCGAATTAATAATAATAATAAAAATTAAAAAATCAGTGATTTTTCTGCCTAAAAGCATGTACTCTACCACTGAGCTGCAGTCTTTCCCTGAATTCCATATTTGATGCCAGTTGCATCCTCTCACAGAGACACTGGGCCTTGTTGTCCCTTTATTTTTAAGATTTCAGTCTTTCCACAGCATATGTCCTAAACTTTGGCTAAATTGAAACAAATCCTTTTAAAAAAAATAAATGCAAGCAACACAAATACACCAAGTATACAATAGTACTTTTTTCTGCTTGCAGATCTTGGATATCTATATCTATTTTGGACGGCACAGAAGGCTTTCTGGGGTAGGGAAGGGCATCAGACTGCATGAATACAACTAGTTGGAAAGTACTTCTGGGCTACACTCGCACTGCACTGCAGAGTGCAGCCTTCTCTGTGTGTCATCCAGTAGCTTCCAGAAAGAATAAACACCGGGAGAAAAGACAACTTAAACAGGGCAGTCAAGAGAAATATATAGTTAGGCCTAATGGGAAGCTGTAGTTGGTTCAAAATGAAAAGTGGAAGTTTTAAATCTCTTAAGTGTGAGGGAGAAAGAGGAGAGTGTGCAAACCTCTAAGGCTTGTCTTCATAATACAAGCCATAGTTACATCTGAACTGGACCAGTAGAAGAGAGTAACGCTCAGTGATGGAGGGGAAGTTATTCTCGCTGACGGTCTCTTTTGGTTCCCCTTCACTTTGGTCATGATGCTTCCTCTTCCAGCAAAGCGGCTTAGATGACCACAATCTATTTTTCTCCCCTGTCAGTTTTAATGACTTGGCTTAGTAATTAAACCAACTAGAGGAAGAAGCTAGATTGCTATCACTTAAGCTCCTGCATCTGTCTTTCCTTTCTAGCTCTTCTGCCTATCTTTAAAATAAAAATCCAAGCAACAAACGAGCATCTGAACTCTGTCATGTGACCAGAAAGCCAAGATTAGAAAAGTGCCTTTGTACTCTCGGGCTGAATGTCTTATTTTTATCCACAGCTGTTGGAGCTGATAGCAAAGTCCCAGCTCACGTCACTGAGTGGAATTGCCCAGAAAAACTTCATGAACATCTTGGAAAAAGTAGTGCAGAAAGGTAAACAAAAAATAAAAATGTAAAGCTAGGGTTACCAACCCAGCAAGAAATAGCCCAATCCCATGCATGTTCAAATAAGAGGTTGCCCATTCACATCGCCGCTGGTGTGTTTCCCAGACTTTGGGAAACACCTATATCAGGCAGCAGCAATATTTATTTATTTATTGTTAAATGTATATACCGCCGCGTGGGAGGAGGCAATGGTAACCCCCTCCTGTAGTCTACCAAAGAAAACCACATGGCCCTGGTCACCAGGAGTCGACACCGACTCGATGACAACTTTACATTTAAGTCCCATTAGTTTCCCAGCCAATTATTGGATCTGTTTTCAAGTTGTATACATAGTTGGATGGGGGAAACGATGTGTAGTTATAGTGTGCACTCTCTCTAGATATAGAAATTTTCAGCTCTTCACGGCTGGCAATCCTGAAAGATTTGGGATACTGGGTGAATCTGGCACAATTCTTACCGAGCTGATGAATTTGTGTCTGTGCTGTATTACTTCAGGTGGGAACTAGCATGACAGAATGCTCCTTGATTATTTTCATATTTAAAAAACCCTTTACATGTCAGGGCAAAGGCTAGGCTTGAATCTTTCTTTCTGGACCTGTTAGTTCTCTGTATGGATGTTTCCCCTTCTATGGAGAACCTTTTGATCCTTTGAGCCCCTACAGCAGTCTGAAGTGCCACAGCCACAAAACACAGGCTTACCATTCTGATTAGAACCATGCTTGAAGCCCCAGGCCTTACGTTGGGCATCTCTAGCAAAATTCAACCCCTTTCCCTAAAATGGAATGGTCCAAGCCAGAGAATGCTAGCGGTGCATAAGTCCAATAGCCATCAATGGGATAAATGAGTCGTGACAAATGTCAGCTCCATTAATTTAAATGGGTCTTAAAAGCTGCTAACTTTCTCTGGAAGAGGGCTCTCCTCTGCACCAAGAGAGCCTCTGTCCAGCCTTTTATTTGGAAGCTTTAAGGAAGGAAATTCTCCAGCTTACCACACTGAAAGGCAGTGTGATGTAGTGGTTAGAGCAGCATCCAAGGTCTGGAAAAACCTAGATTTACGCTCCTGCTCAGCTATGAACCTCACTGGATGGCCTTGGCCCAGTTGTTATCTCTTATTCCAACCTTCCTCACAGGGTGGTTGTGAGGATAAAAATGGGTTGGGGGGAATCCTGTCAGCTACCCTGAATTCCTTGGAGAAAGGGTGGGATATAGATATGTTTATTCTTAATCTTATTATTTTCTCTCTCCTACAAAAAGTACTGGAGGATCAGCAGAACATCAGGCTAATAAAGGAATTGCTCCAGACACTCTATACATCCCTGTGCACTCTGGTTCAAAGTGTGGGCAAGTCTGTCCTGGTTGGAAACATCAACATGTGGGTCCACAGAATGGAGACGATTCTTCACTGGCAGCAGCAGCTGAACAATATCCAAATCACCCGGGTAAGCAAGAGTCTTGCCCTGTTGCTTAGAAGCTTAAAAATAATACCACTGTTTCATCATGTAGCCTTATAGCACCTATTTAAGGCAAGTTGGTTGCAGTTTGCATGTGCTGCTACATCTTCTGTTGGCTACATGTGTACACTACCACCATTTTTGATTGCCATACCACATCAAATATCAATGGTTTTCTAGTGGCTTTCCTTCTTAATCTGTGGCATCCCCTGATTACTTGAATAGCCTTTATAATCTCTCTCTCTCATATATATTGGGTTCACATGTAATGTTAACTCTTACTTAAGTATGGAAGAGCTGCCATTCCCCACTGGGCACGCAGGCTCCCAGTCCTGCTACCCTTTCAGCATCTTCAGAGCCTAGAAATGTTGAGTGGAGAATATTTTTTGGTGACCCACCTTGGCCTGCCATTCACCCACGTTGGGCTGAGGTGGGTCACCAGTGTTCTCCACCCAACACTTCTGGGTTCTGACACCACAGAAACAGCAGCAGGAACTCACACCCAGAAGGAACCAACAGCTCTTCTATACATACTTGCCTCTGTTAATGTGTGAACTCAACCTCTGTATCTCTTCCTACAATCCATAACAGAGAAGTGGTCAGGTTTTCCAACGTCAGTACTATGTCTGAATTTTCTGTATAGTCTAAGGGAATGTGAAGTGCATTGTGGGACATGAACACAACTTTAATTTCTGGGCACAAGTCTTCTGTGGCAAATAATCGTAATACTAACACCTGATTTAAAAGAGTGTTGTAAGCACCTGACCTTAATAAATGGATGATCTCATGGAAACGGCTTCAAGGGATCTCCTTGCTGCTTGGCTCTGAAGTAAGCACAATGTCCGAAACACCCTCTCTACTGTCACCAGTAAAGAAGATTCTTGCCAAACTTCAGCAAAAGCAGTTGAAAAATGTGGACAGGGATTGCAAGGAAGAAGAGTGAAACAAACTGTACTGCAGGCTCTCAGCCATTTACAGTAAACAGACTTAAGTGCTTCAGCCATATTTGAATAGGCAATCATGTTTTGGAATAGCCAAGATTTGAAAGGATAAGCTTGAAAAAATATTTACCAAGCCATATATTTCAGTGACTTTCTGTAAAAACTCAAAATCCTGTCGGAGAAATGAAAACTAACTCACTCTTCCAATCCATCCTGGGCTGTTTCTCTTAAAAAAGCAATGTTTGGACAGCACTGGGAAAAGCTGAGACCACAGAGCAGTTCTTGTTTTCTGTACCCACTGTGAGCTATTAAGTGCAACTTTTCGTTCCATGGAACAGTAAAAACTCAACTGTCTTTAAAAGTATTAAGCAAATAATTTGGCCACTCTGATACCTCTTATATACATCCAGGACAACCCAGTTTTCATTTTAATTAACAAACTAAAACCTTGGGTCCAAATTAGATACCCTGTCAGATGTTCTTTTTCATGAGAACATAAAAATTTTCACATTTTTAGAATGTGAGCCGTTTGGGGGACAGGGAGCCATCTTATTTATTTATTATTTCTCTGTGTAAACCGCCCTGAGCCATTTTTGGAAGGGTGGTATAGAAATTGAGTTGATGATGATGATGAGTGAGAACTATCCCACCTCTTCCTTATAATAGATATTCGAATAGAAGACAACTCTGAATTTAAGACTCTCTCCTTATATTTATATTTATCTGTCTGTATACATATGTGTGTTAATGCGCACACAAATACCTGTATTTATCCAAAAGGAAGAGGACTTTGAATTTAAGATGACCCCTCAGTCTGGAGGGGGATGGGACTAGTCCTGCATTCAAGTAAATACAGTATATAGCTATAGCAATAGCACTTACATTTATATACCGCTCTATAGCCGGAGCTCTCTAAGCGGTTTACAATGATTTAGCATATTCCCCCCAACATTCTGGGTACTCATTTTACCGACCTTGGAAGGATGGAAGGCTGAGTCAACCTTGAGCCCCTGGTCAGGATCAAACTTGTAAACTTCTGGTTACAGGGCGGCAGTTTTACCACTGCGCCACCAGGGGCTGGGTATATGTCTTCAGGATATTGTTAAAAATATTGCTTTTCAACACAAAAGGGTTCTCTGAGTGTTTTACATAGCAAAAAGTAAAAGAAAATGGTTCCCTGTCCCAAAAGGGCTCCTAACTTATACACACAGCCACTGGCGGGATACTATTTTGGGCTGAATTGATGCCACCTTACTTCTGTGCCTCCATGAGGAGAGTGGTGACAGTTATGCTCTGTTCATTTTACCACTTCCAATAGCCATGAATCCTCCAAGGATTACATCACATGGTCCACAGCAAGCTGAATTGGAGGACTGTCACAAGCCTTGTGTAGGGTTTATTCAGTTAGCTTGATCTCAGGCTCTTATTGAGGTGAAACTGGCTTCCTTTAAGCACATATCTATTCCACAGACATGCAGTGCAGTCCTGTGCATACTTGGATAGCATCCACAGAGTTCAGTAAGACTTAGGATTGGAGCCTAAAATCACTGTTAATACTGTAGTCTTTTCCTTTCTCCAGGGAAATCTGGGAACTATCATTCTAGAAGGAGGATTTGGATCACTAACAGAATTCTCAGCATTTTCACTAAGTTAAAATTCCCACATTTGTAACGCCAAATGGATATTAAGCCAATACAAACACATGTATTGTCCTCGGATATGCCCATACAGTAGACTGCATGTGTACTGATAGGTTTTGGTTTTCCTTAAATCCATGGAACTTCCATTTTTAAACTGAATTCATTAAGCCTTCTTAGTTTGTCAACAAAGTGAATTGAGTTAGTGCTGTGGGGCAATACTGGAAGGCAGGGGCGTAACTACCATTAGGCAAGGGGAGGTGGCTGCGAGGGGGCCCCCACAGGCAAGTCAAATGTGAAGTGAGTGTGTGTGTATCAGCGAGGGGCCCATTTTAAAATTTTGTCTCTGGGCCCACTCCAGCCTCGTTATGCCCCTGTTGGAAGGGAAACAGACCTGGGGTGACTGCATTGCATGCAGTGTGCATTGGTATGGACATGGGTGATGCAAATCTATGCTCAACAGCTTCTCTAGAGCATTCTCAATCTCAGAGGATTGCTGTGGAGGTAAAATGAGGATACTGTAGCTTATGGATTTACTTCTATTTCACACACTTATTCCTGAGTTCTGGTCTGGGAGGCAATCTCAAGGCATAGCCCACCACCAGCCTCACTGAAACAACTGTTGTAATTAGGTGTCACTTCGACTCTTAAAGTATCTGCATGAATGGATTGTTCATAACTTTCATTTGTGTCAGTGCGGATGGTGTAGAAGGATCTTTCCAGTGGATTGTGCCCTAAAATCTCCATGTTGTGTTGGACACATGCATAGTAGACCTGCCTTGCAAAGGAGTCCACAAAATGTCCTCACCCACAAGAAAATTGTACGCTTGTCTACACAGACCTATGTTAGTTCCTTGTGGTGTATAGATGCCCTAAAGTAGAAGGACCAGTGCTTTTCCAGCCCACCCCCTTGTCTAGTTACCTGGAAGCAATACATATTTGCCATGAGTGACCAGGTGAACAGATCTGCAAAAACCTTAAGTAGCATATATTGTAAATGGAGTAGAGCAGGCATCCCCAAACTGCGGCCCTCCAGATGTTGCTGAACTACAATTCCCATCATCCCGGCCACAATACATTGTAGCTGGGGGTGATGGGAATTGTAGTTCAGCAACATCTGGAGGGCCGCAGTTTGGGGATGCCTGGAGTAGAGGCTTGCACTGCAATCCTTCCCAAGACTGTTCCAGAAAACTCCCTAATAGGGTACAATTTGAGCCAGGCCTTGGAACAAACTTCTGGTGTCAGAGCATATATGAAATGAGAATGCCCCTGAGCATATGCAGTGTGCTTTTATCTGCTTAGTGAACCATACATATTTTATATATAATCTCTGGGCAGTTTACAATTTCAAACCTTGAATTGTATAAAACAAATTAAAATAGCCATCAATAAAGCTTGAAAAGATTATACACTGAAAACTTATACCCTTGGACAGGCAGTAGGTGTTGGTTGCAAGCACGAACATGTCATGTAAGGCACTGATCTTTGCTCTTGAAATAGGAGTCACTTGTTGGTCACTACTTTAAAAATCTTGGATAAAATCACTTGTGTGTGTTCCATCATTGTCTCACATCATTATTTGCTCTCTTTCTCCTCCCCGCTCCAGCCTGCCTTTAAAGGGCTGACGTTCACAGACCTGCCCTTGTGTCTACAATTGAACATAATGCAACGGCTAACAGATGGGAGAGACCTTGTGAGTCTCGGGCAAGTGGCACCAGGCCTTCAGGTGCTCAGTGAGGACCGGCTGCTGTGGAAAAAACTTTGCCACTACCACTTCACAGACAGACAGGTAACAGACAGCAGGAAGTCAAGTTCTGGGCCCTGCATTTTAAGAAGGATGTCGATAGACTGGAAGGGGTTTAGAGGAGTGGGACCAAGATGGTAAGGGGTCTAGAAACGAAGTCCCATGAGGTTGATGGAGCACTGGGTATGTTTAACCTGGAGAAGAGAAGATAGGATAGTCGTCTTCAGATGTCTGAACAGCTCTAACATAGAAGAAGGAGCCCTGGCCACCACCTCCACCTGTGCATCCCAAAGCAGAGCTGGGTCCAGCCACACCCCCAAGCCGCTATGCACTTGCTCTTTCAAGGGGAGTACAACCCCACCCAGAGCTGATTAAATTGCCCTATCCCGATTGCCTCTTCTACTGACCAGCAGCACCTCTGTCTGGATTTAACCTCATTGTGCTAGTCTACATCCAGCCCCCAGTTCAGGACATCCACTGCTTCCCTAGGATCCGATGTCAGAGAAAGGTGGAGCCGAGTGTCATCTGCATATTGATGACACTCAAGTCCAAACCTCCTGGTGACCTCTCCCAGCAGTTTCATGTAGATGTCGAGCAACATGGGGGACAATACTGAGGCTTGCAGGACCCCAGAGGCCAAGGAGTCGGGCAGAAGTCCCCCAGCACCACCTTCTGGAACCTTCCCCCAAGAAAGGGCCGGAATCTCTCCAGTGCACCACCCCCTGATCCCAATATCTGAGAGGCAGTCCAGAAGGATTCAGTGATCTCAAATGCTGCTGAGGTTCAGCAGAACCAACAGGGACACACTCCCCCTGACCAAGGCAGTTTCATTCCCAAAGCCACATTGAAAAAGGTCTAGATCATCTGTATCATCCAAGACCCTTTGCAGCTGCACAGACACCACACGCTCCATCACCTTGCCTAAAAAGGGAAGATTTGAACCAGGCCAATCTTGATCAAGGGAGGGCTTTTTAAAATAGTGGTCTTACCGGTGCCTGCTTGAGGCTCGATGGCATCTTGCCCTCCCTTAGTGAAGCATTTTTTATGGGCTCCGACCACCTACCTGTTCCTTCCCTGGCAGATGTTGCTAGCCATGAAGGGCAAGGGTACAGAGAGGGGAATGGACATGCATTAGATGACTGCAACTCCTCCTCCCGGACCCTCAAGGCAGGGCTGCTGTAGGATCATGAAACCTGAAGGGCAGAGCACTCCACCGAGCTCACCCAACCAGGTCTCGGTCACACATACCAGCTCAGCATGCTCATCTACAACTTAATCATGGATGAGAGGTGTTTTTGCACTTACTGACCTGGCATTCAACAGCAGAACCCTAATAGGAACATAGGAACCTGCCATATACTGAGTCAGACCCTTAGTCTAGCTAGCTCAGTATTGTCTTCACAGACTGGCAGCAGCTTCTCCAAGGTTGCAGGCAAGAATCTTTCTCAGCCCTATCATAGAGATGCCAGGGAGGGAACTTGGAACCTAGATGTTCTTCCCAGAGCGGCTCCATCCCCTGAAGGGACTATCTTCCAGTACTCACACTTCTAGTTTCCCATTCAAATGCAACCAGGGCAGACCCTGCTTAGCTAAAGGGACAAGTCATGCTTGCCACCACAAGACCAGCTCTCCTCTCCAATAAGCCTACTGCACCCGGTATTCCCAGGCGGTCTCCCATCCAAGTACTAACCAGGCCTGTCCCTGCTTAGCTTACGAGATCGGGCGCGTTCAGGGTAGTGTGGCCGTAGAAGGAGAACTTGAGGGAGAACTCCTTGGAGCTGCAGGATTGGGAGAAAAGCTGGAAAAAGGAACAGCCTCAGTTGCCTAGACTGTTGTCCCCTGTAGGCCTGCCCAACATCCACTAGCATATCTCCCTCTGCCCGCCACCCAAGAAATAGTTGCCCCCCCCCCGACTACCCCAGTCCTCTGCTCTTCCAAGCATGTGCTAAACTCCAGTTCCCCCATGTGGGTAGCATTTAAGAAGTTTTTCTCATGGCCACACAAATCTCAGGGCATGGGGTGAGAGCCTTTGTGCTCTGGCCAAGAGGCTCACACCTCTGCCTCCAAGTGGTCTCTTGTACCTGCAGAAGGGGAGGGGGAAGAGCAAACAATTCAGGGCTCCACTCACAGCTGCCTCTTCCCACTCTGAATGATGAAACTTCCTAACCTAGGAAGCAACAGAGATAACTAAAATGAGGCCAGGTTCTTGTTTAGTTTCACCCCAGACTAGCCTTGGGCTCTGAAAATACTCCATAAATTATAACATCAGTTGTCTGACAAGCTCCCCTAAGCAAGTTTGTAATATCTTGTGGAGGATCCAGAGATGAAACTTGTGCCGTTTCTATAGCCAAAGAGACAAGTCACCATTCAGTTTAATTACTTTCCTCTTCAGTAGCCAGATCTGCTCCAAAATAAGAGGGGACCCAAGCCTTAAGAAAATTTCAGAATAAATATCTCCATCTTTGTGTGTCGTCTTGTACATTTTTTCCATTTTTAGATGCCAATTTATGGGCCTTGCAACCAATTTATAGTGCTAAGCGGACACAGATTGCAATTTTAAGTTTACACCATATCCCACAGACACTAGGCTTGGCTTTGGATCTTGTTTCATTGTGGTGTGGACTATACTAACTAGCCCATGAAGTATCTTCTAGATTTGCACTTCTATGGTATCTTCCATATTTCAGATTCGCAAACGGCTAATCTTGTCAGATAAAGGGCACTTGGATTGGAAGAAGATGTACTTCAAGCTTGTGAAATGCTACCCAAGGAAGGAGCAGTATGGGGATACTTTGCAGCTCTGCAGACACTGCCATATTCTGTCCTGGAAGGTAGGTGGTCGGAATCCATTGATGGTTGCATCTCTGGCTGGATGTTCAAGTTTGGGAGCAGGAGGCAAGTTACTTCAGGCCTTGACCAATATTCTTTGGATTCAGGAGCCAGGCAATGGACACTTGACAAAACAATTAGACTTAGTGATGGGTACTGTGGCAAGGGAGGGTAAGTGGACTGCTCTTTATCCCCTGTGCAAGTAACATACTTAGAACAGAATAGGGCTGTCTGGGACAAATACAGATTTTTTGTATTTAATAACCCTGCCTCTGAATATCTTTGTCTAGCCCAACAGTTAAATTTCTAGGCTCCATGGGAGGAGAGCTGGTCTTGTGGTAGCAAGCATGAATTGTCCCCTTTGCTAAGCAGGGTCTGCCCTGGTTTGCATTTGAATGGGAGACTACAGGTGAGCACTGCGAGATATTTTCGTAGGGGGGATGGGACCATTCTGAGAAGAGCCGAAGGTTTCAAGTTCCCTCCCTGGCTTCTCCAAGATAGGGCTGAGAGAGATTCCTGCCTGCAACCTTGGAGAAGCCGCTGCCAGTCTGTGTAGACAATACTGAGCTAGATGGACCAATGGTCTGACTCGGTATATGGCAGCTTCCTCTGTTCCTATGGTGCCTGGGATTACATAGGAAGCTGCCGTATACAAAGTCAGACCATTGGTCTATCTAGCTCATTTTTGTCTACACAGACTGGCAGCAGCTTCTCCAAGGTTGCAGGCAGGAATCTCTCTCAGCCCTATCTTGGAGAAGCCAGGGAGAAAACTTGGAACCTTCTGCTCTTCCCAGAGTGGCTCCATTGGCCAAGCCCTCTGTTACATGAGCCTAGAACTGTTCCACACCTTGCCTACTACTCTAAAGTAATATGTAAATTGCATAGTGAGAGGCACTTTGGACGTTCTACCCCCCCTCACATGATTGTGCAAAAAAGCACGATAGTGTATGAAGGGAAATGCACATAATCCTCCCCTTGTGCCTTGGCAGATTGCTGGGTGGTATTGTCCAAATTTGCCCATTATTGCAAATATTTATCCTGCAGTTACACTCATTGGGGAGCCAGATTTGCTTGAGGTGCCTTGCACAGGTGTGCTCTGTGGCAAACCCATGGTTACTGCTGCATCATGTATGATATGGCCCACAGGGATACGTTTCTGTGTATTTTTTGAATTGCAGTATTTCTAAAAAGGCCTGGTTATTATCTAATATGTTGTGCAGTGGAGAAATGACTTGACTAGCAAGCCAGAGATCGCCAGTTCAAATCCCCGCTGGTGTGTTTCCCAAACTATGGGAAATGGTTTCCCAAACTATGGGAAACACCTGTATCGGGCAGCAGCACTATAGGAAGACGCATCTGATACTGCACAGGAAGAGGCAATGATAAACCCTCCTGTACTCTACCAAAGACAACCACAGGGCTCTGTGGTTGCCAGGAGTCGACATCGATTCGACAATACACTTTTATGTCAACCAAGAGCTGCTGTGATAGTGCTGATTAAATGAACATTATCAGTTAGGTGAGCTTGTGGCTTTTGCATTCAATAAATGGCTAACACTGATCACTGCTAGTGAGGAATCTGTCTTCCTGGCAGCACTGAACAAACCTGAAGATACACCCCTAATCATGCACCCTTGTAAATCCTAATGTATGTGTTTGTTTTTTTAGGGCACCTATCACCCATGTACAGCTAACAACCCGGAGAGCTGCTCCTCTTCTCTTTCACCCCAGGAGTTCATCAACTTGTTCAGATTTTGAACTCTCAGCATAATTTCACTGTATCTTCCGATATTCTATTGGGACGCTTTATGCTACTGAGCAGACTTGCTCAATCTGTATATAAAATGTAAATAGGACTGCAAGGAGTTCCTGGGTCAAGAGGACACAAGAATTTTAGGAGGCAAAGAGTCTTTATTCAGTGACATTGAACTCTTTTGGAATATGACATTCTAATTGGACTGACTGTGTAAAGGTAGTACTCTGTAAATACTGCGCTTCGTAAAAATGGGAGTACAGGGGAGAATCCTGGTTCTGCTTAAAAAATCCAAATGGAATTTGGTCTTCGTCCATTTGAAACATATCTTTGGTTTCAAAGCATGGAGAATTAAACCACATGATTAGGCTAAAGCTTTGGAACTACTTCCCAGTCTGGGATTCGTTTACAGTACATATTTATACTTATGAGGATATATCCCTTTATCCTAGACTCCATGCAAAATGTTCACGCCACACCATCTTCTACCTCTGAAAAAGCTTTCCAACCAATGCAATGTGAAGTGTTTGTACTTTATATACAGAGATTTAAAGGGAAAAAGTTGTTGGTGACAGTATAAAAGTGTTCCTTTTCTTTAATGCTTGATTTCTAGTTTAGTCTGCTTGTTTTTTGTGGTATTTGAATTCCCAGATTCTGGGAAATCCAGGGATCTAGCAGAATTCTTCGCTAGCCTTTTGAGGGGCTGGTAAAACATCAAATGCAAAGACAGAGTTAACGATGGAGACAGGTTGCTATGCCACATCAATCCGTGTGAAATGCCATTTCCCTATTGGCTGACATCCAGAGCAGCAGAATAAGGACCTAGCAGAGCTGTCTGCCTATGCAGAGAGGCTGCTCTAATCTCGGCCAGAGTCTTCCTTAGCTGCAGAGTGTGGGGAGTCAGGGAAGCAATTTTCAGCTATCACCCCACAAGTGCTCTCTGACTTCCACAAATACATCCCTGGGGGCTGTTCTTCCTGCTGTTGCAGACTGCTGCTCTGTCTAGCTCAGGGCTGCACAACCCAAATGCCCTGGTAGGCTGGAACCAACCAGGACATGGTATTCGAGGGCAGAAGTCGACTTTCAGCATATTAATACACTGAAATTATTACATATATTAATGAAAGCAGTTATTAGTTACTGGTGGATCTCCTCCCTTTGTCAAGGGGCCTACCATTTTAACTCGAGATTGTGGCCAGAAAATAGGCCCTGGTCCTGTTCAGTCACTGTAACGGACCCAAAGGGTGACAGGCTGCCTTTCTAGGGTGCTGTTGCTGCAGGATATTCCTACCTGCGGGCCAGCAAAAATGTCTCCCCAGGCCAGATCTGCCCCTGGGCCTTAGGTTGTGCAGGCCTGGTCTAGCTCAGTATGGTCTGTACTGACTGGCAACAACTCTCCAGGATTTCAGGCTGTGGTCCTTCCCAGCCCACAAGTTGGTGCAAAGGACCCGGACCTCTTGCTTGCAAAGCATGTGGTCCAAGACTGAGCTGTGCCTCCTCCTTGACATGAGGGCCATGTGCACGTGCTGCCGCGGAGTAGATTGTGAAGGGATGAGTAAGGTTGAAATATGGGCAATGGGGTGGTTTGGAAAGTAGGCAGAAGTGACAATGTTCCGGAAGTCTTTTTGTGACTAATGTTGGTTTCAGTACTGTGCAATTCATGTGCGCTCTGGGTTCAACCAGACACGAATGCCATAGAAATCCATAGAGTAATGTTGAACACTACAGTTACTTACTGCAAGGGAGGACAGGCTTTGAGCTTCCAGGAGCTGCTACTTTGTTTTGCCAGAGCCTCTGGAGCAGGGGTTCTCAACCTTGGATTCCCCAGATGTTGCTGGACTTCAACTCCCATAATCCCCAACCAAAGACCACTGGGGCTGGGGATTATGGGAGATGAAGTCCAACAACATCTAGGGACCCAAGATTGAGAATCCCTGCTCAGGAGCTAGCAGCATGAAAAAGCTGCCTGGGGAGGTGGAATTGGTCGTAAAAGGCAGCCGCTTGTGTAAGAATCCATATTAACCGAATCAGAGATTATAATATCAAAACCCCTGAGTTCCAGGAGAACTTGATTGCAGGACAGAAAGGGAGCAAGAGAAGCTGTTTTGTGGGAGAGGGAATTAAAAAGCCAACCTGAGAGCCCAGAGAGATGGAGGAGAGAATGAGACAGCCATGCCCCCAAACTCAAATTTGCCGCTTTGATGGGAAAAGATGGGGAAGCCCAAATGCCTAGAGAGCTATTTCGGAGAAACCCAGGGAGTTACCAGTAGTCTCTAGGAAGCTGCTTTATGCAGAGTCTGCTCCTGCTCAGTATTGGCTATGCTGGCTGGCAGCAGCTTCTTGAAGGTTTTCCAGCCCTACCTGGAGATGCTGCCAGGGACTGGATTTGGGACCTGCTACATACAAAGTGGATGCTCTGCCACTGAGCAGCCTAGTGCCCACCCCCGGGTTACTACATGCTTTTTCATCTATTCTTGAAAAGTGTGTGGAGAGAAAGGAAGGAGGCCTTATGTTTTGTTTCTGAGAACAGCAGAGTGGAATGTCTGAGCATATCTGCACTACAGATTGGAGTCATCCTCTTTCTAAGGAACCCTAGGAACTGTCCCTCTGTGAGGCTCAGGATGAACGGAAAATCCTCTGTTCCCTCCCCAAACTACGATTCCAAGTACTCCTTGAAGGAAACTGTCTCATTACACCATTATCTGTAGTGTTGATAGATAGGAAACACTGTAGAAAGAAGCCGATCTTGAGGAAGAGTAAAGGGGGGAGGGCCCTGGATGTAACGGGGCTTTTGGTGATAAAGGAGTGTTTGGGATATGTGCATGAGAGAGAGAGAGAGAGCGGGGGAGACTGTGTTTATGTGTGCTAAGATGTTTTCATTCTCTCTATTAAGCAAAGTTAAAAGAAACTGGTTTGTAACAGCAGTTACACACTTTAACTCTTGAAGCTCATTCAACATTTCCTGTATTTAACCCAGCCCATGGCAAGCAAATCCCTAATGAATACCACTGGTCTATATTATAGTGTGGCTTTTTATTTGATTTTATAAAATGTGTGACTTTTTTATACTGTAGAAACACTTATTGTTCCAATGATGGAAAGAGAAGTTTCCACCATGTGTATAGAAAGCTTATGAATGTCTTTAAGTTTTTGAATCTGGGTCTCCTTCATCAAGAGCCCAGTTCAAAGTGTGTGTCTACCACAATACAAACCCAGACAACTATTTTAATATTTATAATTAATATTATAAATATTAATATAATAATACATTCTATTGCACAGCCTACCACAGGGGTTTCCAATGCTGAGTCTCCAGATGTTGTTGCACTACAACTCCAATCACCTCCAGCTACAATGGCTTTTGTGGTTATGGCTGGGGATGATGGGAGTCGTTGGACTCTATCTGGAGACCCAACATTGGGAACCCCTGATTTCATTGCACATCTTCATCTGATGTATGGTACAATCTTTCTTCCATTTGGCAGGATGGCTCAGATGCATTCTCACGATAATCTGGGCTAGTGGGAAAGGGGGAATTTTAGATCCAAGTGGTGTGCACACTCCCAATTTTGTATCCTTGTGAGATCCCAGAAACCAAGGGCTTGCAATCACATCCAGCTACATCAACCCCAGATCAGTAACCTAGGGCTTTTTCTGGGGTGGCTGCTCTGTGGTCAATATGGGTCGGGTGTGATTGCAAGCCCTGCATTTCCAGATTCTCGCAACACACAATCAGTAGTGATCTACTTGGGTATAGGTTTCCTGCTAGCCTGGATCATCATGAGAGCATGATGAACAGAAAAACAAGCTAGCCCATTCAGAAAGAGCTCACCCTGGGTAGCTGGGCCGTCTGTTGGTCTGTCTGAAATAGTGTTGGATGCTGAAATAAGAGTACTGTACTTGATTAAATCCTGTGTTTCTGTTTTTGCACAACTCTGATTACTTTTGTGCAATGAACTCCCTCCATGAGGGAGGGGTATCCAGATAACTATCTTTCCTATTTACCAAATTCTTGACCACAGATAGCCTCTGTTGTCAGAGATCAGGAACCTTCCAAATGCAATAACATATCTAATAACTCTGACAGGATATTCCTGAGTTTGACATCATCCATTCACTACATGGTGTGCAAGAGAGACTTCTCAGGAACCTCTTTCATAGCGTATCATAACAGTCCAACATTTTGCCAAAATAAGTATTTAATTTAAAATGACTCCCCTTGCTATCTGACTTATTGGCAAAAACAATACTTTGCTGTAACTGTGATGACTTTAAAAATCATGTTCTTTTGGCAGATGAGATGGCCTCTCTGAGATTTTTAGCTCAACTTCTGGAGTTCTGCCTGCAATACACAGTGCAAAGTACTGACAATCTGTTAAGCCTTTTTTACATGTAATTTCAGCTGAAAAGCCCCACTCTAACCTAAAGTGACAAGAACTCATTTGACTCATGGACTCTGTAGTGTCTGGAAAATGAGCCCTTTGCACTGTGATTTTATTTCCAACAAGCTTTGCAATATCAACCTATTACTTGATTCCCCCACCCCACCCCCCACTTCAACAACTACACACTCTAAGGATGATCAGTAATTCACGGAATACCATTGCTTGATGATACAAAATAATGTGATATGAGGAAAGTCTATTGGTGTAATTCTTCCTTGATTATGGCAACAACCCAAAGGCTTTGCATGTGGAAGGACTAGCAAGCAGAAAGGGAGCTAAACCGCACCATTTCCCAAAATTCTCTACTCTGACCCACCAATGGAATACTGACCCTGAACCAGATGTGTGTTAACTCCCCTATCTAACTTGCAAGCTTTGTAATTTTTTGTCTATACCAGGGTCTCAAACCACAGCCTTCAGAGATGTTGGCTCACAACTCCCATCATCCCTGTCTACTGGCCATTATGACTAGGGATAATGGGAGTTGTAGTCCTAGCAGCTGGAAAACCACTGCTCTCTGCCTTTGTCCATTTTTACCACTACTTGTCTCCTGAGTTTAGATGGCTGACACTGATTGCAACCATCTGTAAAGCAGGGAAAATAAAAAGCTCTCTGTAACTTGCCTTATAGGAGTGAGAATCATTCCATTTGAAATTGTGAGGTATGCATTGTGCAGGAACTGTGGTGGAAGGGAGAGGCATCCCAAAGCTAATGCTGCTCTTTTCTCACGACAAACTTGTCACACTTTGCATAATGCCAATAGCTCCAGAATGATTTTTTTTTAATCACAAATTTCCTTAAAGAACATCATTAACACTAATTATATATATATGTGTGTGTATAAAGAGGAAGCTTATTTGTTGAGAAGTTTTTTAAAGGTGCCTGCTCAGTGGAATGAGATGAAAAAGGATACCTTGTGTTTTAAAACTTCTTGCGTTTTTAATATTGTGTGGATATTATTGTGTGATTGAAAATTCTTCCCATATACATCTTGCACATTCTTTCTTGCATGTTCAACCATTTTGTCTTTTACAGCTGTTTGGTACAAGCAGTGATGTGACTCCTTTTTTGTAAACTGTTTTTGACACAATTACAAATAAAATGTTCAGATATTATGAACACGGGTCCTCCCATTGCTTCAGCTGGCTCAAGTGTCTCCCTAGTTTAGCTTTCATTTACTTTTGTCCCTTCCTTTCCCCCACTCTCCCTCCAGATTTGGACACAACTTTTGTGTCCAGTCCTGGCAAAACTGAGTCCACGGACAGATTGGGAAGGAGCAGGTCCGGCAAGCAGGTTGGGGCAGAATGGAAATTACAACCAGGTTTTAGTTCCAGAGCAGGCAGAGAGAGGTCCCAAAACATGGATGACTTATTTCACCAGTTTCTGGAATTCAGCTCCAGTTGGATTGCAACTCCCATTGTTCCCAGCCACAATGGCCAAAAGGGATGATGGGAATTGTACTTACCAGAAGCCAAGAGTAGTTCTTTTTAAAGTTATTTGCTGTTAGAAATTGTGGGTGCGGTGGGTCGGGTCATCTTCAATTCAGCCCTCTCTTTAAGAGTGCAATTTTAAATGTAGAGTTGCCTTCTTTTGGGGTAAATCAGTTCAATGCCATTTGGAGACCAATTTTGAGAACCCCCAACTTGATACAATTTTATTGGTATTCATTTAGTACACTTCTATATCGCCCCATACAAAAAAAAGCCCCTGGGTGGTATAAAAGTGTACTAAATACATAAAGAGCCCCTGGTGGCGCAGTGGTAAAACTGCCGCCCTGTAACCAGAAGGTTACAAGTTCGATCCTGACCAGGGGCTCAAGGTTGACTCAGCCTTCCATCCTTCCGAGGTCGGTAAAATGAGTACCCAGAATGTTGGGGGCAATATGCTAAATCATTGTAAACCGCTTAGAGAGCTCCGGCTATAGAGCGGTATATAAATGTAAGTGCTATTGCTATTGCTAAAAATTAAGCCTCCGTTGACTCATTTTCCTTGGCTTTGATTACTCCTCCAGGCCTTGTCCCCAATAACAGAGGAGTGGAGAGCCTTAAAGGGTCAGTCTTGGCCCTGGAGGTAATTTCATTTCCCCCTCTGTCACTTTCACCTTGTGTATTGCCTGGACTGGCAAATGGGCACCTGCAAGGCCCTTGGAGTGGAGAGGCCCAGTTCCTTGAAAAACTCCATCCTGGGGGATGCTTTTTCTGAGGATCCTGGTTTAGGGACTTGGGCTTCAGGGAGTCCTGACAGCCAAGTGCAGATGTGGTAGTATCGCTGGGATCCAGAGCCTCGGCAATTGGCACTGGCTTTCCTGCTTGACTGATGCCTCTAATCAAGAGCCCAATTCAGACATTATGCTGTACAGGTGTTTCTGTGAATGACTGTACCTATGTTCATTTAAAAAATGAACCTGGATACAGGCCCTTCAAATGCATGGTACTGATAGGAAGGAAGCATACTTCTGTACTTGCATTCAGCATAACATGTGAATGACTGTACCTGTGTATACTCATTGTATGAATATTGAATGTAACATGTGAATGGGCCTAAGGTCAGGGTAATAACATCCCCCACACACACCCCGCCACTCTGTTTTTCAAATCATAGGGTATTTATTGAGGGCTGATCTTGACTGTGAGGTCACTAACAGCCCACTCCTTTCTTATGGCCCCTTATCTGGACTATGAGTAACTCTGGCCTGCTGAGCCCAGTACAGACCCAAGGAGGAAATTCTACAACAAATCCACAGGATTGACTCTGTCCCTGTCGAAATAATATCAGCAGCAATGGCCAATATTATACTACATGTGATAAACTGGATTAAATCAAGTTAATTATTTTGATTCCAGGTGGGAATAATATTGGCAGCAATGGTTCACCTGCATGCCCTCAAAATGTGATATGTGCTGCCATCTACCAACAGTGTCCTCCTCTGGTTTACTTAGGAGAAACAGGATAGTCTGAGGAAGAGAATTAATGGACACAAATCAGACTCTAAAAACAGCCACAAGAATGTCACTGGCTGGAAATGTGTTTCAGACATTCCATTTCCGGCTTCAGGGTCACTATATCTTAAAAAAAAGATCCAAAGGTAGATTGAGCCCGAAGCTGCTGAATAATTCAGATTATTTTCAGGTTTGATACAATCTGATACAACGGCTTCCTCAGCCATTTTTGGAAGGGCAGTATATAAATCAAATACATAAATTAATTTCATTCAGCCCTACTGGTGACTTGGGATGCTTACCACAAATAGTAATCATCTCACATACAGGTGAAACTCGGAAAATTAGAATATCGTGCAAAAGTCCATTAATTTCAGTAATGCAAATTAAAAGGTGAAACTGATATATGAGACAGACGCATTACATGCAAAGCGAGATAAGTCAAGCCTTAATTTGTTATAATTGTGATGATCATGGCGTACAGCTCATGAAAACCCCAAATCCACAATCTCAGAAAATTAGAATATTACATGGAACCAAGAAGACAAGGATTGAAGAATAGAACAATATCGGACCTCTGAAAAGTATAAGCATGCATAAGTATTCAGTACTTGGTTTGGGCCCCTTTTGCAGCAATTACTGCCTCAATGCGACGTGGCATGGATGCTATGAGCCTGTGGCACTGATGAGGTATTATGGAAAACCAGGATGCTTCATTAGTGGCCTTCAGCAATTCTGCATTGTTTGGTCTCATGTCTCTCATCCTTCTCTTGGCAATGCCCCATAGATTCTCTATGGGGTCAGGTCAGGCGAGTTTGCTGGCCAATCAAGCACAGTACACTGTATACTTTTCAGAGGTCCAATATTGTTCTATTCTTCAATCCTTGTCTTCTTGGTTCCATGTAATATTCTAATTTCCTGAGATTGTGGATTTGGGGTTTTCATGAGCTGTATGCCATGATCATCACAATTATAACAAACTAGTATTTTGAAGCCCGTTATAATAACGGGCGCTGGCCTTTTCCTCTCCCCTTTACTGTTTTTTTTTTTTTAATTCTGACGACGACGCTGCCGCCGAAGTCCCACCCTCCCTCCCTCCCTCCGCTGCCCGGGACCTCTCCCTTGTCGCCGCGGCGTGTCCTCTGGCCAAGGCGGTGGTGGCCAGTATCCCCCGGCGCCGCTCACCCGGCTTCTTCGGGGCGGCCGCTTCTGGCCGCCCAAGATGGCCACTGGGTGCCGGTGGCGTGTCTCCCTTGCTCTGTTCTGCGCATGCGCTCCGCGCATGCGCAGAACAGGCCAGGGAGGCACGGACACACGCTTGGTGTCCGTCCACGGACGGACACCAAGCATTTTATTATAGAGGATTAAGGCTTGACTTATCTCGCTTTGCATGTAATGCATCTGTCTCATATATCAGTTTCACCTTTTAATTTGCATTACTGAAATTAATGGACTTTTGCACGATATTCTAATTTTCCGAGTTTCACCTGTATGGTATCTTGAAAGTTAAGCCCCAACTGGCAACAGTTGGACATGATCCTAGAAATTACCAGGAATCTCAGATTCACACCATGCAAAACTAAGATCAAGCTAAGATCAAATATTGGTTGGCAATTTTAGCTTCATCTTCATTTCCTGCAGTGTTGAATATGAGATTACTGGACCTGGTAATGTATGGGTTTTCATGACAGGCTCCATGGTAGCGTACATGCCTTGAGAATTTGATTGATGTTAAACTAACATAGATCATGAGCTTATCTTTGAAAGCCCTTAAAGGATTTATACAATTTAAACAATAAAAGCACCAGTTTTGAAAATAAAATAAAACAGGCAATGACTACAACATGACAAAAGCATCAAAACAATAACTGTAATTGAACAGCAGCTACTATAAAAGAAAATGCAATAAACCAGAGATCCTAAATACTATGAGCTTTCCACTCATTCCCCTTTCTTGTCTTATACAGATTTGTGTCATTTTGTTTTCTATACAGCATTCTAAAATAAGTAGCAATACACTGGGGATGGGCATGGAACCATGGCGGGGTGGTTCGATGCCAGCGGGGGTGCCGCTTTAAGGGCGGAGGAGGGTGCACTTACCCCGGCCGCTGGTGCTCGTTGCCAATAAAAACCTTCAGGGCGGCAACGTACCTCCCTGCTGCCCCTTCCCTCTCCTCGGCCGGAAGTGGCCAGAAGTACTGGGTGCACATTTTATTATTTAGAAATACTGGTTTTATTCTTGCCTATTAGCAAGGGGAAGCATTTTTTTTTAATTTGCCCAATGCCCAGTTAAAGAGAGACTTTGGACTAAGGTACTTTATTATTATCTTGTTTTCACAGTCAGACAGATGTTATTGACTGGTTTGTTTTATACAGACATCGAGTCCTTCCCAAGGACCTGGGATGCCAGAATTTTATTGTCAATGTTGTTGTTGTTTATAGATATCGTCGCAGAATATAGGCTGTTCCCAGTAAAGCTGCTTTTTGTAATTGGCTGATGGTGATTTCTGTGGCCCCTATGGTGTTGAGGTGCTCTTCAAGGTCTTTTGGAACTGCACCCAGGGCGCCAATGACCACTGGGATTATTTGGGTCTTTTTCTGCCACAGCCTTTCAATTTCAATTTGTAGATCTTTATATTTGGTGATTTTTTATATTTCTTTTTCTTCTATTCTGCTATCCCCTGGTATTGCTATGTCGATTAGTTTGACTTGTTTTTCTTTCTTCTTGACTACAGTGATATCTGGTGTATTGTGTGGCAGATGTTTGTCTGTTTGTAGTCGGAAGTCCCATAATACTTTTACATCTTCATTTTCTTCAACTTTTTCAATTTTATGGTCCCACCAATCTTCAGCTACAGGTAGCCTGTATTTTTTGCAGATGTTCCAGTGTATCATCCCTGCTACCTTGTCATGCCTTTGTTTGTAGTCAGTCTGTGCGATCTTTTTACAACAGCTGATTAGGTGGTCCACTGTTTCATCTGCTTCTTTACAAAGGGGGCACTTGCTGTTTGTTGTGGATTTTTCTACTTTTGCTATTATTATTATTATTATTATTATTATTATTATTATTATTATTAATTTGATTTGTATACCGCCCTTCCAAAATGGCTCAGGGCGGTTTACAATTAAAACAAACCACTAAAACAATAAAGAGCTAAAACAAATTAAAAACACATTATAACAATCAACAATTTAAAAACTTTTTAAAACAACCATTAAACAATTACAGTGATTAAAATCCCAAAATCAGGTTATTAATTTTAAAATAAACCAGATATTAAAACCTCCGAAATTCAGGAAGCTGAGAAAGCTTGGGTGAAAAGATGGGTTTTCAGCTGTTTTTTGAAAAATTGCCAGAGATGGGGACGATAGTATCTCAGCAGGGAGTGCATTCCACAATCTTGGGGCAGTGACTGAGAAGGCCCATCTCTGTGTAGCCACCAAACGAGTTGGCGGTAACTGGAGACGGACCTCCTCAGATGACCTCAATGGGTGGTAGGGCTCATAATGAAGAAGACGCTCTCTTAGACACCCAGGGCCTAAGCCGTTTAGGGCTTTGTAAGTTATAACTAACACTTTGTATTTTGTCCAGTAACCTATTGGCAGCCAGTGTAACTCCATCAGTAAAGGAGTAACATGGTCTCTCCGAGATGACCCAGAGACCAACCTGGCTGCCGCGTTCTGAACCAACTGAAGTTTCTGGACTACGTACAAAGGCAGCCCCACGTAGAGCGCATTACAAAAGTCAAGTCTGGAAGTCACCAACAGACGTATCACTGTTTTGAGGTCATTGATCTCGAGAAACGGGCGCAGCTGGCGTATCAGCTGGAGCTGATAGAAAGCACCCCTGGCTACCGCCTCAACCTGAGAAACCAGGGAGAGGTGTGAATCCAGAAGTACTCCCAGACTGCGAACCTGTTCCTTTTGGGGAAGTGTGAACCCATCTAGAACAGGCAGATCAAAATCATCGCTAGAGTTCCGTCCCCGCACAATAAGTACTTCCGTCTTATCTAGATTCAGCTTCAGTTTATTCTCCCTCATCCAGCCCATTACTGCTTCCAGGCAGGCATTTAGAGAGGATATGCCAGCTCCTGAAGAAGTTGACATGGAGAAGTAGATCTGGGTGTCATCAGCGTACTGGTAACACTCAGCTCCAAATCCCCTGATGATCTCTCCCAGCAGTTTCATGTAGATGTTAAAAAGCACTGGAGAAAGTACGGAGCCTTGAGGGATACCATAAGCTCAGATTTTGAAGAGCAACAGTCTCCAATCGACACCATCTGGAATCTGTCTAAGAGGTAGCAGCGGAACCACTGTAAAACAGTGCCTCCCACCCCCAACCCCCTCAGAAGTTCCAGAAGGATACTATGGTCGATAGTATCCAAAGCTGCCGAAAGATCCAAAAGGACCAACAGAGTCACACTTCCTCTGTCAATTGCCAATTGGAGATCATCCATCAGGCCGACCAAAGCAGTCTCTACCCAATAGCCCCCACCCGAAAGCCAGTTTGAAATGGGTCTAGATAATCCGTTTCCTCCAAGATCGCCTGGAGCTGAGAGGCCACCACCCTCTCAGTTACCTTGCCCAGCCATGGGAGGTTGGAAACAGGCCTATAATATAACTCTGAGGGATATAATGCAGGCTTCTTTAAAAGAGGTCTAATGATTGCCTCCTGAAGACAAGGAGGCATCCTGCCCTCCCTCAGAGAAGCATTTATGATTTCCACCAGGCTGTTTACAACAACCTCCCTGCTAGATCGAACAAGCCATGTTGGACAAGGGTCAAGAGAACAAGTGGTAGGCCTCACCACTCCAAGCAGCTTGTCCACATCCTCAGGAGTCACAAACTGAAACCAATCCAGTCGAATCACATAAGAGGAGTTGTTGGGCACCTCCAGCTCAGACATCAAATTAATTGTGGAGTCTCCATCTAGGTTGGCTCGAATCCGAGAGATTTTAACTGCGAAAAACTCTTTAAACACATCACAGCGGGTAACTGATTACTCCAAATTCTGGTTCAAGGGCGGGGGGGGGGCAGATACTAATCCCCTCACAACCCTGAACAACTCCGCTGGACGTGAATTTGCAGAGGCAATACGGGCAGAAAATAACCGCCTCTTTGCCGCACATATTGCCTGAGCATAGATCTTTAGATGTGCTCTATGTCACAGTCTGTCAGATTCGAGTCTAGTCTTCCTCCACTTGCACTCCAGTCGCCTACCTTGCCGTTTCAGCCCCCATAGACCTTCCGTATACCAAGGGGCCAAGTTTGATGTGGGTTGGAGGGGACTCTTGGGAGCAATTGTGTCTACTGCCCTGGTGAGCAAGTTGTTCCAATTCTCAACCAGGGCATCAACAGAATCACTGGCAAAGCCAACATTAAATCCCTCCAAGGCTTCTTGGAATCTTAATGGATCCAATAACCTCTTCGGGCAGACCATTCTAATGGGCCCCTTGCCCGTGAGGAGGTGGGAAGTGGTTGTAAGTCCAACCTTAACCAGATGGTGGTCCGTCCATGACAATGGGGAAATCACAGGAGTCCCCACCCACGGAACACCACCCAGATCAGAGTAAAATACCAAATCAAGTGTGTGACCTGCAATATGCGTCGGTTCAGAGACCACTTGGGATAGGCCCATAGTTGTCATGGCCGCTATGAACTTGTGAGCTACCCCGGACAGATTGGTCCCGAAATGAACATTGAAGTCCCCCAGCACCAAGAGTCTGAGAGACTCCAATGCGAGTTCCATGACCAAGTCCATGAGCTCAGTAAGGGATTCCACTGGGCAGCGGGTTGATCGGTACACCAACAGAAGTCCCAATCTATCCCTGGTCCCCAAACTCAAGTACACACATTCAATATGGTCCGATACCCTGACAGGGACCCTGGTAAGGGAGATGTTATAGACCACAGCCACCCCACCTCCCCACCCACGTCCCCTCACCTGCTCCTCCCCAGAATATCCTGGAGGGAGAAGCTGGGACCAAACTGGACCACTAGCCTCCCCCAACCAAGTCTCGGTAATACATGCCAGGTTGGCCCCTTCATCCATGATCAAATCATGGATGAGTTCAGACTCTAGTCCAACCATCTAGTCCAAACATTAGAGTGCTTGGTGGCAGCAGTAACCTACCAGATCTTCTGGGTTGACCTGATCAGAATCTTTTTCTTAGCTTTCTGGGTTTTGAAAGTTAAGGATTTTTTAATCGTTCGTAGGCAGCTTCTCTGAGCATGCTGCAGAAATGACTTATCACTGCTAGGAGTCATTCCTAAGCTAGTTGACCGAGAAGGCTGCTATGAGCTGGTTAAAGTCTGTTCAGCCAGTTTATTCATTAACTGACCTGAGTCAGGAAAGGAAATTTCCACATACCAATTCGGTACACTGGCTGATGTGCAAATGCGCACCCTCCATTTTGAGCTAAAAGCCCCGTCTGGAAATGCTCCTGGTGAATTCCATAAAGGTTGCAGAACAGTTGAGAATACTTGTAATTTGCCTTGAACTTGATTTTTTTAAAATTATTTGATAGAGTGAGTGTGTGTGCGTGCACGCGTGTGTGTTCGTTCTCTCTCTCTCTCTCTCTCTCTCTCTCTCTCTCTCTCTCTCTCTCTTCTCTCTCTCATGCACCAAGGGAGGTCAGGATATAAACCAATGTAAGTGGAGGAGGCCAAGGGTGTAGCAAGGCTGAAATGGGCCCTGGGACAAAAAGTGAGGATGGGGCCCTCAGTCACCTTGCTGCCTTCTTTCCTCTGCAGAAGGACTGCATGGACAGGGTAAAAAAAAAAAACATTCTGGCATGTGCCATTTCTGTCGCTCCTATGAAAATATTGCACACTCCCCACATTCCAATCAGGAGCCAGCAGCTCACCACAGCCAGGGAGGTAGGAGGGGAGATCGGGCTGTTTCCCAGCCAGCAGGGCCCCCTCCCTCATGGGCCCACAGACATTTATCCCCACCCCCACACCCCTTGTTCAGTTACGGCTACACCCTGGACAGATTGCCCTTGCTGCAGTCTGGCTCAGTCCCTCCCTGCGTTTGCCATTAACCCCAGGAGGGAGGTTCCCATCTGTGTCAAGGTGAGCTGTCTCCCAGGACAAATGGCAGTGTGGTAAGTCCATAGGAGCTTAGGAAGCTGCCATATACTGAGTCAGACCATTCGTCCATCTAGCTCAGTATTGTCTACACAGACTTCTGCAAGGCTGCAGGAGGGAGTCTTTCTCAGCCCTATCTTGGAGATGCCAGGGAGGGAACTTGGAACCTTCTGCATGCAAGCATGTAGGTGCTCTTCCCAGAGCAGCCCTATCTCCTAAGGGGAATATCTTACGGTGCTTACACATGTAGTCTCCCATTCATATGCAACCAGGGTAGACCCTGCTTAGCTAAGGGGACAAGTCATGCGTGCTACCACAAGACCAGCTCTCCTTTCTCTGAGACCAGCTCTCATCCAGTCCACATCCGGATGAACACTGAAGAAGGGTCAAGGTCCATGTTGCAGTCCTGAACCTGATAGATTCCCCTTCTACCCCGGCTGCTATTGAAATGTGTGTGTTGGCGGGCGGGGTGGGGGGCAGGTAGACTGCATGCTTGGTGTAGTTTGGTCCTAGCCACTACCTTATATCTGCTTTATATATTTCCCCCTCCTCCTTAATGAGATTAGATCAAAAATTATTTTGTGTTGTCTCCTAATTCTGGCCACTGCTACACTTTTATATGAGGAAATGAATCAGCGAAGAGCATGTAATTTACATACCAGACAGAGACGTCTGTGGCTAATTCTTATCTCTCATGAACTCTTGCAGGCTGTTTTGAGATGCAGGCTCAGCTCTGTGACTGGCAAGAGTTGTGATCGGGCTCTCTCTCATGGGCTACTTACATATTCTTCTTCTTCTTCTTCTTCTTCTTCTTCTTCTTCTTCTTCTTCTTCTTCTTCATTTTTACATTTATATATCCCGCTCTTCCTCCTCGGAGCCCAGAGCGGTGTACTACATACTTAGGTTTCTCCTCACACCAACCCTGTGAAGGTTGTGTAGGTTAGGCTGAGAGAGAAGTGACTGGCCCAGAGCCACCCAGCTAGTATCATGGCTGAATAGGGATTTGAATTCGTGTATCCCCGGTCCTAGTCCAGCACTCTAACCACTACACCACGCTGGCATATTAAACTGGCTGGCTGGAAAATGAGCTTTCAGCAAAGTAAGCAGCCCAACCCAGGCTGGTTGCAACCTTCTCACACCTGTCTCACATAGTAAATCTGAAAGGAATTATTCTCCAAATTGATTGGCCGTGGTTCAGGACATGCAAAAGAAAGTACTCCTTCATGCACCACACAAAACTAACTTCTGGAGTTCACTGTCACAAGTTCATGAGAATCACCTCCAACTCAGGGGCTCCCACCCTTGGCTATTGTGGCTGGGAATGATGGAAGTTGTAGTCCAACAACATCTGAGGCCACAAGGCTGGGAATCTCTGCTCTAGCTTAGAAGCCTTTCAAAAATGGTTAGACAGATTTGTAAAGGATAAGTCTACCGGTGCCTGTTAGCCATGATAGCTCAGTGAAACCTCCATGGATAGATGCAGTAGGCTTCTGAACACTCGACATTAATCAGCAGGGAAAGTGTATCACCTTCATACACAGTTTGTGAGAGACGTAAGCCTCATTTAGATGTTCTGTTGAAGAAAGATGTACTCAAGTAGACTGTCCAAAGCAGGAACAGAAGTCTCACCCTGCCTTCACTGTCTATTCCCCTTCACTAGCCCTTCCGTGACACTCACCCTTACAGACCCTTACAGCCTTCGTCTGAAGTGGCAAAGGCTGTAAGTGTAATGGTGGGTGCTTCCTTCCATGCTAGAAAGGCTTCAGCACCTGAGCCTCCTGATCACAGAAGCTCCAACACACGTACGGCCTTCGCCTCTTAAGATGAAGGCTGTAAGGGTGAGTGAAGGGCAGTGAGGGGGAATGATGACAGTGGAAGCAGACCAGGACTTCTTTTCCCACGTTGGGTGGTGTAATCGGGTACACTAGAGGTGTGCATGAACCATTCTATGTTGAACCAGTTCAGCGGCTTGATCGTGAACCAAACTAGGGCCGGTTCAGTCCACAATCAAACCAAATTAAGCCTGGTTCGAGTGGACCAATTTGACATTGAAGGGCGGTGGTGGGGGAGTGACGAGAAAGGTAATCTATGCTTCATACCGGCATGGCACGGCACAGCACAGCTGCCGTCATGACCGCTTGCCACTCACCTCCCTCTAGTGCAACCCAGCCCAATCACCAGTCTGGATCACTCTGTAAGCAAACCGCCCATGTGCCACCACCATGGGGGCAGCCTGCTTACAGAGTGAGCCGGATCAGCAATTGGGCTGCACTGGGTGGGTGGGTGAGTGGAAGTGCTGACAACTATGCGGGGCCACGCCAGGCCGGTAAGAACCTTACCCTTCTCACCACTCACCCACCCACCCTTTGGTGGATTCCCCACCCCCACCCCTTGTAAAGGGGAATCCTCACTGTAAAGGGGAATCCTCACTGTGTTCCCCTCTACAAGTTTTGCCACCCGAACCACTGAACTGGTTCAGTGGAACATGGTTCAGTTTGAATTCAGTTAGAACTGAACATCTATTTTGGGTTTGTGCACACCCCTAGAGAATACCATCCTTAAGAAGAAATGAGGCTGTAGAAACATCTATTAAAATGTTATGTTCAGCACTCATAAGAACAGCCCTGCTGGATCAGGCCCAAGGCCTATCTAGTCCAGCATCCTGTTTAACACAGTGGCCCAACAGATGCCTCTGGGAAGTCCACAGGCCAGAAGATAGGGCATGCCCTCTCTCCTGCTGTTACTTCCCTGCGACTGGTATTGAGAGCAGGGGTGTAGCAAGGTTGGAGTGGGCCCAGAGACAAGATTTTAAAATGCCCCCACCTCACTGAAGCTCAGCTCATGAAGTAAAGAAATCTTAAATGAGGCTGAATAGTGGTAACAAAAAGCATAGTAAAAACCTGTGTGCCACAAACAGAACATCATCCTAAATTATTTTTTTGAAGGTTTTGTAAATTGTGGACAATGCATGCCATTTAATCGCACTAGAGAAAGACATGCTGTTCTGGTAGCTCCAGGTCTTAACACTCACATCAATTTCGGAGGATAAATACAACTGAAGGAAGCCCGGGCGGGTGCACAGCTGAGGGAGTCAGTCATGTGACTTGCCTCTAGGGCAGGGCTGCTCAACTTCAGCCCTCCTGCAGATGTTGGCCTACAACTCCCACAATCCCTGGCTATTGGCCACTGTGGCTGGGAATTATGGGAGTTGTAGTCCAAAAACAGCTGGGGGGCCAAAGTTGAGCAGGCCTGCTCTAGAGGGAGGCCAAGGCAGTGGGCCCCCAGACAACTGTCTCCCCTTGCCCTATTATAGTTACGCTCCTGATTGAGAGGCATCTTGCCTACAGTATGAGTGTACAGTATATACAAGTACAGATCTGGACTCAGGTACAGTTATCCACATGTTATATTGAACACAGGTACAACTGTACACTTCCTATCTATACCCTGCTTTTTAGGGGGCCTATACCCAGGTTTGCTTTTAAAATGAATGCAGGTAGTCATTCATACAAGAAGCAAATGGATATCTAAAGATTCATACAACATACAGTAATAGACCTATTCAGTCGTTCTGGAAAAAGACCCTCTACATGAGTAAAATGTCTAAAGTGGGTCTGAAAGTCCTTGCCTGGCTTGTCACTCCGCTTCCTTCCACAGTTCTGCAGCATTTGTCTGGAGCGGCGAATTCCATACTCATGATGGCAGGCATTTCCGTGATTGAGAGACTAGGGTGCCCCAGCCTTGCGATCATGAAAACATCCACCGTCACGGGCATGAAGTTCACCTCTTCAGGCAAAATGCTGCTGTAACCATGAGCCCCGCAGCAGGGAAGGTGAGAGATGGGCTAGGGTGGGATTTCCAGATCCACTTTTGACATTCTGCTCATTTAGAGCATCTTTTTTCCTGGACAATTGAATAAAACTAATATGGCTCTAGTTAGCCATTGTTGGAAAACAAATGCTGGTCTAATCCATCAGAGCTTTTCTGTTCTTAGCAGGTCACCCAGAAGTACCAAATGGACAATCATCCAATTGAAATGTTTTTATGTAAAGATATTTTTAAATGTCAAATAACTGCAAAGAAAAGAGAGCAAAGACATCACTATCCATTTTAAATCCAGTGAAATCAAAGCCAGCATTTCATGCTTAATGTTTTCCTTTGGCATTGCTCCATTCCAATAATGAAGAAACAGACACCGACTAATCTGCCAGGAATTTCTCATTTTATTTTTATTTTTTATTTTTCTTTCCATTGGCCCTTGAAAGAGGTTAACTTGTTCATAAACTTTGTATTCCAGGATGTACATAGTGAACGTTCCAAAGGTGGGTAGCTAAGACTGTTTCCAGTACTTCAGTATCACAGTCTTTGTAGCCATCAAGAGGTTTTCCACTTAGGTTTTATGTTCAATGTTAACAAAAAACTTTTAATATCTAAATAGAACAATCATGGAGTGAAAGGTATCACATATCCATAATCTAGATAGTTAATACAATATCTTTCTAGTGCATCTGAACAAAAGTATCAAGAGATAAGGCAAATAACTACTGTGTTGATTATTAATAAAATTGGTGCCAGTACATATTACTCTTACTGGAATAATTAATCTCACAATTTTAGGAATGCTGGAACTCTTTAATCAGCTCTTGAATCAAGACAATCTCCTCTTTTGTTGTTGAAGAAAGAAGTTTCTCATATCGTCCTTTTAAAGAACACTAGTTCAGAAAGTCAAGAGCATCTCTAGAGAACTTGAAGACACATATTATCTAGACAGCTCCACAAATAATTGAAAACCGGTGGCTGAGCTGAACCACTAGTTCCTGGAGCATGTGTGTGCGCCCGACTCAGTGTTGGTACAGCTACGCTGACATTGGGTTCACCATCCAAACTAGCCAGTGTTGGCGTATTCAACTCTATGTGCAGTTCCGAACCTGGCATTGTCTGGAGGACAGCAAGGGTTCCAGGGTGGGTTACTTTAGCAAAACCAGTGGATTGTGCTCATGGTACAAATGTTACATCCATTTGAGCAGATCTATACCCCAGGCTTAAACTGGCTTAATAGCTATAAGAACGTAATAAGAGTAGCTCGGCTGGGTCATACCAAGAGTCCATCTAGTTCAGATTTCTGTTTCTAACAATGGTCAGCCAGATAGATGTTTCCTGGAAGACCTCAATGTGTCATAGCATCCATAGCTCAGTGGCAGATCATATGCCTTGAATGCAGAAGACCCCAGGTTCAATCTCCAGGTAAAAGGTTCTCTGTGCCTGAGACCAGAGATTGCTTTTGCCGGTCAGAGCGGACTAAGGGTTCCCAACTTCGGGAAATCCCTCTGAGGTCCACAGGTACTTGGAGCACAACTCCCATCAACCCCAGCCACAGTAGACCCTTGTGACTGGAGATGATGGGAGTCGGAGTCCAACAGCTTCTGAGGACCTAAGGTTGGGAACCCTTGGAAGAGACAATACTAGACTAGAAGGATTGATGAACCAGCTCAGTATAAACTGTGTGTAAAGACAGTAGCCCTCCACTGCTGTTTGTCTCTGTTCCCTGACGATCATTCTCTCATCCTAGGAAACATGGGGAGTGTAGTTTTGTGGGGGGCAGATTTTGATCTTAACAGCCAACCCGCACCACCTCAGCCAAATTCCCACTATTCTTTGGGGGAAGCCATGACACTTACTGGTATTAAAAACTGGGCAGAGAGGCACTTTTTTACATGGTGATTTTCTTTATTTCGCAGGAGGAACGTAACTGGCCCTATCCACCCTCCAGCACAGCATTCCTCCAGTGGCTCTTGCCACTGGAGAAATCTTATGAAAGAAATCTTATGTTTCTTTTCAGATTGTGAGCCCTTTGGGGACAGGGAGCCATCTTATTTATTTATTATTTCTCTATGTAAACCGCTTTGAAAATATTGTACAACCAATATAAGTTTGTAGAGAAGATACGAGCTTGAAGGGCACTATCACTCTATCATCCCAACCTTCCTACTGCTGAAAGAACCTTCTTTGAGCTTTCAAAATAAACTAGGCACATTTTGCTGCATAGCTTTGTTGAACTTTCAGATTTGTTCAAGTCCAATTTCTTGCAGATTAAACGGTTCTTTCTCCAAAATAACTGGCTTATGGGACTGGATGACAACCCACAATCTTTCTTCACCACAAACCTCATATTTATTATTCCTCTATTTTTAACCCAGTGATGGAATTCAGGGTTAATACTAGTTTAGAGAGTCATCTAGACAGTCATGAAAGCCAGGCAGGAGGCAGCAGGGGAAACAGGAAATGTCCTATGTAGTTGAACAAGTGGAGACAGGAAACATCCCTTGTTATTGTTGAGTAGGCAACCTCTTGGCAAAACCAGAGCTTGTGTCAGAGTTTTATTTGGAAGTTGCAGAAAATGCAAAAAACAAAAGAACACAATCCAGAATCTGTTTACTAAAGAGAAGTCTTACTAAAGTCTAAGGCAGTGGGTTGCTGCCAAAACCTGACATTTCTACAGACCTCAGAGGGATTTCACACACACATTTCTGTTTTTAGCCTACTTCCCAGTAGGCATATATGATCACCCGTCATTCTGTGTGTGTGTGTGTGTGTGTGTGTGTGTGTGTGTGTGTGTCCATCAGTGTGCCCCACACACCCCGCCATCAACTTCACAATGCCTGGACCAATATGAACCAAATCGGGTAGTTGTAGGGACACATAGGGACACCTCAACAGCGTAGTTTGTGATGATGTCATCCAACCCAATCCAAGATGGCGAATGTGTAAACTTTTGAGGTGCAAGTGGGCTAACTTGTGCACCACCTGATCGATCTGAACCAAATTTGCTACAGCTGTAGGGACACATAGGGATGCCCCAATTCTGTAGTTTTTGATGATGTGAACATCTAAGGTGCAAGCGGGCTAATTTGTGGACTGTCTAACCCCTTTAAACCAAATTGAGTACAGTTGCAGTGAGTGACTCACAGGGACATCATAGTTTGTGATGATGTCATCTACACCGATTCAAGATGGCAAGACACAAACTTTTGAGGTGCAAGTGGGCTAACTTGTGAACTGCTTAACCGATTTGAACCAAATTTGCTGCAGCTGTGGGGACACATAGACACACCTCAATGGCATAGTTTGTGATGATGTTATCTACCCCAATCCAAGATGGCAGACATGTGAACATTTGAGGTGCAAGTGGCCTAACTTCAGGACTGTCTAACTGATTTGAAACAAATTCTGTACAGTTGTGGTGAGTGACACACAAGGACACCTCAGAGGTGTAGTTCATAATGATGTCATCCACCCCGATCCAAGATGGTGGATGCATGAACATTTGAGCTACAAGAATTCTAACTTGTGGACCTCAGTTTGACCAAATTTAGTCCAGTTGTAGAGACAGTGAAAGGAAAGTAGGCTGATTAGTTCTTACTAGAACAACTTGTTTGTTATGGTGACAAGCTAATTTGTTTTCTTTGGTCCCAATGGGAAAGTTCTGTTTTTATAGTTTTCTGGAAACTGAAGCATCTAAACATGTTGAAGGATAATTTTAGATGGCTGAAATGAGCTCTAGAAAACCCAAGATCTCTCCAAACTGGGTGAGTGGACGACAAAGTGGCAAATGCGGTTCAGTGTTGGCAAGTGTAAGGTGATGCACATTGGGACAAAAAAACCCAACTTCAAGTATATGCTGATGGGATCTGAGTTGTCGGTGACTGACCAGGAGAGGGATCTTGGGGTTGTGGTGCACAGCTCGTTGGAAGTGTCAACTCAATGTGCAGCAGCTGTGAAAAAGGACAATTCCATGATAGGGATCATTAGGAAGGGGATTGAAAATAAAACAGCTAACATTATAATGGCGTTATACAAAACTATGCTGAGGCTACACTGGAAGTACAACATACAATTCTGGTCACCACATCTAAAGAAGGACATAGTTGAACCAAAAAAGGTGCAGAAAAGGGCAACCAAGATGATCAAGGGCCTAGAGCACCTTCCTTATGAGGCAAGACTACAACACGGGCTATTTAGTTTAGAAAATATATGACTTCAGGGAGACATGATAGAGGTCTATAAAATCATGCATGGCGTGGAGAAAGTGGATAGAGAGAAATTCTTCTCCCTCTCATATAACACGAGAACCAGGGGTCATCCCATGAAATTGATTACCAGGAAATTTAGGACCAACAAACGGAGGTACTTTTTCACACAACACATAATCAGCTTGTAGAATTCTCTACCACAAGATTTGGTGACAGCCAACAACCTGGATGGCTTTAAGAGGGGTTTGGATAACTTCATGGAGAAGAGGTCTATCCACGGCTACTAGTTGGAGGGCTATAGGCTGCCTCCAACCTCAAAGGCAGGATGCCTCTGAGTACCAGTTGCAGGGGAGTAACAGCAGGAGAGAGGGCATTCCCTCAGCTCCTGCCTTTGGCTTCCAGCGGCATCTGGTGGGCCACTGTGTGAAACAAGATGCTGGACTAGATGGGCCTAATCCAGCAAGGCTGTTCTTATGTTCTAGGCTGGTAACTGTAGTGGTTACCTTTTCTGTAGTTGTCCCAGGACTGTGGAACACACTTCTTGCTGAGATTAGAGCTGCTCTATCCCTGTTGGCTTTTAGGAAACAACAATGAAAGACACATCTCTTCAGCCAAGCTAGTTGATGTGTTTTTATGGATAACTAAAAAGTTAGTTGGTGTGTTTTTATGGATACTTTAATCTGATTTTTATATCTTTTAACTGTTAAATTTTTGTTTTGTTTTATGCTGTAAGCTGCCTAGAGACTTCGGTAGTGGGCGCTATACAAATTTATAAAATAGAATACCTGGCCTAGATGAAACAACCACAGCAGCAATAGGAAATAGATTGCAATAAAGGAAGGACTGTGGTTGATTAGTGGAGTTATTTCTTAGTAGTAATAATATGAACGGTCCATGCATTATGCACTCTAATGTGGGTAGTAGCAATGAGCCTGTGCTGCTGCGGACATCCCATGAAACACCAGCACTGTGGGGCATTTGTGCAAAGGTCAAATACTCCAAGTTGCCCGCCCACACTCCGGAAGCACTAGATAGATGCGCAACAACTCAAGCAATGTAATGAGTTTCTAATCTAACTATTGTAGTATTCTTCATTGTTAAACCCCAGGAACCAGTGGTGGCCCACGTCAACCCTAAGTGTGGCTCCTTTACTAATTGTTTCTTGGGACAGTGTGAAGCTTTGGCCAGAACTAAAAACCTGCACAGCTCCCCTGGCACCAAGCGGAGGTGACCATTCTCACCATGTACTGTTGCACTTTGCCCAGCACTGGGGAGTGGGGGGGGGGCTCCTTTAAGGGAAATGGAACCCTCTTGAGCCCCTGCTCTTTCTTGGAAGGCATGCACAGAGGACTGGGAAATGCAGCCCTTCCCAGTGCCTTCCTCCTTGAGCTCTGTCTCTCTTAAAGGGCCCTCCCAGCACTGAGAAAAGCACACCTCTGTGCGGAAATCAGCATAGTGAGATGTGGCTCTCACATTGAAGGTTTTTTGCCAAGGTGGCCTCCACTTGAAAAAATAGCGACGATCACTGAGAACTTCCAGAGTGCACACAGGCTACATGGAGTGCCTCACCAGAAGCCAACAGCAGTCCAGGTGACTCACCACATAGGAAGCTGCCATATACTGAGTCAGACCATCTAGCTCAGTATTGTCTACACAGACTGGCAGCGGCTTCTCCAAGGTTGCAGGCAGGAGTCTCTCTCAGCCCTATCTTGGAGATGCTGCCAGGGAGGGAACTTGGAACCTTCTGCTCTTCCCAGAGCGGCTCTGTGCTCTACGGGGAATATCTTACTGTGCTCACACATCAAGTCTCCCATTCATATGCAACCAGGGTGGACCCTGCTTAGCTAAGGGGACAAGTCATGCTTGCTACCACAAGACCTGCTGTCCTCTCCACCACTCACCTTACACTGTGCCACACGTGGGCCACTGTCCGTAGCTGGCTAGCTAGTAATATTTTCTTGAAGTTGCACCCAATTTTCATTGTGGCTTGAGCATATTTCTTCCATTTAGCCTTATCTTATATTACAGAATTTATAACATACTCCCTTGTAGATTTAACAATTGCTGTGGCTCTACTCAAACTGACAGAAGATTGGGTGGGGGCAATGGAAGCAAGAAACAGGCAATGTTTAATTTGCTTTATGAGCAGGAGAGACAAACTGCAGATGGTGACATCTGGCGACAGAACACTAGAATCTGCCCATCCCATTTGATTTGGTGTGGAGGGTCTCTTGCATGAGCCACTGACAACAGAAACCTGCTCACTGGGAAGTCCTTTTCAGTGGTGGTCCCTTGCATTTGACGTGCACTCACCCTAAGGGATTTGTTTGATATTTCTTTGTGTTGTTTCTGTCGCTGAAGACTCACCTATTCTGCTTTGTTTCCCTCTTGCTCCATCGTTTTGACACAGGCCTTCGTTTCTCTCTTTTCTGACGGCATTCTGTTTTGTTTTTAACGTATTTTTAAAATCATTTTTAATTGATTGCTGTATAATTTTATCTTGATTTTTAGTCACCTTGAGTGAAAATTTTGAGAAAGGCAAGACAGAAATCTTTCAAATAATAATAATGTACATAGGGACAGAGGAAGCTGCCTTCTACCAAGTCAGACTCTTGGTTCATCTAGCTCAGTATCCTCTACACAGACTGGCTGCAGCTTCTCCAGGGTTGCAGGCGGGTGTTTCTTGGAGATGCCAGAGAAGCCCCATCCCCTACGGGGAATATCTTACAGTGCTCTTAACAAATATATTATTTAATAAATAATATATTTTTATTATTTATAACACTATATTGTATATTACTATTATTTTATAGCAATAATTAAAAACATATTTAATAGAACATAGTACTAGCCCTCCCAGGGTGGGTATAAGATAAGTATGAGCAGGAAGTTCCCTTCTAACTGGGCAAAGAGGCACTTTTAAAGTAGTGATTCTCTTTATTTAGCAGGGGGAGAGCAACTGGCCCTGTCCACCCCCAGCACGGTAAAAACCACTCTGAAAACCTTGGTTAAAAAGGTGGTATATAAATATTTGTTGTTGTTATTGTAGGAAGGATTTTTTTAGATTTTGATCAAATTGAATATTAAGAAGGAAAGAGTAAAAAGATGAGTTTTGAACCATTTCTTATAAGAACAGCTCTGCTGGTTCAAGCACAATGCCCATCTAGTCCAGCAGCCTGTTTCACACAGTGGCCCAACAGATGCCTCTGAGAAACCCAGAGAATGCCCTGAGAAGCAAGAGGTAGGTACATGCCTTCTCTCCTGCAACTGGTATAGAGAGGCATCATGCCTCTGAAAATTTGTGCCTCTTAAAGTGAAACAGACAGTACCAGGTGAATATTAAAGGGAAAGGCTCCAGACATAATTGGCCATAAGAGAGAAGGCAAAGACAAGAAATATCATGAGAAGAGGTTTAAATACGATTTGTGTTTGATGGACAGACGAGGAAGAAAAAAATTAAAAGAAGGGGTAAAGCACTGAAGAGACTTAAAGGTGGAAAAGATGTAAAGGTTAAACTGAATATCAAATAAAAGTCTGTAAAGAGAAACATATCAAGCTGTAACATAATTAAACATGAACAAATAAAAATCAAATAAGAGCTGAGAACAGAGATGATAAGAGTAAGTGGAGAGATTGGGAGACAGGAAAATATATTGCACTTAGATGAAACTCTCCGCAAGTAAAGAAAAGCACGACAGAGTACAGAGTAAGACTGAATTTTTCTTCCTGATATGCCAGCTTTTTTTTAGTATTTCATGGTAGAGCATTCAGAAATGCAACCCTTTACCAGCAATATAAAGTAGTACAGCGTCTTCTACCATCTCATACATAGGCCAGGCCATGTCCCCTGCTAACTGATCAAACTAACTGAGGTGCCTTTTAAAAGCGGCAATTCTCTTTATTGATGGGGTGGCGGGAGCGAATGGCCCTATCCATCCCCAGCACAGCATCCCTCCAGTGGCTGTTGCTGTTATCTATCTTATGTTTCTTTTTTAGATTGTGAGCCCTTTGGGGACAAAAGGAGCCATCTTATTTATTTATTTATTTATATCTATCTATCTATCTATCTTTGGGAACTTGTGTTGAAAAGCAGTAGATAAATATCTGTCATATTCGTTTGAAACAAAGAAAGGAGAGAAAATGGAAGCAACTGCCTTTTGAGGGTTAAAAAAGAGAGAGGAATGGAAAGTGGTTGCTTTAATGACTGAGTTGAAGGGCAACACACAAGATGAGGCAAAGGGGAGAAGGATGGAGGGGGCGGGATGGAAAATGTACCGCTTCCAAGAAAGACCACACACATTTCGTTACAAATGAATAATTCCTTATTTTCCCAGTTAGGTCTATGCAAGGTTCTGCTCCTCCCTTTTCTGCAGGGGTTCATCCCTGACCTTACGAGTGATATAAAAACACTTGATCGGAATTTTTATTGAGGTATTCCAAAGTTTAGTGTTCTTTCAGATGGGCAAATATGTGAGAATGGCATAATTTTGGAATCTAGATAAATCCATGTAAACAACTCTTTGAACCCCTAAGACAGCGGTTGCTTGACAGGAGCACATGACAGCTACTCCACAAAAAGGCATTCTGGCCCCTCATGACAAATATCTCAACGATGCCCCCACCAGAGTTATAAAAACATAATAAAATATGGAGAAGCTGCTACCCTTTAACAGTACCTAAACATTGGGGGCCGTTCATGGTTTGAATGGGATGTCTTCATCCATGCCCCCATCCTGATGTAATTGGAGCATCACAGCAAAGCAAGAACACCTGAAGGCCCATCTTAAAACAATTTACAGTCCAATCTTATGCCTGCCTTAGAAGTAAGTCCCGCTTAATTCAGTGGAACTTAAGGTAAAGTGTGCTGTTGAGTCGGTGTCGACTCCGGGCGCCCACAGAGCCCTGTGGTTTTCTTTGGTAGAATACAGGAGGGGGTTACCATTGCCATCTCCTGCGCAGTATGAGATGATGCCTTTCAGTATCTTCCTAAATCACTGCTGTCCGATATAGGAGTTTCCCATATTCTGGGAAACACACCAGCAGGGATTCTAACTGGCAACCTCTGGCTTGCTAGTCAAGTCATTTTCCCGCTGTGTGGAACGTAAAGGTAAAGTGTGCCGTCAAGTCGATTCCAACTCCTGGCGCCCACAGAGCTCTGTGGTTGTCTTTGGTAGAATACAGGAGGGGTTTACCATTGCCTCCTCCCACGCAGTATGAGATGATGCCTTGCAGCATCTTCCTATACCGCTACTGCCCAATATAGTACCAGCGGGGATTTGAACCGGCAACCTTCTGCTTGTTAGTCAAGCATTTCCCTGCTGCGCCACTTAAAGAACTTACCTCCTTATAAATGCGGTTTTAGTTGTAGCCCAAAGGACTTGCCAGTGCTGGAATACAAGAAGCCCTTAGGAAGGGGTGCACAGCTCAAATACCCCGGTGGGCCGGAACCAACCATGACTTGGGGCCAAGGTAAAATGTTCCACATGCTAATGATTACATGAACCTTAATTATTAAATATAAATGGAAACAATTATAACTCATTAAAATATGAATGAAAGCAATTATTAGTTACCTGCAACATGAGGAGAGAAGAGGAGGCTGAGAGCAACCTTTCCTCCTCCCAGCCCCTTGAGTACTTTCAAAGCTTACAAAGGTTAATTTTGAAAGGGGCCTGACCCCCACCAGGGCCATGGGGCAAGGCAGCATTTTGCACCTCACCCCAGGTACCACAAAACTTTGGGCCACCTCTGGGGCTAGAAAAAAAAAAAATCCCGCCCCCAGGCCTTATATTGTGCAGGCCTTATGTTGGGCAAGACTTCTCTAAGCTGGGTCTCAATACATTGTTGTTTTTGTTGTTAATTAAATGTCTATACTGCCCTTCCAAAAATGGCTCAGGGCAGTTTACACAGAGAAATAATAACGGTAACCTTGCTGGACTACAACTCCCAACACCCCCAGCCACTGTGGCTGGGGATGATGGGAGTTGTAGTCAGGTAACATCTGGGGACCCAACTTGGAGAACTCCTGCCCTAAGGCAAGCCCCTGCTGTAGCTCATCTTTTCTTTGAGGCTCATCCTAGCCTTTGATGCAGAAATGAGACTAACCAAGCCTTTGTGGGGAAGGAGGCCAGAAAGTGGATGCTGTCCACCCCTGCTGAATAGTTTCCACTCAAACAACCAACTGTTTTGTGAATTAAGCATAGTTTACCCTGGCATTCACCTAGCTGGGTGCCTGGCACCATAGCAGATAATGAGTGCCACTAAATAATATTTTGCACAACTGACTTCTGACTGCTGCCTGCACAACCATTACTTTCCTCTTGCACTTGCACCTCTGAGTCGTTTCAAGCACACACACTTTCATGCGGCATTTCCCCCCCATGTAAAGTGGTGGGGCGGGGACACCCCTATTGCATAAATGGCCTCCTATCAAGCAACTGGTCTCAAAATCTGAGACTAGGGCCTACCCTAGTAAGCTACCCATGACTGTGGGGACCTAGATTTCAGGGGCCGATTCAGGCACAGAAGGAAGAAAGGTATAATTGGTGGGCCACATGAAGCCTCTGGATTGGCCAGGCCAGGTATATATACTAGGAGGCCGGGATTTCAGCCCTTGCCTGGTCAACAGAGCAAGCCTGCTACAACCCAGCCTCTAGATTCATCAGCTGACTACAATAGCCAAGGGCTGCAGCCCCCGCACCCCCTTAATTAATGGGAGGTCTGCTGGTCTTGTGGGAGCAAGCATGCACTACCCTCTTTGCTAAGCAGGGTCTGCCCTGATCTGCATTTGCATGGGAGACTACTGTAAGCTCTGGGGCCGCTCTGGGAAGAGCATCAGCATGCTTGAATGCAGAAGATTCCAAGTTCCCTCCCTGGCATCTCCAAGATAGGGGTGAGAGAGACTCCTGCCTGCAATCTTGGAGAAGCTGCTGCCAGTAAATGTAGACAATACTGAGCCAGATGGATCAAATGGTCTGACTGAGTATAAGGCAGCTTCCTATGTTCCTAACATGGGTCTTTCCACTTTTAATGCAACACTCTAACCACTACCCCACAGTGGCTCTGTGTTTGGTTCTAGATATGCCCACCCATTGCCCTTTCCTGGTTCAGGGACCTTTAAAAGAACTGCATCCATTTTCTTAGGCTCCTGCTCTTGCCATCTGAAACCCTAACCCTATGAAACGTGATCGACGGTCTTGGTTCACTTGGGGCCAGCAAAAGCCCTTCCAATGACACAGTTCGTTTTGCAGACTGGGCTACAGGCACATCACAAATTCCACAGAGCTAACATCGATCCGATTCTCATGATGGACTTTTAACACCTTGCCACATATTTCAAAAATTTAAAAAGGTTTATTTAGTTCAGTACATTATTTTATTTGCCGAAACGCAACACATCATATTATGCCATATTTAAACACAACAAGCAATAAATAGAATGGCAAGTGTCATCAGCTTGATGTCTCAACTTTAACAACTTCATTGTCCTTCATCATAAGCTGGAATCAGCTCTGACTGCCAAAACCCTGCACGAAGTCAGGAAGGGGGAGCACAGATCCCCATCCTACACCTGGATTCATACTGATGAAGTCGTTCAAGTTCATCATAAAGTCTGGGAAAAAAGGGGGAAAGAAAAGAAAGGTATTGGTGGGAGGAAATGTTTCCTACGCCTGGAGATCTCAGGAATGTTGGCCCTGTTTTTCTCATGGCCAAGTCCCTGGCCATATAGCTTATAAGGGATAGGCCCAGGATTCACCCAAACCAGTAAAATTATTGCTAAGGGCAAGGGATGAAGAGATGGTGGGGACAGCAGAGCTGGATTACGGAAAAGGAGGAGACAGTTGAGAGAGAGAGGAGGTCAAGAGGACCCTCTGCCCACATACACTGGCCCCAGTCCAGACGTAGTAGCACACAATAGATGAGTTGGACACAAGATGCTAAATAAAGACTATGAATGGAGATGTGTACTTGCAGACGCATTGTCAGATTTATTAGTGGCATTTTAATCCTGCCCTTCACGGGCAGCAGAGCAGCATGAATAGGTCTCTCTCCCTGATTAATTTCATTCTCATGACAGCCTTGTGAGGTAGGATAGGCTGAGAAAGAGTGTTTCGCCCAAGGTCTTGCGGTAAGCTCTGGAACAGAGTAGGATTTGAATCCAAGTCTCCCCAATATAAGTCCACCACTCTAACCACTACATTACACTGACTTTCTAGACTGGGTTGAACACATATCCCTGTCTCCACTTTGCAATGCGGATGGATTTGGATGCAATCCAATGTAATAGATTTGGATGTAATCCAGCAAGAAAATCCACCCATGGGGCTGACGATCTTCGCTTCATCTAAGATGGCTGCCGTAGCGGAACTGAGATTCCTGGTAATTCCCAGGTTCTCACAAGATGCCCCTGCACACCTCAGGAATCAGAGATTCCCATTTAACTAACATTGTGCAGGTTGTGAGTACTGGTGCCCACTCTTTCTCTATCCTAAAAGTTTTTAAAATATTTTCATAAAACAGATGTTGAACCATTGGACCTAAATAAATAGTAGAAGGTGGGGAAGATGTTAGAGATCACCTTAGGGAAAATGTTAGAGCTATTGCTTACCTGGAGATCAACTTGGGGGAGATGTTAAACTATTGCTTACCTGCAGTTTCAATGCATGGGTAGGGTGGAGGAGTCTTCAGCCAATTCCCACTGGCATCCTTCATGTGGGACCGGTCAGAAGCAAACATCTTCAGGTACACATCAGCTCGAACCACTCTGACTTTTCTAAACAAGCCAAATACTTAAGTGATGGAAGTTGTATAGTCCATAGCAGAAACATCAGGAAGCAGTGGGCTGATTCTATTCCTAGTATTTTCCACTGCAGCTGAACCAAACATTAATTGTAAGCATCAAACTCCACAAATGTAATTAATTTGAATGGTGAAAATCCACTTTAAACATGTACATCTTGCAAATGAAATTCGTATGCCAGTATATGCCATTTTAAATCAAGTTTGAAATTAATATACAATTTGGGATGTAGAAGCAAATCAATAAAGAGTCTTGTGGCACCTTAAAAATTAACAAATGTATCATGGCATAAGCTTTTGCAGGCAAGAGCTCATTTCATCAGGTGCACAGTACGTGTCTTAGTCAAAGGTTAAGGTGTCACAGAACTTGTTGTTGCTGCAATAAACTATCAGACCTATTCTTCTAGAATTTCTCTCTACTAGTGGGCCCGGGCACAGAGCATCTGTGCCTCTAGTTGGGCTCTGCCCAGGCCCACCACTGCCGCCCGCGGCTCCGGCCAGGCCCACCGCCGCCTTGCCCGGCTTCCCCCGCCGCCTCCTCCAGCCAGACCCGCTGCCTCCTCCGGCTTCCCCTGGGCTCCAACTTCCCCCGGGCCCGCCGCCTCCTCCAGCTTCCCCCGCCGCCTCCTCCCGGCCGGGCGCGCCACCTCCTCTGGCCGGGCCCGCTGCCGCCCGCCGCCTGCCTGGGCCCGCCACCACCTCGCCCGGCTTCCCCCGCCGCCTCCTCGCCTCGCCCGGCCAGGCCCGGCGCCTCGGCCTGTCCCCATCGCTGCCAGGCCGGGCCCACCAGCGGCCATGGCCGCCGCCGCCGTTCTCCTGGGTGTGCCGCCAGGACCAATCAGGCGCCCCCGCAGCCCAGCCAATCAGCTGGGCTGCCGGGACGCATTTTTCCTGGGCACACCCAGGAGAATTATATATATAGATACAGGAAGTTTTCCATCTTGTGCCTACTCCATATTCGGTTGCATCTATGTGGTATAAAAGGACAAGTAAATAAAACACAAATTAAAAAAGCAATGAGTCTGGCTTGCTTGTATGTGTGTGTGTGTGTGTTTATTTAAACTATCACTTTAATGCTAATGTGAATTCAGGTCCAAATCTTGGCTGTTATTTAAGTGACACAAATAAGGTTTGTGCTTTACACTCACCTCCGAAATTCAGGATGAATAATGCTGTCCGATTTAAATGCCTCCTCAACGTAGGTGTCAAAAGGGCATGGGAAAGGTAGCACAGTGTCAAGATCATAAATAAAGTTCTGGCCCCTGCTTGACGTATGAAGCAAAACAACGTGGTAATCCTAGTAAAATACAATATTCTCGTTAACTGTAAATATCCACAATGATTAGAGAAGCTGGGAGAAATGTCCAAAATGTATGCACTTTATCTATAAAGCATGAATAAAAATATAACAAATCTTTAATTTTGCCATTATACATTTCTTAGTAGTGATAGTTGTTGGCTGGGAAAAGGAACTCAGGGCAAGCAAACCATAATCACAAGATCTGGTTGCAGTTTAAATCCAAATTTATCAGTGCTTAACACTTCCTGAAAAGGTGAAGTCAAGGGTCAGGTCTGTCTGACCACAGCTAATCTATAAGGGGCTTACAGCTGTTTTGAATTCCCTGATGCATTGAGACCAGGGCTTTGCATGAAGGGGTTAACATCCTTTTGGAAGGCTTCAGTGCAACCAAGCCTCAAAGGTCCACAACCTTAATGAGAAATTGAAACCCAGTAGCTGGACAGAGAGCCAGCATGGTGTAGTGGTTAGAGCGCTGGACTAGGTTGAGGGAGACCCAAGTTCAAAACCCCATGCAGCCATGAAACTCATTGAGGCGATTCTCACGATCGGTGAGAAGAGCCGTAAAGGGGTTTGCGGGGAGAGCGGGCTTAGTCCACTCTCCCCGCAGATGATTGGAAGGCAGCCCTGTCCCTGGGCAGCCGGATCAGCCACCCACATGACTGCCGGCTCCGTCATGGAGCCAGTGGGGGCTGCGGGGATCGGAGGCCATGTGGTCCCTGGAAGTTCCAGGATGCCCTGCACGGGCACTCGGGGCATCCTGGAGAGACCCCCTGAGCCTGGGAGGCTGCTTGTAGCCTCCTGGTTGGGGGTCTACTCGTGTGTTGCCGTGCGTCATGCCAACACACAAGCAAAAAGACAAGGGGTATTTATGAGGGTTAGCTGCCAGAAGCCACGCAGCTCCCGTTGCAGCACACGATCACCCCAAAGTGGGCTAGGCTCGCTCAGCCTACTTTTGGCCGATCGTGAGAATTGCCTTACTGGGTGACTCCGGGTCAGTCACTTATCTCTGGGCTGAACCTACCTCACAGAGAACTTGCAAGCATAGCCATGTACACCAATTTAGTTAGGAGGGAGTTAAAAGGGTTCCCCAAGCGGAAAACCCCACAAATAACCCAAACTCCCCCTGCAATAACTAAATTGGTCTACAAGAAAATTGTCTGCGGATGGGCAAAACCATAGGGGATGATTCTCCAAAAGTAAAGGGTCACCTGTATTTAGTTGTAAGAAAGTTCCATTGTGTATAATGGGGCTTACTCCCAGGAAAGTATGCCTAGGGTTGCAGCCTTCATTAGTTATTCATATGAACTATAGTCAATGAATCAACTGGTTAATTTGCATATGAGTGAAACCAATAGTTTCACTTCAAAAGCAAAAAGTGGGCTTTGTTTTTAGATTACTCTTGCTACAACACACATCTGCATCATCTAAGGAGGGGCGTTCCGTCCTGTGTAGGAGAGAAGTGGGACACCTCTTTTTAAGATGGTGTTTGCCATCTGCTGGCTTGTAGGAGAACTTGCATTTAAACATATCTCTTTTAAAAACCGGCTGCCTGATTAATCAGAGCTCCTTTCTAGTCAATCAAAAGATATACTGCAGTCTTAGTGGAGACTCTCTGTAGTGGGGGGGAAATGCACTCTGCAGTTGCTCAGAGACACTTTCATCTAACTTTATTCGTAAGTTCTAGATTTTAGCTCAGTACTGAAAACAGATGCCTTGGCAAAGGCTCATTACTTCCTGTCTGCCACCCCGGACTGCAACATGGAAATAATAATACTGGTCTGTCTTACAGAAGTGACACAAGGTTGTATCCAGACTTGCACAACCAGCAGAAAGCTAGGAATCTTTCTGCCCCTCCCTCCCCACTTCAGTTCCCAAAAAGCTGCTTCTGAGGGTCGTGGGACCCTCAGAAATAGGGGAACATGTGGCTGTTCAGAGGGGAATCCACTTAAGTCAGATGGAGGCACATTGCATGGGTGAGAATAATATCAATATGAAACACAGAGAGGAAGGTGTGAATTTCCTCACCCAAATCACAGGCTGATCTCCACATCCTGCTTGTTGCTTCCAAAGTGGTACCTGAGGGTTGCAAGGAATGGGTGGCTACATGTAAATAAGATAAACCAACATGATTTATACATGTGTATTTTTAGGCCGCTTTTCTGCTTTAAAGCCTCCAAAGTGGTGCAGAGTATTAAACACTTCACAATAAAATAACCAATTTATTAAAAAAAACAAACCACCAGTATGCAAAATAAAAATCAGCAAAAGGAAGTTAAAACTAAGCAGCAAAAAACCAGAGTCAGCCACACTGCTAGGAGTTCAGACAAGACAGTTTTTTCTTCATTACTCAACAAAATCAGTAGGCTCGATCACAATATTATTAGGGTGAAACAAGTTCAGGAACTGTGCATGGTCCCGTCTTGTGACCATGAGCAAGGAAAAAAGCAAGGTGGGGGTGGGGGAGGAAGTGATCATCTGGGAGAAAGCAGTTAGCGCTGGCGGTGTTTCCTCTTACCTCACTAAAGGGCTGGGTAAAGAGCTGGATAGGACGGTGCCCTCTGACCCAGCTCTTCTCTCCCAGACAATCACTTCCTCCCCTCCTAGCCTTCCTTTCCCCCTTGCACATGATCACAAAATGGAAGCCTGCACAGCTCCTGAACTAGGGTATGACACTTGTCCTACCCTAATCATCATCATGTGAACCAGCCTTGTAATTTGTTGTGGAAGGTGGACTGGGATCCAAAGAGCCCCATGCAAGTGTCGAAGATACTCCCGCACAAAGGGGACGCCTTTCCTCCCTTCTGAGTGCAGCCCTTCTAGGAATACTATTTATTTATTTATCACATTTATCATATTTTTATACCACCTGATATGTACATCTCTAGGCAGTGTATAAAATTTAAAACAATATTTAAAAATCAACACAGATTAAAATATACGAGACACAATAAAAATAACATAAAACAGTCATTAAACCAAATTATTAAAATCATGAAAATTAATTCTAATTAAAAACCTGCAAGAACAGGACAGTCTTGAGGTTCTTCTTGAAAACAAACGGAGAAGGAGATGCTCTTATTTTAGCAGGGAACATATTCCAAAGCCCCGGGTAGCCACAGAGAAAGCCCGGTCCTCGGTTGCCACCAAACGAGCAGGTAGCAACCATAACCGGACCTCTCCAGATCATAACAGGCGGCAGGGTTTATGACAAAGGAGGCACTCTCTTAAATCCTTGGACCTAAGCCATTAAGGGCTTTATAGGTAATAACCAGCACTTTGTATTTCACCTGGAAACATATCGACAGCCAGTGCAGTTCTTTCAAAATCAGTGTTATGTGGTCCCTTCGTGTTGTCCCAGAGACCATCTGGCTGCTGCATTCTATACCAATTGTAGTTTCCGAATGTACAAAGGCAGCCCCATTTAGAGTGCATTACAGTAGTCAAGCCTGAAGGTCACCAGCATATGTACCACTGCATATTTTAAGGTCATTTACCTCTAGAACCCATGCTAACTTGGCAAAGAGGCACCTTTTAACGTGGTGATTCTCTTTTATTTAGCAGGGGGAGAGTAACTGGCCCTATCTACTCCCAGCACAGTACCTCCAGTGACTGTTGCTGGGGTCTATCTTGTGTTTCTTTTTAGACTGTGAGCCCTTTGGGGAAAGGGATCCATCTTATTTATTTGTTGTTTCTCTGTGTAAACCACCCTGAGCCATTTTTGGAAGGGCGGTATAGAAATTGAATAAAATAGATAGATAGATAGATAGATAGATAGATAGATAGATAGATAGATAGATAGATAGATAGATAGATATGACATAGCTGACATATCAGCTGAAGCTGATAAAAAGCACTCCTGGCCACTGCCTCAACCTGAGAAAACAGGGAGAGCTTTCGGTCCAGGAGCACTCCCAAGCTACGTACTTGATCTTTCAAGGGGAGTGCAACCCCATCCAAAATAGGCAGATCTATACCATCTCTTGGGTCCCGCCCCCCCACAGTCAGTACCTCCATCTTATTTGGATTCAACTTTAGTTTGTTATCCCTCATCCAGCCCATTACCTCTTCCAGGCAGGCATTTAGGGAAGATATGCCATTTCCTGATGAGGTTGACATGGAGAAATAGATCTGGGTGTCATCAGCATATTGATAACACCCAGCATCAAACCTCCTGATGATCTCTCCCAGCAGTTTCATGTAGATGTTAAAGAGCCTTGTGGAACTCCACACTTTCATTCTCACTTTGCAGAACAGTTTCCAGCAACACCATCTGGAATCTACCAGAGAGGTAGGAATGGAACCACTGTAAAACAGTGCCACCCAATCCTACCATCCTCAGGCAGTCCAGAAGGATACCATGGTTGATTGTATCGAAAGCCACAGAGAGACCCAAAAGGATCAGCACATTCCCTCTGTCGATAGCCAGCTGGAGATCATTCATCAGGGCAACCAAGACAGTCTCAACCCCATAGCCCACAAAAGGCAGTCTGAAATGGGTCTAGATAATTTGCATCATCCAAAACTATTCCAGAGGGTCCTCTGACCTTCGGGAGCAGCTTCTAGGGGCATACGGGTGCTGAATTGAGAAGAAAATGCCTGAACACCATCCAGTTCCTGACCACAGAATTTAGTGCAAGAGCTATTTTTATTATTAGAAATGCAATCGTCTTTCAAACCAGATTCTCATTTGGCCTTCCTGGAGCTATTAGTTGATTTGGATCACAATGACCCATTTGACTTTCCAAGAGTAAAGGCAGGAATTGCTATTCTCTTTTGCCTTCCCTTGTCACTTCGTCACATTTGTCTTTCTCAGTCGGGACAAGGAGAGCTGCTCTTGTGGTAGCAAGCAAGACTTGTTCCCTTTGCTAAGCAGGCTCTGCCTTTGTATAGATTTGGATGGGTGACTACATGTGAGCACTGTCTGCTGTAAGATATTCTCCTTAGGGGATGCAGCCATAGCTCAGTGGTAGAGCAGAAGGTCCCAGGTTTAAACCCTGGCATCTCCAGACAGGAATCCTGTTTGAAATCTTGGGGAGCTGCTGCCAATCAGTCTTTTCAGTACTGAGCTAGATGGACAATGGTCTGACTCAGCAAAAGGCAGTAGGAATGTGCACAGACCGGTTTGGAGGCCATTCTACTGGCCTCCGAACCGGTCCGGACATGGGGTGGTTTTGGTTTGGCACTGAGGTGAGGGGGTTCCATTAAGGGCGGCGGGGGGGTGGCTTTACTTACCCCTCCCGCGCTTTCCACCTTTTGAACCGTAAATATTGAAAAAATCCAGGCGGCAGGATCCCTCGCCGCCCGCTTCAATTCAAGACGATGGCGCCTCCCTGTTAAAGAAATCGGGTGGCAGGATACTTCCCTGCCGCCCACTTGAAACCCCTGCTGCTGCCGCCCCCTTAAATCTCGCCCAGACCCGACTGCGCTCTCTACAAACAGGCAGGCGGCAGCGGGATGTACTGCTGCCCGCCCGCCCCCTTTCTCCTTGTCTGGCGTCCGTCCTGCAAGTCTTCGGGAAGCCTTCTGCGCGTGCGCGCGCAGAAGGCTTCCTAAACACTTCTGCAGATGGCAGGGAAGGGGGCGGGCGAGCGGGAGTACATCCCGCTGCCGCCCGCCCGTTTGTAGAGAGCGTGGTCGGGTCCGGGCGAGATTTAAGGGGGCGAAAGGGGGCGGCAGCAGCAGGGGGCTTCAAGGGGGCGGCAGGGAAGTATCCTGCCGCCCGATTTCTTTAACAGGGAGGCGCCATCGTCTTGAATTGAAGCGGGCGGCGAGGGATCCTGCCGCCTGGATTTCTTCAATATTTACGGTTCAAAAGGTGGAAAGCGCGGGAGGGGTAAGTAAAGTGCCCCCCTGCCCTTAATGGAACCCCCTCACCCCAGTGCCGAACCGCAGCTCCCGGATCCATGCACACTCCTAAAAGGCAGCGACCTATGTTCTTAACCTAGTGTTTCTTCAGGCACCACCAGGTCTGCCTTTTCTTTCTGCTTACTCTACAGTCAAGCTTCGCTTGCACTGAAGCCCCAAACCACTTCTTAAGTTTGGAGGAGATTGAAACAGAGGGTATAGTTTGGCATGTGACGCTGCTGCAGTGGAAATTAGGGATGTGCACAGACCAGTTCAGAGGTCCTTTTCCAGACCTCTCAATTGGTCCGGCTGGGGTGGTGGTTTAAAGGTAACCCCCAAGGAGGGTGCTCTTACCTTCCCCGCATTTCTCCCGCCGGCACTGTCTGCAAAATTGCTGGCACGAGGCGGCAACATACCCTCTTGCAGCCCCAGTCAGAGTCAGACCGGAAGTGGCCTGACGATGACCGGGGCGGCAAGAGGGTACACTGCTGCCCCACGCCAGTGATTTTGCAGACAGCGCTGGTGGGGGAAATGCAGTGCACGGGCCGTCTGCCAGTTTGTCCACATACCTAGTGGAAATGGCCTCGTGGCTTAGGCCCTGGATATCTAAGAGAAGGTCTTCTTCATCATGAGCCCCACCGCCCATTGAGGTCATCCGGAGAGATCCATCTCCAGCTGCCAGCAGCTTGGCTGATGGCCACACAGGGACAGGCTTTCTTGGTTGCTGCTCCAAGACCATGGAATGTGCTCCCTACTGAGATACGATCCTCCCCATCTCTGATAATTTTTTAAAAGCATTTGAAAACCCACCTCTTGACCCAAGCTTTTTCAGTTCTTTAAAATTTTAAGGTTTTAATTTGTGGGTGATTTTTAAATTGTTAAATTGTTTTATGTTTCTGTATATGTTATAACTTGTTTTATGCTATTGTTAACAGCCCAGAGATGAGAGTTTGGGGTGGTGTACAAATTTGATTAATAAATAAAGAAAACAGATGGCAGAAGGGAACCCTGTGTATGCACAGTATTGCTGAGTCCAGAAACTGTAGGCTTCAAAACAAGAACTGTTCTTTAAACATCTGCTCAACAGCTATGCTCATTCACTATTCAGGCAAACTAAGGGCATATCTGAACCAAACATTTTGTTTCATTTCATTTCCCTTTTATCCCTTGCTGTCTCCAGATCTCCTTCTTCCTCTCAAATTTGCAAAGCCATTTTAAAAAATTGTCTTGTTCTTAATAAACGCTGACAATGCAGAATTCAGTTTATGCACCCATAGATTTTGCCCCGACCACTGTGATGCACAGTATCAAAGAAGGGGAAAAGTGTGTCAGAAGGGATTTTTTAATGGTGTCATGCAGTAGCCACATTTAACCCCTGAGATAGATAGATAGATAGATAGATAGATAGATAGATAGATAGATAGATAGATAGATTTATTTGTAAAGGCAAAATTAGGAGAGGAGAGCTGGTCTTGTGGTAGCAAGCATGACTTGTCCCCTTAGCTAAACAGGGTCTGCCCCGGTTGCATATGAATGGGAGACTTGAAGTGTGAGCACTGCAAGATATTTCCCTCAGGGGATGAAGCTGCTCTGGGAAGAGCAGAAAGTTTCAAGTTCCCTCCCTAGCTTCTCCAAGATAGGGCTGAGAGAGATTCCTGCCTGCAATTTTGGAGAAGCCACTGCCAGTCTGTGAAGACAATACTGAGCTAGATAGACCAATGGTCTGACTCAGTATATGGCAGCTTCCTATGTTCCTAGTCATACTGTGCGGAAGGAGGCAATGGTAAACCCCTCCTGTATTCTACCAAAGAAAACCACAGGGCTCTGTGTGCGCCAGGAGTCGCAATGACTTGACGGCACACTTTACCTTTACCTAGGTTGCAAATTCACCATAAACATTTATTTTAATGAAGAAAAAACAAGGCTCTAATTGTAAAGGAAAAAGTGAAACAATGATTAGGAATCGCAACAATGCAAGACTTCTCTCCAGGAAGTTTCTACCTTTGTAATGAAGTGATGCACTAAACAGGACAAAGATCATAGAGTGTAATTTCTTGAGCAAACTGTATGAAAATTGCTCATCTGGACTAGGATAGCTACATCCTGCTCCTTCTCTTTTAACAGCATCAGAAACAACAACATAGAAATTTAGCAGATGAAGTTTTCCTGGTATGGAGAATGGCTGGCATCCTAACAGTGTGCTACTTACTGCAAGGCGGTTTTGCAAAATCTAGAGCTTGCATTCCAACCGAGAGTTGTGCTAATGCAAGCATGTTTGTACTTGCACAACAGATGAACAACCTGTGTGGCACACCTCATCTGTTTCAAAGGGAACTTTTTCACAACAGCGCAACAACATGATCTTCTTGCACGAGCACAACTTTGTTGCAGAAATGCGCCATTCGTCAGGATGTCAGCCACTGTAATGGGAAAAGTTTCACCAGCTGTGATAGGGAATGTTGCACCAACACTGGCCTTTGCCAAGTTACTGTCCAAGGTGGAAGAAGAAAATATGTTAAAAAACAACCACCACCCTAATCTGGGTTCCAGTAAAAGGCAGGGGGAGCACTAAGCTACAGAAACTGTAAAATCTTGGTGTTGAACAACACACCAGGCTCCAGCTTTTGACCCCCATACCCTGAGCCCAAGCTGGTGCTTCAGCTTCACGTCTGCGTCACAACTTACCATCTTTCTATCATTGGAAATGAAAACAGCATAAAACTCCTCCAAGGGATATTGATTCCGGTTTTGGATGAATTCACAAAGTTTCCATACATTTTCCTCGCTGTGGAAAAACACACACATGCACACAATTTAAATTTCACATTCTCTCCTGGTAATAACATTTTAATAGTGAATATATGTATTGATATTGAATTGCACAGCATTTAAAAATTCTTCTAAGGATTATAAATTTTTAAAATAATAATATCTCTAATTTCCATGTACACATCTCTTTCTAATACTTTGGTCCAATCTCTTTTTAGAATTTTCTGTGCATATAAATGTACTGAAGTCAGGACTTCCAAAATCCATGCCTACCCCACAGACACTTTTGGATACCAGCTGCACTGATGCAAATTCATTTTGTCCAGAATAGTTGTCCCTTGAAGAAGATGCGCACAGTCCTTTGAAGGTATTACAATGCACGGGGTGGGAAATGGAAGTGGAGGGATAGATGCACTGATATTTCAATGTGTTGCAAAGCTGCCCTTACACAGGAAGCTGCCTTATACTGAGTCAGACTATTGGTTAGGGATGTGTACAAACCTGTTTGGACACTGGTTCGAACACTGGGAGGTTCGAAGGTGTCGGACTTTAAGGATGGAGGAGGGTGCACTTACCCCTCCCTCCGCTTTCCCCCAACCGGTGCTCGGTTTTTGTAAAGTCCTTCGGGGCGGCAGCATACCTCCCTGCTGCCCTGTCCCCTCTTTGGCCAGAAATACCTGGCGTGCATGCGCACGTTGGGTGGGCTCGCCCACGCGCCAGGTACATCCAACCACTTCTGGCTGAAGAGGAGATGGGGCACATCTAAAAGGTGTTCAACATATGTGCTGGTTACACACACACACACTTTTATATATTTTATTTAGTTAGTTTTTAGGCCACTTTTCACTTAAAAGCTCTAAAGCAGCTTACAATACCAAAAAGCAACATAAAACAAACCTTAACACCAAATCAATACAGTTTACACCTGGGCCATAGATTACTGGCATGCAAATGCTATACTTAGACAGGCCTTTCAGGGGGCACACACCTTTTAAATATTCTAGCTTTGTAAATGCCTATCCAGGTAGGTGCTTTCTGTGCAATGATATCACATTTCAATTGTATCTTACTCGGATATGTACAGTTAATACGAAGCTGTCTTATATGGAGTCAGCCTATTAGTCCATCTAGCCCAGTACTGTCTCCTATCAGCACTTTCAGATGTCCCCTGCTAAGTAAATGAGCAAAGAGGCACCTTTTAAAAGTGGTGATTCTCTTTATTTAGCGGGGGAGAGCAACTGGCCCTATCCACCGCCAGCACAACATCCCTCCAGTGGCTGTTTTGCTGGTGTCTATGTTTCTTTTTTAGATTGTGAGCCCTTGGGGGGACAGGGAGCCATTTATAAATATTCGGTATATAAATATTTGTCGTATTCATATTTGAAGCATTGCTGCTTTCACATTGCAGTAGATATAGGAGGTTTTGGAGACACAGTACATTGATCCAAGCCCTTGTCCCTCCTATTTCTGTTCGATCTGGATATGCAGCAGTGCTATCAACAGTGTCCGGAAGTGCAGTCAATGCACAGCTGAACCGCTGTTCTCAAAAAGTAATTGTCCATTAGTAACTATGACAATTTAAGTGCAGTAAATGTACAGGTTAACTGCAGATGTATGACAATGGTAAAGAATGATTCAACAAGGTGCAACAATCCCAAACTAAACACCCTGTCTGGAGGACATGCCTGGCAGAGACTCTGTCAAACTTCAGACAAGGGATTACGCAGGTTATGCAGGTAAAAAGCTAACTTCTATCTAGTCAGACAACGCATTGGTCCTTCTAGCAGTACCGGTTCTATGCTGACCGGAAGTGGCTCCCCCAGTTTCAGGTGGCTATTTTCCAGTCCTACCTGGAGATGCCAGAGATTGAACCTGGGACCCTTTGCAGGGAAAACAGATGCTCTGCCACTGAGCTAGTCTGTCCCCTTTTGCCAATCCTGCCACCAGCATGCAAAGCTTGTGCTCTACCACCAAACTGAGTTCTGAGTCCACCAAAAACCTCTCAAGGTCTGAACACAGCAACCTTAACTCGATAAGGTGACTGGCATTATTATGCTTTATAGAGGAACTGATACTCTGAGCGTTATTATTATATGAATATTTATATACCTGTTTTCTCCAAAACGTTTTCAAAGCAGTTTACACATACAGTGCTCAAGAAGGAACATAGGAAGCTGCCATATACGGAATCAGACCACACACCCACTTAGCTCAGTATTGTCTTCACAGACTGGCAGCGGCTTCTCCAAGGTTGCAGTCAGGAGTCGCTCTCAGCCCTATCTTGGAGATGCCAGGGAGGGAACGTGGAACCTTCTGCTCTTCCCAGAGCGGCTCCATCCCAAGGGGAATATCTTACAGTGCTCCCATTCATATGCAACCAGGGCAGACCCTGCTTAGCTAAGTGGACAGGTCATGCTTGCTACCACAAGACAAGCTCTCTTCCCTACGAGGATGGGGCCGTAGCTAGGGGTTGAGCATCTGTTTGCATGCAGAAGGCCCAAGGTTCAATTCTTAACATCTTCAGCTAGAGCTGGGAAGGACACCTGCCTGAACCCTTGGAGAGCCACTGCCAGTGGGTGCAGGAGCGTTCCCAGACTGCGGTTTTACTTCGATTAACCACAGAAGAGCAAGTGTGCTCTCTCCCTGTGAGCTGTTGGGAAGCACTCCATACACAATTTGGGTTTTTCATTGCACATTGGAACTTAGCCCGATTTCTGTCCGGAATAATAAAAAAAATATATCCCAATTTTTGCGTCGGTTTTTAAAGCAAATTCAAAATATCCATAACGCGCAGCAGCACTTCACCCCTCTTAATCCTAAAGTAAAGCCTACTGTCTGGGAAAGCTCCAGGCAATATTTAGCAAGATGGACCCAGGGTCTGACTGGGTATAAGGCCTCTTTCTATGTTCCTAAAAGGGATCACACAGTCAAACACACACACCAGCAAGAGCTGCTGAAGAGACACTAAGCTGGGCTGAATTCTTAGCCACTGCTATGATGAGGGCCTCAGTGGTCCCTAGGCTTGGGTCCCCAGACGCTGCTGGACTACAACTCCCATCATCCCCCGTCACAGCAGCTTTGGCCAGTGTGGCGGGGGGTGATGGGAGTTGTAGTCCGGCAGCGTCTGCGATCCAAGCCTGGGAACCCAGCCTGGCCCGTGGAACTTTGGGTGTTCTGGAACAGGTGGCCTCGATTATGCGATGTCCTAGAACCAAGCCTTGCTCCAGGGGACGGCGACCGTCTGGACGCTCGGGCAACCCTAAGCCGGCGCCAAAATCCCCTCTCCTCCTCCCTCGGCCCTTACCAGTAGCAGCTGGTGTACACGCAGGCGGGCCGAGCGGGCACAGCGAGCGGATAGGTAGCGGCGGCAGCAGCAAGCGCGGAGGCCGGCTGCTCCATGTGGACCCTCGCTCAGCTGGCAGTAGGGAGCGCGGCGTGAGGGGCTCATTTCCCGAGCAGGCGGCAGCCGCAGCAGCCCCAGCGGCGGCTCTCCCAACGATGGGAAGCTAGCTACTTCGGGAGCTCCAGGAAGCGTTGCTTGGTGTGTACACAAGCAGCTCATGGGGCGACGAGTTACACAGAATTCCTTCCCCGGGAAACCAGGCTGCTTTGCAAGGGAGGCGGGGGCGTCTGCTGCTGCTGCTGCTGCAGGGCTCTGTGGAGCCTGAAGGCACACACGGGAGCAAAAATGAATTTTGTAAAAGAATTGGTTGTTGGTTGCCGGGGGGGGGGGGGCGATATACTGGAAAAGGAAGAACTAAGACGGACCTCCAGGAATAATTTCATTAAGAGTTGGCATCGCTAAGTGAGATGTGGCTGCGAGCCTTTCTTCAAGCCCCGCTGCATGCAAGGGAGTTTCTAGGGATAAGGACTAGCTGGGACGGGACGGAGCTGGCCCTTTTCTGAATAAAAGAAACGGGGGCAAACAACAGCGGGATGCAGGAGGGTCACCAGAACAATGCTTTAGGTCGGAAACCCAATAATTTAATTTATTCAACACCGTCCCAGCCAGAGCCCATTTGAAACAGAAGGGAACAAGCCGAAAAGGATGTTATAAACAACTTCTGTGCAGAAAGAAAGAAAAAGTGGAATATGTTAGAGGCACATGAGAACAATATTTGGAAATAAATCTATGAAATATTTTTTATTAGTCCTTTGCCAGCCAAAATCCTATATTTTACAAAATATAATCATGCTTCTTTAAAAAAATAGAGAGTGAATACAGTTAGGAACTTGGGAAAAACCTAGTCTTGGATTCAGGTAAGTACGATAATTAACAACCATACAAAAGATTCCACACATACATGTTTATATGTGTGTGTGGTCTAGTGGACTGGGGAGACCTGAGTTCAAATCCTCATTCAGCCATGAAACTCACTGGGTGACTCTGGGCCAGTTATGTATCTCTCAGCCTAATCTACCTCACAGGGTTGTTGTGGGGATAAACATAACCATGTTCACCACTCTGGGCTCCTTGGAGGAAGAGTGGAATATAAATGTAATTAATAATATACACATATACACAAAATATATACTTAATATACTACAATTATTCTACAAACACAAAAAATAGACAAAATAGTCAAGCCCAATTTTTAACAGCAAAAAAAGTAAGAGATAATAAGCCATAATGTATAGATTTAATTTCCAAAATTTTATGTACCTAGGATCGCTGCCTTAGGGCCCCCCTAAGTTTCCTCATTGAATGGGGATAGTATTAGAGCATCCACATGCAGAAGGTCCTAGGTTCACTCTTTGGCAGCATCTCCACTCTCTTGGAGAGACTCCTGTCTGAAAATTTGGAGAGCTGCTGCCAGCCAGTGTAGACAATTCTCAGCTACGTAGACCAGTGATAGCCTCAGATTCCTGCCTTTCTTCTCCACCCTGTCTTAAATTGGGTTGCCAATTCAAGCAGGTTATTCCTGGATATTTATTATTTTCCAATATTTTTCTCAATATCATGCCATTAAGGTCTCCAGGATTGCTTTCAACAGTCAACTGGAAAGATACTGATTGCTGGATACTTCAGGCCAATCCTGGAGGATTGGCAGCCCTACCTATCAACATTGGCTTTAGTCTTGATAACAGACAAAGGAAAGACAATTTGCAGCAGAGGGCATAGCAGCCCTGTAAGCCTTTGTCAGCAAAAAACAACAGAGTTTTGTGTTGCAAATTAATTGTAGTGTAAGCTTTTATCTAAGACCTACCCTGAACTCAAGACAGAAGTGGGGAAATGTTTTTCCTAAAATGAAGCCAACAAGCCAAACAATGCAAGGACACAGTCATGGGTGGGTCACAGTACCTTGCAGAGCACAAATGAATCTAATCATGCACTTGATACAATCAGCATGGCAATGTGAGTGTGATCTAAGTGGCAAAGCACCTGGCAGGCCCTCTCAGAGGTCCCAGAGTGGCCCAGGCCACTTCCAGCTTTTGAGACTCCTAGCCATAATAATTATTTTTTAAATGATGACAAAATAAAATAAGGCATCAAAAAGATAGTGGGACATAATTTGAATTTTTAAAATTTAACAAAGCTTTTCTAGCCTTTTTCTGTACAAATGCATTAATTATTAGGAAAAATCTAATTTCTTGCAATGCCACAGTCAATATTAAGCATGGTGAGCCCCTTCAAATGCTACTCTCGTCCCACAGTTGAATGAGACAACAGTCCTAATAGGAATGCACATAAAAGCAACTTGCTAAGCTCATCAAATTTCAAAAAATTGTCTAAATTTGAGGCCCTCTTTCAGTTTAAGGCCCAAGCTAAATGCCCCCCCCCTTGCCCCACTCTGATTGGCCCTGAGCAGAGGCACAGCAAAATTAAGAGTTTCAGTGGTCAAGTCTCTGTTCTCCATGGTACTATGTCCTAGTAAATACCAAAGAAAAGAGATCATAGTTTTTTGTGGTGAGCAAGAGAGTAAGTCCTACTGAATTTGATGGAGCCCTTGTTCAGTGGTAGCACATTTGCTTTGCATGCGGATGCAGAAGGTCCCAGGTTCAATCCTGGCATCTCCAGGTAGGGCTAGGAAAGATTCCTGTCTGAAACTTCAGAGTCAGCATAGGCAGTACTGAGCTAGATGAACCAATGGTCTGATTCATTATAGGGCAGCTTCCTATGTTCTTATGACTTACTGTTGAATAAAAATCCATACGATTGGGTGCAAATGAAATAAAGTGGAGCCTTAAAGAGGAAACAGGTTGCCACCTCTCCTGACCCTTAAGGTTGCCAGCTCTGACTGAACCTATTCCTGGAGATTCCGCCCCCCCCCCCTCAATATTTTCTTGGAATATATCATCCAATATATTTTTTCATTATACTATTTCCAACATTTCCCACAATATCAAGCCATTTAAATCTCCAAGAATTTTGGAGACTCCAGGTCAGTTCCTGTACCTTTAACAACAATCCTCATGTACAGAAATTAGGGGAAGCATTTCTTAGTGATAGCAAAAATCACCAATCCTATCACCAAGTGATAGGAAAAGTCCCGCCCTCTTTCCTAAGGCAGCAAGAATCTCAATAGTCTTGGATGAGATGTGACCTGTAGCTGCTGGGAAGGGACTCTTTTCCCACCGGGTGGAGAAAACTCGGTTTGCTGTCTGCTTTGGAGAACTGTTGCCACCGGTTGCATTACTGGTAAGTATGGCTTTCTATCTATTATATATTTTTGAAGAATTTGTGCAAAATAAAGTTATACTTCCTGATGACCTAGAGACCAAATTTTGCATACACAACTCTGCCACTGCAATTAGCTGGATGCACTACTTTTTTCACCAGAATGTGCACAGTGAACACTTAAATAATTTTTGTAGCTTTTGAAGAAATTCTGAATATCATACTTTGGAATTGCAGAGTATGATATATGCATATTCTGAATATCATACTCTGGTGAAAACAGTCCAAATTTTGCATGAATACCCCTGCTTCTTAAAATAGCTAAATGCACTACTTTTAACACCAGAATTAATAACTATAGTTTAACTGTTATTGCTCTCAACAGATTTTAACACTCATTAATCAGACCAGTATTTCCAAAACAACATAATGCTCATGAAAAGATCTTTTCCAGATTCAAATATACTATGATTCAAACTTACCATATGTGTTTATTATACAATAAGTGAATAATGTTTGAGATTGAAATTCTACAAACTTCAAACTGGTTTCACATTTCTTTTGCAAGCACAAGCAAATAAGTCTATAGCATATGTTTAATTTCTGGAACTTTCCTAGTAGTGTAATATATGCAAAATGACAACCAGTCTTCTAATATTTTATTGAACAGGGAGTGTTTACTCTTTCTTATAGTAATATAGAATTCAGAAAACGTAGGCTTATTGGAAAGAGCTCTGTGTCAGGCCTCCCCCTGCCCCCCCCATCCTGCAAAGGGATCCTATGCAGGTTGACTTGGATGTAAGTCTCAGGTCCCTGTAAACAGGTCTCGCTCTGCTACCAGGCGGGGGGTTGTAGGGAGCCCATATCGAACAGCAAACTGTTTAAGGGTTGTTGTTTTTTTTTTAAACCACCACTAAAAAGATCAAAATGTCTTAGGCTAGCCCTGATAAGAGCATATCTTCCTTAGTCATACATGGGCGAAACGGCGAGACAGTTTTGTGCAGTAGGTATCCTTGGCACCTCGTGGAATGGTTAACATCTTGCTTTAAAGGTAATTTTTTCACTTTATGAATTCAGTATAAATTGCAGTGTTTTTCCAGACAGATGTTTGCTCTTCTTCTGTTAAGGATATATTGCATTTTCCCTTAAATATGTTTAAGATATATTACATTAAATATGTTTAGGATATATTGCATTTTCCCTTAAATTAAATATGGCATTGATGGGGAAATGTGATTCTTTTAATGTGGAAATAAAATTGTGAGGGGCCATTTCATCTATTGATTGAGCTAGTCTTTTCTAGATTGTGAGCCCTTTGGGGACAGGGAACCTATCTTATTTATTTTGCTTTGTAAACCACTTTGAGAACTCCGCTGGAAGAATGGTATATAAATTTTAGTAGTAGTAGTATTCTCCAGAGGCCACCTAATGGCGCAGTGGGGAAGTAACTTGCCTAGGGAGCAAGAGGCTGATGGTTCGAATCCTCGCTGGTATGTTTCCAAGACTATGGGGAACACCTATATCGGGCATTAGCAATATAGGAAGGTGCTGAAAGGCATCATCTCATACTGCGTGGAAGATGGCAATGGCAAACCCCTCCTGTATTCTACCAAAGAAAACCGCAGGGCTCTGTGGTTGCCAGGACACCAACTTGATGGCACAACTTTACTAGTATTCTCCAAACAAAATGTGGAAAAACCACCTCTCAGTGAGTTTCCAGACTCTCTTCCCAACTATGTAGGTTTCCTCACTGCTGAGTGGGAGAGATTTAAGTGTGCAGAGGATTTTAGGAGTTTTGAGGCTTTATTAGCAAATTTTGAAACTGTCTCTTACTACAAAAAGGAACTAGCCCTCTTTAGGTGTTAATTACTTAGTAGTTTGCATCTTGCTCTGCCTATTCATCCCTAGTAGATACAAATGGGGAGTAGGTCACACTACTCTCACAGCTGATTGGATGTTAATGCAGTCTGATAGATTCCTTTGTGTTTTGCAAAGTACTGCAAGATAACCTTCTGCTTTCTCTCATATTGCTTGAGGCCTCACTTTGGGGGGGAAAGGTGTGTTTTTCTTCTCTTTACTCATATTTATTTACTATTTTGTTACACTTTTATCCCACCCATCCTTAGAAACATAGGAAGCTGCCATATACTGAGTCAGACTATTGGTCTATCTAGCTCAGTATTGTCTGCACAGACTGGCAGCGGCTTCTCCAAGGTTGCAAGCAGGAATCTCTCTCAGCCCTATCTTGGAGAAGCCAGGGAGGGAACTTGGAACCTTCTGCTCTTCCCAGAGCGGCTTCATCCCCTGAGGGGAATATCTTACAGTACTGCTCACGCATCAAGTCTCCCATTCATATGCAACCAGGGTGGAACCTGCTTAGCTAAGGGGGCAAGTCATGCTTGCTACCACAAGACCTGATCTTCAAGGAGCTCAGGGCAGCATACATTATTTTCCCCACCCCATCCTTGCAAAACCCTGTGAGGCATGTTGATCTGAAAGAATTGGCCATGCCATGCCTGCTGGAGTCCAAACTCCCCATTTCCAGTGACTGCAATGGTCCTGGGCTGCAGAGTACCCACTCTCAAGTTATTTACAATGTAAACTGCACAGGTCTATTCAGGAGTAAGCCCCACTGAGTTCAGCTGAGTTTACTCCCAGGAAAGTGAGTAATAGGATTGCAGTCTCGTTTAAATTCAGTTAAATTTCTATCCCAACCTTTCTCCAAAGAACTCAGGGTGGTGCACATCTCTTCTCCCATTTATTCTTGTGATACCCCGTGAGGTAAGCGAGGCTAAGAGACAGTGACTGGCCCAGGGTTGCCTAATGAATTGATTACTATTGCCCCACTTTAATAGTCACTTAATGAATCTACCCAAGTGTGCACTGGCTGGAGGAATAAGCTTATTAGATAGTAAAAAAACATACTGGTTTCAGACCAGAGTTAAGGCTACCACATTTTTGGCTCAGGCTTCACAAAGATGGGGAGGATGGAGTGCTCCTCACCTGTGAAGATGCCCCATATTGTCCTGGTCCCCTACAGACTGAAGAAGCATCTGTATTGCTAGAGGAATTATCCCATGAGTTTAGTATCCCTATGACTCTTGTCTGTTGTTTACTTCATTAGCTTGCAGGACAACTTCTCTTCAAAGACCAAGGAAAAGTTTGGTTATATGGACGGCAAGTTGTAAGCGAGCACAATTTGTGACATTGCACATCATTACTGGGTATGTGGCATGTCTGTTAAGGCATCAGTCAATTTCCCAACTTTTTGGAGCCTGAGCTCAAAGGAAATAGTAAAAAATCTGCTGGTTTCAGACCAGAGTTAAGGCTATTTAATTTATTATGGCTTTTATTCTGGCTGCAGGCTATCCTTCTGGAACTAGCAAATTATGTTGGATATCTTAATTCTGTGTTTTATGTTTTTATTTATATTGTAAATGAATAAAACATGATATTGCTTCTATATAGGGTTGCTACCCTTCAAGCACTGGCCTGGAGACTCCAGAATTGGCCTGGAGCAATTGGCATCAAGGCAATCCTGGATATTTAACAGGTTCAACTTGCGAAAAATACTGGAGAGGGGGAAACTCCAGGAAAAGCTTCAGAGTTGGCAACTTTACTGCTCAACCTTGTGGCTACTAATGTGTACGTGTGCACACGTATGCATGCTCCTAATGTTGTCGATGTAGTGCTGGATGATGGGACCCTCAGGTCGGATGGTACTCAACATGCTACTGAGGAAGAACTGAGGATCTCTCAGCGTATCGATGGTATTTATGACACTAAAGGCTTTTGGACGTCTAGCTGCTAATGTTGCCGTGCGGGAAAAGAAAATCCGAAGCAGCAAAGACAGAATTACAATGGGAACATGGAACATAAGAAGCATGAATATGGGAGAGCTCGACACAGTGAAAGATGAAATGAATCAACTACAGATTGACATTTTGGGCATCAGTGAATTAAAATGGACTGGAATGGGACACTTTCAGTCAGAAAATCATACAGTTTACTACTCAGGACACGAAAACCAAAGAAGGAATGGTGTTGCTTTCATAGTCAGGAAGGATATAGCAATGACAGTACTTGGGTACAATGTGGTCAGTGACCGACTAATATCAATTAGATTTCATGGACAACTCTTTAAGATGACAGTTCTTCAAGTCTCTGCTCCAATGAGTGATGCAGAAGAAGAGGAAGTTGATGAGTTTTATTCTCAAGTTCAGTCTGAAATTGACAGAACATGTAAGCAAGATGTGATGCTGGTGGTTGGAGACTGGAATGCCAAAGTTGGAAAAGGTAAGGAGGAAAACACAGTCGGCCTATATGGCCTAGGAAACAGAAACTAAGCAGGAGAACGACTTATTAGTTTCTTCCAGGCAATGATCTCTTCATTGCTAACACATTCTTTAAACAACCAAAGTGGCGTCTATACACATGGACATCACCAGATGGAGTACACAGAACAGAAATCAAATTGATCACATTATTGGTGCAAGGAGGTGGAAGAGCTCAGTTATAACAGCAAAGACATGCCTGGGGGCCGATTGTGGAACAGATCACGAACTGCTCATATGCAAGTTCCAAGTCAAGCTAAAGTGGAAAAACAAAGCTATCCATCTTCTACAACATGATCTTGAGAATGTGCCCACCATTTTCAAGGAGAACATCAGGAACCGCTTTGAAGTTCTGAACCTCATTGATAGGGAACAAGAGAAACTGTGGAATGGAATCAAATAAGTTAAGGACGAATGTGAAAAGAGACTGTCAAAGACTAAGAAACAGAAGAAAGCAAAATGGATGTCAGAACAGATGGTGGAAATTGCCAAGAAGAGGAGAGAAGCCAAAGTCAAGAAAGAGAAAGACTTCAGGTAGGAACTTAATAGGCATTTCAGAAAGCTGTTAGAGACAAGGAGCAGTATTACAATAACTTCTGTAAAGACTTTGAGGATGGAAATAGACACGGAAAAACAAGGAAAGTTTTCCAAAAGATCTCTGAACTCAGAGGGAGGTTCCAACCTTGAACTGGTATGTTAAGGGATGCCAAAGGACAGATAGTAATTGATTCAGAGAAGATCAAACAGAGATGGAAGGAGTATACTGAAAATCTGTACCGCAGGGACATCAACATCCAAGATACTCTAGAAGATATTCCCTACTTGCAAGAACTTCTAGTACTGGAATATGAGGTTAGATCAGCACTCTGGTCATTACCAAGTTGGAAGGCTACAGGAATTGCTGAAATAGCTATAGAAATATGGCAGTCAACAGAAGAAGAATCAGTCAAGGCTCTAACCAAACTATGCCAGCAAATTTGGAGAACGACACAGTGGCGAACAGATTGGAAGAGGTCAGTCTACATTTCCCCACCAAAGAAAGGAGACATAACAGATTGCACAAACAATTGCACAATATCCTTAATTTCACATGCTAGCAAAATAAACCACCCTGAGCCTTTTGGAAAGGCGGTATAAAAGTTTTAATAATAAATAATGCTCAGGATCATCCAATGTAGATTAGAGCCCTATGTGGAAAGCGAATTGCCGGATGTTCAAGCTGGTTTCAGAAAAGGCTGAGGAACAAGAGACCCCATTCTCATGCACGCTGGATAATTGAGAAAGCCAAAAAATACCAGAAAGAAGTCAATATGTGCTTCATTGACTACAGAAAGGCCTTCGATTGAGAAACCTATACACAGGACAAGAAGCCACAGTCCAGATGGAACATGGTGAAACGGACTCATTCCAGATCGGCAAAGGAGTAAGACAAGGCTGTATACTTTCTTCTTTATTCAACTTCTGTGCTGAACATATACTAAGAGAAGCTGGATTGGAAGAAGATGAGCGTGGTTATAAAGTTGGAGGAAGAAACATCAATAACCTGCACTACATTGATGACACCACTCTGATCCTGAGAAAGCGGATGATCTGCAAGCTCTAGTAATGAAAGTCAACGAGATAGTGAAAAAATGGAGCTACGACTAAATGTAAAGAAGACTAAACTAATGACAATGGGTACAGCAACCAGCCTCAGAATTGATAATGAGGACATTGATGTGGTGGATAGCTTCTGCCTTTTAGGATTGCAAAGGATCTAGCAGTCAAGAAATATGCTGCGGACTAGCACTTGGTAGGGTTGCAATGAAGGCCTTGAAAAGGATATTTAGATGATGTGACATGTCTACACCTACAAAGATTTAGAATCATTTGGACAATGTTTTTTCCTGTGACACTCTATGGATGCGAAAGTTGGACTTCGAAGAAGCAAGACAGAAAAAGCATTGGTGCTTTTGAACTTTGGTGCTGAAGAAGACTTCTGAGGATACCATGGGCAGCCAGTAAAACAAACAAATTGATCATAGAACAGATCAATCCAGAATTTTCACTCGAGGCAGAAATGACCAGGTTCAAACTATCATACTTTGGACACATTATGCGAAAACCCAGCTCCCTTGAGAAGTCCATAATGCTGGGAAAAGTTGAAGGCAAGAGAAGAAGAGGACGACCAGCAACAAGGTGGATGGACTCGATTAGGACAGCAATGAATGCACCACTGAGAGACCTTAAAGGCCAAGTTGGAGACAGATCATCCTGGAGAGAATCTATCTGTGTGGAGGCTAAGAGTCGACACCGACTTGAGGCACTTAATCAATCAATCAATCAATCAAATGTATACATGTGCATCTTAACAATGTGCTGCTTTTCTCCCCCTCTCTTAAAAAGTACAGCAATAGCGTAGGAGCTCTTGTGTGACTGACTGTCACTAAACGCTTCGTGTTGGCAGGCAAAGCTGCCTGGCAGGAGCAGGAAACAACAGGCGGATCGCGCGCCGTCCTCTAAGCCAATCAGAGCGCGGCAAAACAAGTTGCCCTCAAAAGTTCCAGCGCGCCAAAAACACCGAAATCTCGGCGCGCGAAGTAGCGTGTCCCTCCGCCAGTAGAGAACTGTCTGGAACTACTTACGGATGAAATAGCTCCGAGATCTAAAGGTAACCCGAGAACGTCCAGTACTAGGAACTGAAGGGAAAGTAATTCATGGCTTGATGCCGGCTTGTGCCTCCGTGAGGGGAGGAGGAGGAGGAGGAGGGATGGGAACAAAAAGAGCTGAGTCGCGGAGGGATTCGCAGGGTGGTTGGTGACGCGGTAGCGCTCGGTCTGTGGCGCCAGAATTTGGAGGCGACTGAGGGGAGAAGTGGACGTTGCTGCGGCTTGCTGGGAGTTGCTGCTCCGGACGGCCATGGTGATGCTCCGAAGTGGCGGGGGCGGTGCGAGCCGCCCGGACCCTCATGACGGCGGCGGTGCTGCGCCGGCGGCTCCCAGCAATAATAGCCGCCGCCGAGACGCTACGTCGGGGCCCCTCTTCGACGCGATGGAATCCAGCTCCGAGTTCCTTTCGCTGGAGGTGTCGACCCCCTCCGTGGCGCGGAGCCGGCGAAGCGCGGGGAAGGGAAGCCCCACCCCCGCCCGCGGGAGAGCAGCGGCGGCGGTGAGTGAGGGCAGAGGGGGACGGGTGAGCATCGTGTCAGCCACAGAGCCCCTTCGGGGTACCCTGCTGGGGCGGGAGGGGAGGCCTCTGGGGATGCTGCACGTCGGGGATTCTTAACCTGGGGTCCCCAGATGTTGATGTACTACAACTCCCATCATCCCCAGCCACAAAGGCCGCGGGGGGTAATGGGAGTTGTACTCCAACAACATCTGGGGACCCAAAGTTACGAAACGCTGCGGTACGGGAATACAACGTCCCGACTGGTGGTGGTGGTGGTGGTTTTTGTGTGTGTGTGGGGAGTTTGCCCCTGACGTTAGAAAACGGAGGAGAGTTGTGCTCCAGAGCCTCGAGGGGGCTTGCTTGCATGGGAGTTGAATGACTGATCTCAAGATCTGAAGAAGCCTCTGGTCAGCTGTTCCTGTGCAGCAAAATAGGAACATGAGCAGCTTTGCTAAGTTTTTGGAAGTGAAATCTTCTCTCAAACTGTTCAGTGTTGGCTACTGTTGTGTATAGCAATTTCCCATTGAAGTGCTCTAGTTATAAGTTCTCCCTTTTTTGCACTGCTAGATACAGCTAGGGTGAAGGATAATAGGATCCCCAGTAGTCCATTTCAGAGGAATATAATGTTTGTATTATATGCTTATTTGTGGCTATGGGTATTTATATACTGCTTTTCACCAAAATTTCCCAGAGCAGCCTTACATAGAAAAATAATAAATGAAGATGGTTCACAACCTAAAGTAGATAAATCTAAAGTAGATGACAGCAACAGTCATTGGAAGGGGTGCTGTGCTGGGGTTGGAGAGAGACAGTTGCTCCCCCCCCCCCAAATAGAAGAGAACCACCATTTTAAAAAGTGTATCTTGGCTCAGCACAGGTCAGGCAGGATCCCTTGGCAAGGTTCTGGCTGCCAAGAAAAATCAAGCCATACTGTAAAACTGTAAAATGTACTGTAAAAATCCAGAGTTTAGAAAAGCCTTTCTCCAGCCAAGTTTTCTTTCTCCTCACACTGATTTGGAAGGACAAGGTTTTTTTAACCGCAGACGTGACAAGACTCCAGATCTTATACAGGTGAAACTCGGAAAATTAGAATATCGTGCAAAAGTCCATTAATTTCAGTAATGCAAATTAAAAGGTGAAACTGATATATGAGACAGACGCATTACATGCAAAGCGAGGTAAGTCAAGCCTTAATTTGTTATAATTGTGATGATCATGGCGTACAGCTCATGAAAACCCCAAATCCACAATCTCAGAAAATTAGAATATTACATGGAACCAAGAAGACAAGGATTGAAGAATAGAACAATATCAGACCTCTGAAAAGTATAAGCATGCATATGTATTCAGTACTTGGTTTGGGCCCCTTTTGCAGCAATTACTGCCTCAATGTGGCGTGGCATGGATGCTATCAGCCTGTGGCACTGATGAAGTATTATGGAAGACCAGGATGCTTCATTAGCAGCCTTTAGCTTTTCTGCATTGTTTGGTCTCATGTCTCTCATCCTTCTCTTGGCAATGCCCCATAGATTCTCTATGGGGTCAGGTCAGGCGAGTTTGCTGGCCAATCAAGCACAGTATACTGTATACTTTTCAGAGGTCCGATATTGTTCTTTTCTTCAATCCTTGTCTTCTTGGTTCCATGTAATATTCTAATTTTCTGAGATTGTGGATTTGGGGGTTTTCATGAGCTGTACTCATCACAATTATAACAAATTAAGGCTTGACTTATCTCGCTTTGCATGTAATGCATCTGTCTCATATCAGTTTCACCTTTTAATTTGCATTACTGAAATTAATGGACTTTTGCACGATATTCTAATTTTCCGAGTTTCACCTGTATTTAGGCTCAACAGGCTTTGGGACTGATTGTGTTGTAGGCATTCATGTTTACTTGGAAGTAAGTTCCATATTGCAGTGGAATGTACTCTTTAGTAAGTGTGTAAAGAATTGCAGCTCTAGGATACATTCTTGTGCACACTTACTAAGGAGTATATCCCTCTGCAGTAAGTAGGACTTCTGAGTAAACATGCATAGGATGTTTGGACTAGCTGTCAGTTTCCTCTGGCTGAGAGCAAGTGCTGAAGACTGCCACTGTCTAACATTTGCTTTTATCACAATTGTATAAGAAGGTGGAAGAAACATCAAAACCAGTGTGATGTGGTTAATGTTTGGACTAGACTCGGTTGTGGGGGAACTGGGTCCAGATCCTCCTCGGTCATGCAGCTCATTGGGTCAGTCGCTCTTGTTAACCTTAATTATCTCACAGGGTTGTAGTGGTACTGCTAGTGTATACGTGGCGGGGGGGGGGGATTGTGTGTGCTGCTAAACTATTTGGAGAAGGAAGAGCAAGATAAAAATGTAATAGGCGCTCTTATAGCAAGTTCCTCCCAGAGAGCAACTTGGGAAATCTTCAAACACTGTACCCCCAGTTTCAGGTAACTTATTATCATTAAGAAACATTAACCTTCTTCTGTCACAGGTCCTGAACACTCATTTGCTCACAGTGATCAAGACAGCAAAATATGACAGTTTCATATTTCTCTCTAATCCCTGCCAACTGAGGATAACAGATGCCACCAGGCCCTAACAGCTACTGGATCCTTTCTGAGAAAGGTAATCTGTCACACCTGGAAAGCAGGGACTTTAATAAGTAAAACAAATACAACATTTCATGTATTTGTCTAGTGCACAAAAAAGTACACTACAGTAAATTTGTTAGAGCTGTCACAAGATTCTTTTTTTATTTTACCAGAATCTTGTGACAGCTCTAACAAATTTATTGTAGTGTACTTTTTTGTGCTCTAGACAAATACATGAAGTGTTGTATTTGTTTTACTTATTATAGTCCCTGCTTTCCAGGTGTGACAGATTACCTTTCTCAGAAAGGATCCAGTAGCTGTTAGGGCCTGGTGGCATCTGTTATCCTCAGTTGGCAGCAGGGTGGATTTGATTTAAATCAAACTGATTTAAATCACGATTTAAATCACTAGCAGGGTGGATAAAAATTAAAAAAATCTGATTTAAATAAAAAAAATTTGATTTTTTTGATTTAAATCGGATTTTTTTTATTTTTATCCACCCTGCTAGTGATTTAAATAGTGATTTAAATCAGTTTGATTTAAATCAAATCCACCCTGGTTGGCAGGGATTAGAGAGGGGGAAATTATGGACCAATGTAGGGTATGAAATGCAAGAGGTGACTGTACTAATGTAAAGCTTAAATGTATGAGTGTTAGTGATAATACAGCCTTATTAGCTCTGCTAAATTACTCAGCATAAGCTGCAGTCAGTCTCTCAGACAAATGCTGTATTTCTGGAGAGATTTTTCCTGTCATCAGAGTGCTGGGATGCCCTAGTGTCCTTCATCATGGTAATGATCTCTCCCCAAATACAGTGTTTGTTTCTTCAGAATTGTGTTGGTCTCTTCAGACATGTGCTGTAACCATGGAGAATAGAGGAGTGGGATTTTAGTATGTCAGAATGGGGCTTGCAGGCGTGCTTTCAGAGATGCTGAATGTGAATACAGTGTCCCCACTGCTTTTGTCTCTAACCTTAAGAACTGGAGATGTGTGCTACAGAGCATAGAGGGGGCTTGCATGGGATTTAAATTACTGATGTAAAGAAGCATCTTGTCAGCCTCTTGTTCCTATGCAGCAAAATAGGAACATGATTATCTTTGCTAAATTTCTGAAAGTAAAATCTTCTCTCAACTGTTCAGTGTTTGTCACTGTTGTATAGATATTTCCCATTTAAGTGCTTTAGCTATAGGTCTCCCTTTCTGTACTGCTAGATATGAAGGATAATAGGCTCCCCAGTAGTCCATTTCAGAATAACTTTCTCGCTATGCTTGAACTACATAAGCCTATGCCATAGATTACATCAGAACCCCCAAAGCCAATATTGTGTGCAAGAAGTTGTCTGACTTTAAAAAAACAGAGCTGTGTCCCAGTTTCATTCATTTTCTCTCTTTCTCCTTCTCTCCCATTGGTTGGCATAGAAAATTGGTGGTGGTGATTTTGGCTATAGCATCAATCTGGTATGTCTGATTTTTGTGCCAAAAATACCAGCAGTATGTATCTACTGACTTCCTTACCCTCTTTTGACTTGCAAGAAAGCTAAAGAGATCAGTAGAGAAGCTTTGACTTACAATAGAGTGACATTTTCTCCAGTGATTGCCTCCCAAAGAAATTAAAGTTAGGCTTGAAACCTACCTAGGAGTACTATTTTTCTCATATAAGGCACAGGTAACCTATTTAAGGCCTTGTGCAATTAGATGTTAAAAAAAAAAAGTCATATACAATTGTTGGGGAAATGGGGAGGGGACTTTGCTCTATAGCAAAGTCTGTGATTTGATCTCTAACATGTAGTTTCTTGACCATTTTTGTTCTGCTGTTGGAAATGAGACAAGTTGGCTACACTTTTGGATGACTCAGGCTCTTATGTAAAGTATATCAAAATAATTTGTCCCTAGTGGGTTTTGCTTTTTTAGCATGAGACTCATTATTCTAATGTTTTGACTAGCAGTTTAAAAATGTAATTGCTTTTATCTTTAATCATGGTGGAATTGCTTCTATTTGTATCTCACATGCCTGCTAGCAACAGTTTGTACAAAAGCTTTAGACATGTATGTTTGTATTTATTATATTTGTACACTGCTCCAAACTTCCACAGCAATATATTACAATGCATTACATTGTAATAAATTTGAGGTGGTTGTTATGAATGCTAGTTGGCCTATTCTTTTTGTTAGGCAGATTGCTTGCTAATAGGTCAGGAGGCTGGGGTGTGTTCCTGAACATAGCATTAAGTGCTCTGCAGTGCCATGAGGGGGAAGCCATCAACAGCAGTATCTTTAACTTGATAGGAGCTGTCTTCTCCCCCCCCCCCCCAGGTGTGTGTGTTCGGTCAGTGAAAAGAAACAGCTTTACGCTGGGTGTGTGTGTGTGTGTGTGAGAGAGAGAGAGAGAGAGAGAGAGAGAGAGAGTGGGGGCGGGGGGGGGAATGAGAGAGTGATCTGGAGAGGCTGGAATGAAGAAGCTGGGCAGGGACTTAAAGCACCTTGAAATCCTGGGCCGCTCTCTGAGCCTGTTAATGACTTGTAGCAGTGCTACACTGTAGCTACAGTGACATGTAGCTGTTTCAGGTCCATCTTATGTTCTACTTGTAATTAAAGCAAATGTTACAAACACTGCATAAACCTTCAGTTGTCTGTTCTGCTAAGAAAGTCAGAATCTAAGTCATTCTGCATGCACCCCTGGAACTTAACATTTATGGAGGAGGTGCAAAACACTATCTACTATAAGATTAAACTAGTTGATCACTTCCTGGAGTTAATGGGTATAATTGAAGATCAGGGGAAGATATCAACAGAAATGCTTAGTTCTGCTTATTGTCCAGCAAATGAAAGTGGCTTCTTCTGACTCTTAAATAATGGCAAAGGGTAATATATTTTTGAATCTAGTCCCTTAGATGGCCTTTACATGAACTATTTTGTTCCTGGTAGCCTTTTTAGATTTTAATCAAGGTGTAGTAACAAGTTTTGCTCAAAAGGAAAATATAGGTAATTCTTTTCAAGGAGTCTGATCTTCTGTGATGAGGGTGCATCCCTGGATCAGTAGAGAATAAAACCTCTTGTTAAATTGTGCCTTCATTTTTGTTTTTGCTTCATTAAAATGGCAAATTCAGGCCTTGACATATTTTCTTTGGATTTAATAGCCAGACGGTGGGCACTTGAAAAAGTTACCATTGTGTGGTGAAAGGGTAAATTGACTTCTCTTTATCCTCTTTACAGTTAACATACTTAGAACAGAAACAGGGCTGCCTGGGACAAATATTTAATAACTCTGCCTCTGAATATCCTAATATAGGTGCTGTGGTTAAATTTCCAAATGCTCCATGGTGCCTGGGATTTGTCAAGCCCTATGCAAATAGGGGTTGTTGAATCCAGAATATGTGGCCAAAACGATAAGAAAATCCAAAGTTTAGCCTTAAATAAAATAAGATGAATATTTCATAATTGTTTCTATTTACATTTCAGGAGTTTTCTCTGGATAAAGAATGTGAACATTTCACAAGGCACTCCTTAAGGTCTATGAGGAAAAATAATCAATGTTACTCAGACTCTAATTTTGACAAAAGCATGGCAATGCTTAGTGAGAATGGTATTAACAGGAAACATTTTACAAGGTAATAGCTTTTTCTGCTTCTTGCGAATCAGTTGGCAACATCATTTTTCTGAATCTCTGATAGCTCAGTGTCTGTAACAGGATTGTAGTTCTGTTGATGCAACTTTCTCATGTCAGTGTCAGCTGCGGTCCACTGCATGCTAAATGAGTACAAGAAATCTGAATGGCACTGTACGTAGAGGAACTACAGCTATTGTGAGATTGATTCAAGCTTCATAGTTTTACTTAGCTAAATCTGTGCACAGTGGGGTTGGAACTGGTGTGTACACATTAAAAGAACAGCACCCATTTGTTTTCACATAGCGCTTTGCTATTGCTCTGTGAGAGCCACATGAATAGAAATTATGATAATTACCACAACTATTCAGGTTCAACTGAAATGCAGATCAAAGAACTCAAGAAAAAACCCAAGAAAACATGAGTGCCACAACTCTCCTGTCTTTTAAACAAGGAAAATTGCATATCCTTTTATCTTATTTTAAGACATAGAAACTTGGTTTATTTCCCTCTTTTAAAATTTTATTGCATAATAAAGACAGTTGCCTCTCAAAGAGTGTGCATTGGGTCTGAGAGTGCAAGTGGGAGCAGAGATTACTAAGCAAATGAGCTGTAAGCAATATGAACCAAAACATATGAATACAACAGATATTTAAATACAACCTTTCAACATAAGTTCCCAAAGTGGTTTACATAGATATAAATAAATAAAATGGCTCTTTGTTCCAAAGAGCTCACAGTCTAAAAAAGAAACATAAGATAGACACCAGCAACAGCCACTGGAGGGATGCTGGGCTGGTGATGGATAGGGCCAGTTGCTCTCCCCTTGCTCAATAAAGAGAAATCACTTTTAAAAGGTGCCTCTTTGCTCAGTTAGAAGCATAACCAGGATATATTGTAATGCAGCTATGATAAAGACTAGCATATTTCACATGCCATTTTTTAAAAATGCATGATACTGTAGCATGTGAAAGACTATAATGAAGTGGAAACTTAAGGCTGAAAAACTCTAGTGCCAGGGAACTTGAATTTTTTTTTTAAAGGTACTGTACAAAGCCAGTGACTAAAACATGGTGGCTCCTAAGAATGTGACATTTCTTTCCCTACTTGTGGTCAGCTTATGCTTTAGAATCTTTCTGAACATTGAAGAGAGGTTTCTCCCTCAGAAGAGGGTTGTATCCACCAATAGTATGGGTTATCTCGACCTCCTGCTCCAGACAAGGCCAATCACAGAGTTTTCACATGGTCAGGAGGGATCAGCAATCCCCTAAACCTCAGTTTTCTGCCCTGTCTCACTCCTACAGGTTTCTGAAAACATTTGTTCTCTGCCGTTTTCCTTTTATCGAAGGTCTTTGGCCTTATTGTTTGCCTTCCCCGCATGTCTCCATATGTTGGCAAGGGATGAATAAGAGGGAACCCGGGAGACAGCAGCGTGATCAAACGATGGAGAATTTGCTTGCGGCCTCTGCTGCGGCGCTTAGCGGCTCTTCCACTAGTGCCCTGTGCAGCAAAGACCTCGGGTCAGGAGGACTTGCCAGCGGAAGGTGGGGGGGGGGAGGTTTCTTGACTGTAGCTGAGGGCAAGGGCTTGCGAGGGGCCACACCGAGCGGTCACACGGGCAGCCATAGGGTCAGGGAGAAATTGTACTCTGGCGGAAGTCCAGCTGCCAAGCATCCTTGCCCTTCAGAGGCAATCCAGCTTGAAGGGGGTGACGGGGGGAAGACGATATCCCCCTGGGTTTTGTGGCCTTACTCTGCTGAGTCATGGTGGAGGAACTCCAAAAACTACCCTGGCCTCAGGTTCCCACTGTTCCTCTGATTCCCGCCATTTCCCCTTCAGTGCCCACAAAGGGTGCAGGGAATAGCTTGGAGGATAGGGGGCGCAATGAGGACGGCAGGGCCCCAGTCCCGCATAATTCTGGTACCTCCTCCAACAGAGATAATCTTGACCCACCAGTTCTCTCTCCACACTGGTCCCCAGTTCCAATGCTGCCCGCAGTGCCCCCATTGCCAGCTGAGCCCGACTCTGATTCTTTGGCAGATCCGGTCTCAGGGAGGAGGGGAAGCTGTCGGAGGGTGAGACAGGCCCTTCCCAGTCTGTATCCTATCGGCTGTTTACTCACACTGATTTCCCGATCCTTCTCCATAAGGCTCTCAATAGCCTCCGCTTAGAGGGAGCTATTCAGCCAGTGCCTGAACAACCAGAGGGGGATCCTGACATCCTCCCATCGCTGTAGGTGCCAGAAGTGTCAGTTTCATGCCCAAGGCTGTTTTTAAATGTTATTCAGGAAGAGTGGGACAGACCTACAGAAAGGGGGCCTCCCCCTAAGGTTAGGTTATTCTGTACTTCAACCAAGCCAATGATGGAAAAGCTAAAGGTGCCCCCCATAGATGCAGAGGTGGCTGCCTTGGTGATGGGGATGAGGTCCTTAGAAATGAGGAGGATAAGAAATGTGAGGCTGCCTTGTGCAGGTCTCATGAAGCTACAGCCCTTTTGATGCGAGCCTCTATGACCAACTCTATATTCGCTAGTGTGTCTGTTTTGTGGGTGAAAGAAACATTGGTAGACTTACCGTGAAGGGTTCTTTTTCAGGGTATGGGGAGGGCATCCTACACGTGACAGGTTATCAAGCTCTGCATGCTGCAAGACAGGGCCAATCAAATTTCAGGTTGGTTATGCCTATCCAGGCTGCTGTCACTCCAACCCAGTTCTGGGACTGTAGAGCACAGTAAATCATAAAGGAAAGGAGAAAAATTCTTGGCCATTAAAAAAGTAGTTATAGCACTAAAACAGAAGCAAGGAAAAGACAAGTTATAGCAAAAAACTGAAACCCTGGGAGTCGCCCTGCCTCCCCGATACCTGCTACTTAAAAAACACCCTTGGGCGGGCCAGATGCCCTCCCCATATCCTGAAAAAGAACCCTTCACGGTAAGTCTACCAATGTTTCTTTTCCCATGGTACCCAAGCAACCCAAGAAGGGTGGGATGGTTAGACCACCTGCTGTAAGACTGTCCATCCCATAGGAGCTTGAGCCGCATGAAAGGATGGAGTCTTGTAATATCTAATGAAAGGAGACACTGACGACCATGTTGCTGCCTTCCAGATTTCCTCCAAAGGCGCGCCAGCCGAAAAGGCCGCAGAAGTGTTAGAATGGGCTGTAACACCATGAGGCATGGTCAAATGGGGGAACTCATAAGCCAAGGCTGTGGTCGCCCTAAGCCAACGACCGAGGGAACCCTTGGACTCCTTAGACCCCAAGGAAGAGGGCTGAGAGGGAAAGAGAGAGAGAGAGATTGAGAATTGGTCCTATGAAAAGCCTTGTACAGTGTAATGTACAATCCTAGTGCTCTGTGCACATTGAAGGTATGCCAAGCTCACTCCTTTAGATGATTAGGGTGATGACAGAAGGAAGGCAATACACAAGGTCTTGGCTCCTATGGAAAATTGAATTAAACTTGGACAAAAACATGGGGCCCAACTTTAATACCACACAGTCCTTATGAAAAAACACAACTCATAACGAACTGAAATTGCAGTCTGCTCGGACACCCTCCGTGCCGATGTGATGGCTACCAAAAAACAGGACCTTGAAAGACAAATTTCTCAAGGGAACTGAACTAAGGGGCTCAAAAGTAGCCTTAACAAGGACGTTTAAAATCCCAAGAGGGAACTCTGTGAATGTGGGGGAAGAGCCAAAATGCTTGCTCCTCACAGAAAAAACCAAATATGAGGGTGCAGGGCAGATGAACCTGGCACAACTATATCCAGCACAGAAGACAAGGCCGATGTTCGTCGTCTCAACATGCTAGGGCGAAGACCTCTCTCGATGCCCGATAGAAGGCACCCTAGTACTTCTGGAACTCCCGCTGTGGACAGTAGAATGCTGTGCTTTCATCCCCTGGTACAAAAAGCCACCCAGGTAACTTGATATATACGTGAGGTAGACGCCCCTCTTGATGCCAGGATCGTCTCCTATACCTGGCATAAGTATCCCTTGGCTTCTAAGTTCCTATGCTCAACCTCCATGCATGAAGGTGTAGCCAGGCTAGGTCCAGGTGAAAAGGAGACCCTTGCGACAACAGGTTCCTTCTTAGAGGAAGAGGCCATGGAGCAGCAGGTCTGAAAACCAAGGTCTGCGAGGCCAATAAGGGCATTACTAAAATGACATCTGCCCTTTCTAATAAGAGCTTTCTCAGGAAAGATCTTAGAATTGAGTCTGGGGAAATGCATAGAGCAATCCTGGTGGCCAAGAAGAGGTGAGGGCATCCACTTGTTCCTCCTGGTGACTCAGATATCTGGTGAAGAACCTTGGCAGCTTGGTGTTCAGGTGCGATGCAAACAGGTCCAACTGCTGGAGACCCCACCTTCGTACAATGAGCCCGAAAATGGCTGGATGTAGAGAACCAGACCGGATGCTTGGTCTATCCACTGGTGGCTCTGCCAGTCTGCTTGTAAGTCCTATTTTTTTCATTAGAGCCCATGATGTCATGCCCGCTAGATGGCTCACGTGAGCCTTGGCCACATTGTTTGTGCTTATGAGAACAAGCCTTCCTCTCAGCAGGTCCTGGAAATGAAGGAGGGCCAATCGAACAGCCTTCAACTTGAGTCAATTGATATTGTTCTCCAGGTCCTCCTGCTCCCAAAACCCCTGTGCCTGATGCGCAAGGCAGTGCCCCCCCCAGTTGGAAAACCGATGTTTGTAGTCACTATGACTTGGAACATGTCCAGAGGGAGACCTTTCCCTAGGACCGGCCACAGTCCCCAAGGAAGGAGACCCTGAACTTGTACGGCAAGCGGACCTTCATTCCCCCCCACCCCATGATGGCTGGCTGGTGAGGAAAGAATAACCATTGTAGAGGTCTGGAATGCCACTTGGCCCAAGGTGTACATTTCAGGCAGGCAACCATCAGCTCCATGAGTTGCACCTGAGACATGAGGGAACCTCGTTTCCTGCACATCCATGGCTTGATGCAATCAGCAATTTGCTTTTGACGTTCTAGTGGTAGAAAGACTGTGGCCGTCCTCATGTTGAAGATAATTTCCAGATGTTGGAGTATGCACGATAGCTTTTGGAATGGCTGGTGACAACCCCGTGTTCCCTAAGTATCAGGACCATCTGGAGTATATCCTTGGTTGCCTGGTGATATGACAGAGAGCGAACCAACAATCAACGCCACCATCAGCTTAATGTAAACCCAAGGTGCTGAGGACAGCCTGAAGGGAAGAGTCCTGTACTGGAGCCACCTCTGGTTATAAGTGAACCTCAGGTACGTTCGAGGCAGGATGTACTGGCACATATAAATACGTCTCTGAGAGATCGCTTGATTACAGAAAATTTTCCGTGTGAACCGCGGCCTTGATTGTTTTCAGTGACTCCATTCGAAAAGTGTTCTTCTTTAAAAAGAAGTGGAATTGCTTCAGATCCATAATAGTATGCCAGGAGAAGTCCTTTCTAGGATTAAACAGAACAAGGACAACACGCCTGCACATGATTCCGTTGATGGAACTGGCTCCATTGCTTGGATGTCTAACAGGTGCTGAATAGCCTGATCCGTCAACTTTCCTTTGTACTCGATTCTGGAAACAGGCATCACCAGGAAGAAATCGGGTGGAGTTGTCAAGAGGTCTACGTTGTAACCCACAGTTATAGACCATGTCACCCATCTATCGGTGGTGCAGCACACCCAGGCCTCGGCAAATTCCAGAAGCCATGCCCCCCACCGGTATTGTGTCATTACTTATGGTTTTGATGGCCTCCCACGTTGGGGAAGGCTCCAGCTCGGTATCTGTTTGATCCTCTGCCCCTGTTGCCCCAAGACTAATGCCAGGGAAGTCTGAAAGGCGGCCTGCGATCATCTCCACCTGTAGTTGTCTCTGAATCCTGTAGTTGTTTTATTGAAATTCCTGTAGGGATGAAAAGAGCTCTGAAAGGTGTCATTCACCCTGAAACTCATATGGGAACCACCACGCCCACAGGCATGGCTTTCTTTTTATCCCTTGTTTTCACCAAAATTGGTTCCAAGGATTCGCCAAAGAGTTTTCCCCCTAGAAAGGGAGTAGCCGCCCTGGCAACCTTGGATTTGGCATCTACCTGCCAATTTTTCAACCATCATAACCTCCTGCCATGGCGCGGGAAATATTCTATATACAGTCAAGGCTTTAATCCGTCATAAGGGCAGATGCCATGGTCAACTTATTTCAGCCCCGACGAAGCCTAACGTTCTCTGGTGGTACGAATTTCACAAGTTCCTTAGTCCACAGAAAATGGAGGCCCAGGCGAAGATCAAGTTGGTGGCAGCTGCCCTGATGACGGTGACACATGCCTTATGTCCCTTACGAAGCAGATGATCTGCTTTCTTTTCCTCTGGTGTTTTAAGAAATTTGTCGCCCTCCTTACTCATAAGAGTACTGGACACGAGTTGGGCCACTGGACCTACAACGGGAACGGCTAAGAGAGACATTATGTCAGTAAACAGAATATACAGTCTACTGGGAAAGGCCAATGTGGATTTGGTAGCCACACGCACACCCCATTCTGCAAACATAACATCTTTAAATAAAGATGGGAAGGACACAGTGGCAGCCATAGTAGGGATAGAAGGAAAAAACCTCCTGATCCAAACCGGACATTGAAAGCATCCTTTATGGCCCTTTCACTTTGGTCAGTAACACCTGAAACTCCGCTACAGTAAAAAGGGTGGTATTGGATATTAAGAAATACTTTATAGTGTTCACACATAATCTCCTATTCAAATGCAAATCAGGGCAGTCCCTGCTTAGCAAATTCATGCTTGCTACCACAAGACCAGCTCTCCTCCCTCCATTTCTAATAGGGTCTGTTCATCTGACAGTCCTCCCTCCTCCTCCTCAGACTCTGAAGACTGAGTGTCAGCAGAGAGAGGAACCGAATGCACCAATGGGCCTGAGTAGGAAAAAAACTAGCAGGCGCTGCTTGAACAGGCTGTTGCTTCAATGAAATAGGAGAAGCATTGGCCTGAACCTCTTCTGAAGCAGCTGAAGAAGTAGGGACGAAACGTCCAGGTGCTCAGGAACCCTCTCATAAGAAGAGGAAGGACCAGCCCTTCTTTCCCGACGGTGCCTCCTGACAAACTTCAAAAGGAGACACTGTACCTGTGGAATAGCCTGCCTGGCCGGGCTGGAGTCAGCTCGGGTGGTGGGGGCGCTGAAATTGGTGAAGGAGATAGCATGTGGGTGCTAGGAGCTGGTATGGAGTTAATAAGTGCACCTGAAGTGACAAACTGCCAGGTGGGGGGAGGGCAAGGATCACATGCCCCGCAGAGCCTGACTGCCCAAGTAAAGGAGAAAACAAGGCCAAGCAAAAAAACCAACCCAATTCCCCCATCCAGTGCAACTCACCAGGAGAAAGCAGTTCATTCTCTGCAGGTGAGACCAGGACTCATAACAAGCGGACCCTGCGGGGGATCAATGGTTCCAGATGGCACATTAATAGTGAATAAAGGGATTAAAAACGGCTTGGCATGGGGTTGAAGTCTGGCAGCATTTGGCCGGAACGCTTGGCGTTTTCCAGACTGCTTAGCGTTTTTTTAGTGCTGCGACAGGGCTAATCTGCAAAGGAGAAGACAAAATGGCCAATGGGGACTTGGCAGTTAGATCGGGCGGGAAAGTGTGTGGTTGCTGTGCCCAGACTGCCTTAAGTCATCACCTCTCACAAAGCGGAGCTCTGCTGGAGGCACGCTTACATTTATTTATTTCTCATCATGCCCTTCTGTCCTTTAACAAGTTTGTTTTCTTTGCCGCTTTTTCAGGCGGCAGGGTGATTGTAGCAGGAGTCTCCAGGCTAGATTTAGCTGCTCCCTCATAAATGCCTGTCAGGCTTAGGACCGCATTCCCTTCATTCAAGGGAACTGACGCGGTTTCAGTGAGGGGGCCCTCGGAAAGGGAACCCCTCAACATATCCCCATACGAGATAACTCCATCTCAAGCGGAGAGCAAAACCTCAGACTGAGGAAAATTAAATTAAAATAATTAAATCAACAAGCTTAAAGAACTCAGCAGCATGAACCGAGCTCTGTCTGCGGATCCGGCGAGTCAGGACTGGAACTGGGGTTGGAGTGACAGCAGCCTGGATAGGCATAACCAACCTGAAATTTGATTGGCCCTGTCTCAGATCATGCAGAGCTTGATAACCCATCATGTGTAGGATGCCCTTCCCATACCATGAAAAATGAATTAATGCCACTTGTTCCACCTAAGCTCCCTAAGTTACGCCAGTGGTTAAACAAGCTGGGCAAGGCAGTGGCCTTTATGGCTGATTCTTCATTGGACGCCACCCAGCTGCCTGCTAGGACATTAGCCTCAGATGTTGCCAAGGATACGTAGGATTCTGTGGTTAAAAAATTGGAAGGTTGCTCAAAAGTCTAGGAGCAATCTAGCCTACTTGGTCTTTAAAAGTGGAAAATTGTTTGGTGAGGCATTGGAGCCCATTTTAATAGAGACAAAGGATAAAAAGAAGGCTATGCCCTCTGCTACCCAGAAGAAAGAGCACAATTCCTTTCAGTCCGCGCCTTCGCAATTCAAGAGGTTCAAGCCAACGTCTTGGCCTCGGCTAGGTAGGCAGGATAGGTTTGCCTGGTCCAAACAAAAAATTTCCTTTTGAGACAGTGCATTTCACAAGCTCTAGCAGGCTAGCCAGTCCAGCAAGCTGGGCTTCAAGCAAAACTCCAGCCAATAACTCCTCAGGCCCGGTCTCCGGACCCTACACAAGTGGGGGGCAGGTTGCAGGCGTTTGCACACGTTTGACGGTTGCCACGCAAGGATGCCTGGGGCCTCCAGACCATCTCTCAGGGTTACTCCTTGGAACTCACTTCCCAGCCCCCAGATTGAATCCTTCCCTCCCCAAGGTGGCACAGGAGAGCCAAGCATTTCCTGATGCTGAGGGCCATATGCCACTTGCTGCAGATTCAAGCCATCGAACCTGTGCCTACAGAGGAAAAAGGGGCTGAGAGTTTACTCAATCCTGTTTCTAGTTCCCAAAAAGAAAGAATGGAGGGCCATTCTGGACCTCAAATTTGTCAACAAGTTCCTGAGAAAAAAGGGGGTTCTGGATGGAGACCCTCCAATCTATCCTGATGGCCATTCGAGAGGGAGATTTCCTGGCCTCGGTGGACCTCAAGGAAGCTTACCTCCATGTGCCTATCCAACCCCAGGTCAGGTGTTTTCTTTGCTTTTCCTACTTCAATGTCCACTACCATTATTGGGTGCTCTTTTTTGGTCTGTTGACTGCGCCACGAGAGTTTTCCATTATTATGGTGGTGCTTGTGGCGCACTTGAGGACCAAGGGGGTTAACCTTTACCTAGACGACCTGTTGATCAGGTCTCACTTGTTCCGGAAGAGCCTGTGGGACATTCAGATCACTCTCTCAGTGATCAGGTCCCACGGCTTTGTAGTCAATGTCCAGAAGAGTTCCCTGCAGCCAAGTACCAGGATCCTGCATCTGGGGGTGGTTATCGACTCAATTTGGCAGGGTGGTTTCCCTTCCTCCCGACTGCAGGAAGAAATTGGTGGCCAAGTGCCAGGCGCTGATTCAGTGGCCCAGGGCTAATATCTTTTCCCTCAGCCAACTACAGGGGATAATTATCTCTACCATAGGGATAGTTCCATTGGGATGGTTCCATGCACAGCAATTCCAGTGGTTCCTTCTGCCATGGCAAGATCAGGTCAGGGAATGGTCCATACTCAAGGTCACCCTGCCGGGACGTGTACTGCTTTCACTCAGGTAGTAGACATCATTGGCCACTCTAAAGGGCATCATGTTCCTCTCAGTCACTCAAGTCCAGGTCACAACTGACGCCAGCTTGCAGGGCTAGGAGGCCCATTGTCCCCACCTGCTTGCGCAGAGGCTCTGGTCCGAGGCAGAAAAAGCAAATTCCATAAACTGGAATTTTATGGCTAGAGCTACGGGCAATAAGTTATGCCCTCCAAGAATTCCTTCCCATTCTCCAAAACCATCATGTTCTGGTCCAAACGGACAATGTGAATGCAAGGCAGTCAGGCTACTGTCCTGAGCAGAGCTCCATCTGTTATCTCTAGAGGCCCATCATGTCAAAGGCATTTTCAATACAGTGGCAGACTGGCTAAGCTGGTCCCAGTTAAGCTAGGCGGATTGTGCTCTGAGCAACCAGTCATTCAGAATGATCATTCAGAGGTTCAGTTGCCCAGTGATCTACTTGTTTGTCACTCCGGCCAACACCAAGCTGCCTTGCTTCCTGTTGAGATACCTGCCCCCGGGTGGTGAGGAGGCAGATGCATTGACGGCGCCTTGGCCGGAGGGCCAAATATACACCTTTCCTCCAGCATCTATAATTCCCCAGACAGTGCACAGAATCCGTCAGGGGAAGGTGGAAGTAATCCTAGTGGCTCCATATTGGCTGCAATGGTCTTGGTTGTCGGACCTGGTAGTTATCCCTAGAGCCGCCTATAGTCCTGGAGTTCAATCCTCATCTTCTCCACCAGGGACCAGTTTTCCACCTGGAGCCCGAATGGCTCAATCTACACTTGGAGATTGAGCAGGAATCTCTAGCAGCTTGTGGCTACTCAGGGGCAGCCCAGAGTATGATCCTGACCTCCCGCTGCCCTTCCACTGTTAAAAAAAATCTATCAGTCAATGTGGAAGTTTTTGCCAATGGTGTGGCACGCAACCTGTCTTGCCCGTGTCCGCTTCATTAAGCCAGGTCTTGGGGTTCTTGCGGAAAGGGTTGGACGAGGGGCTCCAGCCAAATAACCTATGGCGGCAGGTCTTTGCCCTATCCTCTGTCATAGGAAGGCAAGGAGGTTCTTCTCTGTCCGGACACCCTCATTCATGTTCAGAAGTTTCTGAAAGGGGCAGTCACTCTTAAACTGCATACAGTACACAGGTTCCCCACATAGGATCTGAACTTGGTATTGCAGGCTCTAATAAACCTCCCTTTGAGCCTCAGGTCAGTGTCCCTTAAGCTCCTATCCTTTAAGGCAGGGATTCTCAATGTTGGGTCCCCAGATATTATTGCACCAACTCCCATAATCCCCAACCAAAGGCCGCTGGGGATTATGGGAGTTGAAGTCCAGTAACATCTGGGGATCCTACATTGAGAACCCCTGCTTTAAGGCAGTGGTTCCCAAACTAGAAGCCTCCAGATGTTGCTGAACTACAACTCCCATCAGTCCCAGCTACAATTTATTGTTGCTGGGGGTGATGGAGCTGTAGTTCAGCAATATCTGGAGGCTCCCAATTTGGGAACAACTGCTTTAAGGTTTTATTTTTAATTGCAATAACATCTGCAAGGAGGTATCTGATCTGGGAGCGCTTTCAGTGTGGAAGGAACTATGTTTAGTCTTCCCTGATTATGTTCTCCAAACTGACCCTACCTATTTACCTAAAGTTAATTCTGTTTTTCATAGGTCCCTGGAATTGATGCTACCTTCCTTTTGTCCCAGGCCTGTTTCTCCAAAGGAGAAGCAGTGGCACACCTTGGATGTTTGTAAGGCCCTAAGGGTCTACTTAAGTTGCACAAAGGCCTTCAGGGTCTCTGGGTCTCTTTTTGTTTCTTTTAGGGATTGTACACTGGGTAAGAAGGTATCTAAGTCCACTCTCTCCAGGTGGATCTGCCAATGTATAGAGCTGGCTTACCTGGCTAAAGGGGTGCCTTCTTCAGAAGGTGTAACGGTCCACTCTACCTGGAGTGTGCTGCTTCGGCTGCCTTGTCCAGCTCAGCCCCATTGGTGGATATTTGCTGGGCTGTCACCTGGTTGTGTTTATCTACCTTTGTGAAACATTATAAAATACAGAACTGAGCCTCGGTTGATGCCGCTTTTGGTAGGCGGGTTCTGCAGCAGGTGGTTCCATCTTAGGGAACAGACTCTTCAAGGCCCACCCTGTATATTTGGGGCTCTAGTAGGTCCCATAATATTAGCGGATACAACCCTCTTCTGAGGGAGAATGAATCATTGGCATTTACCTGAAAGGTCATTCTCTTCAGCAGTATGGGTTATATCTGCCCCACCCAAGTTTGTCTGGGTCCTTTTTTTCCTGTCCTTTTCTCCTGTGGGGTTTTTTGCTCCCCTTGTGTTGTTGTGGTTGGTGTCTTTTTCAGTTTGTAAGTTTCTCTAGTGTCTTCTGGCTATGGAGTGTCAGAGTGCTGGCTGCATACTGAGGTTGAAGGGATTGCTCTTGATCACGTGAAAACTCTGTGATTGGCCCTGTTTGGAGCAGGAAGTCGAGATAACTCATTCTATTGGCGGATACAACCCATACATCTGAGGAGAATGACCTTTCAGGTAAGTGAAATGATTCATTTCTTCCAAATACTGAATACATATTTTGTGATGAACCATTTCTAGTACTGCTCCCCCCAAAAGCTGATAAAATCAGTTTGACTGGATGCACAGTTGGTTAAATCAGTGTATTTGCTTCTATGCAGGCAGCTGGCTAGACTACAGGCTGATCAAAAGAATGAAGATTGTGAAGAAGGTAATCTAGTAAATCATGAATTGTAGAAATGTAGAGTTGTAAAGAACCCAGTAGATTGGTCTGTACAACCATCTGCTCTGGGGAAGGGATGAAACTTTTGTGATATCTGTTTTGTTTTCAGTTGAAGAGCAAATTGTTCCATATCTTGATTAGGAAAAGGTTTTCATCCGAACTTTGATACTTTTTTACCTTGTTCAAACACAAAATTATTAGATTTTGAGGGTTAACTCTCAACATAACACCTTTATTGCACAAAAATAAAGATGGTATACAATAAAATAAAAGACAATTTGGTGTAACAAACCATCATCGATTAAACAGACATGCACAGATAAAAACCCTTCTCTGTTCCTCAGCTATTAAATTCCATAGACTTGATAACATTCTGTTCTGTTACTGGTGGAGAGATAATTAGGGAAGGCGGGTGGCGGAAGAAAGGGAATCACTTGATTTTTCTCAAAGGCTAATGACCCTAATAGTATCAGCCAGTGCCTCCCGAGCATTAATATCTGGTCTCAATTTCTCTATAAATAATGCTTCCTTTATTTTCCGATTTTCGTAAACTCCTTTCAATCCTCCAAATAGATATTTTAGTAGACACTATTTTCCCTTCGTGCCTTTTTCTCATATGCATTGACCAAGGTTTTGTTTTCTGTGCACAATGCCTCATATCTGCTAGATGTTCTTTGTATCTATCTTTCAGTGGCCTACCGGATTCTCCAATGTGGAATGAAAAACAACCTAAGGATTGAATTTTCTATATTGCACCTTTCTTCCCACAGTTTCCTTCCCCCGTTCACAAATTTCACAATCTTTTTACATCACATCTCCTAACATACAACCTGGAATTAACTAACAGCTATTTTAGTGTCATTGGTGCTGTGCAAACTACATTCACTTTGATTCCTTGTCTTTCCAAGATTTTCTGGGTTTGCCATGTACATCTGTCAGTGATGAATGGTATTTTAATTACTTTAATGAATTTAGTTCTTCCCCAACTCCTTGAAACAGGCAATTCATACCCATTCTTCCTAATTAGGTTTTCTGCAGGGTGGATTTGATTTAAATCAAACTGATTTAAATCACTAGCAGGGTGGATAAAAATCCAAAAAATCCGATTTAAATAAAAAAAAATCGGATTTTTTTGATTTAAATCGGATTTTTTAAATTTAAATTGGATTTTTTTGATTTTTATCCACCCTGCTAGTGATTTAAATCGTGATTTAAATCAGTTTGATTTAAATCAAATCCACCCTGGTTTTCTGCTTTCTTTCTAGATTCCTTTTGCTGTTCAATTGTGTTAGACATCTTCTGCCCTCTTTAACACATTTCTCATAGTTTGTATTTTCACTGTTTTGGGATGTGCTGACTGATTCTTTAATAAAATTTGTACAAAATTACATTAGAATTGATACTCTTTCTCTCAATGGTATTCATGTATGAAATAGCCAGTAAAAGAGCAAGTCTATTTCCCATTGCTAGCCCGTCTTTATACATTGTACAAACCATATTTGTCAGTGACATGACCATTGTCTTCTAATAACTATATAAGACTCTGTCTTTGCCCCTTCATTGTCTACATTTGTATACAATACCTCAACATCAAAACTTTCAAAATGTAATTGCTCCCCCAATCCCAATTCCATGTAGAGCCTCCAATAACTTCTTAGTATTATGTAAATGTGCAGGTACATAATCCAAAAGTGGTGATAATATAGTTACAATCAACCAACTAATCCAGTCTGTAGGCCCATCACATCCTGAAATTATTGGTCTAACTGTGATTGTTTCTGCCTGTACATTTGGTCCAGAACAAGTTCAATACAGGGCATTGAGGATGATTATTATCTACTGTATGAGTTCCTGAAACCTTTTACAAATTCTTCGCTTTGCACAAATGCCTTGCCAGGTTGTCTTCACATTATAGCAGTTGTTAATAAAATCCCCCTTTTCTACTTTCCTATAAGTAGTCTCATCAGCAAGATGTAACCTCTTTAAATCCTTATCCATCTGCTGGCTCATAACAACAAAATCACCCCCATTATCACTCACAGAAATCCTAATCAGTCCATCATCCCACATAGACTTTAGTTTGATTATAGTTCTTGATTTCATTGTTAAAATGTCCCTTTGATGTCTTTGCTCTTCTGCCAACAGTCTGTTCACTTCATCCATTACAATAATCAACTTACTGATCTCACAATTTTCAGAGCTGCCTTATTCTTTTAAATGGGCAATTCTTTTCCAGTTGTCTTAAATGTTGATTAGGCTGTGATGTTGTAGGAAAATCCTCTGGAACCTTACCCTCCTGTAATTCAGCCCCTTGCGATCATCCATCCGTCATTTCCCTGCTAACTTGGCAAAGAGGCACCTTTTAACATGGTGAATCTCTTTATTTAGCAGGGGGAGAGTAACTGGCCCTATTTAGCCCCAGCACAGTACCTCCAGTGACTGTTGCTGGTGTCAATCTTATGTTTCTTTTAGATGTGAGCCCTTTGGGGACAGGGATCCATCTTATTTATTTGTTATTTCTCTGTGTAAACCACCCTGAGCCATTTTTGGAAGGGCGGTATAGAAATCGAATTAATAATAATAAGGCACTACCTTGGCGTGGTTGTGGGGCTTGCATGCTCTGAGGAAGGTGAGAGCTATGCCAGAGGTCCAACCGTACTGGACAGGTCTCACCAGAGGAGCCAGACTAAGAGTGCCTCTCCCATCAACAATATGGTGAGATGTAACTTTAATAAATCTATACCGGATCGGTCGTCGCCCGGGTCAACAAGGACCGCGCCAGGTGCTGGAGTCCCTGGACATCTGGTGGCAAGTGGGCTACAGGACTCAGGATCTTCAGTTGAGCAACCAAGGCTGAAGACTGCAAGGTTACTGAAAGAAATGTCGCTTAACCAGAAAAAAAATACGAAAAATGCCAACAAGGAAATAATGATCTGCTATTACAAGTCTAGTCCAACTAGAAGAGGTTATTTAAAAAGAATACACCAAATTTGGAAAGAGAAGCATCCAGATACAGAAATAACAGAACAAAGGCTAGCAGACCAGAGAAGATTCATAATAAGAAATAAAGTATTCACAGGAGTTGAGCTGGAAGAACTGCAAAGAGCAACACAGGCTCAAGATATGGAAGAAGAATTACCACCAACTGAAGAAGTTGCTCAGGCGCAGGTGGAGGAGGTATTGGAAATAGAGAATGCCACTGTTGCTGAACTGTTTCAAAATCAAAACCAGGCAACCTCCCCTTTGCCTTCACCTCAAAAACCCAAATGCCGTTTAACAGAAAAGCAACAAGAACTAAAGCAAAAAAATAACTGAGCACATGAACCAAACAACCACCAGGGTTCGACTTCCAGCGCTAAAAACAGTTGCCAAAAAACAACTTGCTCAGGCATTAAAAGATGTCAATGCTGCACTTGCAGAAATAACAACCAAGAATTTGCAAGAAACAAACCAACTAATGTACGGTGCAGCAACAATAACAACACAAGAGCTCGGATATAAGATCAGTGGACCTGTAAAGAAAGTAATACATCGCTGAAATGGAAGATTAGATTAGAAAATAAAATCTCCAGGCTTAGATCAGATGCTAGTAAATTGAAAGATATGAAAGACAAGAAGCTGAAGAATGAAAACACCAAACAGTACCTGATCCAAAAATACCACCTAGATTCAAGGAAAATTAGAGAAGTCCTGGAAATAATAAAGCAGCAAATAACAGAAGTGTCAAAGAAGATTAGCAGATACGAAACCAGAATTACACACCACAGGCAGAATCTCCAATTCCAGTCGAATCAGAGACGTTTCTACCAAAACATAGAAGGAGAAACTGCAAGAAACCTAGAAACACCAAATAAAGAAGAAAGCAGGCCTACAAGAAAGAACAAGTCAAGAACCGAGCAGAAAAATGGAAAAATAAGACACTACATGGTCAATATTTGCACAATATAAGTGGAAAATCAGACATCACCAAGACCTGGCAATGGCTTAAGAATGGCAACTTGAAGAAAGAAACAGAGGGTTTAATACTGGCTGCACAAGAATAGGCACTAAGAACAAATGTAATAAGAGCAAAAGTAGAAAAGTCAACAACAAACAGCAAGCGCCGCCTTTGTAAAGAAGCAGATGAAACAGTGGACCGCCTAATCAGCTGTTGTAAAAAGATCGCACAGACTGACTACAAACAAAGGCATGACAAGGTAGCAGGGATGATACACTGGAACATCTGCAAAAAATACAGGCTACCTGTAGCCGAAGATTGGTGGGACCATAAAATTGAAAAAGTTGAAGAAAATGAAGATGTAAAAATATTATGGGACTTCCAACTACAAACAGACAAACATCTGCCACACAATACACCAGATATAACTGTAGTCGAGAAGAAAGAAAAACAAGTCAAAATAATCGACATAGCAATACCAGGGGATAGCAGAATAGAAGAAAAAGAAATAGAAAAAATCACAAAGATCTACAAATTGAAATTGAAAGGCTGTGGCAGAAAAAGGCCAAAATAATCCCAGTGGTAATTGGCGCCCTAGGTGCAATTCCAAAACAACTTGAAGAGCACCTCAACACCATAGGGGCCACAGAAATCACCATCAGCCAATTACAAAAAGCAACTTTACTGGGAACAGCCTATATATTGCGCCAATATCTATAATAACCAACAGTATTGATAATAAAATTCAGCCATCCCAAGTCCTTGGGAAGGACTCGATGTCTGGATAAAACAAACCAGTCAATAACACCTGTCTGACTGTGTAAACAAGAAATAATAATAATAAATTGACAGGGGATTGGCTGTCTAACTGAAATAAAGAGGATTAGACAAGGTTCCCTCAATAGAGCTCATTGCCTGACAGAGAAACTCACTTCTACAAGTCAACACAATGAGTGTGCTTGCTCAAATTAGCTTTTATTCATGATCATGAAGGCAGAGTACAGGTCAGAAGTCTGACAAGCACTGTGCACTCGGGGTATGCAGTTGCAAGTCTATACAGGTTAAAAGCAAGTCAGTACATCGATCAGACATATGCAAGTCAGACATATGCTTTCCTGTTTGTTCCGTTTAGAGCCTTAAAAATGAGTTCGTGTCTGGGTTCTGCTGACCCTGCTCCCTATCAGCATCTCCTGGTGCCAGCTATTTTTCTTTCTGCTGAGTGGGGGATTGTCTCATGACCCTGGTCAAATATATTTGCTCTAGTATTTTTACCCCTTGGCTGATAGGCCTCACATCCTTAAGTGTCTTGAACAGTTTTGTACTGGCCTTACATTCTGTTTAGGATCCTAAACCAAACTTTTATACACTTATGTGTGTTCCTGGATTAAACATTTCTTTATCAATGTGTCTTCCTCACTCCTCAGCTCTCTCCATTCTAATTGATTGCCTAGAAGTCCATCTGTATATCCATTCTAATCCGGTAGCTCACTTTACATGTTCGGGCAAATAACAGACCCAAACTTAACACCTCTCTCATTTCCTCCTTCATCTTTACATCTCCAAGTATTGTCTATAATGTCATATCCTCCTTTTCCACACTTGCATCATTTCCCTTCTTTTCTTTCTTTTCCTCTCTTGCCTCCATTCCAATATCATCCATTAAATCAAATTTATTATTATGGTCCAGGACCAAGAAAACAAGGAATAAAAACAATACAATACAGAAAATATACATCAAAGAATAAATTAGATAAAACCAGGGTGGATTTGATTTAAATCAAACTGATTTAATTCACGATTTAAATCACGATTTAAATCACTAGTCAGTAAGGCTTGATTTAAATCATAGTTTTCTACATAAAGACTAATTCTTGCTGGTATAACTTTAATATGCAAGTAGATGAAGATTTTTAGAATAACAACTTTTCATATTAGTTTTTTTTATCCCCAGTTTAATAGGTTAATCATTCATATTTGGACAACTTTTCTGTTGTACTTAGGAAGGAGAAAAATAATCATTACCTTAATAATAACAATTTGAATAGATTTATTCAACTGAAACAATAACATTACAGCATATGTTATTTGCTTAAACAAACATCCATGTTTCTTAACTAATTTGGCTAAACAAAATATATATATTTTAAGAAACTGAAGACTGTCAGCCCAGCCTACACATGAAAAACTTAAATACTGTCCTCTGTAGCTCACTCGTCATCTTCATCTTCTTTGTTCATAATCTGGAAAAGAAAAACAAGCTTTCCTGCTTTATTGGGTCCCAAACAATTTCTCAATTTAGAATGAATGAGTCCAAAGGAAGAGAATATTCTTTCAACACCTGCAGAAGAAGCTACTGCTGTTAAAAGTGAAATCATTACTTGAACAGTCTCTAAATCCAAGTGCTTAAGTGACTTCCACCAGTTCACTGGTGTGACTTTCTTTAAAATATCTTCAGCAAACATATTTCTTGAATGGTTCCCCCTTAGCTTTGAAGTTTATTATAGTTGTCATTACAGATGGATGATTGCTGGATACCCATGTCATAGCTAATTCCTCTTTCTCAGCACTTAAGTTTTGACCCTGGTACTGGATATTGACAATATTTGCCAAAAAATGAGCTGGAGACAGTACTTGTCCCATTCGTTTTTTTAATGCTTGTAATTTAATTCTGTCCATGTGTAGTTCTGTTTTTAAGTGTTCACTCAGTTCCTTCCAAATTTCAACAGCATCAGCAATAAAACAGCTATTTTTCTGTATTTTGTTTAAAGATTCAGAGATGGGTTTCAGGATGCTCAGCATATGTTCAACATTTCTCTTAAGCCCAATGTTGAGGATTTTGGCCGTGACAGTGCCATCTATTTTATCTCGATTTTGTTCACAAACTGTCATCCCAATAGGCCAGTTCTTGATATACTGCTCAAAACAGTCCACCACAGAGTTCCATCTAACATCTTGTGGGAGCGTTAGCTTGGTTCCACCCATCCTTTTCAGAGCTGCTGCAGCAAAGTGATTGTTACGGAAGTATTTAGCAATTTCAACAACATTAGTCTTTATTTCTGGAACACTTAAGTCTTTGGCTAAGAGATGCAGCAAATGAGCACTGCAACCATATGTTATTAGCTTTGTATTCCCTTCCTGCTCTTCTAAATTTCTTCTCATCTTGGATACATTTGCAGCATTGTCTGTGACCAAACTGCGTACTAGACATTTGAATTTTTGTTCACATGTTATTATAGCTTTTACTGCCACTTCTTGTAAGTATTCTGCTGTGTGTGCATTTCCTGACGTATCAATTGTTTGTGCAAGGAAGACTTTCCCTTCTTCTGGTGTTATACTAGCACATACAATAGGATCATTGTGGACATTACTCCACCCATCAATACTTAGGTTAACAATTCTACCCTCCAGAGCTGTTGCACATTGCTCCATTTCTCTGTCATACACTTTATCCAGCAGTTTCCCTGCAACATCTGCTCTGCTGGGTGGACTGTATCCTGGTCTCAGTGACTGAACCATATTAATGAAATGTGGGTTCTCAGTCAGACGGAAAGAAGAGTTCGTTGCATAAACAAACTGGGCAATTTTTTCATCAATTAACTCTTTTTCTAATCTGCTAGTTTTTATCACAAACTTATCTATGGTGGTTCCAGGAGGGAAGGATTTTTTCTTTCTTTTAGGTGATAGTGATATGTGGCTGTGGGTGTCTGATGATGATGCTAATGAAGCACTATCCTGGATGGATAACTCTGAAACTGTAGAACAGGAGGATGGTGATCTTGAAGGTGGATAGTTTCCAGAATCCATGAATTCCCCTAAACAAAAAAGTCAATGCTGTTATTTTATTGTTTATACAATTTCTGCTTATTGTACACAGCACTGCCCCAAAAGGAATATTTGCTTTTCTTCATAACTGTACCAAATGACAGTAACATGCAGTAGTAATAATAAGAAATATAATTTTGCTCAAACATGACTGTTCAAGGCAGTCTTTAGAAATATTATATGATTCAATAAAAATGTTTACCAACCTGAAGATCCTGCCTGTTCAAATGTGTTTCTTTGGTCATCTTCATCACAGCACTTCTCATGATGTTGCCTCATTCGGGCCACCAGGCCTTGCATTTCTTTGTTGCAGTGTTTGCATTTTGCACGCATGCCTGCCTTACCGATAGGTAAAGGAACTTCATTAAAATATTGCCAAACTGGGTCTCTTTTACGGCCTGCTGCCATTATAGGTTTTTTCCTCCAAGGAAAGAATGTGATAAACCTCAGATCATACACACAAAAAGATCCAAAGACTTGTCTGTCTGTGGCTATGCAGTATTGTGCTCAGAAAGTTTCACTTTCATTTTGTACTGCTTGTCTGCTTGCCCCTCCCTCCTCACACTTAGTTTCACTTTCTTCTTGTGCAGATCTATTCCACTCCAAACAATCAGAAAAATATTGTTTCTATTCTATTTCACTGAACTTCTTGAAACTTAGCACTGAAGGGGTAGATTCTGTATTCATAGGTTTGTAGAACAATAGGATTAAGGTCTTTTTCTCAACTCTGTTCATGTCATAACATTTTTGCTGTGAAGAAGAGGCATGTGATCTCTGCTGAGTCAAATTCAGTTTTGAGAACTGCAAAAGTAAACCAAGCATCTGTGATAATATCTTGTAGGCAGAGAAACTGTCCAATAATCTTACAAAAACCTCTGGAAGAGAATGGCATTGTGAATGGATTAATGGAATTTATTTACCAAAAAAATTAAACATATACAGCCTTATTCTACATAATTAAAAAACTAATCTTTATTTCATGATGGAATAACCTTTGGATGGTAATATATTTTCCTCAAAAAGCATTTTATTTTTAAAAAATCCGATTTAAATCAAAAAAATCCAATTTAAATTTAAAAAAATCCTTTTTTTTAATTTTTTTAAAAAAAATCATTGATTTTTATCCACCCTGGATAAAACTGAGTTACAAAGATGGCAAGGTCATACACAGCTAAAGCATTTTACATGCTGCAGCACAAAATCTTGCAATCCTCTCTGTAACCCCTGCGTGGTGATCCATTTAAAAAAATAAGAAACATAGTAATCATCAGAATAACCCGGTTTATCTTTTAAAAGAGGTTCTATCCATATAGGGCAAATAGTCCTATAAAAGCACGGTGTAAAAGGATGTGTGCTACTATCAACAACTCCAGTGCCACAAGGGCATAACCAATTCCTTAAGGGAATTGCCTTAAACCTCCCTTCTAACACCGCAGAAGGTAATGCATTAAAGCGTGCCTGTGAAAAAACTCTTCTATGACTTAAAGTGGTCAGGCGTATCAAGTATCCTGCTGGCAGAGGATAGTTCAAAAAACTGCCTGAGGTGTTCTTTGGAGTAATCAAACTTAGTTCTCTTTGTTTCTCCGTATCTAGCACTCTTTGCTTAACTATCTTTTTAGCAGTATCAGAATTTAAAGATGTCAGATATTGCCATGAGAACCCACAGTTCCCAAGGATGACCTGTGAGTTCTTTCACCAGGATGACTGGAATTTATCTTCCAACACTAATGTCACAAGGCCCAAGGGGTGGGCATGGAGTTTAAGCCAAAAATTAATCAGATATAACCACGCCTGGGCTTCGATTCTAATCAGATTCAAGGCATAAAGCGGCATTGGAAACACATTTAGGAAGATGAAAAATAGCCCGAAAGAAGCCCGCCTGAACAGCTTCCAATATAGAAAAGTTACCTGTAGGGAAGATCTGAATCCTGCATAACATTTAGGCTGATATTTTGGCCTGGAGCACCTTGAGGGCTGCCGGAATATAATATCAACCTTTAGTATAGAATAATTTTTTAAACTGCAATTGAACTCCTTTGGGCACTTGCTGCAACATATTCATAATACGGTTTCCATGGCCCTCCAGAGTGAAAAACAATGTCTAAATATTTATAAGTTTTAACCTCTTGAACCCTGATGCCATTTATTACCCATTTATGGTTTTTCAGTCGCTTACCAAATACCACGAGTTTAGACTTTTGGGTATTAATGATAAGAGATTCATTCTCACAAAATTGTGTGAGTGTTCTCAAAGCTCTTTTACATGCCAGCGAGTGTTGTGGATAATATAACTGCATCGTCAGCATAGAGCAGTATAGAAATATGTCTGCCTGCTATCTTTGGTTGATGAACATCAGGGCTATCCAGGAGGAGAACTAAAAAATAATATAAACGTTAAAAAGAAAGGGGGGCTAAAATACAACCTTGTTTAACCCCCCTCTGCGTGGAAACTGGATCAGATAAATGGCCAATAGTGTCGCACTTAACTCTCACAAAAGTATTTTCATTTTCAGCAGCATGTAAATGAGTGAGAGTAGGCAAGGGTCTATTTATCATTTATTTATTTATTGTTGCATTTCTATACTGCCTTTTGTTAAAAAAAAAACAACCCCAAGGCTGTTTGGGCCAGTTTACTCCATAAGCAAGATCTATGAATTGAATCAAAGGCAGTTTGGAAGTCAATAAATGCCGCATATAAGGAGGGTATACTGGTATATTTTTCTGTGAGGTGACGCAAAGCCAAGGCCTGGTCCAGTGTGGAACGACCACGTCGAAAGCTGGCTTCTTCCTCTCTAAGAACATTATTCTGCTCCGCCCACTCAATAAGCTTTTGACATAGATGTCTCACATACATTTTACTTATACTTAACAAATGTATTGGACGATAATTCGCAGGATTGGAGCGCTGACCACTTTTGAATATTGGAACAATAACGGCTGTATTCCATTCTTATGGGATTTGCACAGCCTGATCTATATATGTAAAAAGACTGGCTAAGACAGGTGCCCACCAATCAACCTCTGCCTTTAATAAATCCTCTAGTATCAAATCCAAACTGGGCACTTTACCCGGTTTTAATTGAGTTTAAAACCATTCCATTTCAATCTCACCCCTCCCTCCCTCAAAAGTCTGTTTGATCTTCCCGTTCATAGTTTTGTGAGTACATACCACCCACAGTGACAAATGATTCATGAACTTATTCCAGATTCTTTTTCTTAAGAAAAATTTCTTGACTAGTTCCAGAAATGACTTCGCTTTTAAATACTGGAACCGATACATGGCTCTCCTCTTCCTATTTAGTTCATAATTTAGTAGGTTGTTTCTTAAGGAGCGTACTTGTTGACATATGTACTCACTTTGATGAAATAGATGTTTAGTTCTGTTGTCAAATCTAGGTATGAGCTTCACATAACATGCAAAGTACTCGGTGCTATATGAATGTGAAACAACTCTGGCCTTCAAGGGAAAATGCCTGAAATGTGATCCTTAATGTGAACCAACAGGTTTTAAAAGAGACTGCTCTTTTAAAACTGTAGGTACTGTAGTTCCTGTCACCAGGTCGCTGAAAGCGGGAATAAATGCAAAACCTGCTGAACATATCACAGAAGAAAATGGGGATGTTGAAGTCCGTCGCAGCTGCAGAATTAGGCGAAGCCGCTATAGTACTATGAACCAATCAGTTTTATTTGACAAGCTTATTACGAAGTAAGTTTTTTCTATGTTCCTGAAAAATGTAAGCATTTTCTTTAGTGTGTGAGATTTCAAGTCCCCAGTGTGCAGTAGCGGCTGGTGGGCATTGGAGCAGGGGGGCAGGGGAGAACCTGGTCACTGAGGCAGAAGCTTACCCCACCCCCTTTTACACAAGCCTGCCAGCACTGTGGAAAACAGAAAGAGAAAAAAAAGCAGAAAAGCAGGGGCAAAAGTGGAGTGGTGGGGGGAAAGGCAGAAAGCAAAAAAGCTGGGGCAAAAGGCAGGGAGAAAGGCAGAAAGGAAGGGCAAGAAGGACAAGCAAAAAGAGGGAATAGAAAATAGAAAGCAGAGGTTGCATCCCCCCTCCCACCAAACAAACAAGCTACTAAAAGATCAGACTTACCAGCAGCCAGGGATTCCTCCAGGGCAGGGAGCTTTCTCCAGCCCCTCCTCCCCGCCTACAACTTCCTCTTTTGCTGTTACTGGCTGGAGTCACTGCTACTCAAGCTGCTCTAGCCAATCTGATTCCTAGGGGGCTCCTCCTGGTACTGCCTCCTGGAAGAAGGGGGGAAATGTATTTAAAATATACTCCCTGAAGCAACCAGGAAGTGCATTTTTAACCCATTGTTTTAGTTCTTGCGGGCAGTGCCAGGAGGAGCCCCCTAGGAATCAGATTGACTGGAGCAGCTTGAGTAGCAGCTGTTCCAGCCAGTAAGACCAAAACAAGTTACTGGCAGGGGAGGAGGGGCTTGAAGAAGCTCCTTGCTCTGAAGGCTTTCCTGGCTTCTGGTAAGTCTGATCCTTTATTAGCTTGGGTTTTTTTTTTTTTTTTTTTTTTTTTTGTTGGGGGGGCACTGCCCTTACTGACCAGCCACCACTCCGTGTGTATCCAAGCACTTCTGTGTACACATGGAACTCTTGCTTTTTCTTTTTTTTTCCCTTTTCATATCTGACTTCAGCCAGACAGGGAACTCAAAGTGACATCCAGTATAATAAAACAGCCACATCTAAACGTTCTATTTCAATACACAGTAAACAGGAAAATGTGCTAAAACACATAGGGGCTGTTGGAGAGGCTTCTTGGTTCAAAGGTAGAGTACACAATGCGCATGCCAAAGGTGTCAGTTTTAATCTCTGACATCTCCAGGAAGTACTGAGAAAGGCCTCTGTCTGAACACCTGAAGAGATGCTGCCACTTAGTGTAGAAAACATTGAGCCTGATGGACTAATAGTTTGATTTGGTATAAGGCAACTTCTTATGGAGTGTCCCTAACTTTCTAGAATGGCTTTTCTGGAGGGTGCAAGGGTCAGCAGTGGAAAAGTGAGGCCTGAAACGTTGCAGTGAACCTGCATGTGGGGCCCTGTGTGTTGAGTGACTTGATTGTTCTACTCCAACAGTAACATAGTTTGAACCTTTATGCTAAATTGTCTACTTATAGGCCCATATCTCAAAACCCCACACAACTGATGTTTATACGTACTGTAAAGTTTTCTTAATCTTACTGCCTGTCTAATAGAAATATTTTCATATAGAATAACTTTAACTTGTGAAAGTAAATTTCTATAGGTAGTAGAATGTGACCCATATGTAGTTTGCCAGTTACGGTGAACTTAGTTGCATCTTTCATTCCTCCTCACAGGAGGCCCCAGCTTGCGATGAGTACCTGCTACATGCATTCAGTATAAAATAGCATGTATATTTATTAATGAATTGCTTACAGTTGAGGAGATAATAAAGAGGGATTTATATAAACAGAAGGTAGCATCCACAATTTGCCTTATTCTGGAACAGGGTTACTTATGTAGAAGAGAGATATCCTGTTCCAAACAAAGGACTATGAGAAAGTTTAAGATTTTACCCCCAAATAGGCAACATGGTGGTAAAATAGTTTTCTCACACACCTTATTTCACTTTTTTTTTAAAGCTACCTTTGTTCTCCCATCCTCTTAGGATAGTGCTGCAGCATGCTGTTTTACTGATCTGTTTCAAATATTTTTCTTGCATCTTGTACATTTTATCAGTACAGCAGAAGCTGTATTACAGAAAATGGATGATATGAAGAAGATGCGTCGACGAAGAATGATGGATTTGGAAGACCTTGGGGTGTTCAATGATGGAGAAGAGGTAAATGAGTACTCAAATTGTTTTAAACAATAAGATTTCTTGATACTGCTTTTGCTTTGTAAAATGTGGAAGTTACAGATTAACTTCGTTCACAATCTGAACAAATCAGATGGATATGGAAAAGCTAAAATATAAATACAGGAGAACCCAGTTATTTGTGGGGGTTACGTTCTGTAGGGAGGGGCAGATAGTGAATCTGTGGATAACAGGGCATTAGGGCTATGGGAATCAGGGTGAGGTTTCCAGACTACAATAAATCACCCCCGAAACCAGTAAAAAGGGCAAATAAAATGCCCTGCCATGCTCCATTTACCTTAAGAATCCACGAACGCCCAAGAGTCACAAATTTGGCTGAAAATTGCAGGGGTTTTGCCATTTTTTAAAAAAAAGAGCCATAAAATGTCTCCCAAACACAAAATGATGGCTGGAAATTAACTCCAAGGTAATTTCTGGCCACCCCCAACCCACAGATATGTGTGTTTAACCCTTTTTGTGGTGTCCCTCCCATATATACTGAGGTCAGGTGTCCACTACCAAACCGTGGATATGCAAAAACGCAGGTGGGTGAGTCCACGATTAAAGAGGTTCTTCTGTATTGATTTTTACTACTTGTAGGCTTGAAGCTTTTCTTTCTCTAGCAAGGAAAGGGAGCACATCTTACAGTGGGGTGCTCTCTCCCATTTGCTGCTGGACAGGGCCAATCAGACTGAAACACATACCAGAGGGCCCCCACTCCTGTTTGTGGAAGGAGCTTCCCCTGAAAACCCAGTTCTGCCATGTCTGGCTCCATATAGGCAGGGTAGTCACAGTGCTCAGATTTCATTTGAGTTTTATTGATCTTTTCTGCCAAGGGAAGGATCGTGTTTGGTTCCTTTCCCTTTGCAGCAGTTGACTGGGAATTTTGTGAGTTTGGGGGCAGAGGGAAAGCCTTACCGGTTAGAGCATGTTGTTCATTTTGTTCATTTGGGTGGGGGCGGCAGAGTACCTTACCCCTCAGAGCATATCTTCCAGGGAGATCACTCCTGAAGCAGACTGCTCACATTCGGGCACCACACTGCCCCTGCCCTGACGTGAGTCTTGCTCACTGGACTCCAGGGCTGAACCTCCAAAGAAGAAAAAAAGTATGCCAGAGGGCTCAGGCGCCCCCATGCCTCTTCCTTGGCTAGCCCGAATTCATGCGCTAACAGGCGTCATGAGGCTGACCTGATTGGGATAGGCCCTGCCTCTTCGCTAGCTGCTGGTTTGGCATGGGGGAACTCCACTCAGGTAGGAGGTGTGCTGCCCGCAGATTCCTGCTCTGAGGAGGAGGCTCTCGAGCCCTATATAGGGGAGCAGCCTCTTCCAAACAGCATAAGGCAATGGCTGCGCAGCATGGTGCTGGAGGAGGTAAAGAAGGGTTTCTCGGCTCCCCTCCAAACCGGTCACAACAGGTGGTGTAACCGTGCTGGGACTTCTGGCGTGAAGGTAAAAAACTGGCCCAGGACTCGGCATTGCATGCTAGGTTGCCCGGGTCACACTCCCACTTCTTGGAGGGCTTGGAACAGGGGACACTGGCTCCTATGGACTGCCTTAGAAACCCCACAGGATGGAGTCCAGCTCCCTTAGTGGTCATCCCCAATTCCCTGCATTGGGACAAGTCCTGTATCCCGGCCTCCCCCCTCCTTCTTGATCTCAATAGGGAGGGTGATTCTGACCCCCCTGATTAAGAAGGCTCCATATCTGAAGGGAAATGGGAGGACCTGGAGGAGGAGGAGGATGCAACTTGAGCCCCATCCAATAGACTTCAAGCAGGAGGAAGTTGCAGTGTTGCTTAGAAAGGCATGTAGGGTGCTAAAATTAGAGTTCTCTGATCAGAGCCTCTCTCAGGTGGATGCCCTGTTAGAGGGCGAGCCTGAGGTTTTCCATTGTGCGGGATTCAGATTTGCACATTCCGTGCCCCTCATCAGGGTGGATTTGATTTAAATCACTAGCAGGGTGGATAAAAATAAAAAAAATCTGATTTAAATTTAAAAAATCAGATTTTTTTTATTTAAATTGGATTTTTTTGATTTAAATCGGATTTTTTTGATTTTTATCCACCCTGCTAGTGATTTAAATCGTGATTTAAATCAAATCCACCCTGCCCCACATTTTTCAAAAAGGCTTTTTCTGGAAGAACGGAATACCCCAGGGGCTGGAACTCTCCTGCCTGTGACAAGCACATTTATGCTTTTGCACAGGACATTTTAGATTCATTTAAAATTCCTCCAGTTGATGCCCCTGTGGCTGCCCTGGTCAGTGGTTCTGTCCTATCAAAGGATGGGGATGATTTCCTCAAAAGATTTTGAGGACAAGTGATGTGACACAATCCTAGGGAGATCCCATGAGGCATCCGCTCTATCCATACGTGCTGCCATGGCAACTTCACTATTTGCAAGAACATCCATTATGTGGACAAAGGATCTGAAAGATAAAATTCCTCAAAAGAATCCCTGGCTAAAACAGTGTCTTAATATGCTTCTCATCTTTTATGGTGGATTCCCTAGGTGCTTGCATAGATATGGAGAGTGGAGTAGTTTCCCTTCCCTCTTCAAAAACTGCTTCGATGGCTCAGGCGTGTCAGAAAGCACAGAAACACTCCAAACCGGACTTGGCCTTCCTGGTCCATATATTAAGGAGCATGGTTGCCTGTTACTATCTGGTACCCTAGGAGCAGTTCCATTCACATCCCTTGCAATGGGCTCTTCTACCTTTTCGGGACAGGGTAGTGGCCAGTAATTCGAGTCCCATAGTATTACTTACATCAGACAAATCCTCTCTATCATGGTGGAGCCTTCCCCACCCCCATTCATAAAAATTGTTTTCTTCTGGTAGACAAGATACCAGTCTGTTGGGCAGGGGTGGTCACTGTGGTTTCTGCGTAGTGCAGGTTCAGTGGACGCAGAAGGAAAAGGGCCACAGTATCAATTGGCTGGAGCTGTGGGCAGTTCTCATGTCTCTCCCAGTGTTCGTCATCCCCCCTCCAATGTCATGTGCTTGTCAGGAAGGACAACGCAACCGCAAAAGCCCACATCAATAGGCAGGGGGGCAACTTGGTCCAAGTCTCCTATGTTGGAGGCCACCCTACTGTTCAAGTGGGTGGAGTGTCACCTACTGTCAATATCAGTGGAACACGTACAGGGGGCGGGATAGAAAATGCCGAAGCCGACTGATTCAGTTGGCAGAGCATGGACTGGGGGTGTAGTCCCTAAGTGCCGAGGCGTTCAGAAGGATCTGCCTTGGGTTTGGCAACGTGGAAATGGACCTGTTTGCCTCACCATATTGAACCACAAACTTCCAAGGTTGCTTTCAAAGTTTCTCTGTCGTCAGGCAATCAACATGGATGCACTAGCGCAAGGGTAGCCGGACAGCCTTCTCTATGCGTTTCCGCCTCAGGCAATCCTGTTCAGGATGGTCCAGACTGAGTGTCATGTTGTGCGAGGCGGAGATAGTGCTAGTTGCTTGGGCCTGGCTATGCAGGCCAAGGTACTCTTATCTGAACCAGCTGTTTGTGGCAGAGCCTCTTTCCTTGGGGGACAGCTCAAGCCTCCTAAGTCAGCGACTGGTTTTTTATCCGGACCTGGGTTGGCTGAACTTTAAGGCTTGGCACGGGAAGCGTTAAAGAGGAAAGGCTATTCGGAAAAGGTGTTGGCAACGCTGTTAGCAAGCCGAAATTCTACCAAGAAGCTTTATCAAGCATCTTGGAAGGCTTTTGATACCTGGTGCCGATGGGAGGGTATAGTATCTTCTTCCCCTTCAGTCCAGGTGCGCATCTCCTTTTTGCAGGGTGGGCTGGATATAGGTCTGAAGCCAAATACCCCTAAGAGGCAGGTAGCAGCACTTTCTTCTGTCCCGAGGGTCAATGATTCCATGTCACTATCGACCCACCCTCATGTTATGCAGTTCCTGAGTGGGGCAGCTCTTTTGAGCCCAGTGGTGGCACACAGACTCCCCACATGCATCTTAATGTGGTTTTGTAGGCTCTAAAAAAAAATCCCCCTTGAACCCTTGAGATCTGTAGATCTCAAGTATCTATCCTGGAAGGTTTTGTTCTTGATAGCCATCACCTCAGCTCACAGAGTTTCCAAGCTGAGGGCACTTTCCATCAGAAAAGAGCTCTGTCAGACTTGTCCAGATTATATTGTACTATGCACAGATGCTTGTTTTGTCCCTAAAATTAATTAAGTTTTCCATAGCTCACAAGAGATCTTCATGCCTTTTTTTTGTCCTAACCCATCCACTGCGAAGGAGAAGTCCTGGCATATGCTGGACCTCTGGTGAGCAGTAACAATTTACATTGAACAAACTAAGTGTTTTCGTCAGTCAGAGTCCTTTTTTCTTTCTGTGCCTGCACCTTGGGAAAAAGGGTTTCTTCCTTCACTCTAGCCCATTGGATCCGGGCCTGCATATTTCAGGTTTATGCTAGTTCTGGAGTTCCTCTGCCATTGGGAATAGCAGCACATTCCTACATCTGCCACATTCTCCACTCAAGCACCCCTAATTGACATTTGTTGGGCAGCTACTTGGTCCTGCCCATCCACATTTGTTAGACTTTACAAGCTAAGTGCTCTGGCCTTGGCTGATGCATCTTCCAGCAGAAGACTGCTTCAGCGAGTAGTCAAAACATAGGAAGCAGAGATACACCCTTCTGGTGGGACTGAAGCTCATGTAGGTCCTGCTGTCAGATGCACTCTCTTTCCCTGCTGGAGAATGGAACATTGTACTTACCTGAAGAGTCTATTCTTAGCAGGGAAACGTAGTGCATCCGCCCCACCCCTATCTTTGCTTATTTTTCAGTCAGGTCCAGGTTTGGGAAAACCTGGTGATTACCTTCTTCCCAGTCTCTTGGGGAAAGAGCATGTTAGAGCTTTGGGATTATTCTTTCTTTAATCTCTGAGTTGTTTTTTCTTCTGTTTTAATATTTTTATTGTTTTCAAAGCACTGTTGGATTAGTCACTCTGAACTGGGTTTTCAAGGGAAGTTCCTCCCACTTGCAGGAGTAGGGGCCCTCTGGTATGTGTTTCAGTCTGATTGGCTCTGTCTAGGAGTGAATAGGAGAAAACAACCCACTGTTGGATGCACTCAGTTTTCCTGCTGAGAATGGATTATTCAAGTATGTACAATGTTCCATTCTTATGAATGTTTGTCCACAGTGTTAACTGCTCATGTGTTGTATAGTGCACTGTCATTAGTAGGACCCTTTTTTTTTATCACCACTAGGAAAACCTTAATGTGTACTCACGAGGGAAACAAAAAAGAGGCATCCAGAGGATTGACGAAGAAACCACAGATAACCAGGATGGAAGTGCAGGTAATTCTGTGTTAATTTGAACTCTTTATAATGGTGCTCCGCTGTGCGACTTATGTAGTACAATTTTGTTTACATACATAGCTATTTTATGATTTGTCACTATATGCCATTTAATTTTTTTAGCAAATGGATAATTTTTATTAGTATCCCTCTAGCATAAGAATCTATTATCTTGGAATTTGATAGGTAGATATTCCTGGTCTTCGAAATCTAGAAAATGACACATGGAGATGGGAGTTATTAGCCTCTAAAGAATTTTTCCACTGAACCCATGTACAGTCTCCTAACATAACAGGGAAATGACATGTTCACAGTCCTAGAATTCATTATAAGTACATCCCCCCCCCCCTTTAAAACTAAATAAAAGTATTCTATGTTAATCAGAGTCTTCAGAAGAAGGTGAGGACCAAGAAGATGAAGATGGAGAAGACAATCAAAAGCGTTATGACCTTAGACAGCGAAAAACTGTTGTACGCTATCAAGCCTCACCAGAAAGTAGGTTGCTTCCATTCAATCTTTCTAACTTTTTTGTGGCTGTCTTCATGTTACACTTACTTGGAAATCCTTGATCCTTATAGTGAAGCTTTATTTTACTGTTTTACTCTTTGCCAAAGTTACATGTTCTTCACTGTTCAGTTTTTGCAACAGACTGAATGGAACTAACTTTTGCAAATATTTTACAGTATGGCAGAACAAATGAATTTAGTTTAGTGCTTCCTTGAATCTAAGTGTATATACGTGGTTGTTAAATTTTTGTCTTTGTAAGGAAAATGAATATTTACATATGCAATCTCTTATTAATGTGTAGGCAAAAATATGTAACCATTCTGAAAGAAGCTTTGTTATTAACAGAGCCTAGACACCAAAGAAAACCCAAATTATTTTATCCTGATGCTACCTCTCCAGAAAGGCGAAGGTTTCCCTTTAGCCCAGCAGGATCCAGGAGCCCTTACTGTAAAAAGATGAACAGGTTTGTGACAGTGCTCCAGTTTTGCCAGTGTTTCCTATGTCTTCTCTTTCCTCCTTCCTTCAACTAATGGCTTCTATAGTTGCAGATCAGTTGTAGTGTCCTCTAGTTGTACTTGGCTTATTGTAATTGTAATTATTATTTTATTTACAGTCATTGACCAAACAGAGAGTAAAAACTAATAGACATTAAAGTGTTTGTGTGTGTGTGTGTGTGTGTGTGTGTGTGTGTGTGTGTGTGTGTGCGCGCGCACACACACAACTCTCCCTGGCGGGCGTGCAGTCTCTGCTGCGCCTGCCAGTGCCGACCAACACCCTGGCACCCTGTTTCCCCTCCTCCCTAACTGGGAAGCATTGCCACACTTTCCCCCTCTCTCTGTTCTGGTTGCTTCTGCACCACCGCCTCTTCCTCCTTCCTCTCCCATACCGGCCAGACCTCCTCCTCCAGTTCTGGCTGTAGAACCAAGCAGCTAGAGGAGGATGGGAGGCGTTGGTGGCTCCCTTCACCAGCAGCTCCCCACCCAGAGAGACTGGAGCTGGGGAGGGGTAGGAGGACGGGAGGAGGTTGGGAAGCGGCAGTGGCCCCTCCCCAGCGGCTCCCTGCCCAGAGAGACGAGAGCTGGGGAGGGGGAGAACGAGTGGTGGCGGCGGCCCCACAGCAGCTCCCCCCCACCGAGAGACCAGAGCTGGGGACGGGGTGGGGAGAACAGGTGGCTCCCTCCCCCCACCCCTGGTTTTAAAATTTTGCGCACCGTGCAAAGCGCAATAGTCAGGGACAGGGTGGGGAGAACAGGAGGCGGTGGTGGCTCCCTCCCCCCACCCCTGGTTTTAAAATTTTGCGCACCGTGCAAAGCACAATAGTCCGTTAACTTGTGAATGTGAGTGTTTAAGAGAGTTATGTGTGCACACTGACAATGCTGCCACCCAGGATTGCTCACTGATCATAAAAATTAGAGGCAACACTGATTCTCAGTGCAATCTGAAGATAGTCTATTTATTAATTCATTTTATATACCACCTGACTCCAGAAGCTCTAGGCAGTTCTTTCTGTCCATGATGGTAGATGTTGCAAATAGTTGTAAGCTTTTCTGTATGTCTTATGAGCAGTGATCCCTCTAATTTTTTTCATCTCTGTGCGGAATGAGATTTGTTCTGGGTGGCAATATCAAGGCAGTGTGTGCGCACCTGCATTCAGAATGGGGCCTTCCTGATTCAGCCTGAGCGGGATCTGAAATGAACTGAGTGGACATCCAAAAACTTGTGAGCGTATGCCTTAGAGGGAACATTGCTTATGAGGGTGGGCTGGTACAGACAACAGTCATTGCCCACTTGATTAGAAAGGAGGCATGCTGAGAATGCGCCTGTTGTGACATTTTCCGCAGATGTCTTGACGTGTCCCTTTATTGCATACTGTGGGAGGCTGTTCATCCAAATGGCTGCTCTATATGCCTTTCAAATAAAAGTATTGGGGCACAGGTAGAGTTGCTGTTTGGATGAACAGACCACCACCACCCCACCATGTGATACCGATACATTGGAGGAGTGTCAGAATGTCTGCGGATCCTGATGTCACCACAGGTGGACTCTCAGTGCGTTCTTTTTCTAATTGTGTGGGCAATGACTATGTAGTCTGATGTAAACTATGTAGTCTGATGCAAAACATGATGGCATACCTTCATATGAGGATGGAAGATATTTTAACTAGAGATGCCATGGATTGAGCCTAGGACCTTGTACATGCGTAGTATTGGAGCAAGGATATCCTCTCAAACTAAGCTGTGTGCCCTCCTCATAGGTCTCTCCCAGTTATGCAGAATATTATTTCTTTACTTAACATATTTGTATACTGCCTAAAACGCAAGTCTCTGGACAATTTACAAGAAGGCAAAACGTTACAATAATTTAAGATTTAAAACCATCAGACTATTAAAACAGTATCTAATTAAAAGCCTAAGTGAACAAATGTGTCTTGACTGCCTTTTTAAAAGTTATAAGTTGTAAGCAGGGAGTGCGTTCCAAAGTCTCGGGGCAGCAACGGAGAAGGCCTATCCCCGAGTAGCCACCAGACGAGCTGGTGGCAACTGCAAAGGAATCTCTCCTAATGATCTCAGTGGGTGGTGGGGCTCATAGTGAAGAAGACATTTTTTAAATACCCAGGGCCTAAGCTGTTTAGGGCTTTATAGGTTATAACCAAGACCTTGTATTTTGTTTGGAAACTTATCAGCAGCCACTGTAGATCTTTTAAGATAGGAGTGATATGGTCTCTCTGAGATGACCCAGATATCAACCTGGCTGCTGCATTCTCCAGCAGGGAAGAGAAGTGCATCTGACAGTGGGTTGCTCTCTCCCATTGGCTCACAGACAGGACCAATCAGTTTTCAATACTCCCTAGAGGCCCCCCTCCTGTAAGTGGGAGGAGTTCCCCCTGAGAAATCTCAGTTCTGTCTGGCTCCGAAATGGTAGGGTAGTCACGGTGCTCAGCTTTTCTTGAGCTCTTTCTGTATCATTTTTTTCTGCCAGAAGAAGGGCAGTGGTGGTTCCTTTCTCCCTTGCAGCAGCAACCGGGAGCTTCATTGTTGAAAAGAAAAGAGACCGATTGGAGCATGTCTTTCAGGGAGTTAGCCCCTGCTGCAGAGGGCTTGCATTCGGGTAGGGGTGTGCACCAGACCGCGGACCTGCGGTTCGGCACTGGGGTGGGGGGTTCCATTAAGGGCGGGGGGGGCTTTACTCACCCCTCCCGTGCTTTGCTGCTTTGGCGCCATAATTAGTTTAAAAAATGCGCCGCAGAATCGCTCGCCGCCCGCTCGCCGCTCCAGGGCTCCTTCTTGTCTTTAAAATCGGGCGGCACGATACTTCCCTGCCGCCCCCGAAGCCCCCTCAAGCCATTTTAGCTCTTTAAATCTCGCCCCGGACCGAGTGCTATAGCGCTCGGGCGGGCGGCGGGGAGATGTCCGTCCGCCCACCCCCTTCCCTGCCTTCTGCGAAGTGCAGGGAGCCTTCTGCGTGCGCAGAGTCTGACCCTCCTGGCTCGGGAGTCTTAGTCTGATAAGAATTGGGATGATTTATCTGTGGAGGAGCCAGATAGCATTCTCCGCCTCGTCCCTCAGCAGACTCTTCAAACAGGAGGATTTTGCAGTAGTTCTTCAGAAGGCTCGTAGAGTTTTAAAATTGGATGCCCCCAATCAGGACCCTCCTCAGAAGGAAGTCACTTTAGAGGGTGAGTCTGTGGTGTTTCTACGCACGGGAGGTTCAGACACATGTGTTAAATGTTCCAAATTTTTTAAAAAATGCAGTTTTGGAGGAATGGAAGGTGCCAGGGGCTAGCAGGAACCCACCTGCTTGTGCTAAGCAGATTTGTGAATTTATCCAGGATGTTTTGGACCTGTTTAAAATTCCCCTTATTGATGCTCCTGTGGCAGCTTTCGTCAGTGGAGCTGTGTTGTCAAATGATGGGGATGACTTCCTCAAGGATTTTGAGGATAAGCGTTGTGATACTATTCTAAGGAGGTCCCATGAGGCATCAGCTCTCTCTCTGTGTGCGGCCATAGCAACATTTTTGTTCTCAAGAGCATCCATTATGTGGAGAAGGGAACTGTTATGTGGAGAAGGGAAGGCTATTCCCCATAAGTAACCACGTCTCAAGCAGGGATTAAATAAGCTTCTCAAGGCATCATCCTTCATGGCAGATGCCAGCTTGGATTCTCTACAATTTTCTGCAAGGGGCCTGGCTGCAGCTGTAGCAGTTAGACGCTACCTTTGGTTGAAGAACTGGAGGGTGGATCAGAAGTCAACATCCAATTTGGTTTCATTTGCCTTTTCGGAGGGGTGGGGTTGTTTGGAGAGGCTTTGGATGCAGTAACATTGGAAACAAAGGAGGAAAAAAAGGCCATGCCATCTTCTCAGACTAAGGATGATAGGAAACCTGCCTGAACGTACAGTCCTTCCTTTCATGTCTCCCATTCCTTTCAGTTTAGGCAGCCTAAGCAAGATAGCTTCTACTGGGTGAGGGTGAAAGGCCCCGCCCCCAGGCAAAGGACAACAACCAAGCCAGACCTCAACAGCACAAGGGATTCAAGCTTCCCCAAACTCAAAGACTCTGTCCCGCCTCCGGTTGAGGGTTGTCTGCAAGTGTTCACACAAGTGTGGATTCAGATGATATCCAACAAATGGGTGCAAGACACCATTGGAGAAGGCTACCGGCTGGAACTTTCACTCCAGCCGTTTGGTCATTACCTTCCCTCTCCCAGATCCCACAAACAGTCAAAGCACAAGCTGGTGCTGGAGGCCATCCAAAATCTACTAGATATTCATGCCATTGAGGAAGTCTCTCTGACTCAAAGGTGATTAGGCATCTATTCAATTTTCTTTCGTTCCCAAAAAGAACAGCAGCTGGAGGGCTATTCTGCACTTGAAGCATTTAAATCAATTCATTAAAAAGCACAAGTTCAGGATGGAGACCTCAACGATCACCTGTCATTGGATCTTACCTAGGCTTACCGTCATGTCCCTATCCATCCGGACTTCAGAAGGTATCTGAGGTTTGCATATGGTGGTCTCCACTTTCAGTAGAAGGCTCTGTGCCTTTCGATTTCTCATCTGTGCCACAGGTGTTTACCAAGATTATGGTGGCACTGGTGGTGCACTTGAGGACCAAAGGCATCCATGTTTACCCTTTCTTGGACAATCTGTTGATCAGAACGTCATCAATTGTGCAAGGGCACCAGGACGTTGGAACTACTGTCCACTTGCTTCAGGAACATCGGTTTGTCATGCATTTCAAAAAGAGCACATTGATTCCATCATGTCGTATCACTCACCTAGGGGCTTGCATAGATAGGGAAAGTGGAGTGGTTTCCCTTCCTCCCTCAAAGGCAGCTTCCATATCACAGGCATGCCTGAAGGCACAGAGAGGGTCCAAACTAGACTTTGCTGCCCTGATCCATATTTTGGGGAGCATGGTAACCTGTTACAACCTTGTACCTTGAGCATGGTTCCAGTCACATCCCCTAGAATGGGCCCTGCTGCCCTTCCAAGACAGAATAACAGAATGTGGGGCCCGGTACCTTTTGTCTTTGTAAGTCAAATCATCCCTATCTTGGTGGGGTTCTATCTCCCTCAGTCTCGGAAATTGCTTTCTTCCAGTGGAAAGGGTGCAAGTGACAAGGGGCGCCGGTTTGGTTGGGTGGGGTGGTCACTGCGGCTCGCGTATAACTCAGGCCCGGTGGACGCAGGAGGAAAGGGTCCACAGTATCAACTGGCTGCAGCTATGTGTAATCCACCTGTCCCTTCTAGCGTTCCACTCATCTCTCCTCCAGACTCATGTGTTTGTCCGTGTGGACAATGAGACCTCAAAAGCATATGTCAGCAGGCGGGGGACACTCAATCCAAGTCTCTTATGTCAGAAGCCACCCAAATGGGTAGAGGGTCACCTCTTGTCAATGTCATCAGAACATGTCTGGGGAGTAGAAAATGTCCAGGCCAACTGGCTCAGTCAACAGAGAGTAGTTCAGGGGGAGTGGTCCCTAAACGACGAGGTGTTCAGAAGGATTTGCTGAAGGTTCGGAACCATGGAAATAGACCTGTTTGCCTTGCCATGCAACCACAACTTCCAAAGTTTCTTTCGAGGTTTCTCTGTCATCAAGCGACTGGCACAGATGCTTTAACGCAAGAGTGGCCAGGCAGTCATCTTTACGCTTTCCTGCCCCAGGCGATTCTGCACAAGGTAATTCAGAGAGTCAGGGCATCCGGAGTGGAAGTGGTCCTTGTTGCCTCGCCGTGGCCCCTTGGGCCCTAATACTCTAATCTGATTCAGCTATCCATAGCGGGGACAGCCCAGACCTTCTCAGTCGGTCCAATTTTCCATCCAGACCCGGGCTGGCTGAACCTCCAGGTCTGGCACTTGAGCGGGAGGCACCAAGGAGTAATGGTTATTCAGACAAGGTGTTGGAAACTGTTAGCTTCTCAGTGTTTGCCCACTAAGAGGCTTTATCAGGCATCTTGGAGGGTGTAGCCAGAAGGGTATAGATTCCTCATCTGCCTCGGTGAATTCTGTCCTCTCTTTCTTGCAGGGTGGGCTAGATAGGGGTTTAAAGCCAAATACCCTTAAGAGGCAGGTGGCGGCACTTTCTTCAGTGCTGAGGGTCAACAATTCCATGTCGCTGTCTGCCCTTCCCCATGTAAAAAGGTTTCTGAGGGGGGAGGCTCTGTTAAGCCCTCCAATGGTGCACAGATTCCCCACATGGGATCTGAATTTGGTACTACAGGCTCTAACCAAAGCGCCCTTTGAGCCCTCGAGATCAGTAGACCTTATGTCTCTGTCCTGGAAGGTCCTGTTTCTGATAGCCACTACCTCAGCTCGTAGAGTTTCTGAGCTGGGGGTGCTCTCTGTCAGGAAAGAACTTTGTCAAATCTTTCCGGATTATGTGGTTCTCTGTACAGATCACTCTTTTGTTTCTAAGATCAATTTGGATTTTCGTAGATCGCAAGAAGTTTTCTTACTTTATTTTGTCCTAACCTTTCTAATGCGGAGGAAAAGTCCTGACACATTCTAGACCTCTGGCGGGCTGTAAAAATTTACATCAAATGGACAAGGTGCTTTCATCAGTTGGAGACCTTTTTTGTTTGTTTTAGTGCCTGCACCTTGGGGGAAAGGGACTCCTCCACTCAGGGCCATTGGATTTGGGCGTGCATATCTCAGGCCTACGCATCCTCTGGAGTTCCTCCACCACCGGGAATAGTGGCTCAGTCCACATGGGCTGCATTTTCTACTCATGCACCCCTAATTGACATTTGTTGGGTGGTGACTTGGTCCTTTCTGTCCATTTTCATTAGACACTACAAGCTGAGCTCACTAGCATCGGCCGACGCTTCGTTCAGCAGAAGGGTGCTTCAGCAAGTAGTCAAAACGTAGGAAGTAGAGATTCATCCTCCCAGTGGGACTGAAGCTCATGTAGGTTCCGCTGTCTGATGCACTCCTTTTCCCTGCTGGAGAATGGAACACTGTACTTACCTAAAGAGTCCATTCTCAACAGGGAAGCAGATTGTATCTGCTCTGCCCATATCTCTGCTTATTTGTCTGTCAGGCCAGGCATTGTGATCTGGATCCTTGATGTATCCTTATGGTTCTCTCTATTGGGGAAACAACATGTTAGAGGTGTGGGATTGCTATTTTCATTTCCTCTCGAGTTATTGGATATGTTATCTGTTGTTAAAGTATTTATCACTGTGTTTTCATGGACACTGTTGGCTTAGTCAGTCAGACTTAGGATTCTCAGGGGAAGCTCCTCCCACTTGCAGGACTGGGGCCTCTGGGGAGTATTGAAATCTGATTGGCCCTGTCTAGGAGCGGTGAGAGCAACCCACTGTCGGATGCACTCTCCTTCCCTGCTGAGAATGGACTCTTCAGGTAAATACAATCTTCCATTCTGGACCAACTGCAGTTTCTGGACTACATATAAAGGCAGTCCCACATAGAGCTCATTGCAGTAGTCCAGTCTGGAGGTGATCAGCAGACTGATCTGAGGTCACTTATCTCAAGAAACAGATGCAGCTGGCATATTAACCGAAACTGATAGAAGGCACTTCTGGCCACTGCCTCAGCCTGGGATACCAGAGAGAGGTTTGTGTCCAGAAGAACCCCCAGACTGTGCACATGTTCCTTCTGAGGAAGTGTGACCCCATCTAGAACAGGCAGATCAAAATCATCTCCCAAGTTCCAACCCCTCACAATAAGTACCTCCATCTTATCTGGATTCAGCCTCAGTTATCCTTCATCCAGCCCATCACCCTCTAGTGAGGCATTTAGGGAAGTTATGCCTTCTCCTGGTGATGTTGACATGAAGAAAAAGATTTGGGTGTCATCAGCATACTGATAACACCCTGCACTAAATCTCCTGATGATCTCTCCCAGCGGTTTCATGTAGATGTTAAACAACATTGGAGACAATATGGAGCCCTGAGGGTCACCATACCAAAGTTCAGATTTTGAAGAACAAGCTGGGTCATGACTTGTGTGAGAAGGTAGCTTGCTCAAGGGAACCTACCTGCTCTCTTCTCCTCCTAGCAGCCCCCATGCCTCCTGAAAAGTAACTTGTGAGTTGGGAGATTCTCCATGGGTCCTAGGATGCAACATATGGGAAGGGAATTGCCAAATAAATGGGCAGACACACCTTTCAGGAAACTCACACAAGGTGCTTTCTCCTAACTTTGGGCCATTCCCCCTATACCACATCCCACAGCCTTCTGGGGAGTTCTTTTAGGGGGACATTGGGCACTGATGTGGGGAGGATGGGCTGGGAAAATCCTTGGTGGAAGTTTCCTTATGCTTGTACAAGCTAGGATGTAACATGTCAGTGCAATCAGTTCCACAGATGTGTCTATTACATTTCCCACCCCTAGGTAGCTGCAGTTTTGAGGTTGGCATTTATTGGAAATTTATTTTTGTCTTTGCATTTTCGCTCCTTTATTAGTTTCTCCAATCACTCTGCTCTTTACCTTGCTACTGCTGCTTTGTTTTGCCCATGAACAGGAAATCATTTAAAACATCTCTACATAGGATCCTCTCATTCACAGCAAACTATTAATGCAACCTTCCAACTCTCCAAAATTCCTTGCCATCCCTTTTTATTTCTGTGCATTTCCTATTTCCCCTAAATGTGTTTATTAGTCTACAAGGTTTCTAAAATACCTCTTTAATGTGTTAAAACATAAAACAGATGTCCAGACTTGGCAAATGTTTCAGTGTAACACATCAGCTTAAGTGCTATACACTAGTGGTTGAAGCATGGTCTTAAATACAATAGCTAGGCATCATGACTCAGCAAACTGAGAGCAAATAGCCAACCCTATTACAGTACCAATACCACCCAATCCTAGTACAATGCCTAGCTATTGTATTTAAGAGTATGCTTTGACCACTACTGTATAGCACTGAAGCTCATGTGTTGCATCAAAAGGTCTGCTAACTGGACATCTGCTTTATGTTTTAAGGCATTAAAGAGGTATTTTAGAAACCTAGTGGATTTCGGAATATCCATATTTCATCGCCATTATTATTATTATTATTCAAAGGTGTGTTTAAAAGTTTGTTTTTTAAAAAATTAAGTGTTCAGGGCACATTAGCAACCAATACCCTGACTTACATGGGCTATTGTTCTTGGAATTGACTGAGCAGAAAACACAGCTCTACATCTGCTTTCCCTCCAATGTGCCATGTACCAAAGTTGAGTGGAAAACTTCCTCTGCTTGCTTATTGCTCAGTCAGCCCCTTTCCTCTCCCCCATCTTTTCTGTTCCCTCTCTTTGCGTCTGTGCACTACCCTTGAATGCTGTGCTCATTCCTCCGAATCCTTGAAATGCCCACGTGCAGCTCTTCAGTTTTTCCTGGATTTGAATCGGTGTGAGCTTTCCCCCACAAGCCAGGGTTTTTATACATCCTATTTGTAGGGGTTGGCTCCTGTCCTCTCTCTCCACCCTTTCTAAACCAGCATATCCACTTTATTAATATTGTGAATGCCTCAACTGGGCATCTAAATTAATCGTTATACTTCATTGTATATGAATTTTTACAATGTTTGTCTTCGAATAAAAACAGACGAAAGCATGCAATTCATAACAGTGATTCTACATCATCGTCCTCATCTGATGATGAGCAGCGTTTTGAGAGACGTAGGAAACGAAGTCGGAATAAAGCATTAAGCAGGTATTTTTCTGTAGCTTTTTGTGCTCAGAGTAGTGATGTATATATGTTTGGATAATGTTTGTTTCGATAACAGGTCACCGTTGTGTCCAAAACTTTGGCTTGGACCAAAGGTGCCCTTCTGCCTAGTGCAAAGCCTCTTCTGCTAACTGGGCTGATTCTGACCTGTGGGAGAACATTTTCCCTGGAACACGGGGAAAAATAACCTTGAATCCAGATTACTTATTCCATTCACACAAGTTCTCTTCAAGACTTAATTATAGAATTTGAGACTTTATATGCTATTATCTGTATCTTCCTTGATTCAACCTGTTCCACAATCTCACGTTCACAATCCTTGTACTGTGACACAAATAGCCACTAATACATTATTCTGTTCATTGTTTTTTTGGATTCAACACTTTGTTCCTGAAAAACATTGTTAATTTGGGAGTTCCTTAGGTTAAACATACAGGAGAACCTCATTATTAGTGGGTTCGTTATCTGCGGATTCAAGTATCTGCAGTCTGGTAATAGACACCAGTCCCTGGGATACATGGGGGTTGAGGCAATAAAAGGGTTAGATCCGTAGTCAGGGGTGGCCAGAAATTAACTTGGAGGTCATTTCCAGCCTCCACTTTGACATAGGGAGCCATCTTATGGCTCACTTTTTTTTTTTTTAAGGGAGCAAAAAAATATGGTGATTTTTAGCCAATTTTCAACACTTGGGGGCATTGCTTGACTGCTGGGGACCCATGGAGCATGGTAGGCACACACCCACACCATCGCACTTCTAGGGTCTTCTAGCCCTGCTTTTTTCTTTTTTTAAAAAATGGGCAAAAAATTGTGATTTTCGGCTGGTTTTGGCTCCTGGGGGGCATTCCTGGACTACTGGGGGGCTCATGGAACACATTAGGCTGGCCATCACCACATATTTATAGGGACTTTTAGCCCAATTTTTCAGAAAAAAACTTTATTTAAAAAATGGCAATTTTCCTCTCCTGGAACCTAACACCTGTTATCCCAATGCAACAATAACCCAGTATCCATGATAGTAGGAGAGAACAGAATTCCCACAAATACTGAAGTTCTCCTTGTAGAGAGAAGAAACCATATTCATACATTGGGCAACCAGTTTGTTGTTTGACTAATGTGGATTCTACTTTGTTAAGCAGCTAGGACAGAATGTTTTTTTACTTGAATCTGCATTTCTTGGTACTTAACAACTTTAACATCTTAACTTTAGCAATTGGTGAAACCCATTACCTGGCTATGATATAGCTCATTGATTTGTTTTTTCTTACACTTTCAACAACTCTGATTTCCACACTAGGTGCCTTCCACTAAACTTTAGGAAAGATGAGTTGAAAGGAATTCACAAGGATCGAATGAAAATTGGAGCAAGCCTGGCTGATGTTGATCCAATGCAGATTGACTCATCAGTAAGTCTTTAATATCTTGGGTTCTTAAGGAAATGTAATTTACCACTTTCTTGAAAATAAACTCAACTCTTTCCTCAGGCTAATAATCAGACCTCTGAGTGAGAGCTGTTAGCATTTTTAAAAACTGGATACTATAATCATGTTTAATTCATTGCTTTGCTCTGATTTCTGTGGACTTATTTCATTTGTCAACTCTTTATCTCACCATCTCAGGTACGATTTGATAGTGTGGGTGGACACTCTAGCCATATTTCAGCTCTAAAGGAGATGGTGGTTTTTCCACTGCTTTATCCAGAAGTGTTTGAGAGATTCAAAATTCAGCCTCCAAGGTAGTATGCAATACCATTTAAGTAAATGTGTGAGGGTCTAGAGATTTTTAAACCAATCCAATATATCTTAGAGGCTAGTTTATTGGAATCATTTGCACAATATCACATCTGTATCATGTTGCCATTCATAAACTTGGGTTCTGCACCTCCACAGGACCTCATGGGTGGATTCTCCAAACTCCTTGTGGTGCTCGTGTTCTACCTACCCCTTGTGCTCGGCGCAGCCATATATTTTGGTGGTTGGGATGCCACTTCTTCAGTTCCTTTCTGACTGCCATAGCATACTCTTTGATGGGGTTAGGCTCCTCGGTTATTGGTCAGGTTCTGTGAGTAAAAGAAAATACTTGGCTTTGACTATGGACTGTATCTTGATTATTCTTTGCTACTCTAAACATTGGACTTGGTTATTTCGAACTGGGTGCAGGCTAGCACCACAAATGAAGGTTAAAAAGACTCTTTAAAAGTGTGTGGAATGTGGCAGCAAATTTACCATCAATTGACTGCCATGACTCATGCCTTTTGTGCTTGGACGAGAAGTGTAATATGATGGTCAGTTAAGATCTGCATGTCATTTTCTCACCAAACTCTGAAAAACAGAGCTCTTGAGCTTCGTGTGGCACTTCATGAAATGCCCTTCTACCATTACTGCCAATTCCATGACCTCCATCAACGATGGTGTCAAAATCGATGTTGGGGACTGTAGCTGCTGCACAGTCTAAAACCTTGGCATTGAGTGGCACTTCATCATTAACTGAGTTAAGTGTCCAGACATGCCTAGGGGATCATATTCGTCAATGATGCTTTGTAGAGGAAGAGTTACTTGCCTCTCCTGCTGCAAAACGCCATAGGGATTGGAGCACCACCTTGTCCTCGAGATCGAGCAGAGATATTCGATCCCCTACTGGTGTACAGACCCTCAGTGTTCCAGCTTCGACATCGACACCAAGATTAACATAGATGCAGAAAGACTCGGCCCCCAGCACTCAACAACACAGGTGCACCTTGAGCATGCATCTTCAGTGTCGATAAGCCAACAAGCAACACCTTGCCAGTTGCCCTCTATTTCTGCACCGGGAACGCCTCATCAGTCTCATTTGACGTCAACTGCCAAAATAAATGGCTGCGCCAAGCAAAAGGGACAGAGCATGAGGAGCCTGGAGAATCCACGTCTGTGGTCCTGCACAGGTACAGAACGCAAGCTTACTCACTGAGTCAACGGATTACTCATAGATCATTAGTTACAGGTGAGCAAGCTATTTTTTTGACAATATTACTTTGGTGTAGGTGCACCATTGTGTGACAAATCAATTGTGATGTGTGACAAATCAATGTGTGTCCCTTGTGAGTTCAGGTGAATATTGCAGGAAACAATGAATGGTTGTAGAATTTACTTGTGTGCACTTAGTATGTTGTTGTTGTGAGTTCAGGTGCATATTGCAGGAAACAATGGATGGTTGTAGAATTTACTTGTGTGCACTTAGTACGTTGTTGTTGTTAAATCAAATTTGTACACCGCCCCAAACTTTCTGCTCTGGGCGGTTAACAATAGCATAAAACAAGTTAAAACATATACAAAAACTTAAAACAACTTAACAATTTTAAAATCACCCACAAATTAAAACCTTACAATTTTAAAGAACTGAAAAAGCTTGGGTCAAGAGGTGGGTTTTCAAATGCTTTTTAAAAATTGTCAGAGATGGGGAGGATCGTATCTCAGTAGGGAGCGCATTCCACAGTCTCGGGGCAGCAACCGAGAAAGCCCGTCCCCGTGTGGCCACCAGCCAAGCTGGAGGCAACTGGGGATGGATCTCTCCGGACGACTTTAGTGGGCAGTGGGGCTCATAATGAAGAAGACGTTCTCTTAGATACCCAGGGCCTAAGCCATTTAGGGCTTTATGTTATAACTAGCACTTTGTATTTTGCCCGGAAGCCTATTGGCAGCCAGTGTAACGCTATCAACAAAGGAGTGAAGTGGTCTGTCTCTCTGAGATGACCCAGAGACCAACCTGGCCGCCACATTCTGTACCAACTGAAGCTTCTGGACTACGTAAAAAGGCAGCCCCACATAGAGAGCATTGTAGAAGTCAAGTCTGGAGGTTACAACCACAAGTACTACTGTTTTGAGGTCATTCATCTTCAAGAAACAGACGCAGTTGGCGTATCAGCTGAAGCTGATAGAAAGTCCCTCTGGCCACCGCCTCAACCTGAGATACCAGGGAGAGGTGTGGATCCAGAACTACTCCCAGACTGCGAACCTGTTCCTTTTGGGGAAGTTGGACCCCATCTAGAACAGGCAGATCAAAATCATCTCTGGAATTCTGACCTCGCACAATAAGTACTTTCGACTTATCTGGATTCAGTCTCAGTTTATTCTTCCCCATCCAGCCCATTACTGCTTCCATGCAAGCATTTCAGGAACTTATGCCATCTCCTGAAGAAGTTGACATGGAGAAGTAGATCTGGGTGTCATCAGCATACTGATAAAACCCCGCTCCAAATCCCCTGATGATCTCTCCCAGCGGTTACATGTAGATGTTAAAGAGCATTGGAGAAAGTATGGAGCCTTGAGGGACACCATGCTTAAGCACAGATTTTGAAGAGCAGCAGTCTCCAATCGACACCATCTGGAATCTGTCCGAGAGGTAGGAGCAGAACTATGGTAAAACAGTGTCTCCCACCCCCAACAGACGTTCCAGAAGGATACTATGGTCGATAGTATCGAAAGCTGCTGAGAGGTCCAAAAGAACCAACAGAGTCACACTTCCTTTGTCAATTCCCAATTGGAGACCATCCCTCAGGCCAACCAAGATAGTCTCTACCTCATAGCCCGCTCAAAAGCTGGTTTGAAATGGGTCTAGATAATCAGTTTCCTCCAAGACCACCTGGAGCTCAGAGGCCACCACCTTCTCAATTACCTTGCCCAACCATGGGAGGTTGGAAACAGGCCTATAGTTGCTGAACTCCGAGGGATCTAATGCAGGCTTGTTAAGAAGAGGTCTAATGATTGTCTCCTTAAGACAAGGAGGCATCCTGTCCTCCTCCAGAGAAGCATTTATGATTTCTACCAGGCCTCCTACAACAGCCTCCCTGCTAGATCGAACAAGCCATGCTGGACAAGGGTCAAGAGAACAAGTGGCAGGCCTCACTGTTCTGATCAGCTTGTCCATGTCCTCAGGAGTCACAAACTGAAACGGATCCAGTCGAACCACATAAGAGGAGTTGCCGGACACCTCCAGTTCAGACATTGAATTAATTGTGGAGTCTCCATCTAAATCGGCCCAAATTGGAGAGATTTTATCTGCAAAAAATTCTTTAAAGACATCACAGCGGGTAACTGATGGCTCCAAAATCTGATTCGGGGGGGGGGGGGCACATACTAGCCCCCTCACAACCCTGAACAACTCCGCTGGACGGGGACCCACAGATGCAATATGGGCTGAAAAGAACCCCTTCTTTGCCGCACGTATTGCCTGAGCATAGATCTTTAAATATGCTCTATTGTAATCTGTCGGATTCGAGGTGAGTTTTTCTCGACGTGCTCCAGTCGCCTACCTTCCCGCTTCTGCCCCTGTAGATCTTCCGTATAGCAAGGGGCCAGTTTTGAAGTGGGTCGGAGGGGACGCTTAGGAGCAATTGTGTCTCCTGCCCTGGTGAGCATGTTATTCCAGTTTTGCATCACAGCATCCAGGATCACTGGCAAAGCCAACATTAAATTCCTCCAAGGCTTCTTGGAATCCTATTGGATCCAATAACATCTTCAGGCGGACCATCCTAATGGGCCCTCTGCCCCTGCAAAGATGGAAAGTAGTTGTAAGCCTAACCTTAACTAGATGGTCATCCGTCCATGACAATCGGGAAGTCACAGGAGTCCCCACCCACAGAACACCACCCTGATCTGAGTAAAAGACCAAATCAAGCATGTGATCTTCAATGTGCGTCGGTCTGGAGACCACTTGGGATAGGCCCACAGTTGTCATGGCCGCTATGAACTCCTGAAGTGCCCCAGACAAATTGGTCCTGAAATGAACATTGAAGTCCCCCAGCACCAAAAGTCTGGGAGACTCTAACACGAGTTCCGCGACCAAGTCCACGAGCTCAGTAAGGGATTCCGTCGGGCAGCAGGGCGATCGGTACACTAACAGAAGTCCCAATCTATCCCTGGTCCCCGAACTTAGGTACACACATTCGATATGATTAGATACCTCGACAGGGACCCTGGTAAGGGAGATGTTATCCTTATAGACTAGGGATTCTCAACATTGGGTTCCCAGATGTTATTGGACTTAAATTCCCATAATCCCCAGCAGCCTTTAGTTGGGGATTATGGGAGTTGAAGTCCAATAACATCTGGGGAACCAACGTTGAGAATCCCTGTTATAGACCACAACTACTCCACCTACCTGCCCACGTCCCCTCACCTGCTCCTCTACTGCATACCCTGGAGGAAGAAGCTGGGACCAGACTGGGCCACTAGCCTCCCCCAACCAAGTCTCGGTGATACACACCAGGTCAGCCCCTTTATCCACAATCAAATCATAGATGAGTTTGGGTTTATTTTGGACTGACCTGACATTGCAGAGGAGCAAGGTAAGGCTATGTGGGTTCTTGGCAGTGCTCCCTGAGGTCACAGAGTTGGCAGGACAGCCAGAAGATGAAACAGCTATTAAATTTCTGACTACTCTTCCCCTGGAACGGCCTGCTGACCTGCCAACATTACTACTTCTATTCCCCACCACCAACGGAATAGCTGCCCCACATTCAATGAAGGCATCCCCTGTCTCCCCATCTCTAGAAGCACCCAGACACATTACAACTACATCAACCCAATCTCACCAACAGTGTAGTGAGCAAGAATCTTCTCTAGCTGTTCAAGTTAATAAGTCGGCCCCAGCCCTCCATGCCACCTCCAAAGGCCGGCCCCCTTTGGTGGCTGCCTGCAGGCGGCCTGCACCAGCAGCTGCACCACTGGCTGCAGCCCACTTTAATAAAAGCCAAGATCTCAGAGGCCCAGTGGGTGTGTCTCACACCCACACCAATCAGGCAGTCTGGCCAGGTGCAAAATATATATGAACACAATTAGAGTGAGTTCAGCCCCTGATAGCAAATAGGCTACAGAAAGGATGACAAGAGCAAAAGGACTGAAATGTATATCATTTTCTGATATGGAAGTGATATCTGAGTAAGAAAACAATTCTGCTGGTGTTTGTATGCATTTCCCATCAACACTTAGAAATGTGCAAATCTGTTATGCTCAACAAACTGAGAAGATGGTGGGGAAGAGCTTCAGAAGCAGGTTGTTGTATAATCCAGGGGCTGATAGGATAGTGGAGATTAGTAGAGATGAATGCCCTCCCAGACATGCACAAATGTTTAGCTGTGTTTTAATGAGATTCCCTTGACGAAATATTCTGTTAGGTGCAATGTAGTATGTTCTTGAAATGTTAAATTCCATCTATGTATTTGTTATTTTAGTATCTTACCACTGTTACCAATTTTTCAGTATATCTGATTTTTTGATATTTTGATGATTGTATCACTGCTGCTTTATTCTGGTCTAGGACCGTAATAAAGTATAAAGTAGATCCCTTAACCTAAATATTTTATATTTCAATTTTTAACAGGGGCTGCCTATTCTATGGTCCACCAGGAACTGGAAAAACTCTTGTTGCCAGGGCACTTGCTAATGAGTGCAGTCAGGGTGACAGAAGAATTGCATTCTTTATGAGAAAAGGTGCTGATTGCCTCAGTAAATGGGTGGGAGAATCGGAACGGCAGCTTCGTCTGTTGTTTGATCAGGTAATTTTGCTTTCTGTATCTGTATGCTGTATTCTGTAACTACCAGGAGTCGACACTGACTCGATGGCACACTTTACCTTTCTTTACGTTAATACTTACATATTTGAGCTTACTTTATAGGCCTATCAGATGCGTCCTTCAATTATATTCTTTGATGAAATAGATGGTCTTGCTCCTGTACGGTCCAGTAGACAAGATCAAATTCACAGGTACTAGCTTCATACTTAAGAATTGTTTTGTTTTTATAATTTACTTGAACCTTTGAAGATTCGGTTTCAGTTAAACTGGGTTTCATATTTATGGTCCTGATACTATGTGTAATTCTAAAGATGGTACAAAATAAGAACATAAGAACAGCCCTGCTGGATCAGGACCAAGGCCTATCTAGTCCAGCATCCTGTTTCTAGATAGTGGTCCTCCAGTTGCCTCTGGGAAGCCCACAGGCAAGTGCTGAGGGCATGCCCTGTCCTGCTGTTGCTCTCCTGCAACTGGTATTTAGAAGCATCTTGTCTCTTAGAATGGAGGTGGCCTATAGACCTCAGACTAGTAGCTGTTGATAGACTTGTTATCCATGAATTTATCTAAGCCCTTCTTAAAGCCATCCAGGTTGGTGGCTGTCACCACATCTTGTGTCAGAGAATTCCATAGGTTAATTATATGTTGTGTGAATTAGAGCCACCTTGGATCCATTTTATTTGGAGAAAAGTGGGATTTTTTTTAAAAAAGTTTCTCATTTTAGGTGAGTGGCTAAATGCAAGGTTGCCTGAAAACAATCACTCTTTCCATTTAATTTCTGTGGCATAATAGCTGGATCCCACACCAGCATGGTAATGCTTATAAATGGTAAACATGTAGGACATTTTGCCAGCACCACTAGTCCTTGTTGAGGTGCAGTGTTGACATGATGTGCCCCATCTATCTATCTATCTATCTATCTATCTATCTATAAGCCTTAGTTGGTTCTATATATATAAAAGCCTTAGTTGGTTCTCTATATATACTGTATAAGCCTCAGTTGGTACATGGCAAGCTTAACACACTGCTTAACCAATCGAGGTGTGCGTGGGTGGGGCTACCGAGGCCAGGGGGCTTCTCCGTAGTCTTCGGAGGGGGAAAAATGGGCAGCAACTGAGGGGGGAAAGAGGAGGTGGAAGGGGAAGATGGCAGTGCTCCGGGCCTGGCAGGTGGTTGTTTTTCCCCCTCCACCACCTCCTCGCCTGAGGAGCCAGGAGGACAGGCAGGCAGGGGGGCTGGCACAAGGTGGCCCAGTCCCACCCCGCCTGGAGAGGCAAGTGAGCGTGTGGCCTCTGTTCTAGCCTGCACAGCACCTCCTTCTTTATCTTCTCAGCCCCTCCAAGGCTGAAGCTTCACAGGCAAGCGAGCACAGGCTGGGCCTGAGGCTTTGATGGTGGTGGGTGGGAGCGGGCTCTGTTCCGGTCTACACAGATCCCCTCTCCCTTCATCTGCTCAGCCCCTCATGGGCTGGAGCCTAGCAGATGGATGAGGGAGCATAGGCCAGGCCCGTGGCCTTTTGAATTTGGTGGGAGGAGGGCGGCCTGCATCCACCACCACCCCCAACATGAAGACAGCTGCAAGGCACCTGCCCGCTTCCCTCCTAGCGCAGCAGCCTTGCTTGGAGTGATGGCGGCAGTGGGGCTTCAGCCCAGGAAGGACTCTGACGTGGAGTGGGCAGGCATTCAGCTTCCTTCTATTCTTTCTCTGTGCTCCCTGCCTGTCTCTGGCACCTCCCCCGCATTAAATCCCCACCGACCGGCCCACCACCTCCTTCTTCCAGCTCCGACTGAGGGCCCCCTTGCCAGTTGCGTTGTTGCCCCCCATACTTGCTTTGTTAACTTGCTGCTCGGGCCCTGCAAGGAGGAGGAGGAGCGGGGCTCAGGTGAGGGTGGGGAGCTCTCTGCGGTGAGGGGGCTATGGCAGAGGATATGGGGACTTCATGTAGGTCTGTCACAAGTAAGATCAAGAGATCATAAAATGTATGTATGAAGAAATTTATGCCACTGAGCAAAAAAGCTGGGGCTGCAGGGGGTGGGGGGAGGAGAACAGTAAAGTACTAGCATGCAGCTGCTCTGCGTGGGCTAAGTTAGTATGTTAGAAATGTCCTAAATTACTAGACTTAGACATCAACACTAAATGGACTCTTGGGTTAGGGAAGTTATTTTGAATTTTTCATTAAAGCTACATTTAACATTGTAATAGAAGTTTTCTAGTTTAGGAAAGTCTCAATCATTTGTTGCTATTTTATTGGCATCTTTGGGTAGATACAGCACACATATAGGTTTAAATACAAGGATACTGCTATACAAGCCATTGTACCATCTGCTAGAAGGGGTGGGTATTACTGATTCCTGCTCTCCATGTTCCCTGAAAAGCTGTTTTGGCAGATCTGAATTTCTGAAGTCAGAGGACATTTTAGGGGGCATAGACTAATTGGGTTATAGCCTTTCACTTGGACAGTAAGATTGTTGATCCTAAGCCAGAAAACATAAAAACGTGTGTTTTTCTTTAAAAGTTCTATTGTATCCACACTGCTTGCGCTGATGGATGGCTTAGACAACAGAGGTGAGATTGTGGTGATTGGTGCTACTAACAGACTGGATTCCATAGATCCCGCTTTACGAAGGCCTGGACGTTTTGACAGAGAATTTCTTTTCACCTTGCCTGATAAAGATGTAAGAAACTCCCTTTTATTCATGAATAATTGTCTGCAAACTACTCGGGATCCATGGGATGGGGTAGTTAGTAGAGCAGTTAATATCTGACCAGTAGAACAGCTTCTTAAATTCAGTATCAGTAAGTCTTGCACTGAACAGATTAAAACAAGAAATATGCTGATTTTAACTTTGTAAAACTCTAGTTCTCATTTTTTAATAAACTAAACCAGTTTATATTGTGTAGTTCAGGCCTGTTCAACTTAGGCCCCCCAACTGTTTTTGGACTACAACTCCAATAATTCCCAGCCACAGTAGCCAGGGATTATGGGAGTGTGTTGTTTTTATTTTTTAACTGCCCAGAGATGCATATTTTTGGTGGTATATTTCTATACCACCCAAAATTTGCATCTCTGGGTGGTTTACAAATGATTTAAAACATTATAACATTTAAAACCAAGTATTAAAAATATTAAAACTATGAATCTAATTAAAAGCCTTAGTGAATAAATGTGTCTTCAGTGCCTTTTGAAAAGTTGCCAGAAATGGGGAGGCTCTTATTTCAACAGGGAGAGCATTCCAAAGTCCAGGGGCTGCAATAGGGAAGGCTTCAAGTGGTTGCGAGATGAGTTGGTGGCAACCGCAGATGAACCTCTCCAGGTGATCTTAACAGGTGATGGGCTCATGGTGAAGAAGGGGCCTAAGCTGTTTTAGGGCTTTATAAGTAATAACCAGCACCTTGTATTCTGTCCAGAAACATATCAGCAGCCAGTATACTTTGTTCAACAGAGGAGTAATACAGTCTCTCCGAGATGACCCAGAGACCAACCTGGCCGCCGCATTCTGGACCAACTGCAGTTTCCAGATTATGTACACAGGCAGCCCCACATAGAGTGCATTGCAGTAATCCAGCCTAGAGGTTACCAGCAAATGTACCACCGTTTTGAGATTGTTAATCTCAAGAATCTGATGCAGCTGGCGTATCAGCTGAAGACAATAAACAGCACCTCTGGCCATCGCCTCAACCTGGGTCACCAGGGAGAGGTTTGTGTCCAGAAGCACCCCCAGACTGCATATCTGTTTCTTCTGGGGGAGTGTGACCCCATCCAGAACTGGCAGATCAGAATAGTCTCCCGAGTTCCAACCCCACACAATAAGTACCTCCGTATTTTCTGGATTCAGCCTCAGTTTGTTATCCCTCACCCAGCCCATAACCGCCTCCAAGCCAGCATTTAGGGAGGTTATGCCTTCTTCTGATGATGTTGACATGGAGAAAAAGATTTGGGTGTCATCTGCATAGTGATAATGCCCTGCACCAAATTTCCTGATGATCTCTCCCAGTGGTTTCATGTAGATGTTAAACATCGGAGACAATATAGAGCCCTGAGAGACACCATACAAAAGTTCAGATTTGAAAGAACAAGACTCCCAAGAGACACCATCTAGAAATCTGCCCATGAGGAAGGAAAGGAACCACTACAAAGCAGTGCCTCCCACACCCAGTCCCCTCAGATGTTCCAGAAGAATACTATAGTCCATCGTATTGAAAGCTGCTGAGAGATCCAAAAGGACCAACAGAGTCACACTTCCTCTGTCAATTCCTAATTGGAGATCATCCATCAAGCAGACCAAGGCAGTCTCCACCCAATAGTCCCTCCGAAAGCCAGTTTGAAATGGGTCTAGATAATCAGTTTCCTCCAAGACTGCCTGGAGCTGGGAGGCCACCACCCTCTCAATAGCCTTGCCCAGCCATGGAAGGCTGGAGACAGGCCTATAATTTCTTAACTCTGAGGGATCCAAAGCAGGCTTTTTGAGAAGCAGTCTGATTGCCTCCTTAAGACAAGGAGGCATCATGCCCTCCTTCAGAGAAGCATTTATGATCTCTACCAGGCTCTCTACAACAGCCTCCCTGCCAGATAATATAAGCCATGTTGGGCGAGGATCAAGAGGACAGGTGGTAGGCCACACCATTCTGAGCAACTTGTCCACAACTTCAGGAGTCACAAACTGAAACTGATCCATGGTCATCACATAAGAGGAGTTGCTGGACACCTCAGCATCCAAGTCTGTGACAATTGTGGCATTTGAATCTAAGTCGGCCTGAATATGAGAGGTTTTGTCCACACACAAAACGCATTTAAAAAGTGACAGCTAGTAATTGTTGGTTCCAAATACTGATTCAAGGAGGAAGGGGTGCACATTAGCCCCTTCACAACTCCACCGGATGTCCTTCACGTATTGCCTGAGCATAGATCTTCAAGTGTGCTCTGTAATAATCTGTTGGATTATTACATAGAGCACATCACAGCGGGTAACTGATGGCTCCAAAATCTGATCCAAGGAAATGGGGGAACATAGTAGCCCCTGAACAACTCCTCTGGATGTAAACTCGCAGATGCAATATGAGCAGAAAATAACCTTTTCTTTGCCACACGTATTGCCTGAGCATAGATCTTTAAATGTGCTCTATGTCATAATCTGTCAGATTCGAGTCGAGTCTTTCTCCACTTGCGCTCCAGTCGCCTGCCTTGCTGCTTCTGCCCCCTTAGATCTTCCATATACCAAGGGGCCAGTTTTGAAGCGGGTCAGAGGGGACGGTTAGGAGCAATTGTGCCTACTGCCCTGGTGAGCATGTTATACCAGTTTTGCACCACTGCATCCAGGATCACTGGCAAAACCAACATTAAATCTCTCCAAGGCTTTTTGGAATCCTTTTGGATTCAGTAACATTCTTGGGTGGACCATCCTAATGGGTCCTCCACCCCTGTGGAGGTCGGACATGGTTATGAGTCCAACCTTAACCAGATAGTGGTCTGTTCATTACAATGGGGAAATTACAGGAGTGTTACAAGCTTGCCTGACGGCCGGCGCCTTACCAGATATTTATGCCCCAGGATCCAGTAGCTCTGGTTTTAGGTTTCTTGCACGGGAAGCACGGGTCACAGGAGTCAGAACAGAAGTCTGGAACTCAAGGTCACAGAAGCTCCAACAATGGTGCAAGCCCAGCCGACGCATTGTTTCCAGCCGTTGCTCGCCACCCACGTCACCTGATTTATAGTCCTTGGCCTTAATTAACGCTCCACCCCTGCCAGCTGCTAGAGATTCAGCGTCACTCTTGCTGTCTCTCGAGGAGATGCCAGCTTCTTCTCAGTTGCTTCACTTGCTGTTGCCGTCTTTCTTGTCTGCATTCTTGAGGAGTCAAGGACCGCTCACCCTCTGGTTCGGGTCTGACTCTTCACCCCCAGGGTCCCCTGGACCTGATGGATCTTATTGTGCTGAACATTTGCCCTGGCCCATCTCAGCTATCCTGATACCCAACACCAGACTGCCCTCTTTTAGATGCCTCCTCACCTACCAGAAGGCTGCCTGCCTCCCACTCCTCTTCACTGTCCTCAAGCGAGGACATGACAAGGAGTCCCCACCCACGGAACACCACTCTGTTCAGAGTGAAAGACCAGATCAAGCAAGTGACCAGCAATATGCGTTGGTCCCAAGACCACTTGAGACAGGCCCACAGTTGTTAGGGCCACTATGAACACCTGAGCCGCCCTGGACAAATTGGTCCCGAAGTGAACATTGAAGTTCCCCACCACCACAAGCCTGGGAGACACCAATGCCAAACCCGAGACCAAGTCCGTCAGCTCATTTAGGGACTCCATTGGGCAGCGGGGCTATCGATACACTAACAGAAGTCCCAGTCTATCCCTGGTCCCCATACTTAGGTACATACATTCAATATGATCAGACACTTCAACAGGGATCCTGGCAAGGGAAATATTGTTCTTATAGACCACAGCCACTCCACCTCCCCATCCACCTTCCCTCCCCTGCTCCTCAACAGAGAACCCTGGAGGAAGAATCTGGGACCGGACTGGGCCAGCAACCTCCCCCAACCAAGTCTCTGTAATACATACCAGATTGGCCCCGTCATCCAGAATCAGATCATGCATGATTTCAGGTTTATTCTGGGCTGACTTGACATTACAGAGGAGCAAGATGAGGCTCTGTGGGTGGTTTGCATTGCTTTCCAAGGTAAAAGAGCTGTCAGGACAGCCAGAAGGGGAAACAGCAATTAGGTTTCTGACTTACCTTCCTCTGAAACGGCCTGCTGACCTGTCAATGTTACTTCTTCTGTTCCCCACCATCATTGAAGAACTGCCCCATAATCAGTGGATACACCCCGTCTCACCATCTCCAGACAGACCCAGACACATTAAAACTCAGATCACCCAGGATTTCAAAAATAAGCTGAATTAAAAATATCCACCCACCTTTACACACCCACGAGGGATCTCGAGCCAAACAGCCTGGCCCTTGCCCTCGTTATCCCCCGAAGTGGCTCCCCGAAAGGGGTGACAACCCTGCTGGTGGCAGGCCCACCACCACAGGCAGTGTTCCTATTAAAGGCCCAAAGCTGGGCAGGTGACCCCAGGAACCTCTGAGTCACTCAGAAACTGGCTTCAATCCTGCACACACTCCCCACAGATGTTACACAGAGGCAGCAGGTCACAGCCTGCAACCTCACAAGGGAAGCAGGAACAGGCAGGTAACAGCAGAAAGAGCCAACAGCACCCACCCTGTCTCACCCCAGGCAGCACTGGGTGGGAAGCAGATGGACTTTTCCTCTCCTCTGCTGGGCTTCTAGCAAACTGAGAGACAAGCAGTGTTCCTATAAAGGCCCAAAACTGGGCAGGAACCAAGTTGTAGGCCAACATCTGCAGAAGGGCTGAAGTTGAACAGGCCTGTTGTAGAACCAGGCCATCCTGTTTGAACTGCAAGTAACTGAGAATTTCTTTGTTTGACACTTGAGGAGAAAGAATCTGGGAAAATTGGGAAAGACTTTCAGGCATATATAGAGCATGTGGGCACAGGTACTCTTTAGCATCCATCACCTCGCTTTCTAGCATATGATATGACTTCACTCTAATCCCAAGCATATCACACTGAAAAAAGCTCCACTGTAATCATTGGGACGCTGTTTCCTGTGATGTGTTTAAGAAGATAAAGTTAGAGAGAACACTTGTATTCAGTGTTTCCTCTAACAGAGATTCCCAGATGTTGTTGATCCCCAAGCAAAAGCCATTGCAGCTGGGGATTCTGGGAGTCAACATCTGGGAATTCCTGTTAGATGGAACACTGCTTGCATTGTGTGCTTGGTTTTGAATACCCTGGAAAAATCTTTACTCTGAACTTCGCTCCATTGAAATCTTTATTCTGAGTAAATGTTAGAATCGGGCTGGAATCGGATAGTAAGGAAAACCTGCTCTCTTTCCAGATTGCTTTCCTTCATCAAGTGTTTTTCATATAATGTGCCAGTTGGTTTACAACATTGGAAAATAGCATCCAGCACATTCACGTTAATTAAAGCATATCTATAGAGTTTAACAATTGAAAGGTATGAGTAGTATAGCTGGAGATTATTTTTGGAAGAAAGACCTAGAGGAATTGTAAAAACTGTTTGTGTGTTTCTAGGCAAGGAGAGAGATTCTTAAGATTCACACACGAGAATGGTCTCCTAAGCCAACCGAGTTGTTTCTTGAAGAGTTAGCTGGAAAATGTGTTGGTAAGAGAGTTTAAAAATACAATATGTTGCAATCCTTGTCTTAAAAATACTTGTTAAACTCAGATTTTTAAAAAATAACAATGAATGTGAATACTCTAATTTGAGCAAAACTTAAAGTTGAAGATTGTGACCTGTATAAAATATCAAATAGCTCTAATTGCACTGAGATTGCAGAGAACAAAAAGCCCTGACTACTGCAGTGGAATTTAATCACATGAACACTGACAATTTTACTAAAACTATATTCTAATATAGAATGAATTGTTTTCAGACATTATTATGGATGTGAAGGACTTTGATATATTAACAATATATTGTGGATACATTCTGCATGTGCATGCAGAATTTGTTGGAATGTATTACTTAGTAAAAGAGGACACAACTGTAGTATCTACTAATATTTGGCATGAAAAATAAGCCAATCCATTCTTTGGAAAAAGTGCATTTTGTCCATAGTAAATAATGCATAACTTTTGTAGTACAAACACACCTTCTGGGCTAAATGTTACTAATACATGGAGGATTTATTCTATTCATTTTTACATATACACTGACATTATCTGAAATTTCCCCTATATAGGCTACAATTAAGTCATCTTGCCAATATAAGATCAGTATATTTTGTATGCTGGATGGAAACCACTAGCCTTTGGGCCAGTGACAACATGTTTAAAAATAGATGAAAGTGTAAAGTAGAACCTGAACACATAAAGTTATTACCTCACATAGATGAGAAGAATCTTTGACATATATTTGATTGTAAACCTCTGATAGTAGGTTCTCTGTTTCAGGCAATGACACTCTAATTTCAGTATACAGTAAGGCTGTTTGCAGACCACATGGTTAATCTAGAAATGTTTTTTCCTTATAGGTTACTGTGGTGCTGATATAAAGTCCATATGCACCGAAGCAGCTTTGTGTGCTTTGCGTCGACGTTATCCTCAAATTTACACTAGCAGTGTTAAGTTGCAGTTGGATATCTCTTCTATTAACATAACAGCTAAGGATTTTGTGGTTGCTATGCAGAAGACCATACCTGCTTCTCAGAGGGCAGTAGCTTCACCTGGCCAAGCACTTTCCACCATTTCAAAACCACTGCTTGAAAACACACTTCAGAGAATCTTGGAAGTCCTACAGAATATATTTCCACATGCAGAACTTGCACAAAAAGGAGGAGAAAAGTCAGGTATTTATATATGGATTCTCAATTGATTTGGAGAAAGAGCAAGGAAACATTTACTTACCCCATTAAGTATATCACTGTGTCATGTATCAGTGCTATTTTAATAAAATGCTCTGTGAATGTAGCACTGAAACAACTTTATCCTTTCCTCCTCTCTTTAAGGGTTACTACTTTTTTTCAAGAATTCGACAACCCAAAAAACAACCTGCTGTAAAACTTGTGACGAACTAGATGCCCAGGTTGATTCTTCAGCCTTGCAAATAATTCCTCACGAAACAACTAGGCTGCTCAGCCGCACATCTTTATTATTTAATTTGAAATAGTTTCAAAGCAGCTTATATTTAATATATGCTAAAAACAGTTTATCTTAAGTATCCTACACTGGCCAGGGCTTTTTCTGCCAGCTACCAATGGTGTCCTGTGATTCCTGGTTCCAGAGGTAAAAGGCACTAGGGACAGGCATGGAGAGAGAATCTGTGGCCAGACATTTGAAAAACTTACCTATTGTTTACCTGGAGGGGTTTCTTGCACGTATTTTGTTTTACAGGAGCCCTGCTTATTCTTCTTCTTCAGGGGTTCTGTACTCTCCTCCAAGCGCAAAAATGGAAACCGTGAAAAAGAAACCTTAAGCCTATGGGGATTGGTGTGGGGTGGGGTGTTAGGTTCCTCAGCACATTTAAGTCTGCTAAAACCACTGAAAAAAGTAGAGGGGTTATGCAGAAAAAAGACACAGCACAGTACTTTGCTTTCTAGCAATGCCCCCCCCCCCAATCTTCCAATTCTCCCTCAAAAGAGGGTTGTATCAGTTGCCTATTATGGATTGCTTCAACCTGCTCCAAGACAGGGCCAATCACAGAACTTTGCCTGCCACTTGGAGGGAGGAGTAATCCCTTCAACCCTTAGTTTTTTGCCCTGTCTCGCTCCAGGAGGTGCAGAAATTGTTCGCTCTGTATCTGTACCGTGTTCTTCAGGAGTAGTTTGGTCTTGGTTTGTTTTGTCACCCTTCCCCCTCCTGTGCATTCCCTGTGTGTATTAGTGCTAGTCAGAAGAAACCAGGGAGACAGAGTTGCGGGTTCATGACTGGATTTGCTTGAATGCCTCCGCTGCGGCACTTGGTGCGTGCTCCAAGATGGCCACCAGTGCCCTGTGCAGTGAGAGAGGTTTTTCCTTCTTTTGGAGGATTCTGTGGCGTATTATCTATGCCAGGCCGAGTGGGCTGCAGCAACATCTCCTGCTCCTGATACTCTGACTTTGAAAGCTGCAAAAATGAAGGTTATGGCAGCAAAAAGGGGAAAAAAGAGCAGCACATAAGGTCCTGTTTCGGGAGGGGAGACCGGCTGAAGTGGGGAGCTAATGCCACAGCACCTTCTGAGGCCGATCTGCCAGTGCCAGGCGTGGCAGGAGTTTGGGTTGTGAGACCAGGGGCGCAGGCATTAGCAGAGGCTTCGAATGATTTGCCCACCAAGCGTTGTCACCCCTCTGGGGTCTCCCAGCAGTCAGCCTTGGCTGAGAATTGGGAGGACAACATCCCCCTGAGTTTTGTGGCTCTGCCCTGCTAGGTGATGGAGGAGCTCAGGAAATTGCCCTGGCTGCCCGTTCCCACCAATTTGCTGCTTTTGCCCACGGCTGCCATTCTGGGGAACAAGTGTAGTGATGGGTCCCTTGTCTCTGCCTGTCCTGCAGCACCTTTGCTGCTGAGAAGACCTGATCCCGATGACCCTTCTGAAGCATCAGAGTCTGGAAAAAGGTGTGGGAGTTGTTGGGGGGATGAGGAGGAGTCTGGGTCTTCCCAGCATCCACCTTACCAACCGTTTTCACAGTCGGATTTTCCTGTGCTCCTGCACAAAGCCCATAAGAGCCTTCGTTTGGAGGGGGTGGCTTGGGCTGCCTGTGATAAGTCCAAAGGGGACCCAGCAGTGCTTCCCTCTTTTCAAGTACCTGAGGTCTCAGTGCCTTGCCCACAGTTGTTTTTGGTTGCCATACAGGCAGAATGGGACAGGCCAAATGAGATTAAGGGGCCTCCCCCTACGATTAGACATTTCTGTAATTCAACCAAGCCAGTAATGAAGCTCATGGTGACCCCTATTGATGCCAAAGTGACAGCCTTAGTGATGGGAGCTGTTTTACCAAGGGATGGCAATGAGGTACTGAAAAATCTGGATGACAATAAATGTGATGCTGCCTTACGCAGGTCACATGAGGCTACTGGCCTTTCAATGCACGTCTCTGTCCACTTCCATTTTTTGCTAGGGCATCAATTCTATGGGTTAAAGAATTGTTACCGCTTGTCCCTCCCGGTCTGCCTGCGTTTCAGGCTGGGAAAGGCTGTAGCTTTTATGGCAGATTTCTCACTTGACTCTACTCAGTTGTCATCCAGGGCTCTGACATCAGATGTTACAGTTTGCTGTATGCTCTGGCTCAAGAATTGGAAGGTGAACCAAAAGTCCAGGAGCAACTTGGCTAATTCTGCTTTCAAGGGTGGCAAGCTGTTTGGTGAGGTTCTAGAACCCATACTGATTGAGACAAAAGATAAGGAGGCCATGTCAAAAGATAAGGAGGCCTAGTCAAAAGGAGGAGCGTAAGTCCTTTCCATCCACATCATCTAACACCAGGGGTTACAAGGCAGGATTCTGACCCTGCCAGAATAGGCAGGATAGGTTTACCTGTCCTAAGCCAAAATTTTCTTTTCAGGACAACGTGCTCTACAGGCCCCAGCAGGCCAGTCAGCATGCCAAGTCCAACTACAAGCGAATTCCCAAGCAATGACTGCTTCTTCAGGTGGGGGGCAGGTTACAGATGTTTGCATGACATTGGAAAACGTGTACAGACAACTGGATTCACCAGATTGTGCCCCAGGGCTACTTGCTGGAGTTTTCTTCCCAGCCTCCGGACTGTTTCCTGCCATCTCCTCCATCCCACAAGAGGTCCAAGCATGCCCTGATGTTGGAAGACATTTGTCGTCTGGTTCAGATACAGGCCATCAAACCGGTCCCATTGAAGGAGAGGGGGTGGGGAGTGTATTCCATCTTATTCCTAGTTTGGAAAAAGAATGGAGGGCCATCTTGGACCTCAAATTCATCAACTGGTTCCTGAGGAAGAAGAGGTTCTTCATGGAGAGCCTTGGTTCAATTCTGATGGCCATCCAGTGGGGGGACGTCTTGATATCGGTGGACCTCAAGGAGGCGTACTTCCATGTCCCCATTCATGTCCAGGACAGGTGCTTCCTTCATTTCACATACAGCAACTCCCATTTCCAGTATTGGGTGCTCCCCTTTGGTCTCTCGACTGTGCCATGGGTGTTTACCAAGATCATGGTGGCACTTGTACACTTGAGGCCAAGGGTGTCCACGTGTACCATTCTATAGATGATCTTTTGATCAGGTCTCCATCAGTCCAGAGAAGTCTGGGGTATGTCCAGGCCACCTTCTCTGTGCTGGAAACTCATGGCTTCATTGTCTATTACCAAAAGAGTTCCCTCAGACACCAGAACAGGATCCAGCACTTGGGGACATTCATCAGTACCATTCAGGGGATGTTTCCCCTTCCATGCAAGTTGGTTGCCAGGTGCCTGTCCCTTCTACTGCACCCAAGGCCTGCCATTCTGTCCCTGAGTCAGCTGTAGAGGATTATGATGTTGCTCATAGAGATCGTCCCGTGGGGTCGCTTTCATTCGCAGCCTCTCCAATGGGTTCCTTTGCCTTGGCAGGACCCGGTCATGGAAATGTCAAGGTGCAAGATCAACCTTCATCAACCGGTTCCTAAGGAAGAAGGGGTTTCTAAGCGATCAAGCATTTCATTGGATTGTGTAGAAGTTTGGCTGGCCGGTAATGGACTTGTTCGCCACTCCGGCAAATGCAAAGCTGCCCTGGTTCTTGTCCAGGTACCTGACCCTGGGGGCCGAAGGGGTAGATGCTTTGAAAGCGCCCTGGCTGGAGGGTCTATTGTATGTGTTTTCCCCCCACTCCCTGCTCAATTTCCATGTGAAACAGATTGAGCCATTCTCAGTTGGTTCTAGGCAACATCATGGCCTCTCGTCACCCTTCTATGGTCAAGATTTACCAGTCGACCTGGAAAGCATTCTCCCAATGGTGTCACACACTGGGAATCGCACCAGTGTCGGCCTCCATAGCTCAGGTTTTGTGATTTCTACAGAAAGGTCTTGATCAAAGGCTTCGGCCAAACACTTTTTATCGCCAAGGTTTTGCCATTGCCTTGGTACTAGATGTTCAGAGTGTGACCTCTCTATCGGCACATCTGCATGTTTAAAGATTTCTGAGAGGGGCGGCTGTCCTAAAACTGTTGATGGTACATAAGTTTCCCACATGGGCTTTTAAGTGCTTCAGGCCCTCACTAAGGCACCATTTGAGCCCTTAAGGACGGTGTCATTGAGGCTTCTCTCTCAAGGTGTTCTTGGTGGCGATAATAGCCGCAAGGCAGGTCTCTGACTTGGAGGCTCTTTCTGTCAGGAAAGAGCTGTGCTTAATCTTTCCTGAGTATGTGTCACTTCAGACTGATGCTACTTACTTACCGAAGATGAATTCTAGTTTTCACAGAGCCCAGGAATTGATGGTGCTGTCCTTTTGCCCTAACCCGTCTTTGCCTAAAGAGAAGGAGTGGCATGCATTGGATATATGCAGAGCTCTTAAAATTTACTTGAGGCATACTGTCCTTCAGGGTTTCTGAGTCACTCTTTATTTCCTTTAGGGACTGTTCCCTTGGCAAGAGGGTTTCTACATTTACCCTGGCTCAGTGAGCTTGTCAGTGTATCCAGTTGGCTTATACTACTGCAGGTGTGCCTTCACCAGGGGGAATCACAGCCCATTCAACTAGAAGTGCAGCTACTTCGGCTGCTCTTTCCACAGTGGCTCCATTGGTAGACATTTGCCGGGTGGCCACGTGGGCTTCCTTGTCCACTTTTGTGAAGCATTATAGGATACAGAATTGGACTTCAGCTGATGCCTCGTCTGGTAGGAGGGTCCTGCAACAGTTGATTTCTACTTAGGGGCCAGACTCCACAATGGCCACCCAGTTTTTTGCTGTAGGGGCTCTGGTAGGTCCCGTAATAGGCAGTGGATATAACCCTTTTCTGAGGGAGAATGAATTGTTGACACTTACCTTAAGGGTTATTCTCTTCAGAAGTATGGGTTGTATCCGCCCAGTTCGTCTAGCTGTTTCTTCTGCCCTTTGTTCTGTGGGCAGCGTTCCTTTCTGGGGTGGACTGTTCTCCCTGGACAGTGTTGTTTTAGTACTAAGAAATATTCCTTGGGGTTATCTACCTTGACTTTGCGAATGTTGTGTGTTCAATCTGTTTTTTCTTACCTTTTGGCAACAGAGCATTAGGAAGCTGGCTACATATTGAGGGTTGAGGGGATTGCTCCTTCCTCCAAGTGGCAGGCAAAGCTCTGATTGGCCCTGTCTCTGAGCAGGAGGTCAAAGTAACCCATAATAGGCAGTGGATACAACCCATACTTCTACAGAGAATGATCCTTCAGGTAAGTGTCAACAGCTCATTTTCAACAGTTTTGGGTGTGTATGTGTAAGCATCCCAAAATGGCTCTGTGCTGACTCCAAACAAAATACCACTGCAAATTACATTGGAGGTCATTTCCAGGTGGCAGGAAACTGTGAATAGCTGAAAACAGCCTTATTGTCATCCCTATGAATCGTCTGCAAATAGCAAGAGCTGGGAAAGGAGAACTCACAAAAAAGAGGGTCTCCTGTATTTACTATGGAAGTGTTAAGCCAAGGTGGTGTAGGATGATTGTCAATAAGCTGAAATGGAGGCATTTTTACTCTTAATGGATGTAACCATGACAACTCAAGATCAAATTGCCTGGCCGATGCTTTAGCAAATTAATTAATTGTGCATTTGTGGAATGCAAGGCAAGAAGACCAACTTTCTCTGGCCTGCTTGAGCCTTTAACAACTTATTTGAGATTGGCATTATGGTTGGGAAGATGGAACGCATTTGTTGTAGGTCCCACTTTTGCACACTGATAGTAAAATCTCATAGTCAAGTACCCTCGGGTCAAATACCTACCAAAAGTGTGTTACCTAAACACAAGATAATGTGATCTACATACTTGGGAGACTCCCTCGATATGTAGAATTATTTTGGTTTATAAATGGTTATATCATTGATACATTACTACATTATTATTATCCTAACTTATTGTGTTTTTATGGTGTGAATCTTTGTGAGCTGCTTTAGGAGCCTCTTGGGGCGATAAACAGGATGTATATATTCTAAATCTCATTTAAGAAAAATTGAAATAAAGACCAAAGTAGTTAATTGTGGGGTTTTGTGGGGTGGTTATAGTCCACTCTATTACCCTGTGTTTTGAGGATAACTGGTCTTGTAGAAGTTTCTTAGGCTTTATTGAATTTTTACACATGCTGCCGCCAGGAAAAATAACCTATAAAGCCTCCATAATACTTCAGATTCATTTCAGTCTCTCACTGTGCTGATAAACATAGCTTTGCTTAGCATGAGTAGAAAAGTGACAGAATTTACACAGACCAGAGATTCAAAACAAACAGGAACATATTTTTTTACAGATGTTTCTGAGGTATTTATCTCTACAATGCTGTAGGGCAGTGGTTCCCAAACTGGGAGCCTCCAGATGTTGTGGAACTAGAACTCCCATCAGCCCCAACTACAATTTATTGTGGCTGGGGATGATGGGAGCTGTAGTTCAGCAACATCTGGATGCTCCTAGTTTGGGAATCACTGCTGTAGGGTATTGTACTTGTTGGTATTACGGGGTTACACTTTACTTGGTTGCAAGATATTCATTAAGCTTTAAATGAAAGTCCAGATCAGGCACTTTCTCAGAAACCCAGCTTTTTTTCAGGGTGACTTTTTCTTTGAGTCACAGAACATCTCTTCTTTGAGACTGTCCTAAGTAGACTCCAACCCCCAGCTATCAACTGACATTTCTAGCCACACCAGCTCCCATCAATGGATTCTTTTGATTGACAGCTCTGCAGGGTTGCAAACCATCTCATCACATGCCCTGACATAGAATTGTGCTCATTGGTTTCCAGAACTTAAGGAATGCTAAGGGTGTCATTTTTTGGGTGGGGGGTTGACTGACGAGGTTTTCACACAATTTATAGTCTAATTTATAGTTTGTTTGTTTATATTCTCGGCTGCTGTGTGAGGACATCTCCTGGGTTATCTCATGCTCGCTCCAGGGCAGGACATATGCAAATTAGCAAGAAGCTATAAGAGGGGCCTGATGATAACCCCTCTTTTCGTCCTGTCAGCGCTCCAGTAAAGGACTCTTCAGCCTTGCTTCTTCATTCCTATTACTTTACTTCTACTTTCTTTTTGGTTCAGTTAAGCCCCTCATTATTGGTTTTCCTTCAAGTCTTTGTTTCTTGTCTCTTGGTGTTACCTTAAAAACAAACAAAAAAATGCATCTCAGCCTTGTGTTCCCTCGTCCCTCCTTCCGCCTTCCTGCCCTCCTTGTTGCCTTTTCTGCCTCATGGAGGCAAGCAGGGTACCCTGCCTGCAGGGCCTTCGGGCCAAGAGTGATAAGCGAAAGCTCGAACCCAAAAGCAAAATGGCCAGATAAGCCCGCTCTCTGCCACTAAGCTCCCTTCCGACATGCCCAGGACCACTGCGTCCTCCTCGGGCGAGGGATCCTCAACCACGCCGCCTCCTACCGTGGCAGCAAGCACTCCGTTGAGTGGCTGCCATTTCAAGCACATTCAGGCTCCTGCACAAAGAGGGCAGGCGCCATCTTGGGTTAGCCCATGAAACTCCAGGTGCAGTCGCAGAAGACGCAGAAGCTCCTACTTTGTCACGGGTGGCAGAGGAGCGGGCAAGGGTGCAGAGGTGCCTGCGGAGGGCGCAAGTGCTTGAGCCTTTCTTGCCTGTAAAGGCTTCAGAAGCTACAGGCTCTTCGGGGGCGGAGGAGGAGATTCTTGAGGAGGAGGCTGCAGAGGAGCCTCATTCAGCGGGAGGAGCAGGTCCCTCAGATAATCGGCCACAGCCCCCGCTAGCAGGCCAAACGATGGCCGCATAAATTTCCCTGGGAGACCCTTCACATCTGGAACTGGCAGGACAGGAGGTGGGGTGTTTGGCCATGGTGGTGCACCAGACTAATAACTTGCCAACTGCCCCTTTTCCCCCTGCCATGGTCAGGGAAGAAATTCCATATAGTTGGAAGCAATGGGTTTCCAGTACCTTGGCTCAAGCACTCCAAATGAACCAAGGAGACAGGGGATGTAAACGAAGGAGGAGGTATCTCTTCTCATCCAGTGAGTCTTCTGCCTCGTCTCACGAGGAATCCCATAAGAGCAGAAAAATTCACAAAAAGCACCACAAGAGGCGTAGGCAGCATAAATCAGCAAAGCCACGTTTACCCACCCTGCATTCATCAGAGGTTTCCAATTATGAATCGCCTGCTTACCCAGGGAAACCTTGGGATTCTCATCAGACATCACGCAACCCCTCAGTTACGGGAGTTGCGGGGGGGTCCAATCCTGACATAGTGGACTTAGAACAAGGGGAAGAATCTAGAGAGGAAGGAGAATGGTCAGATGGACAGCAGGGGGTGTCACTACCCCAATTCAAACGTTTATTTCCCCCAGATGACTTCTTGAATTTGTTTATAAAGGCTATGAGTACCCTGAGTCTCACAATAGAGGGATTACAGTCTGCGGTAATTCCCTCCAAGGACTCTTTGGTACTACCTACAAATACAGCCCCTGAACTCCTCTTCCCTTTACCAAGTACCTTTTCAGAGGTTCTCCAGCAGGAGTGGCAGGCGCCATCTGTTCAGAAAAAGGTGCTGCCGATTGCTAATAAACATTATGCTTTTGTTCCTTCAGCGGCATCCCGGTTCCAAACTCCTCCTGTAGATGCGCACGTGGCAGCTCTGACGTCTGGTTCGGTGCTCCCTCAAGATCGGGAGTCTGTTTTGAAAGATCTGGTTGAAAGGAAGATTGAGTTTCAATTAAAGAAAAATGAGTGTATTTCTCTTTCTATTAGAGCATCTATAGCCACATCCATTATCTCAAGAGTATCACTCCTGTAGACAGATGAGCTGCTCCAGTCTCCGCCACCAGACCCTGCCAGACAACGCCAGATCGCTCTGAAGCTACAAAAAGCACAAGCATACATCGCAGATACAACATCGGATGCGGTACATTTGGGGGCTAGGGCCACTGCCAAAAATGTCATTGCCGGGCACACCCTGTGGCTCCGCCATTTGCAGGTGGACTCAGCATCTAAAGCCAATTTGGCTGCAGTCCTGTTTTCAGCGGCAAAATTGTTTGGGGATGATGTTCTAAAGGACATCCTTATAGAAACGAAGGATAAAAAGAAGGTGCTTCCTACTACGGTTAGGAAGGAGGAAAGGCGCTTTTTTCGCAGGGGTCAACAACAGTTTCGCCCCTTTCAGTCTTCCTTTAGCGGCCATGACAGGGACAACAGAAATAAGCGCCACAACGTCACAGGGCAACTTTGCTGCCAGAACCAACTCTAGACAGCAGCAGTCAGGCCAACATTTCAGGCAGCGACAGTCTCAGTGACTCTGGGGATAGGGAGGTGCCTCTCTCGCTTCTACCATGTGGGAGGTGTCCATCACAGACTAGTGGGTTCTGCAGACGATATCACTAGGTTACACCATAGAGTTGTCAGAGCATCCCAGGGCTCGCTTTTTAACTACTTCACGGTCAGTGGCAAAACACCTAATTCTATAACAGGCCATAGACCATCTGTTAGCAATTGCAGTGATAGAGCCATTTCTGTCTTTGGAGCACCATCAAGGGCTTTATTCAATCTTATTCACCGTGCCCAAGCGGGGCGGCTCTTACAGGGCAGTCCTCAATTAAAAATTTTTGAACCGATGTGTGCGCAAACGAAAGTTCTGTATGGAAACTCTTCTATCTATTGCAGAAAGCTTGCAGCACGGACATCTTACAGCCTCAGTAGACTTGACCAGCATACCTTCACATCCCTATACAGCCAGAGCCCCGCCGCCTTCTGCGGTTCTGTTACAGGGGAGTTCATTACCAATACCGGGCCCTTCCATTCGACCTCTCTTCAGCTCCCAGAGCATTCACAAAGGTGTTGGCCCCTTTAGTGGCTCACATTCGTCAAAAAAAGTTGTGCCTCTCTGCCTATTTAAACGATTTGTTAATACTATCAAGGCAGGAGGCAGCAGGAGATGTCCATGTTACTCTAGAAGCCTTGTCTGCCCAGGATTTCAAGGTAAACTTCGCAAAGAGTCAGCTGACCCCCTCCTTCAACCTACAACATCTGGGAGTCATCCTGAACACCAAAACGGATCGTCTGTATTTACCAGAGAAACGCAGACTGAAAATTTGGACTATGGTCTCGGGTCCTGGCCGCCCGCAAGTCATGAGTACTCAAGCTGGCTCAGCTGTTGGGACTGATGGTGTCAGCAATCGACTCAGTCCCGTGGGCGAGGTTCCATCTCTGCCAGCTATAGTGGTTCCTGCTTCCATTTCAAGTGGCAATTGCTTCCAAATCTCCCAAGAAGGTTGTATTAACTCAGCAGGTTCGATCCTCCCTACTATGGTAGCTTTGCAAGAAAAAATCAGCTGTTGCCCTTCTTCAGCCGGTTTCCGTGCACACAAGCAAACAGACATATGCCATCATGTCTCCGTGGCTACAAGAGCTACTTTATGCATTTCCTCCAGTGCCTCTGCTGTGCAGACTTCTCAGGTGCATTCGTAAGATGGGTGCCCAAGTAATCTTAGTAGCCCCATATTGGCCTTGTGGGCCTTGGTTCCCAGAGCTGCTCAATCTGGCATCACGTCCTCCAGTCTTCCTGCCAGTCTGGCAAGATCTACTATCGCAAGGCCCGATATATCAACCAGTTCCCACATGGTTCCAGCTTGAATGGGACCTACTAGGAAAATTTGGATACTCCAGGAGTGTGCTAGACACTTTGATGGCGCCCTTCAACACATAGAATGTACCACTGTACATGGAGGATATTCATCAGGTGGTGTAGAGGAAAGAAATTAGCCCCCAGGGCATGTTCTCTGCTGGAGCTTTTGCAATTCTTACAAGATGGCCTTGACAAAGGACTCAAGGCGAATACAATCAAATGCCATGCAGATGCTCTAGCTCCTCTTCTCCTACCATTTAAAGGAAAAACCGTTATGTCACACACTCATCTTAAGCATTTTCTTCGAGGAGTGACATTATCCTTGCCCCCAGTTGTACATAGATTCCCTACCTGGGGACTTAAACAAGGTGTTGCGAGTTCTACACAAACCTCTGTTCGAGCCGATCAGATCCATTTCTCTGAGGATCCTGTCCATGAAGCTGGCCTTCCTGGTCTCTATTACATTGGCCAGAAGAATATCAGAGTTGGCTTCGGTTTCGGCTAACCCCAGATTTTGCATGTTTTCTTCAGACTCAGTAACCTTAATTCCGGACCCATCAGTGCTGCCCAAGGTAGCCTCAGTTTTTCATAGGTCACAAAATTTGGTTCTGCACTCCTTTTGCCCCAAATCTACACATTCCAGGGAAAAGGACTGGTACAATTTAGATGTTTGGCGTTGTTTGAGAATAGACCTGAAAAGAACTGCTTCATTCAGAACAGCAGCCTCTTTGTTTGTGTCCTTTCTTCCGGCATCCATGGACCAAAAAGTTTCTTCTGCTGTCATTGGTCGTTGGATCAGAGCCTGCATAAGCTTGGCATATGAATCTCAACACCTATCTACCCCTCTAAGGATTACAGCGCACTCTACTAGAGCAGCCTCCACCACAGCAGCGTTTTCCACCAATGCACCGTGGGAGGAAATATGCAGAATGGCTACGTGGGCTTCATCGTCCACTTTCACAAAACATTATAAAATTGACACTATGCACTCTGCTCAGGCTGCATTTGGCAGATGAGTTGTGCAACACATTCTTCCTTCCCAGTAGTCCCCAGGAGATGTCCTCACACAGCAGCCGAGAAAGGAGCATTGGTACTCACCGAGAAGGCTTCTTCTGGCTGCTGTTGTAGAGGACATCTCGGCCCACCTGAGGTCTTCTCAGACTACTGGAGTTCTTTCTTCTGCATGCGTTACTAGTTTGTTGATTGTAGGTTAACATATTTGTGTACTTTCTTGGAGATTTCCTTTCATTAGAAGCTTGGCTGATTATAAGAACTGGGAGGGGTTATCATCAGGCCCCTCTTATAGCTTCTTGCTAATTTGCATATGTCCTGCTCTGGAGCGAGCATGAGATGATAACCCAGGAGATGTCCTCTACAATAGCAGTCAGAAGAAGCCTTCTCAGTGAGTACTAATGCTCCTATTTATAGTCTCCTAGAGAGGAAGGGGATTGGGTATGGGCAGATGCATGTTGCAAGGTTAAAAGAAACTCCCCTCGCAGTGCTATGTGGGGAGGTTTCAGGATGGAGGGAAGAGAAAAGAACACTTTCACCTGTCCTACTATCTGGAAACCTACACACTAGGCCTGTTCGTGGAACTAAAAGTTGGATTTGCATCTGACCTGACCCCGCAAATGTTGGTTCAGAAAGCTGGGATTGGGATTGGGGCCGGGATTGGGTTGGAGTCACTGAACCCAGAAGAAAATTAACAAACACCACACCAAAGAGTCATAGGGGAAGTGAGAGAACATCAGAGAATCCAAGAGGAAGTTCCCTTACATCAGACAACCACATGAGGAATCTAGAAATGGACTGGCGTCTGTTAATATGAATAGAAAAAAGGGGCTAAAAGTTGAAATTAAAGTATTTAAAAGTTTAAATATGCATGGGGCAGTCATGCTGGTGGGCAGATAGGGCAGAAGATGGATTTTTTCCCCATGGGTCTCATCCCCGCCCCTCTCCACCCACCTCTCGTTGCTCCAACTTTTTCCAAAGGGGGTTGGAACTGGAGTGTCTAAGTTCAGATTCAAACTCTCTCCTAACTCCTCTGATTTTACTGGTCCAACCTTGCACAAGCCTTACTACATACATGCCTGCCCCCCCCCCCTCTCTCTCTCTCTATATATAATTTTTGTGTGTGTGAATAAAATTATCTGGATTTTATTATGATGTACCTGGCATTAGGTAAAACACAGTTGAAAACATACATTTTTTTCTTTTCTTTTTTCTTTTTAAAAAAGATTTTTCTAGTTGCATATTAGAAAGTGACTTGCAGTACAGTGATGAAGAGGGACCATCAGTGTTTGACACTGGACATTCTCAGAAAGCTTGCGATAAACAAAAAAAATTCCTTAATTTTAGCAGGTAAGTGTGTTGATAAATGAAGCTCACCTTCATTTTACACCTCTTAAAACTTCCTTCCCCTTCTTCCTATTTATTTTGATTTAGTCTGTCTTGTCACTTATTTTCTTGTCTGCATTTAGAAGGCAAAATGACTTTATTTCTGTTGAGAATAAGGAGAATAGATCACTCTTTAAGTACGCCTGGGAGTAAAATATGGGGGAAATGTAAGTAAAATTTTTCATTTGTTTTGAAAATGGAGTGCAGCTTAAGTAACCGAAGATTGTGAAACCTTGTTTTCTTGCATGTAGCTTTTGATAAAGTTGTGTTCATTGTTTACTTCATTCTCCCTGAAGGTTCCATATGAACCTGCTAGGGCCCTCCCGCTCAGCATCTCAGGCCCTGCTCATGGCCCCGCCACTGACAGAGATCCAGTTGGCAGGGAATAGGGACGGGGCCTTTTGGGTTGTGGCCCCTTGGCTTTGTAATTCCCTCTCCAAAGAGCTTCGCCATGCTCTTTCCCTTGGTGTTCTTAAAAAACAATTTAAAACATCTTTTTAAAGAGGCTTTTAAATGTTTTGTCCGCTGCTTATATCTGGCACAGCGGCGAAATGACTTGACTAGCAAGCCAGAAGTTGCCAGTTCAAATCCCCACTGATAAACACCTATATTGGGCAGCAGTGATATAGGAAGATGCTGAAATGTATCATCTCATACTGCACATAAGATGGCAATGGTAAACCACTTTCTGTATTCTGCCAAAGACAACCACAGAGCTCTGTGGTTGCCAGGAGTCGACACCGACTCGACAGCACACTTTACCTTTCTATCTGGTAGGTTCTTTATTTTTTATAGTTCTCGGGTTTTCTTTAATTAACTTTTAATTTGAAACTTTTAAAAAATGTAATTTTAAATGTGGTTTTAGCCTGGTCTTTTAACTTGTTTACTTTTTATTAATTTTATTTTACATTGTATCTTATTTTATTAATGTTGTGAACCGCCCCAACCAGTAGTGGCCCTATGCACCCATAACTGGCCCTATGCACCCCCAGCACAGTACCTCCAGTGATGTTGCTGGTGTCTATGTTTCTTCTTAGATTGTGAGCCCTTTGGGGACAGGGATCCATTTTATCTTATTTATTTATTATTTCTCTGTGTTAACTGCCCTGAGCCATATTTGGAAGGGTGGTATAGAAATTGAATTAATAATAATAATAATACTATACTGGAGGGGCAGGATATAAATATTTTAAATAAAGAAGTTTAATACTAAGTCTTGAAAGTAGGCAATCTTTCAGTAGCATTCTTCTTTTTGTATTGAACAGATATTCTTTTTTCTTTCTTTTTAGAAGTGCTTATCACCAGCCCACATCTTATCGACCAAGACTCTTAATAGCAGGAGAACCAGGATTTGGGCAGGCTTCTCATTTGGCACCAGCAGTCATACATGCTTTGGAAAAATTTACTGTGTATACATTGGACCTTTCCATTCTCTTTGGAGTCAGTGCCAAAACACCTGAAGAAACATGTGCACAGGTATTTTTTGCTATATTATCGCTACTGAAGTGGGGTTGACAGAATACTTAGTGTATGGAAGCTAAGGTACATAGTGCAAATTGGCTTCCACATTGTGCAGCCAGGATATGTTTTTCTAGGGTGTTGAAACCTCTTCATTCATTCATTCATTCATTGTTAAATTTATATACCACCTTTCATTAAAACAATCCCAAGGTGGTTTACAGCAAAATTTAAAAACAAGATGGTAATAAAGACACAACTAAAATATTAAGTGAAAAATATTAAATCTGATTAAATTTAAAACAAAAGCATAAAAGCAATACATAGTGCAAAGAGCAGCAACAGAGAATCAAATAAATGCCTGAGCAAAAAGCCAAGATATTACACTCTTTCTAAAAGCTGTGATGGTGACCGAGGAGCGAATAGCCACTGGGAGAGTATTCCAGAGTCTGGGGGCAGCCACAGAGAAGGCTCTGTCCCGCGTGCATGGCAACTGAGCCTCCCTCACTGTTGGCACCTGGAGCAGAGCCTCCTCAGATGACCTCGTCAAGTGGGCAGTAACCCTTGGGAGCAGGCGGTCCCTCAGGTATCCCAGGCCCAAACCATTAAGGGCTTTAAAGGTCAAAACCAGCACCTTGAATTGGACTGGGAAACAAACTGGTAGTCAGTGTGGCTCTTTCAAAATGGCCAAAGTGAGATAATTATGCTTAACTTGAGAGGCACATGAAAATATCTGTACAAGTTCTATTTCATTTAAGTGTTGTAGCTACTATTGTACTGTCTCTATTACTGAATTAAATTAATTGTTTGGATCACATTACAATTTATTGAATTTTGATAGTTTCAGAAAGGAGGAATATTAGGGTGGGATTCAATAGCTTGGATTTAGTTGGATTTTGAAGTGAGAGAGGCAAGGAAATGGTATATACAGTCAACTTCTACAGCATCCTTGCTTTCAGAAAGTACAAGAATAAGTGTTGCTGATTCTGTACAATTAAAAGTAATCTGTACTGTGTTAATGTATGAACCACAGTCAGTTTTGATTTTCAAACTATGAAGGTTAAGAAAATGAAAAAGCCATAATATTTTTTTGGTACTGAAAAAATCCAAAACATAGGATGGGTTTCTCTCAAAATTGTTTATCTCGGCACCAGGTCAAAAACTACTTTTGGACATGACGACAGTTCAAACTAGTTTTCCATAATAGAGGGTGTATACAAGCATTGTGTGTGTTGCTTGTACATGTAATATGTTCCTTTATGACTTTGTCAGCTGGAAGCTAGAGCATAATGTGTTGTAACAGAGAGTAAAATGACCGAGTTAGCCAGTTCTACATTTCCCCCCCATATGTAAATTCTCCTTTTTTACTAGTTGATCTGTGAAGCCAAGAGAACAGCACCAAGTATACTATATGTTCCAAATGTTCACTTGTGGTGGGAGACAGTTGGACGCACATTGCAAGCTACATTTACCTCACTGTTACAGAACATTCCATCTTTCACTCCAGTTTTGCTGCTTGCAACATCAGATGTACATCATGCAGCTCTGCCAGATGAGGTATTTACTATCAATGAGTTTGTGGTATATCTTTTAATCTAACATACTTTATTCTAAGCTGCTGAATGTTAAGAACATAAGAACAGCCCTGCTGGATCAGGCCCAAGGCCCATCTAGTCCAGCATCCTGTTTCGCACAGTGGCCCACCAGATGCCGCTGGAAGCCACAGACAGGAGTTGAGGGCGTGCCCTCTCTCCTGCCATTACTCCCCTGCAACTGGTACTCAGAGGCACCCTGCCCTTGATGCTGGAGGTGGCCCACAGCCCTCCGACTAGTAGCCATTGATAGACCTCTCCTCCATGAAGTCATCCAAACCCCTCTTAAAGCCATCCAGGTTGTTGGCTGTCACCACATCCTGTGGCAGAGAGTTCCACAAGTGGATCATGCGTTGTGTGAAAAAGTACTTCCGTTTGTTGGTCCTAGACCTCCTGGCAATCAATTTCATGGAGTGACCCCTGGTTCTAGTGTTGTGTGAGAGTGAAAAGAATCCCTCTCTCTCCACTTTCTCCACACCATGCATGATTTTATAGACCTCTATCATGCCTTCCCGCAGTCGTCTTTTTTCTAAACTGAAAAGCCCCAGGCGTTGTAGTCTTGCCTCGTAAGAAAGGTGCTCTAGGCCCCTGATCATCTTGGTTGCCCTCTTCTATACCTTCTCCAGTTCAACAATGTCCTTTTTAAGATGTGGTGACCAGAATTGTACGCAGTACTCCAAGTGTGGTCGCACCATAGTTTTGTATAAGGGCATTATAATGTTAGCCGTTTTATTTTCAATCCCCTTTCTAATGATCCCTAGCATGGAATTTGCCTTTTTAACAGCTGCCGCACAGCTGAGTCGACACTTTCAGCGAGCTGTCCACCACAACCCCAAGATCCCTCTCCTGGTCTGTGACCGACAGCTCAGATCCCATCAGCATATACTTGAAGTTGGGGTTTTTCGTCCCAATGTGCATCACTTTACACTTGCTAACATTGAACCGCATTTGCCATTTGTCACCCACTCCCCCAGTTTGGAGAGATCCTTTTGGAGCTGCTCACAATCCGTTTTGGATTTCACTACCCGGAAGAGTTTGGTATCATCTGCAAATTTGGCCACATCGCTGCTTACCCCTGCTTCTAGATCATTTATGAATAAATTAAAAAGCACCGGTCCCAGTACAGATCCCTGGGGGACCCCACTTCTTACTTCCCTCCATTGTGAAAACTCTCCATTTATACCTACCCTCTGTTTCCTGTCTTTCAACCAGTTAGCAATCCACACATGTACTTGTCCCTTTATCCCATGACAGCTAAGTTTCCTCAGGAGTCTTTGATGAGGAACTTTGGTCAGAAGCTTTTTGGAAGTCCAGGTATACTATGTGAACTGGATCACCTTGATCCACACACTTGTTGAAACTCTCAAAGAAGTCCAAAAGGTTTGTGAGGCAAGATTTACCTTTGCGGAAGCCATGCTGGCTCACTCCCAGCAGGGCCTGTTCTTCTAGGTGCTTTACAATTTTATCCTTGAGGATGCTTCCCATCAATTTTCCTGGAACGGACATTAGGCTAACTGGCCTGTAATTTCCCGGATCGCCCCTGGATCCCTTTTTGAAAATCGGTGTTACATTTGCTACTCTCCAGTCCTCTGGTACAGAGCCCGATTTCAGGGATAAGTTGGCAAGGAGGTCGGCAATTTCACATTTGAGTTCTTTGGGGACTCTTGGATGGATGCCATCCGGCCCTGGTGATTTGTTAGGTTTCAGTTTTTCCAGACAGTTTTCATCATCCCTTGTCACTTCTATCTGACTCAGCTCTCTAGCCTCCATCCCTAAAAAGACTGGTTCAGGAGCAGGTATATGCTCAGTATCCTCTGCCGTGAAGACAGATGCAAAGAACTGTTGTAAACTTGATAAGCTTTAAGTTCTTAAGGGAGGGAAAGAGGCAAATGTTCTTATTTCAATAACCCCCCTGCCCCGTAAACATTTAATTTCTTTAGTATAGTATAAATATAAATGAATAGCTGTCTTGCGTCTGCCAAATACAGACGTATAATGTGTGTGTATATACAATTGTATATATGTGCCAAAAGGTTCCCTACTTTGTTTAAAAATGGAATCTAATTGTTCCATTCCTTAAAGCATTGAAGCGTTCTAAAACAACCTTTTAGTGTGGTGAAATTTCCCAAGTGAAATCAATTGAAATTAGAATGATTTTTATCCACAGAGTTCTGTTTTAAAGCTATTTCTTTCTCATTTTGTCAATGTCCACTACTGGAAGCATTAGTAGTTAATAGGGCGGGAAGATTGATCTGGTCTATAACTATCATTCTGATTTGTATTGTATAAAATAACCTCATAGCAGATTGTGCTTTTCACTAGCCTTGTTCAATTTTTTTAGGTACAAGAAATATTTGCTATTGATTATGGAGAAGTGTTTAATGTCCACTTGCCTAATTCTGAAGAAAGAAGAAAATTCTTTGAGATCTTAATTCTTTGCCAGGCTGTTAAGCCTCCTTCATCAAAGAAAAAAGCAGGTTAGGAAGTTCAGCAAGTAAATTGTAGAAGTCTTGTGTAGATAAAGATGACCGGAATATCAGCTCTTATTTTCCAAATCTTCTGTTTTGGTTTTAAGTTTTGCAGGCTTTAGAAATACTACCAGCAGCAGTACCACCTGAACCACGGCAGCTGACAGAAGAGGAGGTCAAACAGCTTGAGGAACAAGAAGAAGATACTTTACGTGAACTTCGGATTTTCTTAAGAAACGTTACTCATAGGCTTGCCATTGACAAACGTTTCAGAGCCTTTACAAAGCCAGTAGACTTACATGAGGTAAAAGGATTTATTCCTGCTTTATAAACAAACAAAACTATTACAAACCTTTTCTGAAACTTCATTTGGAACATATAGATCTAGATTGTGATCTGTTGAATCCATTAGAATGGATTCCTTGCCTGTGCAGAAGCCTCTCAGTGTGGAATACCACAGCTCCTTTTCGTCGCTTGTGCCCCACCCCACGTGACCACTTGGCTATTTAAAGCTAGAGAAAGCGCCAGCACTTCAGTTGCTTTACAACCACCATTCTCTTTGGTTTCTCCATCACTACAGCTCCTTCGTGGAGCGTGGACAATGTCAGTGGACAAATGCTCAGATAAGAAAATGGGAAAAAGGACTTTCAAGCACTGTTCTAGTTGTAATTTGACTTTACCATCACTTGTGTTTGCTGTGCCTGGGGGAGGCTCACGTTACCTCCATTTATATGGTTTGCCAGTCATTCTCAAAGCAGACCTGACATAACAAAGAACTTCGTCTGAGGGCAGTGCTTTATGACGACGTGTTAAGCCGCCCTGGCCCATCTAGGGAGGGGGTTCCGTCATTGAAGGAAATTAGCTCAAGGGCTGTGGAAGTACCCCAGTCTAAATCCTTGACAACAGTGTTTAAGTCTCCCAAGATGCCAAAGCAACATGGAAACAAAATGGCAGATGTAACAGAGCCTGCAAAAAAGAAGAAAACCTTGACATCGAGAACTACTCCATCCCCTGCAAGAGGTAGTTTTTGTATCTGTGTTGAGGCCATCAACACCGAGAGGCTTGGCTCCTAGTGGAAAAAGCTCACAAGCAGACAACCTTGGCGCTGGCTGTGGCATCGAAAATGCCAACAAGTGCTGCGCCTGCCTCCACATCAACGTCAAAGGAGTGTAGTTTTGTGCATGTTTTTCAACTGGAACTTACCTGTTCGTATAGCATGGACCACCTGTTCCTGTGATCTTCAAGGAACTGAAGTGCTGGCGCTTCCTCCCACCTTAAACACCCATGTGGTCACGTGGGGCAGGGAGCAAGTGTTGAAAAGGAACTGTGATACTCCACACTGAGAGGCTTGTGCGCAGGCGCAGAACCCATTCAAATGAATATTAACAGATCACTATCAGATCTTCAGTTACAGGTGAGCAACCTGTTCTTCTAGGACACAATAACTGGCTAGTGTTGACTAGTATTGTGAGCCGCCCAGAGAACAATTTATGGTGCAGCTAACAAATAAAATTGATGTTGATTATTATTATTATTATTATTATTATTTTCAATCAATATCTAGGTATTTTGTTTAATGTCAATGTGTCAAGTTGGAAAAGTAATAAAATATCAAAATCCCTTCTAAATGCTGTCCAGAGCAAATATTTTGTTTTCTATGAATTAAATAGAGCCTTGTATGTACTGTCCATAATGCTGATCTGGATTGTGATCCGTTGCATTCATATGAATGGGTTCTGCGCCTGCGCAGGGACCTCACGAACCGATTAGCTAGCTCCTCGTGGTGCCTCCAACTGCCGTGCACGAGATCGTGCTCCCAATATCCTTTGCAGTTGGGGCGTGTCCTACTCAATTTCTGTTAGAACACCATTGCATCTACACCTCGGATTGATTAGCTCCTCGGATATTGTTGAACTATTTGGTTAAGACTCGGAACGGATTAGGAACTACGTACGGTATTTGGACATTGGACTGTTTTAACGGATCTGGCTAAGGATGACTCCTTCTAGTGGTGTGTGGGGGGGGAAGTTTTTATCTCCGCTGCTGCAAGGGGAATGTCTGACGCTATATCTGCCAAGGACAAGCTGAAAACAACTTTTAAACACTGCTCTGAATGCAAGGCAAAGTTGCCCTCAACAGATACGCACGACTCCTGCTTGTTGTGTCTGAGTGAGCAGCAAAACCCTGCAAAATGTAACATCTGCTCGTCTTTCAAAACAAACGCTGAAAAACCGAGCACTGAGGTTGTGGGCAGGCCTTTATGACGATGTGCTGCGCCTGCCAACACCGAGGCCCTCAACCTCAAGATTGGAGTTCGACTCCTTGGTGCCAAGCCCTTTGATACCGGGCACTTCGAAACTGAGCCCTTCGATACCGGGTACTTCAAAACTGAGCCCCGGTGTTCCTCTGGCAGACCCTGCTAAGCAGCAGTCTAAAGCCGCCAAGGCTCATGAATTCAAGCAGTCTGAGGTGGTGGGGGGAAAGCGGCACCAACACAAACATCATTAGCACAAATCCTCCACGGAGAAAGAGACAGAAACTTCACTGCCAAGAAAGAAAACGAAGAAGAACCGCGTTCACAGCTGAACTCCATCACTTTCAGCATTACAATCAGATTGTGAGGACTGGGACTCTACGGTGTCGGGCGCTTCTGCACCGTGGGTCACGTTATCGACAGAGAGCCCAAGCTTACCAGCCCTGTTGGGGTCGATGGTGTCGGCATTGGGAGAAATGCCGTCGCTATTGACCATTGCAACACAGACAATGGAATCGGTGCCGATGCCGAACATGGTGTCGAGAGCTGGCAACACTTCGACATCGAGGGTTTCCGATACTTTGGGACCAAAGGAACTACAGCAGCATTGCGGGGCAATGGAGCTTACTCCTGCGCATACCCCGCTTATGTCTCCTGCAATGACTCCATGACCGGAATACCGGACAGAGGACTATCTTGATTTTGGAGAAGATGCTGCAGAGAAAGAAATATCAGCAACTTATAAAGCTAGGACTGATTTGATGGCTCTCCTTGACTCCACGGATAGCACACCAACGGGGTCGACATTTCATGGATTTACTGGAGTCGAAGTCGAGCACGGCTCCAGACACTTGTCGGTACTGAGAACACCTACTATCCAACCAGTACTGAAGACTCCGTCGATGTCACCGATTCATCTACCTACGTTACCGAGACCCATACATTTGGTATTGGCATCTACAAGCCCAGTACATTTTCAGAAAACGATGGATAGGGTAACATTGACTGGTCAGTCACTGTTATTTATATGCCCGTCTTCGCCATTTTTCACACGCCCTTCATCATCGACTCATTTTTGTGGTTTCTCGCATGCACCACCAATGGTATACCCGATGGATTATGCGGGATATGAGATCTGGAAAGCTCAACAAGAGGCAGGCCTTATGCAGCCGACACTGCAACAGGAACGGACTGTAGTTGCACAAACAAAAACTATGACAGCCCAAGCTACATCACGCTCGTCTGAGATGGAGATAAGAGGCAGCCAACGCTGTTCGAATGCACCTACGACTGTGCCCATAGGGCCCAAACCAACTACGCATCCGGTTGCGCATGGCCAGAACGTTCCAGCTGCTCCAGTAGAAATATCTGATTCAGGGGACGCAGATTCATCTGACACATCAGATACTGAAGATGAACCTACAATCCCGGAGGAACCTTTGGATCCAGAGCTCCCGCCCAATGTGCCCCCGAACACTTCGGTTTCGCCAACTGAGGAGCTAATCACATCCAAATATGTGAGATGGCAGAGGCTCTAGGCCTAGAGTTGAAACAGCCAGAGCTGGATTTAAAGGACCCAGTTTATAATATGATGGCACGGGCTAAAGTCGCCCATCCAGTATCTTTGCCTATGCTACTTGCAATAACGAAGGCAGCACAGACTGCCTGGGAAGTTTTGCAAACTTCAACAGCTACCTCACAAAAACTGGAGGGCTTGTATTGGGTGCAGGAGGAAGATAGTGTTTACCTGATGAAGCATCCGCTACCAAACTCTTTAGTTACAGAATGTGCCTCTGCAAAAGGTGGACAGCGCCAGTCTACGCCTAATGACAAGGAAGGCAGGAAGCTGGATGTGTTAGGCCGAAAGATCTATGCCACATCAAGTTTAGCCATTAAAATAGCGAACTATTCTGCCTGTTTAGCTCGATATGGCCACCACTTATGGGATGTACTTTTTCAGGACTCTGCGACAATGTTGCCAGAGGAATTTCAGGATAACTTTAGGAAAACTTATGAGAAAACAACAGTTGTTACTAGGCATCTGTTAAGCACATTCAAACATGTGGCTGAGACGGAGTCTCGGGCTATGACCATGGCAGTAACCCTGCGGCACCATGCGTGGCTTTGTTCCACAAATTACAGCAGGAGATGCGAGACAGGGTAGAACATTTATCTTTTGACGGTAAAGGGCTCTTTGCTGAAACTACGGATACAACAATGCAATCCTAGAAACAGTCTAAATTCACAGCAAAAACATGCATGGCTGCTACAGGGGGCGAACCACCACAAAATCGAACATACAGGAGGTACCAAGGACGTTCCGCATACAGACAGGAGAAGAGGGATTATAGGAGACAGTATAAGCCTTTCCAACGCAAAAGCCCTATACCCAGCAACAAAGAGGGCAGAAGCAAAGCAAAGACCAACCTAAGCAGTCTCTTTGATTGGCAGGTCCATCCACTTCAACCACTTGCGATACCTCGAACACAAGTTATAGTGCCCAAGATCCACGTCACCGGTCTTGCATATGTCAGCACATCCATCAAGCTGGCAAGCCATGCCCAAGCATGGCACAACATAACATCAGATCAGTGGGTCTTGAAGGTTATAAAGTCTGGCTATGCGATAGAGTTCAAATCTTTGCTGCCTTTTCAAGGCATAATGTATACCAGGCCGACCCAGATACTGATGGAAGAGGTGCAGGTGGTGTTGGAAAAGCAAGCAATTGTTCAAGTGAAGTGGGTGGGCAGGATGAAGGGATTTTATTCCTGGTATTTCCAAATCCCCAAGAAGGACAGGGAGATAAGAGCAATCATGGACCTGAGAAACCTGAACTGCTATGTAGACACCAGGAAGTTCCGGATGATTACACTTCAGGGTATTCTCCACCTGCTGGTTCGGGAGGAATGGGACGTGACCCTGGACTTAAAGGATGCGTACTTTCATATAGGCATACGCAAAGGACATCACAAATACCTAAGATTCACCGTAGGAGATACAGCATACCAGTATGTGGTTTTGCCATTCGGCCTGTCCACAGCACCACAGGTTTTCACCAAAGTAACGGCAGCGGTCGTGGCATATTTAAGAACACAGGGAATTGTAGTTTATCCCTTTTTGGACGACTGGCTTGTAGTCAGCGACAAAAGAGGAGAGTTACTTTTGCAAATCCAGTTTGTGCTCCGTCTCCTAGAGGATTTGGGGATCATGGTGAACTTTAAAAAATCAAAGTTGGAACCCCAAAGGCAAGTGAGTTACATAGGGGCAGAACTGGAAATGGAAGAGAAGAAGGCTTCTCTGCCAGTGTCCAGTTATGCACAAATCAAAGAGCTGATTTGCTTGTTCAAGAAACAACCGAGGCAACCAGCAGTGTTAGTCCAAAGGTTACTTGGTCTCATGGCGTCATGCAATGCAACTGTATGCAACACTCGCTTACACATGCACACGCTTCAAATGTGGTATCTCAAGAACTTCCATCCAAATCAACGACTGTCAACAGAAGTGACTTACACTACCACTGCTAGTATTGAGGTCATTGGACTGGTGGACGATTCCTGCCAACTTGAGGGTGTGTGTGCCGTTCCAACCAATCACCCCCACATGCGCTGTGACAATGGACGCCTCCCTTCGGGGCTGGGGTGTGCATTGTCAACACCATCAGATACAGGGGCAGTGGTCCGGACAACAACGAGAAAGACACATAAACTATTTGGAACTCCTTGCTGTGTTTCTAGCGCTGAAAGCATTTCAGCCACTGATACAGGGGAAAGTGGTTCAAATTCACTTGGACAACACCACTGTGATGGCGTACCTGAACAAGCAGGGAGAGACGGTATCGCAGACACTGTGCCTGTTAAGTCAACAGATCTGGAAGTGGTGCTTAGCTCGGGGTATAACCCCGACAGCATTGCATATAAAGGGGACAGACAATGTACAGGCAGATGGCCTCAGTCGGACATTGCTACACAATCAACACCACGAATGGGAGTTGGGCACAGAATATCCGAGAACCCTGTTCAACGACTGGGGCTGGCCAGATGTGGATCTGTTTGTGACTGCTGCCAACGCAAAATGTCAGACATACTGTTCGCGTGCAGGAGTTGGCAAGGATTCACTAGGAGATGCGTTTCAATTAAAGTGGACCAAAGGCCTGTTTTATCTATTTCCGCCACAACCACTGATAACGAGGGTGGTCTTGCAGATGTTAAGAGATGCCACAAGAGGCATCTTGATAACACCATGGTGGCCTAGACAACAGTGGTTCCTGACAGTGCTGCGTCTATCAGGGAAGGTATACCGAAGATTTCCAAATCGACCGGACTTATGCAGAGTTACGGCGCAATTCAAAACCCACAGTTAGAGATGCTGAAACTGACAGCATGGCTCATAGGTTATTGAAGAAGATACTATTAAATAATAGAAAGAAATCCATACATCTTAATTATGGCAGCAAGTGGAAGCATTTTAAGATGTACGCCAGACGAAAAGGATTATTTCCAAAGAAAGCTACGGTCAGGCAAGTACTGTTATATATGACAACCCTAAAGATGGAGGGCCTAGCGAATGCATCTTTGAAAGTACATTTGGCGGCAATTTCTTCGGAACATAGTGGATGGGAAGGGACTACAGTGTTTTCCCATCCAGACTGCAAGAGGTTCATTAAGGGCCTGAACAATTTGTTCTAATAAGAGTTCTGCCTTGAATGAATAACATACAACCCTCCACCAGGGCTGCAGCTGGCTAATCACCCATTCATATGAATGCAACGGATCATGATCCAGATAAACAGGTTGCTTACCTGTAACTGATGATCTGGAGGTGATCCGTCGTATTCGTAAAACCCGCCTGAACCTCCCCGCAATGAAAGGGCAGGACAGAGCTCATCAGGATCATCATAAAACAGCAACTGATGGTCTGCCAGAAACTGAGTAGGACACACTCCAACTGCAAAGGATATTGGGAGCACAATCTCATGCACGGCAGTTGGAGGCGCCACGAGGAGCTAGCTAATTGGTCCGTGAGGTCCCTGCGTAGGCGCAGAACCCATTCATATGAATACAACGGATCACCTCCAGATCATCAGTTACAGGTAAGCAATCTGTTTTTCTCTCTGTCCATAATGCTGTCCCCCTTCACTAAGTACTCAGTAGCTCTTGTTTCATGGAAACAGGGCACTACTCAGTAGTGGTCTGATCATCCAGTCACACTAAGGATGTATGTGCAGACCACATCTCAGAACCTTCCAGAGCTAATCTGTTTTGGCGGTAAACCCGCCCTGTTTTAGTGACAGAAGCGCTTACCTGCTCAATCCCTCAGTCTTTTTCCGACTGCCGCAGCAGTGACTTTGGAGAACCTTCCTTGTCACTTTTGCTCGTGAGAGACTTAAAAAACCAAAAACACACCTCGTTCTTATCACGTTTATTAGTCGTTTGTTTACTCTTCCTTTCTGTCGTCTCGGTTTTTTAACAGTTTGTTCTGCGGTTGTTTCTTTGCCTTCGGTCCACCACCATGACCCTCCCCATGTCCAGCATGGCCTGTGGCTGCTTGGATAAGCTTCAAGCTCTGCAAGACATGTTCGGCAAAGAGTCATTCCTCGGAAGGCCACATGGAGTGTTTGGCCTGCCTCGGTGAGGCGCACAATGTAGAGCACTGCAAGTTCTACCTGGCCTTCACAAGGCAAGCCTGTCTGAATCGGGCCTCACGTCTGCGAGCACTGCTCTGGGAAAGGGCCCTGAAGGCAAACTCGCTCTTAAAGGAGAAGCCCACCCAACTCCACTCTGAGGAGCACCACACTAGTTCCTCCAGCATGCAATCATCAGAGCCGTTGGATGTGCTCATGCCTGACACGATGCAACTGGTCCTGCCGATACCGAAGTCCGGCCCAGGTTCCACGGAAGTAGCCGCCTTTACTAGTGCTCTTGAACCCAAGGGGCCACTCTGCTAAGCCCCACAAAAAGAACAAGCCTGTATTAGTGCTGGGGCAAGAGCAGAAGAAAAAGAAACAAGCAACACAACCAGAAAATGACCATGGTTTCAGTGGCGACTTCCCTGATGGTTGCAGCACCCTTGGAGGAGGAGCTCCTACCTGACAATGTGCCTGACTTGGATGGAGAACACAACCCAGACTGGGAAGCTGATCCCTATCTGAATTCTGAGGAGGACCTGGAATCCCCCGAAAGAGACCACCATAGGTGTAAGGACTTTGAGGGCAGACAGGCAGTACAGTACTGGGGGAGAAGATACCATTACTCCTCAGAATACCTGTATGAGACTTCCCCTAACTGGTAATATTGACTATCATAGGCCCACGATAGAGTACATGTTGATGGAGCCCAGGCATACTACCTACCACGGATGGAGGACTTCAGCCTATCCTAGACTTGTGTGGTCTTAGCCAATATATCGCCTATGGTCATTTCCAAAAGGTGACAATCCTATCTTGCAACTCTTTCGAAATGACTGGTTTGCATCAATATTCATATGTCTATTCACCCTACCCACAGGAAATATTTACACTTCTGCAGAGAAAATAATATCTTACCATTCGGCCTCCATGGCATCACACACCTTTACAAAATGTATGGCCGTGGTGGTAGCGCATCTTCGGCAACAATCCATTCGACTGTTTCCGTACTTGGACAAGAGCTCTGTCTGCACACCACCACAACCCTACATCTTGTAAAGCAGCTGGGGTTGCAGGTAAACTGGGAAACTTACCCCCACCAGATCTATCGAATTCATCAGAGCATCCCTTGACTCTCCATCCATGTGTGTTCTTCAACGTGGTCTCTGTCTTCTACACAAATGGGCTATGCTCCCGCACAGAGACCTTGTCAGAATCTAACAAGTTCGATTCTCCTGCTTTGGACGGGATATGGGTCCCGTTATTCAGAGAATCCCTCGTATAAGTCCTTGACGATGAAGGGTTGGCAAGAGCCCCCCTCGCATTTGGAAGAGAGGGCCATGTTCCCGCTCACCTCAGCGCTCCCCGAGGGACCATATTGAACATCACGAACTGTCCCCTTCGGTGCCAGTGATACCCCAAACCACTTTGATACCGAATGCTCAAGATGACAACTTGGGCTCCCCCTCGGGGTCGATGCCTGTGGCACAAGACTCTGGAGTCCGATTATAAAAGTGAAGATAGCTCACAGGCTTTGGAGGCAGTTTATCTGGGATCGTCCCCGCTCGATGTCCAGTTGGACTCTAAACTGATCTCCCCATCTGAAGACCTAAAGCTGTATACGATGTATGTGACGTGAATGGCTTCTGCCCTGGGTGTGAATCTGGGTAACCAACAGAAGGGAGATCTAGAACTGCCGTTCAGCCTCATCGATACTGAGGCCAGGGTACAAGGTACCCTGCCCCTAAATCCAGCATTGCTGAAAGTATTAAAAGGTCACTGGAAGAAGCCAACGACGCTTTTTCAGCCCAACAAACGTCTGGAAAGTTTCTGTCGGGTGCAATTAGATGAGGATACGTCCTTTTTGAAAAATCACCTCACCCTGAATTCAATAGTCGTAGAGGCGTCCCTGCAAAGAATCAGAGGCCACAGTCAGTTGGCACCAAGTGATAAAGAGGGCAGAAAGCTCGACTCTTTTGGGAGGTGACTATACTCTGCCTCAGTGCTACATCTAAGGGTGGCAAATTACCAAGCTTATAACGCCCGATGTAATCATTTTTAATGGGAGAATGTAAGCCCATTTCTGGACCACCTCCTGTAAGATAAGAGAGATCCGGCCAAGTCATTTGTCAGAAAGGCCATTCAAGTGACCAAACAAGAACTTTATTCTGCCCAACATTCGGTGGAATGTGTGGCCATGTCGGTGGCACTAAGGAGGCATGCATGGTTTTGGTCATCAGGACTACACTATGAGGCTCAATCCATGTCTTATGCTTCACCTACTAGTAAAACACAGAGGACAGCCAAGTGGTTGCCCTACCAGTCGCAAAAGGCTCTTTCCCAGCAGCAGTCGTCTTCGGAATGGTCTTTTCATGGCACTAAGTTCCAACCGAGATACAAGTCGGGAGGCCAGCCTAGTAAGCTGTCTTTCCAAAAACAGCTCCCAAGTATCCCCCAGAAGAAGCAATGACTCAGGGTGCTACAGGACTCACCTGGCTCTATTCTTGGCAAGCTGGGACAAAGTGACTACAAACCAGTGGGTCCTCACAATCATACATCTGGGGTATGCCCTGGAGTTCTGTGGGACACGGCCGGTGTCTGGGGTTGTGGTGGCTCCTTGCACCCTGGAGTTAGAGCAGGAAGTTGTTGCCGTCCTGGAAAAGGATGCGAGTGAGTCATCAACCCCGACAGCCCCAGGTTCTACTCCTGGTATTTGCTGGTACCAAATTCAGACCAAACTCTACGTTCAGAGTTCTGCTGAGTGGAGGAAATCTCCCTCCTTGTTTGTTCTCTATGACAGGCCTTGTAAGGGTCTACAGGTATCAGTCGGGTCCATGTCTAGGTGGATTGTTTCCACAATTGAGCTTTGTTATTAGTTGGCTCATAAACAATTGTCTGCAACAGTTAAGGCACACTCTGTTAGGTCTGTGGCGGCCTCTGTGTCCTTTGATCGTGCGGTCCCGTTGTACGCTGTATGTCAGGCAGCTACTTGGGCTTCGCCCCATACATTTATTCGTCATTATACAATTGATACTAGGGCATGGAATGATGCAGTATTTGGCAGGAGTATCCTACAATCCATTTTCAGTTGATGTACTTGTTTCTGAAATAAAAAGTTCTGGCAGATTATATTTGCTTCTGTTCTTCCCTCCTCCTTGGGTGCTAGCTTGTTATGCGCCCATTTGTGTAGAAGACAGAGACCACGTTGAAGAACTACAGGTTACTTATCTGCAACTTTGGTTCTTCTAGTGGTCATCTGTACTTCTACACAAATAGGCTATGCACCTGCACAGAGACCTTGTCGGATTCTCCTGCTTTGGATAGGAAACCTGCCGCCAGCCGCTATATTCAGCTGCACCACTCCTCAACCCCTTAGTCACAGAGTCCAGCTTCAGCGAACCCCGCGGGGAGGACAGGAGGGCATGTAGAAGTACAGATGATCATTAGAAGAACCAAAGTTACAGGTGAGTAACCTGTAGTTACCTTGCCACAACGCAGGATCGGCAAAATATAAGCGATGGCACACCAGTTCATAACTTCAAAGCTCCACACGGTGTACTCTATTGAAAAACTATTGGGGTTCATGCCATTAATAATGGTTATCATTTGTCTGGCTTGTCTACAAATGTGCCCTCTATAGGCATGGTTTCTCTCTTTCTTCCATGCCCAAGTACACCCACCAAAAAAATCTTTTCATCTGGATCGTGATCCGTTACATTCATAATGAATGGGTTCTGCACTTGCACAGAGACCTCACAGATAGATTGACTAGCTCCTCACTACGCCTCCAACTGCCTAGCATGTGCTCCGTGCTTCTTTATTTTCAGCAGTTCTGGCGTGTTTTTGCTCAGTTTCTGTTAGACCACCTGTGCGTCTACACCTCATATACTTAGCTCCTTGTTGAATTCATTAAAAAAAAGTTTATACATGGTAAAAGACTCCAGACAGAATACGGATAACAGAACTCTAAGCAATTTAAACGAAAAGAAAATAAACAGAGCATTCCCCGCACTTGTCCAGAGGACGCACAACTTGGAACTGCTGGTCAATCCTCAACAATGGCATTGAAACCTGTGGCTAAAACTACTTTCAAATTCTGCACGTAATGCTGGGCGAAGCTACCAACAACGGATAGCCATGGTGCGTGCTTGCTTTGCTTAGGAGAGCACCACAACCCAGCTATGTGTAAGATATGCTGCTCATTCTCAAAACCAATGCTCAAAAACTGAGCACTTCATCTCCAAGCGGCCTTATATGATGAGGTGCTTCAGCCATCAACACTGAGACAGACATACCCGTCGAGGTCGAGCATGGGATCATGCATGGATGTGACTCCTTTGGTGGAACCTGCAACAACACAGTCTAAAGCCACCAAGGAGCAAGAGTTCAAGCGACTAGAGACGGTGGAGAAAAAACACAACCGGCACAGAAAACATAGACATTCATCCATGGAAGAGGAGGAGGACTCCCCTCCTAGGAAACAAAATAAGAAAACAGACTCCAGGAGGAGTATGCCTTTGCTGACCTACAGATGAGGTACGGGACATCTCGACATTGATGTCGAGCAGAGTGCCTTCGACATTGACAGCCCTGGGACCAATAATCACACCATTGAAGACAGTGCTGTCTTCGGTATCGACAGAATTGGAGTGCTGGAAGCCAATAGAATTATCTCCAGCAGAAACGCCACAATAGACATACCAAGCAGCAGATTATGTGGATTTTGGAGAAGAGGCGACTGGAGAGGAGTGTGTTGCTTTAGACCCCAAGATGACAACATCACTACTTGCAATCTTAGAATCCACAGACAGTACACCATCCGGCTTGACTTTCCAAGGGTTCATGAGCGGGGGTCTCAATATCGAGCATGGCGCCAATGAGGGAGCGCTCTCGGTACCGAAAACCCCATCAATGTTTCCAATAAGAACACAGTCTTCATCAATGAACCCTATACGCCTAATGCCTACGACTACAAATCCAATATGGCTAATGTCACCATTGAGACAGAAGGGTGACCGAATGGGTGTGTCAAAATCTATTTCTTTTTTTGCATGTCCAGCATCAGCCTATGCCCTGTGGAAATTGCCATCACAATATGCAGCCACGCAAGGATTAACTTCCTCTGGTATATCAGAAGGCTACGGTGTGGCCAGATCACGCATAGTTGTGGGTTTAAGCAAATCCCTACAGTGGTCTGTCCTGCTGATTACGCAGAATACCAAATTTGGAAAGTGCAACAAGAGGCTTTGCACAATATGCAGCACGCAGCATTGCATGCAACTCCCGCACCTGCTAAAGAATCTGAGACAGTACCCACGGTGGCGTCTACTGCTAGTCAAATGCTGACTCCGCCTGTGCAGCTGCAAGTGCCAGTGCGGTTTAAGAAGGCAATAAAGAAGAAAACACTATCTGACTTACCCCCAGAAGATGAGAATGAAGATGAAGGAGATAGACTACAGATTCATCGGAAACGGATTATGGAGGGGGTGATGATCCAGATCCACCAGCAGAGGCGCCACCTAAGACTTCCTTGTCGCCCTCAGAAGAGCTGAAAGCCTATCATGCACAAATAAGAGAAATGGCTGAGGCTCTGGGGTTGGAACTGAAGCAACCCAAAGTAGATCTTAAATACCCAGTTTATAATATGATGGCTAAGGCAAGGGTGATGCACCCAGTAGCACTTCCCATGCTGCCTGTGATTACAAAGGCAGCCCAGCTGGCATGAGAGGTGCTGCAAACATCTACACCGACATCAAGAAAATTAGAAAGATTGTACAGAGTACAAGAGGACAACACTTATCTGATGCGGCATCTGGTGCTGAACTCTTTAGTCGTGGAATGTGCAGCCTCTTCAAAAGCAGGGCAGTGGCATACTACTCCTTCTGAAAAGGAAGGGAGAAGAATAGATGTATCGGGGTGGAAAATATATGCCACTTCCAGCTTGGCTATAAAGTTAGTAAATTATGCTGCATGTCTGGCAAGATATGGACATCATTTATGAGAAGTACTTTTCCAGTACTCAACTACAATGACACCAGAAGTGTTTCAGAACAAGTTTGCACAGACAGGAAAAGACAACTGCTGTGACTAGACAGCTACTCAGCACTTTTAAGCATTTTGCAGAGACAGAATCAAGTTATTTGTGGTACACAAGGGGAGGTCCAAGGGGTAGCCAGTGTCAGGGCAATGGCTATCCCAGTGGATAGTCTAGCTGATAAGGTTAGTATACAAAACTCAGGGGAAAGAACCTCCAAAGGCTATTAAGGCACACTCCACAAGGGCTTATGCATCTTTGGCAACCAATCTGGCTGGAATTTCAATGGCAGAAATCTGCAAATCCACCAGCCATTTATAATGCTTTAAGCCATTGATTTGTATCTGACAAAGGAGGCCAGTTTTGGAAGGAGCATTCAGAAGCAGGTACTGCCACAATGACAAGCTCTGCTGTGCCCACCACCAATTGCGGAGCTGGCTAATCACCCATTCATTATGAATGCAATGGATCACAATCCGGATAAACATGTTGCTCACCTGTAACTTATGATCTGGAGGTGATCCATTGTATTCCTTCAATCAACAACAACAAAAGAATAACAAGGAAATCACAGGGATCATCAGCACTTGGCAGTCTGAAAGAAACTGAGCAAGAAAACACCCCAGCTGCTGAAAATAATGGAAGCATGGAGCATGTGCTAGGCAGTTAAAGCTGTAGTGAGTAGCTAGTCAATCTATCTGCAAGGTCCCTGTGCAGGTGTAGAACCAATTCATTATGAATACAACAGATCATCTCCAGATCATAAGTTATAGGTGAGCAACCTATTTTAATGCCCAGGACGGCCAGGTGCTACATCTGCTGGTGAACAAGGAGCTCCAACTTAGAAGATGGCTTGACCCTTCACATACAATCAGGATCCAGCGATTGTACATGACTTGTTTTGCCGCTGGGGCCAGCCAATGATAGATCTTTTCATGACCTGGACAGACACACACTGTTGGAGTTTTGCAGCCGCAGAGGAAGGGATCCAGCCTTGCTTGGAGATGTCTTTCTCCTGCCCTGGACTTCTGAACTCTTGTACATGTTTTCCCCACTCCCTCTCATACAGAGAGTGCTCCAGAAAATTCAAGTAGAGAACTCAGACTGCATCTTAATCGCACCCTGGTGGCCATGCCAAACATGGTTTGCAACTCTCCTGTCTCTGTCAGAAGCCCAACACTTACCACTTCCCAAACAGAAACATCTATTCGCCAGAGAACACAGAACAGTGCTCCACCTGGATATTCAGAGACTTCATCTTGCAGCATGGCAGATTCATCCGAAACAATTCTAGACCACGACATCTTGAGAGTTATTGAAGCATCCAGAAAGCCATCAACCCGAGCATCCTGTTAGGCAAAATGGAAGCATTCCACTGGTTTTGCAAATAGCAAACGTGTTTGGCCTGAAGAGGCTTCATTTGAGTGAGTTTATACCTTTTTTTTTTTTTTTTTTTTGGCAGTTAAAAAAACAATTGGGACTATGTATTGCTTCATTAAAGGTTCATTTGGCCGCCAGTACAACCTACACCTCACATACTCACGTCTTCTCAAAAGAACCCCATCGGACATTTCTTCAAGGGACTGCTTCGCCTCCCCCCACCCCAACCCAGACTAGTTTGTCCATGGGATCTGAAACTAGTACTTACCACTTTGATGCGAAAGCTGTTCAAGCCTATGGCTTCTTGCCTTCTACGATACCTTAACTTCAAGACTGCATTTATCTTAGCCATTGCTTCTGTCCAACACATATCAGAGCTCCAGGCCCTGAGATCAGATTCTCCATTCCTCTCATTTCAGCAGAATAAGGTGCTCCTCTGTCTGGATGTTGTGTATTTACCTAAAGTGGTATCTCAGTATCATGTTTCCCAAGACACTTACTTACCAGTCTTCTTTCTGAATCCATCCTCCGACTAGATCACACCTGACACAACTTAGATGTCAAGCGCACCATATCTTTCTGCTTATATTTGATGGGTGTTCTGCCAGACAATGGTGCTCTTTGTATGCTATGCTGGCCCTAATAAAGGCAAACAAGTCTTTTGCGAATGCCTCTCAGTCTGGATCAGCTCTATGATCAGACTGGCGTACATACTGGCCAATCGGGAAGCACTGAAAACTATCTGTGCTCATTCTACTAGAGCCATGGCAGCTTCCACAGCCTGCCTCCAAGGCATGCTACTGGATGACATCTTCAAGGCAACGATGTGGAGCAGGCCACTTTCACTTTGCTCTCGACACTTGATCCTGGGCCCACTCTCCATTTGGAGCAGCAGTCTTAGACACAGTCCTGCAGTAGGAGACGGATGCTCGCTTACCCACCAACCAGGTTAGTAAATTTCTAGCCTGCTTGGTGTGACTGGACAATCAGGCCGCTACTGAGAAAGTCAGGTAACTAGTTCTTGTAGTGGTCCATTGTCGATTCACCCAACCCTCCCTTCTTCCCGCTGCAGCATTCACCATAATATTTAGGTGCTATGCAACGGTCAAGGGCTGAGGGATTGAGCAGGTAAGTGCTTCTGTTACTAAAAGGGGGCAGGGTTACCGCCAAAACAGGTTAGTTCTGGAAGGTTCCAAGATGTGGCCTGCATGTTCACAGACTTACTTAGTGTAAATGGACCACTATGGGAACTAATGTTACAGGTAAATAACCTGACTTTATGCAGTCCTCTTAGGATAGCTTTGTGTAAATATAGAGCTATATGAGCCTGATTATAGGCTTCCTAATAATATATGAAGCTGCCTTGCACTAAATAGAGAGCTTTGATCAATCTAGTCAAGTATTATTGTCATGACTCCTATCAGCCAGATGAGAAGGGGGGAATTCACTGGAGTTGAATTATTGTCTGTAAGGGATTCACAGTAGGCTGTCACCATGCGCTTTATTTCGATGTAGGAAAACCCAGTCTACATATAAGATTCCCGAGGGGGTAAAGTTGCAAAACCCTCCCCAAAAGGGTTAAGCAATCCTAGGCCTCCAAAGGTGTGTGACTAAGGCAGACCCAAATTAAAGAGTAGCACGCTTCACGAACAAGGGTTTATTATTACATTAAAAGAAAAACAAGATTATGCAATAAGATGAATTGTCTCTTCATAAAGAGGACTGTGTGAGAGTGATAGTTTCCATTAACTGGGCAACTCAGATTCCAAGCAATACAGAAAAGAAAAATATAAGTTCCATTACATGTCTAACTGAACTGGTCCTAACTTTTGACTGGCTGCGGCCTTCCCATTTCCCCAGCAGCTCTTAGCTCGCTGCTTCCTCAGGGCCATCCTGGGACAGATCTAACTAAGAGAACAAAGCTTTCTCTTCTTCAGTAGGTGGCTGTGTGGGCAGTTCCCGTCCGGTCCTCAGGATTGGTCCTTCCATTTTGAATTTCTCAAGCTTTTTCCCTTATTAGGAAAGGCCTAGCCTGCTTGCATTTGCTCTGAGTGAGATCTAGTCCTCCCCCAAAGCCCTACTATCACTACAATTGTCTATCCTGTTCTGACTGGCAGCAGTTCTCCAAGACCTTGGTTAGAGATTTTAGCCAGCATTTTGAACTGGCGATGGCAAGGAATTTAACCTCTGGCCTTCTGCATTCAAAGCCTATAGATAGTGAGCTAAATGGGCCCTTGGTCTAATCCAGCAGGGCTCTTAGTGCAACAGTGTAGCCAAACAATATTATTTGCACTCATGTGATCTCCTTGAATCAATGTTTATTCTCCATAAGTAGCTAATTGTAGGGCTGGTGTTGCAGTTTTAATGAAGGACAAATATTTTCCTTCTAGTATCATAATGCAAAAGATGCCCTTCTAAAAAAGTCATTTCAGTAACATTAAAACCAACATCATGAGGTACTAGTATCCTTGGACACAAATCAAGGATTTGTGTTTAAGTAATAAACTTTTCTAAGCTTACTTTTTATATTGAATTTGTAGGTACCAGATTATGTCACAGTTATCAAGCAACCAATGGATCTTTCAACTGTTATTTCAAAAATTGATCTTCACCAATATCTGTCCGCCAAAGACTATTTGAAAGATATTGATCTGATCTGTAGCAATGCATTAGAGTATAATCCGGACAGAGATCCTGCAGGTCAGTACATGCTATATGGCAACACTTACAATATGATCTGTATTGTAATCCTGAATCTGGAATGTAAAATGAGGTAATGTTTTTAAAAGCCATTCTTTTGTACATAACTCACATTTATTTTCTTACCATTAACATTTATTTAGATAAATGACAGTATTGCATGAGGGAGCCTAAAAGTTAATGTAAATTTTTATTGAACTGCCGATTTAGCTGCTACAAAGTACTTTCTTGGGTGTTTGTAGATCGTCTCATCAGACACCGAGCCTGTTCTCTCAGAGATACAGCATATGCAATAATTAAGGAGGAAATGGATGAAGACTTTGAACAACTTTGTGAGGAAATTCAAGAGTCTCGCAAAAAAAGAGGTGTGCATGTAATTCATCTATAGTATGTTATAAAAATAACGTGGCTGAGTTCCAAAGGATTATGCCCATCTTTTGTGTTTGTATAAAGGAATTGCCAATTGCCCCTGCCTGCTTCAATTCTTTGTCAAATTTAACTCCACCAGGCCCTCAGCCTTCACTCCTTCCGACTTCTGCAATGTTTGGTTAAAAGATAATATTAGTACCTTGTTTCTTTTAAAGGTTGCAGTTCCTCAAAATATGCTCCATCTTACTATTATGTAATGCCAAAACAGAATACCACATTGGAGCATAAGAAAATGGATTCTGAATGTACTGAGAAGCTGAAAATGCCCCCAGTTCCTCTGGATTCTAGCTCTCCTTCCCTCTCTAGTGGTAAGCACTGCTTTGTTATGATTTATCTCTTGGTTTATTTTATGCATTTACAGTTTTTCTGACGCAGCAAGCCATAAACACAATTCTATTTGTTTAATAAGATAATATGTAAACCGTCCAGAGACGTAAGTTTGGGGCAGTATAAACATGTTAAATAAATAAAAAATAATGAGAAGCAACACACAATTGGGGTTCGTGTAAGGATAAATAGGATAACCTGGGGTAAGTCAGTTTGTATCCACAACTAGCTTTAACTTAACAGCTTCTTGAAAGGTGTCTTGCCTTGTACACTGTTTTTCTTCAATTTAAAATATTTCCTGTGACAACAACTTTCTGTAGCCTTATCAAAGAGGAAACTCCGAAGAAAAAGTAGATGGTGCCTGGGTAACCTAGCAAAGCGGAAGAAGATTTCTCACTTCAATAAAGAGAACAAAGCTCCAGGGGAAGAACAAGATGAAGCTGAAAGTGATGGGGAAGAGTGTCTAGAAAATAATGACTCTAGCATGGAGCAAACTGAAGTTGAGATAACTCAGAATTCATTGGAAGAAGCTGAAATTACTCTTCCAGTGCAGCACACAAATGGATGTGAAAATAAATCTGATACAGAAAATGAGAAGCAGCAAGCTGTTGGTAACATAACCAAATGTAGGTCTGAGAAAAGCAACAAGGACACTGAATGTTCAGAACAAAGCAAAGGATGCAGTGGAGACCTACTGGAACCCTCATTGGATAAGGACACTAATAGTAAGTAGAAAGTTCATTTGTTGACATGTCTTGAACCTCTGGGCAAAGAAGCATTTGTTTTGTTATGCATAGTTTCCTTCAGTTGCTTTAATATCACCCAGCCGCCGCCTCCTACTACTACATATTGCAACAATAACACTTTTCTTTCTAGTTTTCCACATAACCAGCATTATATAAAACAAGACTAATGATTGATGATCATAGGCTGGTTTGACCATATGTCCAACTGGCCCTGCCATTGTGCAATAACAGGTGTGAGTGTGCATGTTCTGCTCCCCTCCTGGTACTTCACATAATTGCGTGAGAGCACACACTCTTTAAATACTGCTTTAATTTATACTACTTAAATTACACTCATGCAATTACATGACTATAGAACAACACACTGGGGGGGGGGAGTGTGTGCGCACAGACACTCATCACAAGTGATGGAATGGGCTGGTTGGGCATATTATCCAATCAAATTCATGTATATACTCTATATAGCTTTTGCACACTGAACAGGACTGTGATTAAGATTTATCTACCTTTGTGGATTTCAGCCTTAGTTTTGTATTGTACCGCTTCCCACTCACTACCTGATAATAAATCCCTCTGTAGTCACTGGGAGTTGCTTCCAAGAAAATGTGCATAGAACTAGAGCTTTTATATGAAAGCAGTGATCTGCAGATTTTCTGGAGAAGTCTTGCTGCCTGTGACTCAAAAGTACTTCTATGGCCTAAAATCTTAGAACTCAATGCTTTTTAAAAAGTATACATAATATATGTTCAAACAATACAAAATGTGGGAATTACTTTTATTGAAATACTTACAAATTTTTGATAAAGCAGTTCTATAACCTGCATGTTAGTTACATTATTTTAATTTTTTTAAATAAATGAAGGCATTGAAAATTGTTAGTATGTTAAGCACACTCAAGTGCTGCATTTCTGTTTGCTATATTTATGTACATTCTTTCTAGGGATAGATGCTGGAAGAAATGAGTTGCAACTTTTGAAGCTGTCTAATTTTGACTGGGGCTTTATCTGTTCATAATGTTGAGAGTTTATTTGCCCTCTTTTTTTGAACAGTAATAGTGTTAACTCAGCAGTAATACTGCGTTTCATTCTAGCTTTTCCTTTTAAAAATATACTCTAGATGTATGTGTGCTTCGCATGACACGTGCTAGACGGTCCCAAGTGGAACAGCAACATCTCATCAGTGTTGAGAAAGCTATGGAGATTCTCTCGGAGCAAACACCACCACTCATTGTAGACTATGAAAAGCTTAATGTATGTACCTGGTCTCTTTCTCTAGAATTGTGAAGTAATAAGAGATTGAAATAAATGAAAAAGCATCCTAATTTTTAGGATATATGTGACTACTGATGCCATGGGTGCATGCCATTTCACTAGTACAAAACTGCTAAAATTGGCAGAAATACCCTTCTGTATTTAAGTTAACTTATTTCAGTGATCTCCTTCTAGTAGTACTCTATTGCTGAGTTCAGGATTCCCTGCCTTCATTATATGGTAGCTTAAATATGGATTATGCTATACATTTTCTGTGCAAAGACACTGCTAGTCTAATGAAGTGAAATGTATGTGCATTCACAACAAAGTGTTCCTTGGTTGTCCCACACTAAGCTCCCAGTAAACACGAGCTGGGTGGGGTGGAGTGTGAATTAATAATAATTATTATTATTATTATTATTATTTTATTATTGAGTGAGGCACTAAATTGGCGTGGTTGTGGGGCTTGTGTGCTCTGAGGAAGGTGAGAGCTATGCCAGAGGTCCAACCATACTGGACAGGTCTCACCGGAGGAGCCAGACAAAGAGTGCCTCTCCAATCAACAATATGGTGAGACATAACTTTAATAAATCTATACCGGATCGGTCATCGCCCGGGTCAACAAGGACCGCACCAGGTGCTATAGTCCCTGGACATCTGGTGGCAAGTGGGCAACAGGACTCAGGATCTTCAGTTGAGCAACCAGGGCTGAAGACAGCAAAGTTACTGGAAGAAACATCGCTTAACCGAAAAAAAATACCATATTTTACGGAGTATAAGACGCACTTTTTTCCTTGAAAAACAACCGCCCAAATTCAGGTGCGTCTTGTACTCCGGGGAGAAGTTGGAAGTTGGGCTTGTCGGGGAAGCGGGGGGGAGGGGAAGGGCAAGCAGGGAGGATTCACTTCCCACCTCCCTTCCTCTCTCGCTGGGGCCTGCCAGGAGCGTCCTAGTCAGCCCGCCCGCTGCCCCCCTCCCCAGGCTCCCTCCGGTTGCCACTCCGATGCTTCTGCAGTGAGGGAGGCTGCTGCCCGCCGGCGGCTGTGATGAACAACAACCAGCGGCTGCCGCCGCCGCGGGTCACCAACGTGGGCTCGCTGCTGCTCACCCCGCAAGAGAACGAAAGCAAGAGGACAGAGCGGGGCGCGGTGGAAGGGCTTGGAGGGGAGATGGAGGCGAGGGGAGAAGGAAAGCTCAGAGAGGGAAAGCTCTCAAAAACTGGATTAAATTTAAGGTGCGTCGAATAGTCCGTAGCGTCTTATAGTCCGTAAAATACGGTACGAAAAATGCCAACAAGGAAATAATGATCTGCTATTACAAGTCTAGTCCAACTAGAAGAGGTTATTTAAAAAGAATGTACCAGATTTGGAAAGAGAAGCATCCAGATACAGAAATAACAGAACAAAGGCTAGCAGACCAGAGAAGATTCATAATAAGAAATAAAGTATTCACAGGAGTTGAGCTGGAAGAATTGCAAAGAGCAACACAGGCTCAAAATATGGAAGAAGAATTACCACCAATTGAAGAAGTTGCTCAGGCGCAGGTGGAGGAGGTGTTGGAAATCGAGGATGCCCCTGTTACTGAACTGTTTCAAAATCAAAACCAGGCAACCACCCCTTTGCCTTCACCTCAAAAACCCAAATGCCATTTAACAGAAAAGCAACAAGAACTAAAGCAAAAAATAACTGAGCACATGAACCAAACAACCACCAGGGTTCGACTTCCAGCTCTAAAAACAGTTGCCAAAAAACAACTCGCTCAGGCATTAAAAGATGTCAATGCTGCACTTGCAGAGATAACAACCAAGAATTTGCAAGAAACAAACCAACTAATGTACAGTGCAGCAACAATAACAACACAAGAGCTCAGATATAAGATCAGTGGACCTGTAAAAAAAGAAAGCAGTACATCACCTAAATGGAAGATTAGATTAGAAAATAAAATCTCCAGGCTTAGATCAGATGCTAGTAAATTGAAAGATATGAAAGACAAGAAGCTGAAGAATCAAAACACCAAACAGTATCTGATCCAAAAATACCACCTAGATTCAAGGAAAATTAGAGAAGTCCTGGAAATAATAAAGCAGGAAATAACAGCAGTGTCAAAGAAGATTAGCAGGTATGAAGCCAGAATTACACAACACAGGCAGAATCTCCAATTCCAGTCGAATCAGATGTAGTACATCCCATCCCAGATGGCCACATGCACCAACAGAGAAATGCACCAACAGAGAAAAGAATGCTGGTACACAGTGCTTCTTGTTGGAGTTATGGAGACCAGCAAGACCCACCCAATAGCTTTGAGGATCTAGTGTAACTGAAGTACAAAGGCTGCAGAACAGAGTCTCTCACAGAAAGGGATTGTAATGTGGAGACTGCCCATCTACACTTCTTATTGCAGTCTCTCCATCACTTATGTCCCTCCATACCATCTCTACTCCTACTCTCTTTGCCACTTCCTCGTGCAACATCTTCACATTTCTCTGTATAGTCATTCACACAAAAACATGTACAAGTGTACAGACCTCTGTACAACATGATGTCTGAATAGGGCTATTTTCTGTTCTTAATTAGTACAGAATGAATTATTTAGAATCCTTCAGTAAGGTATGTATAGATGTTCTATAAACTTAAGCATTGTGGTATTTGTTTGTAACTTTGTATTCTTAAAATTTCTTCATTCCCAGATATTATTGAACATTGTTGTTGAAAAAACTAGAAACTACACTATATTTCAGTTGGAAAAACTATATGCCTTGCTTAGCCAATGTATTTATAGACATCGCAGGGACTATGACAAAACCAAACTAATCCAGGTATGGTATTTTACACACAGGTATGTTCTTGTGGATATTCAGAACTATGCATTCCAGTGTATTACTGGTTCACCCTCATAGTGGTCATCGGGTTTTTGGATTTTTATTGTTTGTTTCGATTCACTTCCCTGCAGCCTGTCTTAACTAAATTGCCCTTTTTAGAATGCAGACTGAGATTAAACTATACGTATCACAAATATATTGGTACACATGACACTATATTGCCATTCTCCCTCAGTGGGGAAATGTATCCAATGATGCTGGGTTGCTCCTCCCACCTGCTCTGAGACGGGGCCAATCAAAGGACGGCTTTGCCGAGGAACGGGTGCAGCTATTCCTCTAGCCCCCAGTTTTTGCCCCCTCTCACTCTGGTTCAGTGCATATATTTTGAGTTCAGTGTCTTAGCTAGGGGGTGACTATTCCTCAGAGCCCAGGAATATTGTGCCCCTGGTCTGCTACAGTGTGTCACAGCTCTGTCAACATGGGAGTCAGCAAGAGAGAGGGAGATCTCTCCCCCCAATGATTCTACCACAGCCTCCATATGCTGGGTGCAACTGATGGCAGCAATTCTTCCCACCACCAAAAGCCACCCTAAAAAGGACAAAGCCAGGGAGGTGAGTAAAACGGCTTGCAAGGCCACACGGAGTGCTAGGGCCCTGAAGGAGCCAGTCCATAGCCCGAATCCCCCAATTGCACTGACCCCTACACATGGTTCCAGGGATGAGATGGCACAATAGACAAGCAGGGAGGGCCAGGGGGCATGGCATAGGCTGGGTTTCCACCTAGCAGACAGACCAAGCGTCCCAGGATGCAGCCCCTTGCTGCAGACAGCAATAGGAGTCCCAAGTGCACCTGTTCATCCTGTACTCCACTGACAGGAGGAAGAGTAGGCAGACAGAGAAGAGGAGGTTATCATCTGCATAAAGATGCTCCTCTGACACTTGGTTGCAGAGAAGCTGCAAAAAGAGCTTTTCCCTCTGGTTTTCACCAATGCTGCAGTATTTGCCAATCGTTCCTGTTTTCACTCTGGCTGACATTAAGGACAGTAGGGGCCGCTCCACCCCTAGACCTGACTTGGGCAATTCCTATCCCCAGCATTCTTAATTGTTCCAGGCTTGAGGCTGATCTTCCTGTCCTCTCCTCTAATGGCTCATCCATACCTAATCCAGCAAGTCCCACTGAAGACTCGGGTGACTTAGATAAGGAAGACCATTCATGATCTCCATTATTGGGATTATTCCTTGGGCTCACTTTCATTCCTGGACTTTGCAATGGATGCTACTGCTGTGGCAGGAAAAGATCACGGCATGTTCTCACCAGTGGGTAACACTTCCCAAGAAGGTCTTGTCATCCCTCTCATGGTGGACCTCTCCAGCCACCCTGAAAAAAACTTGATTCCTCCCAGTCCCTCAGATTCAAGTCACCACAGATGCCAGCCTAATGGGCTGGGGAGCCCATTGCCATCATCACCCGGTCCAGGGTTAGTGGTTGGATCTGAAAAACATTACTGCATCAATTGGCTGCAGCTCTGGGCGGTATGTTATGCCTTATTCAAGTTGCTGCCAATTGTCCAAGATCAACATGTGCTGGTTTTGACTGACAATACCACAGTCAAGGTGCCCATCTGCAGGCAAGGTGGCACAAGATCCTGATCTCTAATGAAAGACGCAGAGCTGCTCCTGTTGTGGGTGAATCCAACCTTCAGTCCCTAACAGCGGAACATATAAGAGGGGAGCTAAACATAGTAGCAGACTGTCTAAGCCACTCCCAAGTGGACCAGGTGGAGTGGTGTCTCAGCTCCCTGGCATTCAATCAGATTGTTCATAAGTTTGGTGTCCCCGTCATAGACCTCTTTGTGAAGCCAGACAATGCCAAATGCTCCCACTTTCTATTCAGGTAGGAGTTGAATGGGGCTGAGGATGTGGATGCCCTCAAAAGGCCTGGTATATGCTTTCCCCCCATATCCATCATCCCTCAAACCATTTGAAGGGTTCATATGTTACAGGCATAGGTCAGCTTAATTGCTCCCCATTGGCCTTGCAGGCCCTGGTTTTTGCACCTGATGGAGCTTTCAACGGTAGCTTCTCTGGATCTGGGGTCAGATACTCCTCTCCTGCACCAAGGCCCAGTGTTCCTACTCAGAGCTGGAGTGGATGAAATTATTCACTTGAAGTCTGAGGGGAGGTCCCTAGAGACCTGCAGTTACTCTATAGAGGTCATTAATACCTTACTGGCATCATGCAGACCCTCCACTAATAAAATATACCAGTCTACCTGGAGGGCATTTTCAAAATGGTGCAATTTACAATTTTTCACCTTCTAGCTTTTCTTCAAAAAGGGATAGACAGTGGCCTTCACTCCAATATCTTAAATGGTAGGTGGCTGCTATAACTTCAGTTCTGGATGCAAAGGGTATCTCATCTCTAGCAAGACATCATTACACGAAGAGGAGAGACAGCGTGGTGTAGTGGTTAGAGTGCTGGACTAGGACTGGGGAGACCCGAGTTCAAATCCCCATTCAGCCATGAAAACTAGCTGGGTGACCCTGGGCCAGTCACTTCTCTGTCAGCCTAACCTACTTCACAGGGTTGTTGTGAAAGAGAAACTCAAGTATGTAGTACACCGCTCTGGGCTCCTTGAAGGAGGAGCGGGATATAAATGTAGTAGTAATAATAATAAGTAGTAGTCCTGGAAATAATAAAGCAGCAAATAACAGCAGTGTCAAAGAAGATTAGCAGATATGAAGCCAGAATTACACAACACAGGCAGAATCTCCAATTCCAGTCGAACCAGAGACGTTTCTACCAAAGCATAGAAGGAGAAAATGCAAGAACCCTAGAAACACCAAATAAAGAAGAAACAGTGCAATTCTGGGGGAAATTATGAGACAATCCAATAGATTATAATAAAAAAGCAGGCTGGATGAAAGAGGTCGAAAAATGTAACCAACAAATGCAAGATCTAATAACAACACCAGAATTAATAAGTGAAAGAGCAAAGAAAATTAAAAATTGGATTGCGCCAGGCGACTATGAACTGCATGGCTTTTGGCTTAAACACCCAACAAGCCTTCATAAACAACTATCAAAACAGTTCAATCACATTTTGCAAGGAGGTGATATTGAACAATGGCTAACAACTGGGAAAACTCATCTCATCATGAAAGACCCAGCAAAAGGTGCAGTTCCAAGTCATTATAGACCGATCACCTGCCTGCCAACCATGTTCAAATTATTAACTGGAATAATAGCAGATGAAGTGATGCAACACTTATTAACTAACAAACAGCTTCCAGTTGAACAGAAAGGAAATTGCCCGAACACCAGAGGCACAAAAGACCAGCTGCTGATTGACAAAATGATTTTAGAAAATTGCAAGAGAAGAAAAACCAATCTAAGTGTTGCATGGATTGACTACAAGAAAGCCTTCGATTCATTGCCTCACACATGGATACTAAAATGTTTAGAAACAACTGGTGTCAGCAAAAACATTTAGATATTTATAAAAAAAGCAATGAGCATGTGTAGTACACAGTTAACAATCAACGGCGAGACACTTGGACAGGTTAGCATTAGAAGAGGCATTTTCCAAGGGGACTCACTATCCCCTCTATTGTTTGTAATCGCCATGACCCCACTTTCACAAATACTAAACAAAACAGGCCTTGGATACCAAACATCTAAAACATCAAGTCAAATCAACCATCTGCTGTACATGGACGATCTGAAGTTGTATGGAAAGTCCCAGTCAGAAATCGAATCACTGCTAAACACTGTCCGTATATGCAGTAGTGATATAGCAATGGAGTTTGGACTAGACAAGTGTGCTGCATTAATAATGAAAAGAGGAAAAATAACAAAAACAGAAGGAATAGAACTACCCAATGGAAGCAACATCAAGAACCTGGAAGAGAAAGAACATTACAAATACTTGGGCATTCTCCAGACTGATAACATTGCACACACTGAAGTTAAAAGAAAAATTGGAAGTGAATACATCAGGAGGGTTAGAAAAATCCTCAAGTCCAAACTCAATGGTGGGAACACCATACAAGCCATAAACACCTGGGCTACACCTGTTATCAGATACACTGCAAGAATAGTAGAGTGGACCCAGGCAGAGTTAGAGACGCTAGATCGCAAGACCAGGAAAATCATGACCATCAATCATGCTCTGCACCCCCACAGTGATGTAGATAGGCTATACCTCCCTCGCAGCTCAGGTGGAAGAGGAATGCTGCAAGTCCATCAAACAGTAGAGGAGAAGAAAAGAGGCCTTGAAGAATATACAAGGGACAGTGAAGAAGGTGTACTTCAAATGGTCAATAACGAGAAACTATTCAACACCAATGAAAGAAAGCAGGCCTACAAGAAAGAACAAGTCAGAGCAGAAAAATGGAGAAATAAGTCCCTGCATGGTCAATATTTGCACAATATAAGTGGAAAATCAGACATCACCAAGACCTGGCAATGGCTTAAGAATGGCAACTTGAAGAAAGAAACAGAGGGTTTAATACTGGCTGCACAAGAACAGGCACTAAGAACAAATGCAATAAAAGCAAATCGAAAAGTCAACAACAAACAGCAAGTGCAGCCTTTGAAAAGAAGCAGATGAAACAGTGGACCACCTAATCAGCTGTTGTAAAAAGATCGAACAGACTGACTACAAACAAAGGCATGACAAGGTAGCAGGGATGATACACTGGAACATCTGCAAAAAATACAAGCTACCTGTAGCCAAAAATTGGTGGGACCATAAAATTGAAAAAATCGAAGAAAATGAAGATGTAAAAATATTATGGGACTTCCGACTACAAACAGACAAACATCTGCCACACAATACACCAGATATAACTGTAGTCGAGAAGAAAGAAAAACAAGTCAAAATAATCGACATAGCAATACCAGGGGATAGAAGAATAAAAGAAATATAAAAAATCACCAAATACAAAGATCTACAAATTGAAAATGAAAGGCTGTGGCAGAAAAAGACCAAAATAATCCCAGTGGTAATTGGCGCCCTGGGTGCACTTCCAAAAGACCTTGAAGCGCACCTCAACATCATAGGGTCCACAGAAATCACCATCAGCCAATTACAAAAAGCAGCTTTACTGGGAACAGCCTATATTCTGTGACGATATCTATAACAACAACATTGACAATAAAATTCAGCCATCCCAGGTCCTTGGGAAGGACTCGATGTCTAGATAAAACAAACCAGTCAATAACAGCTGTCTGTGTAAATAAATAAATAATAATAAAACGGGTCTCTTGTCCACCCACAGGTTTCGACTTGAGATCTCCACATAATCCTCACAACCCTCACTAAAGCTCCCTTCAAGCCCCTCAGGTCGATTTCCCTTCAGTTCCTGTCCTTGAAGGTTCTCTTTCTCATTGCCATTACCTCTGCATGTAGGGTTTTGGAACTGGGGGCTCTTTCTACACATAAGGAGCTGTTTGATATTGCCTGATTATGTCCTACAGTTGGATCCTACCTTTGTCCCTATGGTCAATTCCTTATTTCTCAGATCATAGGAACTCATGTTGCCTTCCTTTTGCTCTAATCCCAGTTCATCTAAAGAAAAGGAATGACATATTTTGGACGTGTGTAGAGCTGTTAAGATTTATCTCCATCACACTAAGAGTATTGGAGTTAGAGTTATTCTTCATTTAGTTTTGTGACAATTCTCTGGTGTACAAGGTGTCTAAATCTACCCTTGCTAGGTGGATTTGTTGGTGTATAGACTTGGCCTATGCATCTAAGGGTCTCCCTTCTCCTAGGTGTGTTCCAGCCCACTCTACGAGGAGTTCAGCTACTTCCACTGCCCTGTCCACCCTGGCGTCTTGGCTTACAAGGCCTCCACTTGGACATCCTTGTCTTGTTTCAGGAGGTGCTACAAAACCCTGAGTTGGGCATCAGCTGATTCCTCGTTTGGGAGATGAGTATTGCAGCAAGTGGTTCAACATTAAGACCAGACTCTCTCTCTCTCCCCCCCCCCCCCCGATCACTTGTAGGGGCTCTGGTATGTCCCGGTATCATCGGATACACTCTCCCACTGAGGGAGAATGAATAGCTGGCGCTTACCTGAAAGGTCATTCTCCTCAGTGGTAGGGAGTGTATCCTTCCCACCCGCGTTTCATCTGTTCTTGGTTTCCTTTCTGTCCTTTCCTATTGGACAATTTCCATTCTGTGATGGACCATTTCCCCCGGGGCCTACATTAGTGATATGTATTATTCCTTGAGGGTCCTCCCTTTTTCGCTCATGTTTGTGGTTATGTTTTTTTTATCGATGTGTTCATATCATTTAAGTGCATTGTTCATTGGCACCAGAGCAATACTACTTCTACGACTTCAAACTGTAGACTAGGGGGATAGCTCTTCCCATGTTAACAGGCAAAGTCGTTCTTTGATTGACCCGGTCTCTGAGCAGGTGGGAGGAGCAACCCAACATCTTTGGATACACTCCCTACCACTGAGGAAAATGACCTTTCAGGTAAGTGCTAATGATTCATTTTCTCAAGAAGCCATTGTCCTATCTTGACTGTTGGCACAGATATTTGGCAGTCTGTACTGCACTCCTGAGGTTAACCTAAATTTGCCTGCACCTAGAAACATGACCACCATCAAGAGATGGAACAATTTCTGAGCCCTTCTACTTCCTGTATTGGAAGCATAACCTGTGTCCCTGTGTGTTGTGTTGTTACTTCATAATAATTAGGTTGTTGTAAAATATTAATGGACATGGTACAGTTTTTAATTAGATTCTCTTCAGTAATTTTTATTTGATTTACTTATTTTATTAATATACTGCCCAAAATCTGTTTCTCTGGGTGGTGTACAGTAAAGACAACTAATTTTTCATTTGCATGATCCCCACAGCATGCTAAAATCATCTGAGGTGGTCCATCTTCAGTTACCACCAACACGTCTGGTGGAGACTCAGAGATGGGCCTTCTCTGTAGTTGCTCCTGGGCTGTGGAATGCACTCCCGGCAAAAATCTGTAATCTGAGTTCATTATTGGCTCTTCAGGAAAGCCCTTAAAACCTATCTGTTTGGCCTGGCCTTCCAGGATTTTTAAATTGCTTTTAAACTGTAAATATTTGGCCTGGTTTTCCATGGTTTAAAAGAGTGTTTTAATTGTTAACTAGCCAACCCGCACAGAGCATCTGTGTGCTATTTGGGGCCGGCTTTTCTCCCCTCCCTCCTGCCCCACTCCCTCTTTCCCACTCACTCACCCCCTTTCCAGTCTCTCCGCTGCTTCCTGGGCTTTGCCGCCGCCACCACCTCTCCCTTACCTGGGAAGGCCTGGCCATGCCGTCCCGCTCCTGTTTCCAGTGGCCAGGCCAGGCTTTGCCGCCGCCTCCCCCTTACCCAGGACTGCCAGCCTGCTGTGCCGCCGCCGCCTCCCACACCCTGTGGACAGGCCGGGCTTTGCCTCCTCCTCCTGCCGCCGCCCAGCCGAGGCTGCCTCCTCAGGCCGTTTTGCAGCCTGCTGCCATTTCTCCCCCCCCCCCCCGCCGAACTCTCGCCCAATGCAAGGAACTCTCACAAGAGTTCCTCCCCCAAATCCAGGAGGACATGCATGCCGGCTAAGAGAATTAAATATATAGATGGCTTTATGTTTTTACAGTTTCCGATTTTAACTGTTAATTGATTTTAGTAGTTTTTATTTTAATATACTGCCCTGAGCCACCTTTGGAAGGGCAATAACGAAATTAAATAAATAATAAAAATAAATAATAAATTAAACAAAATTAAAATGATTAAAGCATTACAATGCAGCATTAAAATCATGTTTGAGAATTGGTACAGATGGCAATCTTAATTCAGACTTAAGCCATGGTGCATTCAGATTTTTTTAAATTGCCATTTTCCAAAGCAAAAAAATCTATTTAGGGCACAGTTAGTGAATGCTAGCTGACATCCTAACTACCACAGTGGGCATGGAACGGAATGCTCTGTCTGCTGCAGAAACCTTCCCTAGAAAGGCAGTACTCAGGAACATACTTTTGGGTGGCCTCCATCTGTCCTTCCCCCGGAAGCGTTCTGTGCCACTCAGAAATATTTTCCTGAGGGCTGTGTGGCTCTCAAAGACATATTTATGCAAGATCAGAGCACTTTGAAGAGAAGGAAAGAGCCCTAAAATTTGCTTTGCCTGCTACGCACTGTACCATGCACAGCTAGGGTAAGTTTCCACACTCACTGTGTGGTAGTTAAGATGTCAGTCACTGGATTTTAGTAAAAGATTTTTCTGGAACCTTGCTGTTGTCTTTTTGCCCTCCAAATGTGGGTTTCTGGACATATGGTTGTGCATGGTGGTCAGGATTTTAAGTTTCATTCAGTTTTGGCTCTTTGAGTGGAAATACATGAACTGAAGCTGCTTTCTCTACTGAAATTCTACAGTGCAGATTTGCAAACATAATCTCATCTGAACAATAAAATCTGATAATGATATTTTAGCAAAAACGTCTTTTAAAATGTTTTATTCTTTTTTCACTGGCACCTTTTTTTCCCCATTTGCAGGAAATGATGAGAGAAGTTGTTACCTTCAATTAATTCCATTCACGTACTCTTCCAGTTTGAAATGTGTTATTGGCAATTAATTTGAGACTGAATATTATTGGTGTACAATAAATAGATTTAATTAAATCTTATGTCCTTGATTCTGCTCATGAGTGTAGGCACCATAGCATCTTGGTGAAATGGGGAGCTTGAATGAAAGAGCAAGTGGTTAGCTAATGTGCCTAGCAGTCACAAGCGTATTTGGTTTTTTCCTTTAAGATTATTTTATGATTTGGACGCTGATTTTAAAAATTCTGGTTCTATGGGGTTTTCAGTGAGGCTTTAAAAATAAATATGCATTACACCAAATTTTCTCTGTAAATTGAAAAACATGCTAATTTATCTCAACATATTATTTTTCAAATCATGTACATATGTTGAAGCTCTATTTTAAAAAGCCAGTATCTTAACATTTCTCACAGTTTTTAACAAGGGCAGAATACTCTAGTATTCCCGTTTTTCAAGTTCCCAGCAATATCTAGGTTATTTTTATCACTGTACTCATTCTTTTAGTGTTAATACAACTTGTATTATCTCTTCAGTGCTCTAAATGTTATGTAATATATAAATGTTACATGTTAATAAAGAAAATAAATTTCTGTATTCTTAACATAGTTGGATGTTATTTTTTTCTTTTTAAGTCATATTACCTGTATATTTAGTTGAATGTAACTTACCTGAGTAGAGATACCACACTACCAGTGCATATGTTCTTGTGCTTATTTTGGAGTTGTAAATACTGAACATTAATGCCTCGGGTAATGAAATTGACTTGGAAACCATGATACTTGAGAATAATTTTGAGAGTTTTGAGCTTTCCCCTTTCTTCATATTAGAGAAAAGCAGCCATTTTTGTGTTAACATGCAGCATTCATATCTGACATGCTACATGTATATTTTACATTCTGGCATTGTACCTGAACACAAAGCATCATATGATAAGTGGCCTTGGAGAAGCCGCTGCCAGTCTGTGGAAACAATACTGGGCTAGATAGACCAGTGATTTGACTCAATATATGGCAGCTTCCTATGTTCTTATGTAGCCCTTTATTTGCAAAAATGGCACAGAAAGATTGGGAATCTGAACCATTTGAGAAATTGCTTTGCAGAAGGCTATGGAAAGTGCACACATGAAGCTCACTGTGTGCATTGGGAATATGTGTAAACTCATGTCAGTTTGGCAATACAGTACTTACTAGTTTGAATCTTGTTTCTGCATGTCAGAAATTCCAGCTGTAAACCACCATTCTTTGAAAAAATAGATACAGCCAGGCCTAAAAGCTTTTATCTAGATTTCTTCTGGCCTTATCTCCACAGACTCAAGTTTTAGTGCAACTTAAATATGTAGCCAAAATTGAATTAACTAATTTCATGCAGTATGGCAGAAATTCTTAACCTGGGGTCCAGGGGCCCCATGGAATTTTTTTTGCTGCATTGCACTTAATTTGCTTCTTGGTGAGCCAGAATAAAGTTATTGAACATAACTACCCTGACAAAACCCCCCCCCCATTTTGATTGGTAGTTGAATAAAAAATATAAATGGATAAGGGGGTCCATGAGTAATACCCGAGGAGGGGGGGAGTCCTGTAGGTACAAAAAGGTTAAGAACCTCTGCAGTATGGTATTTGATCAGTTACCAATTAAAAGTCATAATCCTTTTAAATTAGGGTTACCTTTTGGCAATATACTATACTTCTCATGAGCCTTTTTGGCTCTTGGTCTCCAACTTGAGGGAGAGGCAAATAATGGGGCATGGAGGACTACATAGTGAGAAAATAAAATGTGTACATAGGAAAATCCCCTCTCAAACTAATTCCAAGTAGGCTGGGGAAGACCCTGTCTGAAACCTCGAAGATCCTTTGCCAGTCATAATAGACAACTGAGTTAAATGGGCCAGTGAGTTCTGACTCGTTATCAAGAAGTTTTATGTTCTCATAATTTTACTACATCTAGAAGAGTAATTTGAAGGAGCTTGTCAAAGAGTGGAATTGAACACTTCAGCAGTCTAGCCTTGAGAACTCTGTGCATGGCAGTTCCGTGAACAGTGTGCAGGGCTCTCTTCATGGATCAACTTGAAACATGGGGTTGTGGGAGCATGGCAACAGGTGAAGTCCCAAGATATGCTGAATGTATTCGCAAGATTCTTGTGACGTGAAACTACTAGTACTATTTATATACCACTCCTCAAAGAAAGCTCTTAAAACTGATTTACATGGGATAGGAAATGAGAGAATCTGACCACAACTGACCATCAAATAAGTTTCGTTCTCTGAAGACAGGAAAGATATTGCTTCTGGAAATTGTAACCTGTGGTACATTTTGGAACCTGTGCTTAGCTGAACATCTTGGGACAATTTAAACTTGCAATTTTTTATTTATTGCAGGTTAATTGAAATTAATACCAAATTCTGCATGGGCAAAATAAATATTTTCTTTTGCAAGCTGTCCTGAGCAGCAATGTGCTGGAGGGACAGGGTATAAATAATTAAAATAAGTTTTAGAGGGATAGAGACATCCGGGCAGAAAACAGCTTTGCTTTCAAAATATTCTGTGGGTGGGTTTGCATGATCTGCAACACGGGAAATGGGGAAAGGTTGGTGTGATGTCAGTCTGCCCAGGTCCTGTTCTCTGTCGTTCTCCCAAAGTTCTCCCAACTGCCTGAATTCAAATCATGGTTGCAGAAGTTGGGAGAACAGATTTTTCTCTATTCTCCGGCTTACTGATTTGTAGAGGGTTGTGCAAACGTGTCCTGTATGGCAGCTCTAACATGGTCTAGCATTTGCCACATACTGACAGATGTCCTGTGTCAGGGCTGCACAACTTTGGCCCTTCAGCTGTTTCAGGGCTACAACTCCCCTCATCCCTAGCCACAGTGGCTAGCAGGGATGATGGCAGTCGTAGCCCAAAATCTGTAGGAAGGCTGAAGTTGTGCTGCCCTGATCTACTTGATGTACTGATCACATGTAAAGACTTCTACTTTCTGATTTTGATCCTTGCTGCTGCAAAGTTGCTCCGCTTTATCACATGGTATCTTTATGTCAGTACAACATATCAAGCACACTATTGCTTCATCTAGCTCCATATTGTCTACATTGACTAGCAAGAGGCTGTGCAGGATTCCAGATGGGTTCTCAGCCCTACCTGGAAATACCAGGGCTGATCCTAGAAGATGCCTCTAAATACCAGTTGCAGGAGAGAAAGCATGCCCTCAGCTCCTGCAGGTGGGCTTGCCAGAGGCATTTAGTGGGCCCCTGTAAAACAGGATGCTGGACTAAAAGGGGCCTGATTCAGCAGGGCTGTTCTTATGTGTTTAATCTTTGGTATGCAAAGCATGAGCTCTGCCACTGAGCTGTGGCCCCTCCCTAATGTCTGGGTAGGTCCAACTACGGCTAATGATGCTGTGTGCAATAAAAAATACAATGCTCTGTCATTAATCCAGAGATGCAAATTTTGGGTGGTATAGAAATATGTTAAATACGTGGCATTGGTGATGTGTATTTATCCCATGGTAAATATGTTGACCAATGCAATTACTGCATAGCAGTAATTGAGGATCAGGTGCTGCTGAACTAGTAGTGTACCAACAACTGGTTAGTTGTAGATTCAAACGACAGGGCCGGCAGAGCACTAACACGCTCTCACAACTGCCTGATGAAAAGGAGGGAGATGCTCACCTTGTGACTTCCAAGTTCACGCTACCGCTAAACGGGATCTTGGTGTCTGACTCGTTCACAAGTGTCTGTTCCTAATGCAGCACCGTATGGTTGTGTGAATGAACCATCACAGATTTATACTGTCCCAGACTCACACGATGCTTCTCACAGTTGAATCCGCTGATGCATTCCAAAGCAAGTAACTGCTGAGCAAACGGAAAGACAACTTTTAAGTGCTGAACTGGACATGGTCATGTGTGTGAACTAGGCAGCGCTTAGCGCTGTTGTACAGGCATTTATAAAATCAGTCACCGTGCAGTTGGGCTGTATCATATGTGGAAAACACCATGGCACAAGGCTATGATAAATGGTGCCTTCCCTCGCCCTCTGCAAAGCGTGCGATCATTTGCTGCAATCGGGAGTTCGAGTCCGCAACATTCAGCCTCTGGAACGTCTGCTGCTATCAATGAGAAAGTGTTCAGGACTACCTAGGTTTAAGGGAACGGGCTTTAAGGACAGATACTTTGGATTTCTAGGCAGGTTGCAACCTCTGTTTGAAGAAACTTAACCACGGACTCCCTGCGTGTAGCTGTTCACTCGTGTACGACAGACACTCAGACGCTTGCAGGCAACCCAAGCAAAGACCCCTCGCGGTCTCCCCTCCCCTCTCCTTTTTCTCCAATTCCCTATGGCCAGAGTGAAATCTCTCTGGGGGCCAATCAGAAGGTTGCTTTCTGTTGGGCCCTCTTGCTACAGTGGGTCTGACCCCACCCACTCCCTCGTTTCTCACACTCTCAGTCCGGGCAGGGCGGCGAAAAAGGCTCTTCCAGAGCCGGGATTGGCTCCGCCCTCTCGCTGTTGTTCTTTCCTGCTTCTTTTTCTCTGTGTTGTGTAGTGAAGGCTGAACACGCACAGACACACATACTCACACTCTCTCTGTCGCTCAGGTTGCTGGTGCTGCATTCCTTCCCTCCTACTTTTTAAATGTCCCCTGATGTTGTGTGGCGCGGGAGGGAAGGAGAGTGAGCAATTCCAGCTCCCAAGGCTGCATGGAAAAGGTGAATCGGGGAGGTGGGCTTTGGAAAAGTGCTGTCTGGTAGTTCAAAGTTCACTAAGCATCACCAACCAACCCCCCCCCCCAAAGTGCAGTAGATTTTTTTTTTTTAATGCAAGATGGCGGCTCTGCATTGAAGAGGAGGCAGAACCACAGAGGGAGAAAGGCAACCCGCAAACAGTGCGAGGTAGGGGTTTTGATAATCTTTCATGCTGGGGAGTGCTGGGGGCCTCTGTAGGCGTGAGATGGTCAGTAGACTAAGAAGAAATCCTGGGGGTGGGAGCTACAAAAGCATTTTCTTCTTCCACACCCCGGAGCACTAGGAGTCGTTGCTTCTGAAGCTGACATTTGGGAGGTGTGCTTGGTTGTTCTTCATGCTTCCCACCGCCCCACAGATCTTAAAACGCATTTGGAGTAGAGAAGTAAAAGGAAAGGAAAAGGGGCTTGTGGGTGAGTGACACCCATTTTCTCACTCCCTCCCCACTTCCCTGGTTCTTTGTGTTCTTTGGGTTCCTTCTAGAAGAACAGACCATTCGGGGGGAACCTAAAAACACATATTTGTGTGATGCATTTCTTATCCTTTTTTTAAAAAATAAAAGATTATTATTGGGATTGTACATTAAAAAATATTTGGCACACTCTGGTCCCTGCAGTATGCTTCTCTATTGTTTGTTGGATGCATGTTATTTTGTCTCCTTGTGATTCAGAGAGATTTAGAAAACTCACTATGTAGCAGAGGGATGAGGGTGACACCCAAAATGTAGGCCTGATGCTAGAAAGAGAGCTTCTGAATTAAAAACAAGCTCTGCAGTCATCCTCCACAATTCCTTTTTACTTGGATCTGCTCTGCAAAAGCATGCTGTAAAATTCTTCATCTGGTATCAGAGGCGTAGGAATACTACTGTAGAAATGTTTGCTTCTTTCAGTTTGGGTTAAGGGAACCTTTTTCTGACTCTTACAAGCACCCTACAAAGAAAACCCCTAGTTGGGAAGAAGTGGCATTTGTGTTGGAGATGGTTCTGTGTGGGTGTGGGTAACCAAAAGGCTAGACAGAAATTAAGCTAATTGGATTAAATCTGTTCTATTGATGCTGTTCCTTTCCTCTAAGGGGTGACATAGATGGGATTATTTCAGCAGCTGTGTACAACAACCCTTCAAGGTTGCTGGTAAGCGCTAACTTTCCGAAGCCTACCTGCCTAGGTTCATGACTAAGAGGGACTTGAACGCTTGCATCCCACACTTTAAATCCCACCTTCCAGCCACTGTGCAAAAGTATACAGAACTATAAAGTATCATAGACTTTAGGGATTCGGTGCATAGGCGTGCATGAATTGTGCCAAGATACTTTTGACTTGGTGGTGGATGTGAAATTGTGCAGGTCTGCAGAATTGTTTTTGGCTTGATGTGGTGTATGGCAGTATTTATAAGGAAAAAGCTTTAAATTGGAATCATAACTGTTTTTCAGAGTGTCTTTCTCTGCCCTGGTTGCTGTGACATAGAGGGTGCCACTCCTCCTGTCACCCGGAACAGGATGGATGTAAAGAATTGGGAGTCTGAAGAGACTTTAAAACAAGTGTAGAGCTGCAGGACTTCCTGTTGCTCTGAAAGAATACCTGAACTCAGTGGAAGGTACTTCTGTGCTAAGTCTTTTGCCTGGTTTTCCTCTTTGGGGTTTGTTGTGTTCAGTTGTTTAAAGCGATTGTCTGTGCTATTGCCTAGATTACTGAAGTTGTCTTCTCTCTGGCCATACTTTGCTGGTCGGTCCCCTCATTTCTGTCCACAGACCAAAATCACCTCTCCCACCGTGACACTTCTCCTCAAACTGCATGCTGTCTTATCATAACCTTTCTGAGCCATTTTTAGTAGGGCGATATATAAATCAAATAAATACATAAATATCCTTCTGCATCTCCAACACAAGCCCATTTACTTTGCATTCTGTGCTTTTCCTTTCCCCACCTTTCTTGCCTTTGCTTTTTTCCTAATTATGACCCTCCTTTAGTTCAACCACCTTCGCTTGCCTATAAATTTCCTACTCTCTCCAGCAGCTTGTTCCTTACTCCTCAGACTTATGCCTCCAGAAAATATACATGTTGACCTTTTCATTCTCCTTCAGATCCCACCTTTTCCCAAAGAGCCTTTGTTTAATCCCCAACTGCACACACACAAAAGTCTGCATATATATTGTCTCTTCGCTCGAAAACTTGAGACTGTAAGCTCCATGGAGGCAGGATCCGGACTCTTTTGCATCATGCTAAAGCACCGTGAACACTGACGATACTGCTAATGTACCTTTTGGTTATGTGCCTTTTTAAAAAATGCAAGAAATTGGGTTGTTAATATTTGGACAAGTAGGTGAACTACTTTGGATAAACATGTCAAACTAAATGTAAGAGCAGTCATATAGCTGGGAGTGCCATTGGAGAAACTTCCACACCTCTTAAATTAGACATAGTGTTGAAAGTTCACTGTGGCCACGAAGAGGGTGGTCTCAAGAAGTAGCCTTTGGATGTCTCCAGATGTCATGTGATGCTGGTTGAATGACTTGGCACTAAACCCTTAATCGGCAGCGGATATACTGTAAAAATGGTTGCTGTTTACAATTCCTAGGATGCTTATAGCATGCAGTTTATAATTCTTATTTGTCATCACTTACGTATAATCTCAGCTATCCTACAAGAGGGGTTAGGGCTGTGAATGAGCAACTTGCATAAGCGAGTTTTCTGGCTGACTTGGAGCTTGAATCTGAGATAAGTCTGCATAAGCATTTATTTACTTATTTAGTTAAAAACAAGTTGTTCTAGTAAGAACTAATCTGCCTACTTTCCTTTCACTATCTCTACAACGACTAAATTTGGTTCAAATCAAAGTCCACAAGTTAGATCTCTTGCAACTCAAGTATTCACATATCTGCCATCTTGAATTGGGGTGGATGAAATCATCACAAACTATGGCATTGAGGTTTCCCAATATGCCCCTGCAGCTGTAGCAAATTTGTTTCAAATTGGTTAGGGAGTTCACAAGTTAGCCCAATTGTGCCTCAAAAGTTTACGCGTCCGCCATCTTGAATTGTGGTGGATGACATCATCACAAACTGTGCCATTGAAGTGTCCCCTGTGTGTCACTCACTAAAGCTGTACCTCATTTGGTTCAAATTGGTTAGAAAGTCCACAAGTTAGCCCACTTGTGTGTCAAACATTCACGCATCCACCATCTTGAATTGGGGTGAATGACATCACAAACTATGCCATTGGGGCATCCCCATGTGTCCCTACAGCTGTAGCAAATTTGGTTCAGATTGGTTAGGTGGTTCACAAGTTAGCCCACTTGCACCTCAAAAGTTTACGCGTCTGCCATCTTGAATTGGGGTAGATGACATCATCACAAACTACTCGGTTGAGGTGTCCCTAGAACTGTACTCGATCTGGTTCATATTGGTTCAGGCATTGCAAAGTTGATGGGGACACACAAACGGATACACTGAATGCTGGGTGATCTCATAAGCCTACTGGAAATTAGGCTAAAAACATGATGTGTTTCTATTTAAAAAATAAGCAACGTAGCCTACAATGAAATGCTGGCTGACATAATGCTGAGCTGGTACTACAGGGAAGGGATAGGTTTTTTTTTGCTGGTCTCCCGTTCTCCCCGAAGGCCACTGTGTCTCCTTAAAATATGACCCTGAGTGCTATGCAGCCCTCCAGCAGAGGTGCGCCTAGGTAATTTTGGAGCCTGGACCTAAAGGCCTTTGGAACGCCCTTCTCCACCCCGCTGCAAGTATCATCATAGCTAAGTAGCATCTCCCTACATACACACACCGCGACACATGCAGTATTTTTAACAAACAGCAACTGAACTCACAAGAATGTAAGAATCTAAAAGAGGTATCTGGATGCGAATATGCATTAGCAGAAGCATATCAACACTCAACTTGAGATATTCCCATCCCACATATTTCTTTCCCCACTCTCCCCTCTGTCTCTAAAGCAGAGGTCACGCTCAGCCGCCCAGTGCAGCACGGTGACCACACTACCCAGGACAGACTAAAGAGGATTTGTGGGGCCCCAGGGGGTGTGGAGGCCCTGGACTTTGGCCCGGAAGTCCCAGGGTAAGAGCGCCTCTGCCCTTGAGGACATGCTTTTGGGAGGTACAATGACCTTCAGAGAGAAGGGGAGCTCGATGAAAATTGCCCCTCTGTCGTAGTGCCAGTGCAGCATTAGTTTGAATGTCATCCAGTAAAAATAATTAAAATGAGAATTACCAAATATAAGCAACAGCAGACATAAACAATTTTAAAACAGCAGACAATATAGCCCTAAAAACTGTTGTATCTAAAAGGCCAGGGAGAATTTTTTAAAAAGGGCCCTGCGTGGCACCTAAAGAACAACAGTGTAAAGAACCAGCTGAGCTTCCCTGGGGAGAGAATTCTAGAAGTGAAAGTGCCACAGCAGAGAAGACTCTGTCTCCAGCTGCCACCCGCCTCACCTTCAAAGATGGGAGCATCTGGAGGCGGGCTTCCAAATATTACTTTAGTGAACAGGTGAGAATATCGGAGAGCAGGCATTATTTCTGGTATTTGTGATCATTTCGCAGAAAAGAAAAATCAGAAAAAGGTAACCTGTTCCTTGTAAGAGAAGTAGCAAAGGTAATGCTCTTGATAGAGTGATACACTTGAAACTCATTGGGTAAACTTCAATAAATAAATATTTTTCTATGGCCGCTGTGGATGTATTGTATCCCGACAAGAATTCAATGTCTCCCCACCCCACCCCACCCTGTCTGCTTGGAAATCTGAAAACAGGGAATTGTCAGGCAGCCGGCAAGTCACAAAGTTTTGTTTGGTGGGTTAGAAGTTGTTCAGACCTGATCTTAGGGAAAACATGCATTTCATTCAGACTTTCTTGAAACCTTAAGCATTCAGAAGAGACTTCAATACAGAAGTGCTTTCAAAGTTCTCAATAAGATTGAAGGGAAGGGCCCATGGCTTTTTATTTGAAAGAGGTTTAAAAGTATCCTAAGGTGGTGCTTTTAAAAAGTACAAGATTTAAAAGTAAGCAGCCACTCAAAAAGGTTGGTGACAAGCAGTAAGTGTGACTTTCTACAACACTAGAACTTGTACAGTGACAAAAAGTAGTATACGAGGCTGTTCTCACGAGCAGCCAAGCCTGGGCGTGGCTGCCCGTGAGAGCCACTGGGATCCATGTGGATCCCCTGGTGCCAAACCCAGCTCTGAAGCCCGGCTCTTAGCCAAGGTTAAGGGTGCAAATGTGCTGTTAACCCGGCTGCTGGGATCATGTGTCAGCATGAGCTGCTTGCAGCTTGCGCTGAAACAGAGATGGCCGCCTCAAGTATGTGGTGCACTGTGGGCTACTCGGGGATAATGAGTTGGATAACAGCTCGGGATAACGAGTCCCGGCCTCTGTTTGTCCATGCTGCTGGGAGCAGCAGAGATAGTCATCCGTGCTGCTCTTGGAGGCATGGATCGTGTGGGTGTGTGGCTTGCATGCTGCAGGGGCTGAAAACAATCGTCTGGGGAAAGGTAGGTTGAAACCTGCTTCTCCCACCCCCCACGTGGTCATGCAAATAGCCCCTACATCTTAGAGCAAAGATGGAGGCAGACCCCAAAGGTGGATCTGGGCCCCAAAGAAAGCCGGGCAAATGAACACTTAATCCCTGGCGGGGGCTTGATATTGGCTAGGTGTATACGTGTGTGTGTGTGTGTGTGTAATATCTTTATATATATATATATATATATATATATATATATATATATATATATATATAGTCCTTGTGACTAATCTCTCTCTCTCTCTAAAAATATAAAAAGATATTTTGTGTGTGTGTGTGTATAAAATATCTTGATTGATATTTCTGATTAATATCTTGGTTATAAAAAATAAGCAGTCTCCGTTAACGTATAACGGAAACAGCTTTGTGCTTTTGTATGGCTACCGTCTACACCAGGGGTAGGCAACCCTGGCTCTCCAGCTGCGGTTGAACTACAACTCCCATCATCCCTAGCCACAATTTATTGTGGCTGGGGATGAAGAGAGCATAGTTCAACAACAGCCAAAGAGCCAAAGTTGCCCACCCCTGGTCTACACCATATTTTAAAGACCTGCTCATGATTCAGTAATCATGCATTCCTTAGAATCCAGGTACAACTTCTGTTTTCTTATACTCTGTCCTTGAGTTGCCATGTTTGTGTCCAAAATAGGGAAGACATACAGATTTTACTTCCAATGCTGGTAGGTCGTTCTGTTAGTGGTGGTAGGTAGTTTTGAACATGCCTGACATTCTCTGCAATGTACCAGATTCCTTCTATCCATTCTTTCTTGATAGGTGCACACTTCCCTTTCTCTCTCATTGGCTAAAAATAGGATACTTTAAAAAACTAGCCCTCCAAAAAGACAAGGAATTCCAGCACAGTAATATAAAGAGAACAAAACATTGAACGTTTTCTTGATGCTGACTTTTATGTATGCTGTATGACTAAGTTGTGGTGATGTCATGGAATGCTCACAAACATTCTAACCACTGAGGTGGGAAGAGTGAATCATAAAGTTGACAGTCAAGGTAGATGCTGCAAAGAAGCAAATGTCAGTTTGGTTCAAGGAGCCAAACTTCAGTAACACCTAATGGCTACATGCTCCTGGCAGCAAGCAAGGGCAGCAGGGAGACAAGCCTGGAAAACGAAGAGGTTCCAGGAGATGCGGTAGCTAAAGGAAGAGCTAAAAAGCTGGAATCAATAAAAATGGGTGGAGCAGACATAGAGTTATTAGAATAAGACTGTAGCTGGAGGAGAGATGGGCACCAGGGCTAAGAAGCTGAGGGAGGGAGATGGGTGAAGAACCCCAAATAGAAATTAGAACATGCGTGGGGTGTGTGCTGTGAGGACAGGAAACCGATTTGGAGACACAGAGTGATTGGGAAGTTGGTGGGAAAAGAAAGCTATTTTTCTGTGTCCAGTCTCCATTTTTGGTGTGTGATTTAACCAAAGTGGCCCTAGTCCAGAGGATGTGGCAACATAATTGATTTTTTTGCTTTAGGTGCAAAAAAATTTTAAGGCCAGTCCTTGTGACTAAGCAAACAGTCTGCATGTTTGTTTTAAATAATTCCTGACATATTATTAATACCAGGGGATTTAGTGTTCGAAATGTTGTGTGACTTGCTTCAAAGAAAATCCAAGGGTATATGGTACAGGTTTCTGCACACTTTTATTTTTTAATGCTGAATTGAGGCATGAATCTATGTTTCTGCTTCTAAATTAAATCCTTAATCCCTTAAATTAGTCATACACAGAGATCTTTACATGATCCAAGCAGAGGCACTGGTCCAGATTTATAGCCAAAGAAATCTCTGATTTCTTTGGGCCAGTACTGTTGGAGAGATTGCGTAACAACTGCCAAGCAAGCAGATGCTTAGTAATAGTGTATCTGTTTCGTTCTGAAGTGTTTCTTTTCCCTTCTGCAGATATTAAAATGAGAATACCGGATTCAGGCATGCATGGACCATTACAAAGAGGCCTAGTGAAACGATACATGCAAACAGCGTCTAGTTGAAACAAGCTGATGCAGGATAAAAATATTAGCTATTGCCTGTGTGCCGAAATTGAAATAAGTTAAAGCTGTTTGGATATGTGCCATCCTTGCTTTTCATAGGTGCCATCAGTGAACATGGTACCTTACAGAGTTCCATAGAGCAGTCTTGCTCCCAAGAAGCCTACAACCTGAAAAAGAGAAAGGCAGGGTTGGAAGAAAGTGAGCAAATACATGTACTTAAAGCTAGGTTGCAGTTGGGAATGAGGATTGAGCAGAAAAACCAAAGGCCACTTGGAAAATGGGAGTTTTGAGCAGGGGAAATTTGATTTGAATCAAATCAGTTTAAATCATGATTTAAATCACTTCTCAGGAAGACTCAGTTTAATAATTTAAATCATGATTTAAATAACTAGTCAGATTCTATTTAATCATCATTTTTGAGTAAAAGTGAATTCTTGTTGTCTGATATAACCTTAATACGTACTCATCATTAGAAGGTAATTTTATACACTATAAAGCAATTATTTATTCTGAGTGGGATGATGGATTTGATCAGTTTATTTAGTACATGCAAAACAGATGCAGAAGGTCTGAGCTTCTGTCTCTGGCGGCATCTCCAGATACGGCTGAGAAAGATTCCTGCAAGTCACTGGCTTGATGGACCAATGGTCTGACTCAGTATAAGGCAGCTTCCTCTGTTCCTAGATACATACTTGTGAAACCATTAGGAGGTGGATCAGCTCCAGTTCAATTAACCATGGATGTTTGGAGGATATTTTTGTCATGATGTGTTAGGAGAACCACCACCATCACCCAACAGGCTTTTAAATGGTACTAATAAGCTTGCTTATTCTGGTTGGTTTTCTTCAAGCAACCAACCATTTAAGCAGACAAGCACATGCATTTTTGAATTGTTAACTATTTTATTCATTCATTCATTCATTCATTCATTCAGTTTATATACCGCCCTTCCAAAAATGGTTCAGGGCTGCTTACAACAGAATTAAAAAAATTAAAACCAGTTAACAATTAAAATCAAAACTATAAAAACAGCAAAAAACCAATTAAACATTCAAACAGTTAAAAACCCTGGAAAACCAGGCCAAACATTTAAAACCATTTAAAACAGTTTACAACCATTAAAAAACCCTGGAAGGCCTGGCCAAACTTTATAAATGTAAAATTCTTTTTAAAATAACATTAAAAATTAAATAGGCCATTTCAGCCAAGTCAACACGAGAAACTTAAAATATTGGGTGGAACAACTTACTCAATCTTCCTCTTTGTTCAAAGTCTGGAAAAGAAAGACAAGCTTTCCTGCTTTTCCAGCTACCAAATTATTTCTCAATTTATAGTGAATTAATCTGGAAGAAGGAAAAAAGATCTCTACACCTGCAGAAGAGGCCACAGCTATTAAAAGCTGGAGTACCATTTCAGCGGCCTCTAAATCCAAATGTAAAAGCCTGTATTCTTCATTGTGTGGCCCATGGAGACTACACTGGCATCCTCAGACTTGCCATTTTCCCCCGTCCCTTCCCTGATGATTGGGCGCACATCCTCTCCCACACATTCTGCCTTCTGCCAGCCCACAGGAGCAGGGGCGGCAGGGAAAACAGGAGGGTGCTTGGCAGCTCCTTCAGTGTGCACCCTCCCCATTCGCCATTGGGGGCATGCGCCACTGGGCCTAGCACAGGCCTGCGGCAGACAGCAGGAATAGTGACAGTGGCCCTGCCACAAAATGAGTGACAGCCGCTGGTTTAAATGACTCCCATCAGCTCACTGTTGTTACTTAAACACACACACACATCTCATCAGCAAACATATTTCTTGAACTGGCCACCCTTGGCCCTGAAATTAACACTCAGAATATGTTTTCTCAGAACTGCATGAATATGTTCTGCTCACTTTCTGTTCCTCTCCTTTGTCTTTTGCATTTATATCCAGACTCCTCCTCTTTGCCCAGATCTTCTCTATCCCCCCAAATCCTCTGTTCATGGACTTTCTTTGTCTTTGCACCTTTAGAAAGAGAGTGAGGTAAGGACTTGACTGTTTGTGCGCATGTGCTGCACCACCTCCCGAACAGAACAGACAAGGTCTGCTGTGTCTCATCTCTGAATACTGATGTTAATGTTTATATAATATAATTATAACTATTCATGATGATATCTATCATTTCTAAACACATTTTTAAAGAAAATATTAAAATCCAATTTAAATTTTACAAAATCTGATTTTTTTAAAAATTTGGGGTTTTTTTTGGTCCACCCTGGTTTTGAGACAGGACTTGAAAGGAGGGAGAGAGATGGTACCTCATAATCAAGGAGGAGCATAAGAAGCTACCTTGTACCTTTTCAGACCATTGGTCCATCTAGCTTAGGACTGGGCAAATCTCAGGTGCCAGGGAGCTCTGGCACCTAGAAATTTAATTGAGCATGTAGACTAGGATATTCAGTGGTAGAGTTGTTTAAGCCTTTATTTGTCCCAGGCACCATAGTTAAATTCTTTCTGTGTCTTTAAGTGCTTTACTTGCAAAGAGGGTAATGAGAAGCCTGTTTATCATGTCTAGTAATTTTGTCAAGTGTCCATTATCTGACTCCTAAATGTTTGGTCTGGCTCCTAGATCCAAAGAAAATTGTCAAGGCCTGATTTAGCTCAATTTTGTCTACACTGACTGGCAGTGGCTCTCCAAGGTTTCAGGCAGGAGTCTCTCCCAGCCCCACCTGGAGAATAGGGATGAGTCCGAACCGTTCCGGAGGCCATTCTAAAGGCCTCTGGACCGGTCCGGACATGGGCGGTTCAGGGTTTGGGTGATTCGGAAGGGAAGGTTCCTTTAAGAGTGGGGAGAGGGCTTACTTACCCCTCCCACCGCTTTCCCCCTCCAGCGCCAGTAGTTCTTTTAATAATTGGGGCGGCAGGATACCTCCCTGCCGCCCCTTCTTGCATTTTGCTGCTGCAGCCTGCCACTGCCGTTGGCTACGCTCCCAAAGGCTTCAATAAGCCTGTAGCGCACACGCACATTGCGCGCGCTTCACATCCGCGAAGTGCATGCGCGCATACGCATATCGTGGAGACATGAAGCACACGACGTGCGTGTGCGCTACAGGCTTATTGAAGCCTTTGGAAGCATAGCCAACGGCAGTGGCAGGCTGCAGCAGCAAAATGTAAGAAGGGGCGGCAGGGAGGTATCCTGCCGCCCCAATTATTAAAAGAACTACGGGCGCCGGAGGGGGAAAGCGGCGGGAGGGGTAAGTAAGAACCCCCCACCCCAGTGCCAGACCGCAGTTCTGCGGTTCCGTACACACCCCTACTGGAGAATGCTGCTAGGGATTGCGCCGGGGACCTTCTGCAGGCAAAGCAGACACACCACCACTCAGCTATGGCTCCATCCCTTCAAAATATGGAGCATGTTGTGAACTTGCATGTCATGGTTGCATGTAAGCCACACAAATTTTCTGCGTATCTTTCCAAGTTTAGTATGTGTGACACCGAAAGAGATAATTGTAAGCAGATTATTATAACCGATAATTGTAAAAGAGAGAACTTGATCCTTGTCCAACATGGCTTGTTCTATCTAGCAGGGAGGCTGTTGTAGGACGCCTGGTAGAAGTCATAAATGCTTCTCTGAGGGAGGGCAGGATGCCTCCTTGTCTTAAGGAGGCAATTATTAGACCTCTTCTTAAGAAGCCTGCATTAGATCCCTCAGAGTTGAGCAACTGTAGGCCTGTTTCCAACCTCCCATGGTTGGGCAAGGTAATTGAGAAGGTGGTGGCCTCTCAGCTGAGCTCCAGACGATTTTGGAGGAAACTGATTATCTAGACCCATTTCAAACTGGTTTCCGGGCGGGCTTTGGGGTGGAGACTGCCTTGGTCAGCCTGATGGATGATCTCCAATTGAGAATTGACAGAGGAAGTGTGACTCTGTTGGTCCTTTTGGATCTCTTGGCGGCTTTTGATAGTATCCTTCTGGAACGTCTGAAGGTGCTGGAGGTGGGGGGCACTGTTTTACATTGGTTCTGCTCCTACCTCTCGGACAGATTCCAGATGGTGTCAATTGGAGACTGTTGCTCTTCAAAATCTGAGCTTAAGTATGGTATCCCTCAAGGCTCCGTACTTTCTCCAATGCTTTTTAACATCTACATGAAACCGCTGGGAGTGATCATCAGGGGATTTGGAGCTGGGTGTTATCAGTATGCTGATAACACCCAAATCTACTTCTCCATGTCAACTTCTTCAGGAGATGGCATAACTTCCCTAAATGCTTGCCTGGAAGCAGTAATGGGCTGGATGAGGGAGAATAAACTGAATCCAGATAAAACGGAGGTACTTAGTGTGTGAAGTCAGAACTCTAGAGACGATTTTGATCTCCCTGTTCTAGGTGGGGTCACACTTCCCCAAAAGGAACAGGTTCACAGTCTGGGAGTACTTCTGGATCCACACCTCTCCCTGGTTTCTCAGGTTGAGGCGGTGGCCAGGGTGCTTTCTATCAGCTTTGGCTGATACGCCAACTGCATCCGTTTCTTGAGATGAATGACCTCATAACAGTGGTACATATGTTGGTAACCTCCAGACTTGACTTCTGCAATGCACTCTATGTGGGGCTGCCTTTGTACGTAGTCCGGAAGCTTCAGTTGGTACAGAACGCGGCGGCCAGGTTGGTCTCTGGGTCATCTCGGATAGACCACATCACTCCTTTGTTGATAGAGTTACACTGGCTGCCAATAGGTTTCCAGGCAAAATACAAAGTGCTTGTCATAACTTATAAAGCCCTAAATGGCTTAAGCCCTGGGTATCTAAGAGAACATCTTCTTCATTATGATCCCCACCGCCCATTGAGGTCATCCAGAGAGGTCCATCTGCAGTTGCTGCCAGCTCGGCTGGTGGCCACACGGGGACGGGCTTTCTCGGTTGCTGCCCCGAGACTGTGGAATGCGCTCCCTGCTGAGATACGATCCTCCCTATCTCTGACAATTTTTAGAAAGCATTTGAAAACCCACCTCTTCACCCAAGCTTTTTTGTTCTTTAAATTTTAAGGTTTTAATTCATGGTTGATTTTTAAATTGTTAAATTGTTTTAAGTTTTTGTATATATTTTAACTTGTTTTATACTATTGTTAACCGCCCAGAGACGAAAGTTTGGGGCGGTGTACAAATTTAATTAATAATAATAATAACAACAACAACAACAACTTGTAAACTGCCCAGAGATGGTAGTTGGGGGGCGGCATACACGTCTAATAAATAAATAAATAAAATTCATGTGTAGGAGGCAGCAGGGAATAGTAGGAACAGACATGTAGGGAAGCAGGAAGTCTTTGGTTGGCTGCAGGAAGTTAAGTTGAAGGAGTGGAGGTCATGGTCTTGGATACAGAGGGTTGAAAAGTAGGGTGCTGCAAAGTCATGGATAGGGCAAGGGGTTTGTGCTCTGCATTGACCATGTAGAGATGGAGGGGGGAAGCTGCATCTTAAGAGCTAGTAATTCAGCCTTGTAAATACACCTGCAAGACTTATTAGCCCGTGCATAAAAAGATTTCTGTCCTGCTTGCTGTCTCATGTTAGTCATTCATGTTACAGACATCCTGAAAGAAAAAAGACCCATCTGCCTTCCAGTGTGCAAATTCTCCCCTACTTGGCTGTCGACTTACAATCAGAGAAGTGGATATTTACAAAACTGTAGAGGTTGTGTTGAATCCAGTTCTTGATATCTAAGACACTGTTTCTCAACCAGTGGTCCGGGGACCACTGCGTGTCCGCAGAGACTTGAGTGGTGGTCCGCGGCTGGGAGGTAAATCCCCACCCCCAACAATGGAGGAGGCAGTGCCAGATTAACTTGGGGCCCCACACTTTGTCTTGTTCCTTAACTGCTGCCTTTCTTTTTGTCTCTTTCAATTTGCTTATTATCATTTGCATGCCTCTGACTTTTCCTTTTCCCACCCTTTTAATACCTACATGGAAGGGCAAGTTACAGGGAAAGAGAGGAAGTAAAGGCAGGAGTCTTTGCAGATTCAGCACAGCGACGGCCTTGTGCTGGGGGACGGGCTTTTTGTCCCATCCCCAAGCACAGGCTCAAGGAGAGCCCTGATTGGTCGGGGCTAGGAAGGGGGCGGGGAGCACGCGCTCTTCGTGTGGCTTCCTTGCTTCCCCTTCCTCTTTGGGCTTCAGCCGGCGTCCCTTCCTTGCTCCCCTCAGCGCAGAACAGGCTTCGGCTGGTCGTCCTTTTGGGAAAAGGCAGGAGTGTTTGCATTCTTCTTTATTTCTCTTCCACGGGTGGGACAAGTTGGAGAAGTGCATGGCAATGGACTGAAGCTTGTGCATGAGGGATGGCTGGAAAAAGGGTGAGCTGGAAGTTTGAGGGGGTCAGGTTCTTAGGGTGAGGTGGCAGTCCTGCTCCTTTTTCCTTGGAAGTGACTTCTGAAATCAGTGGGCATTTACTTCCAAATAAATGTGTGGAGTGTATGGGGGCAGGGAGCGTGGGAAGTACTTTCTCTAAAGTGGAAGTACATGCATGTTTCCAGGGAGTTTACCCTTGGTTTTGTAGAGATGTGCAAATGTCGATGCCATTTGAGAATATGAGAATAGAGTATGAGAATAGATAAAAAGTTGGAGGGCTACATCTGAACAGGAGTGAGAGACCGCTGTGCCTTAATCTCCAGACTGTAGAGTCGCCCCATGGACTGGAACGGCCTCTGGTGGGTCTCAGATGTTTGTGGGCGCTAGTGAGAAGAGCAAGGGTGCGTGTGTGCATCCTTCTAGCTTTAGCTTTTGAAGGAAAAGAGGAAGATCTTGCCCAGGAGAAGCCTGCGGTGGTGGTGGGACGCTTCTCCTTTTCTCAAAGGCTGCTGGCTAGTTGGTGGGATTATATCCAGTTTCACATTAATTTAATATTGTGTGTGTGTGTGTGTGTGTGTGTGTGTGTGTGTGTGTGTGATGAGTATGTTCTTTGTTAACAAATTTTACTTTATTTAACTGAATACATATGAAGACATACTGAAGACATATTTATTCAACTGGGCTTTTGCAGGGGTTCTCAACCTTGGGTCCCCAGATGTTGGTGGTCTTCAACTCCCATAATCCCCAGCCATAATGGCCAAATGCCATTGTGGTTGGGGGTTATGGGAGTTGAAGCCCACCAACATCTGGGGACCCAAGGTTGAGAACTCCTGATTTATAGTTTTAATGTTTAATGTTTGCTTTTAAATGATTCCAATTGTAATGATTTTAATTCTCATAATATTATTTTAATTGTAAACTTACCAGAGATGCAGGTTTTGGGCGGTATAGAAGTCTGTTAAACAAACAAACAAACTTAAACTTGAAACCCCTTTACTAACTGCTGGTTCGGGAAACTGCGCACGAAGAATGTAGTGGTCCTTGAAACTGCACACAAAGAATTTACTGGTCCTTGACCCCGAAAAGGTTGAGAAACACTGATCTAAGAGATACATTTATTAAAGGGTGGGGGGATACTCTTCAGAGCCTTAAACAACTTGGGTCTTGGGCACCTAGATATGCTATCTGAGACCCAATACGAGTCTTCCCAGGGACTTGGGTCATCTAGAGCAATGATTCTCAGCTGGTGGAATATGAACCACTGTGGTGGGACACAGATATCGTCTAGGTGGGGACACAGGGTTTTCATTATGACTAAGAATTTGCTCTCCCTCAATCCCCATGTCCACTTGCAAGTGTGACATGCTTCCCTGATTTTGCATTGTGAGGCTGGTGATTTTTGTTGGCTCCCTTTCTGTTCTGAACTTGTTTTATTAATTTTTGGTTCATATTATTGTAAAATGCTGGTGGGTCAAAAGTTAAGATACAAATTGCTTAAACAAATAATACATATAAGAATCAAGCAAACTATTACCTTCTCTCGCTGGCAGAAATCAGTATTTTTGCTATTTACATTTGCAGATGTAGAAGGTGAAAAACAAGAGAGCAACTAAAGAGAAACCCACACTTATTCAGTCCTCAGGATTGAGTTGTCATTTTTCCCAAAGCCTGATTCAGGTTTGCCAACTGTTGTTAGTCATTTATTGCATTAATGAAAACACTAAAGTGTAGCTAAACGTGTAGATTGTTTTGGATTCTGAGAGAGAGAAAGCACAGAATATTCTGTTTTGCCTGGTGAAGAGATCGTTGGCATCACCCCTGCTAACTTGGCAAAGTGTCACTTTTTATAAAGTGGTGGTTCTCCTGTATTTAGCAGGGGGACAGCAGTTGTCGCTATTCAGCCCCAGTACAGCATTTTTCCAGTGGCTGCTGTCTTTGTGTTTCTTTTTAGAATATGAGCCTTTTGGAGACCATCCTCTTCATATTCTTCTTTGTTTTTCCCCTTTGCAAATCCCTTTGAGAACTTTCCTGTTGAAAAGCGGTATATCCATATTTTCTACTTTATAACTTGAATGCTTGCATACTTAAACTGTCAGCATACTAGGGATGTGCACGGACTGGTTTGTGCACTCCTGGGAGGTGAGGGGGCCTATAAGGGGCTGGGAGGGGGCCCTTACCTCCGCTTTCCCCCTGCCTGCGCTCTCCCCCAAACCATTGCTGAAGGGCTGCAGCAAAACCATTGCTGAAGGGCTGCAGCATACCTCCTTGTGGCCCTGTTCAGCGTCATGTCGGAAGTGGCCAATTCTGGTATGACGCTAAACAGGGCTGCAAGGAGGTACACTGCAGCTCCACTGCAACAGTTTTGGGGAGAGTGCCGGCGGGGGAGGTAAGGGCACCCTTCCAGCCCCTTAAAGGACTCCACTGCATACTAGGTTAGGCCAATAGGCTATACTGCCATAATAATTTCAGCCAGAATACAAAGAACAACTTGACATATATCCTGGGATATTTGGATTTGAACAGCAGATCCCCATGGTCTTAATAGACTTTAGAAAATGCCCTTGGCTTTAAAAGCAGTTGCCGTTTGGCGTTGGGAGTTATTGTTTGAGCAGCTTAAGTCTGAGGCTCCCATGGGTGCATGGAATTCGTTGTATGGTTCTTTGGATCCTGCCTGTCAAATTCCTGATATTCCTTTATAACAGGGGTTTTCAAACTTGGGTCTGCAGGTGTTGTTGGACTTCAGCTCCCATAATAGCCTTCGGCCATTGTGGATGGGGATTATGGGAGTTGGTCCAACAACATCTAGGGAACCAAGTCTGAGAACCCCTGCCTTATTATTATTATTTAAATCTAGGTAAGCAGGTGCTTGTGATTCTCACCAACACGCACACACACTAGTCTTGGTCTCAAGCATTTTTAAAATTTATATTCAAAACATTCCACTGTTCACTGCTTGTACCACTTTATAGTTTGGGACTCTAATATCTAAAGAACTGTCTTCTCCCCATAAGCCTGAATATTTGGTCACATTCTGAGACCCTTCTTTAGGTACATCCCAAATGGGATAGAGAGGTGGCTGCTGGATAAACAGCATTTTGTAGGATGCTGTGCTGTCTCCAGGGAGGCTCACCTGACGCCAGCTTTCGTATATTTCCGGTGCCATATGCTGACATCTATATTTGCTCCTTACAATAGACCCATTCACGTGTTATGTTCAACACTTGTATGACGAGTGTACAGTGGTACAGATTTGTACACAGGTACAGTCATTCACATGTTATGTTGAATGCAGGTACAGAAGTGTAGTTCCTAGCAGTACCATGCCTTTGGCTGTATTCAGGTTCACTTTTTAAGTGAACACAGGTACAAGTAATTCACACAAACACATGTACAGCATAATGCCTGAATTGGAGTACCCTGAATCGGAGTACGGTAATATCTCTTAGATCAATGCTTGGTTCAATGCATTGACTTTGCAGTATGTGTTGGTTTTTTGTGGGGTTTTTTACTGCTGTGCTCTTTTAAATAATATTTTGTGTTGTGCATTATATTCTAGACTTTATTATTGTTAATTGTAAGCCACCCTGGAGATTTATGAAACTGAAGAGTGGGGTACTGGATGTTTTAAACAAATAATAGTGCAAAGAAAAATACTTCATTTGCCACTTTTTAAAAAAAGTACTTCAGGCAACTAGGATTTGCAAGGAAGCCTCCTCCCCACGTTCCATATAATTTAAAAATATCTTTATTAAAATAAGATAGTTATTACTCCGATTTCAGGGCATACCACATGAATTATATACATTGTGGGGGAAACTTGCAGAAGTTCATTGGTAACCCACGGACTAGTTCTAATATGACAGAGTTTCCATTTCCAGTAAAAATGGTTCACTAATGTTTTCCTGTGGTAAAGCTTAACAAGATAAATGAGTTAACGCGTTCATAAGCCATACTAAGTTTCTAAACCTAAATTTGAATTTTCTCTGACATTCTCTTTTGAGGGGCACATCTGCTTACTCTGAAGTCATTAATTTGACTAGTAGAACAAGGAGTTGCCAGATCTGTCTTCTCAGCTAGGCCTGTGTCAATTTCTTTCTGTGTTTCTATATCTACATTTTAAAAACACTGAAGTCTCCTGTCATATGCTAGTAATACAATTCAGTAAAAGGCACTTTAAGTCTAAAACAGTTGATGTGATGTAGTTGTGGCATGTGGAAATCTGCATGGTGGTTATTTCCAGGAGTGAAGAAATGTTGGCTTCAGTTTATCAGCAAGACAAAATACTTTACTCAAGCTATGTTGGTATATTACTCATCAGGACTTTTTTCACTCATCTTGTCAGGTATAATTTTTCACTTGTCACAACTAGCAGACTAGTGGATCTCTGCAGCCCTGATTATTTAGACTTCCCTGGAGTCTAAAATGTATTGAATCCAGAGAATCTTGTGTTGCATTTCCTTTTTTAAAGCAAGTTTCTAGATCACATAGTTTCAGATTGAGAATCCTAGCAGCTTTTACTAAAAATTATTTTAGTGGAACTGCTATACTTAGCACAGGGATTTTCAAATTTGGGTCCAGTGTTCCCTCTAAGGTGTGCACACGTGCACGCACACACACATTTTCTGATGTCTGCTCAGTTAATTTTAGATCCCGCTGAGGTTGAATCAGGAAGGCTCCACTCTGAATGCATGTGCGCGCACACTGCTTTGATACTGCTTCCCAGAACAAAACTCATTCCGCACACAGCTGAAAAAAATTAGAGATAACACTGCTTGGGTCCCCAGATATTGTTGGACAAGAGCTCTGTGGCATAGGAAGCTGCCATATACTGAGTCAAACCATTGGCCTATCTAGCTCAGTATTGTCTTCTCAGACTGGTAGCAGCTTCTCCAAGATTGCAGGCAGGAATCTCTCTCAGCTCTATCTTGAAGAAGCCAGGGAGAGAACTTGGGACCTTCTGCTCTTCCCAAAGTGGCTCCATCCCCTGCGGGGAATATCTTAGAGTGCTCACATTTCATCTCCCTTTCATATGCAACCAGGGCAGGCCCTGCTTAGCTAAGGGCATAAGTCATGCTTGCTACCACAAGACCAGCTCTCCTCTCATGCATCTGGTGGGCCACCGTGGGAAACAGGATGCTGGACTAGATAGGCCTTGGGACTGATCCAGCAGGGCTTTTTCTTATGTTAGCTTTCATCATCCCCAGCCAGAGTGGCCTTCAGTCATGGACATGGGATCCATATTCACCTGTACTTGCTAAAAGATGATCCCCCCCACCAGTGGATGTTTCTTGTATCGTTCACCTAATGGTTAGACAAATGGTGCTCAAGTATCTGTCTTGTTTTTCTTAAATGCTCACCAAAACTTTCTGCAAACTGAGCTGCTTGAACTATATCCTTTGTGCCTAGCTTTCTTTTTGGGCAAGGACACAAGTCTTCTCAATTTTTGGAAACAATCAGCTACTGTCATGGTGTTGTTTTTTAAAAACCTCCTTGGGAATGAATAAGAACTGGTGGTAGGCATAAAAAGTTGCTTATTAACTGAACGGAAATTGAGAAGCGATTGCTTAAAATATATGCAACAATGCCAGTCTGCCTCTTTGCCTATCCACCCTAAGAGTGTACAAGACTCTTTCCCCGAGAATCTGAAAGCTATTTTGGATAGGTGGGTAGAAGGCGCAAGGTGGGGTCCTAGAAAACCAGGAGTGCTCCTTTGCAGTTTATGCTTTGGACTCCTCTCTCCATATTTTATTACACTGGATGCCTGTGTGGCCATGTGTGTGTTTTTTCTGATAGGGAGGTCCTACTTAAGAAAGAAGTTGAGAATAAGCAACACCAGCCAAGATTTGGAGAAGTTCACAGTGGCTGACTTTGAGCACCCCAGGTTTTAAAATTTGAATTTTAAGTATTATGTACTTTTGGAAAAATTGAGAAAAATAACTTTTTCACAAGGTTTTTGTTTTGTTTTGTTTTTGTTGCGGGGGGGGCGTGTTGAAGTATGCTCAAAACTATATGATGACTGAGAGGTTAATTCTTAACTGGAGTCAGATTTGCAGTTGCAAGCATGAATTGTCCCCCTTGCTAAGCAGGTTTTGCTTTGGTTTGCATTTGGATGGATGGCTACATATCACCCCATCATCCTCAGCCACAATTGCCTAGAGATGTACATATCAGTGGTATAAAAAATATTATATATAAATGTGAGCGCTTCTGTTGTAAGATATTCCCCTTAGGAGATGGGGCTGTAGCTGAGTGCTAGAGCATCTGCTTACATTTAGAAGGTCCCAGGTTCAGTTCCTGGCAGCATCTCCAGGTAGGGCTGGGAAAGACTCCTGCACAAAACCTTGGAGAGCTGCTGCCAGCCAGTATAGACAATACTGAGCTAGTTGGGCCAATGGTCTGACTTGATATAAGGTAGCTTACTATGTCCCTATATGTTATCTGTCGAAGTGGTTGCTCAAAAGGAATTGTTATCATTGTAAACAAAGCTGTTAAGGCAAGGGCTCTCAAACGTGGTTCAGCATCCCCAGCTGCCATGGCCAAACCAGTATATAAATATTCGTTGTCATCGGTAGTTGTTTCTTGTGTTTCTCCCACCCCAGCCCCCGGGTAATTTGCCAGCCTCCTTATGTCTTTCTGTTTCATTTGAAACCTTTTACTCCACAGATGGGTCGATGTCTTCTAAATGCAGGGTCTGAGTGCAGATCTGCACAACTGGTTTCCCCTCAAGCTAAACACAGCTCACCCACCCTATCTGGTTGCCTGCAGGTACTAGACGGCTCCGCAGTTCTTGGAGTCTTGAAGAGCAATAGACATGTATCTTGCCTCTCATGGGCTGTTCGACTTGAAGGGCCTGAAATTGGGCAGGGCTGTGGTATTCTGTTCATAACTCTGTTGAAATATAATCAAGAGTGAGACATTATTTGAGAGGTTTGAGGGCATTTGGCTTAAGACAACAGCAGCCATTTCTTGAAAAAACTAAATTTTCTCCCCCCACCCCTTTTTTTAACACAGGCTGTGGATGCAGATGTCAAGAAATCGCTGCTCTTTTTTCTCCTTTGGACTGCAAATTACTGTCTTGGGTAGTTGCACTATGAAGACGCTGCTAACAGGATAAGCATTGAAAAGTCACCATGCATTGAAGTAGTACCAAAAGCCATTACAGGAAAACAAGCACCCAGCAAGTCTGAAGTGGGAAGATCAGCACTGATTCCATTGTGGTCTTTCCATTTCAACAGAATGGCAAGTAAGCGAAAATCTACCACTCCCTGCATGGTTCTGGCAAATGAGCCAGATGCAGACCTAGAAGCAGTGTCTGATGCTGACGAAGGACCACCTGTGATTACACCAGCAGGAAGTGTCTCAAGTGATGAGGACTCCCGAGAATATGTGGACTCGGACAATCAGCAAAATAAAAAAGTCGAAGGTGGCTATGAATGCAAATACTGCACATTTCAGACTCCAGATCTCAACATGTTTACTTTCCATGTGGATTCTGAGCACCCCAATGTGGTATTAAGTTCCTCCTATGTTTGTCTTGAATGCAAGTTTGTTACCAAAAGATATGATGCTCTTTCAGAGCATAATATGAAGTACCACCCTGGAGAGGAGAGCTTTAAGCTGACCATGGTGAAACGTAACAACCAGACAATCTTTGAGCAAACAGTGAACGATCTTACTTTTGATGGGAGTTTTGTGCAAGAGGAGAAAGCTGAAGAACTGGAGGCTTCTGACATCTCTTCGGGCATCTCAATTAGCAAAACCCCTATTATGAAAATGATGAAAAACAAGAATGAAACAAAGCGAATTGCTTTTCTCCACAATGTGGCAGAGGATGGTCCTGCAGAAGAGAAAGATGTTGAAACTGATCCAGATTGTGAAGAAATAATAGAAAAACCTATTTCTGTGGTTTCAGAATCCAACACAAGCAATAAGTTGCCTGTGGAAACAACTAGCACAGTTGTGAATCCTACAACGGTAATTCAGCCTACGCAAGTGATAACCACCATAGCGTCCCCACAGAGCACAAACTTAATTTCTAAAGTCTTGATTCCTATCAGTAGCATTCCAACCTACAACACTGCTTTGGATAACAATCCCCTCTTGCTTAACACCTACAACAAGTTTCCTTATCCAACAGTGTCAGAAATTTCACTTCTTGCAAATCAAGCTAAATATACTGAGGAACAGATTAAAATCTGGTTCTCTGCCCAGCGTCTGAAGCATGGGGTCAGCTGGACACCAGAGGAAGTAGAAGAGGCAAGGAGAAAGCAGTTTAATGGCACTGTACATACTGTCCCTCAGACAATTACGGTTATTCCGGCACACATTTCGGCAGCCAGCAATGGTCTGCCTTCCATTCTGCAGACGTGCCAAATAGTTGGTCAGCCTGGTCTCGTTCTTACACAGGTTGCAGGCACTGGCACGCTCCCAGTGACAGCTCCGATAGCTCTGACAGTGGCAGGAGTCCCAAATCAAGCCCAGCTGCAGAAAGCGCAGATCCAGGCCACTCAGCCTGTTACCGAAACCAAGCAAGTAGCTGCCGTTCCAACCCCTCAGCTTACCAAACCAGAAGTGGTGGTTGCAAATGCTGACACGGTGGGGGTCCGTGCAAAGAAGACAAAGGAGCAGCTGACAGAACTGAAAATCAGCTACCTTAAAAATCACTTCCCTCATGATTTGGAGATAGTCAGACTCATGAAAGCAACAGGCCTGACTAAAGGGGAGATCAAAAAGTGGTTCAGTGACACAAGGTACAACCAGAGGAACTCAAAGCATAACCATTATAATCATCTCAGCAACGATTCCTGCACTATCATCATTGATTCAAGCGATGAAACGAACGAACCCTCAACACTGGTCCAGCTGCAGCAGAAACCATCATTGAATGCCTCAGAGCTCAGCCCTCAGAAATTCAAAGAAAAGACTGCTGAACAACTGCAGGTTCTCCAGGATAGTTTTCACAACAATCCTGTCCTTACAGAGGATGAACTGAATAGGGTAAAGTCAGAAACCAAGCTGACCAGGCGTGAGATTGATGCTTGGTTTGAAGGGCAAAAGAAATGCAGTGCTCTGCAGGATGAAGGAGAGGAATTAAATGAAAGTAATACAAGCAGCTCAAAGGAAGCATCTGCAGAGACATCTGGTGGGGAAGGAGCCGGAGCACAGAAGTCAGGAAAGCAATCTAAAAAGTCGCCAGAACAGCTACATGTGCTTAAAACATCATTTGTCCGGACTCAGTGGCCGTCATCAGAAGAATATGACAAGTTGGCAGAAGAAACCGGGCTTCCTCGACCAGAGATTGTTAGTTGGTTTGGAGATACTCGTTACGCCTGGAAAAATGGCGGCTTGAAATGGTACTACAACTATCAAGGGACCAACGCAAATAGTTTGAACGGTCAAGGCCATTCCAGAAGGAGGGGAAGAGGAAGGCCAAAGGTGAGAGGACGAGGAAGGCCTCGCGGGCGACCGAGGGCAAATAAAAGGATCAAACACTGGGACAAAACACCAGTGATCAAATTTAAAACTGGAAAAGCAATCCTTAAGGATTATTACCTGAAACACAAATTCCTTAATGAACAAGACCTCGACGAGCTGGTTGCCAAATCGCACATGGGATACGAGCAGGTCCGAGAGTGGTTTGGGGATAGGCAGAGAAGAGCTGACCTGGGTCTTGAGTTGTTTGAGGAGGAGGAGGAGGAGGAGGAAGAGGAGGAGCTGCTGGATTACCAGGAGGATGAAGAAGATGAAGAAGAAGATGAAGAAGAAGAATCGGATGACAGTGACAATTGGGAACCTCCTCGACATGTTAGGCGTAAACTCTCAAAATCAGACTGACATGTAAGTTTTTTGCGTTGTGGGAACATAATCTTGCTTTGCAGTGCTCAGTGTCTGGTGCTGGGCCTCCAGCTCCGGTGATTGCCTGCTTAGAATTTGCTCCACTTTGGAATGGGGAGACAAGTTGCTAACTCGTGCGGCAAACACGCATTTGCTCCTTGATTAGCAGAGATGGGGGGAAACAACCCCAAGATTTGGAATTGCAACACCCATCCCAAATTCAGCTCTCCACACCTGTGCTGATAGGGGCATACCATTTAAGGGACTATCTACTTAATTGCCTTACGTTTGATTCCAAAAATCCTCTATGGATGCAGATGTGTGTGTTTTACTGTTTTTCTCTTATTACAGGAGGGAATAACTGCAAAATGGGGAAAATGCTTACAGCGTTGCTACTGCAAAACTGTGTGTCAGGTTTTCTTCCTTCCAGCGTAAGGAAATGTTCAGAGGGAAAACAAGATGGGTTGTGGGTAAATGATACCAAAGGAAAGAAGCAGCAATGGGATGAGGATTGTTTGAAGGGTTTTTGGCTATTTTTAGAGGACAATAGAGGAAAGGAATATCTCTGTTGCACATGGAGCTTGTGTGCTAGGTTTACAGAAGTCATGTTGAATGTGTCTCCCTAGCTGTCTTCAGGGAGTTAGGTTTGGGCCTGAAATACGTTTTATATTCAACCTAATCAGTGTATATCATATTTAAATACTAGATACAGTGAATGCAGCCAATACCAAAATTTGTTTTTCGTTGTGCAGTCCTTTTGAAATTGTAAGATAAAGGTTGCTTCTATTTTAAAAAAAAAAAAAATGAAGTCCCCAAAACTTTGTATGGCATTTTGGTTTTCGTTTTTTTTAATTAAAGGAGCAAAGTTTAAAACACCACACAAGATGCTGTGTTTAAAACAGTGATGATCAAATTATTTAGCCTGGGGAAGCCAGACACTCCCTAGGATTGACTTTACTACCACCAGCACCTCCATCTCCTCCTCCTCCAGCATAGATCTAAAAGCTTGGCCAGGGAGAGCCTAGACCTTCAGGCTCAAGAAATGACATTGCCAACAGCCCATAAAGCACAATCTCTTACCTGGCGATTTCCAGAGTGGCCATTAGCTTCCTGATGAAAAGGTACCTGCCAGGTAGGAAGGAGTGCCTTGTAGTTCCAGAGGGGGCTGAGTGGAATCATGGCAGGGGCTGATTGAAGCCTGCAAGGCTGCCAGCTGACCACCCATGGTGTTAGAAGAGCAGGAACTCGCAAATATTGTAGGCAAGGACTCCCTATGTCAGGAGAGCAATAGTCTGAAATTATCCCAAGTATATTGAGGCAAAACGCGCAGCTCAGCTCTGAGCCTGCAATCTTGAAATCAAGCAGATGAGGGGGAGATAATAGACTATTTTGACCTGCACAGTGCTTTATGTAGCAAAAAGACCATTAAGTGGTTACCTTGCTGACCATGCTTGTGGCCTATCATTATAATGCAAATGATGTGTATCCCCCAAAAGACATGCTGATGGAGAGTCAGTGGCCCACTCCAGTTGAGATGGGGGCAGTGGGGAGATCCCACTACCTAGCAGATGTCTATTTCCTACCCTTAGGAACCAGGATTTAAAATAGGTGTACAAACTGAAGATAAAGAGGATCTATCTGCTAGGGCTGCCGGTTAAAGAACTCTTGATTGCTTAGTTAATCAAATTTTGCACACGAGTAAAGACAATGGTTCTGAAGCATAAAGCATGTTACCTTTCCTGAAATGTTGGTGCATGCATTTGTTATCTTAGAAGCATTCCCTTCTGTTTGAGGGAGAAGGGGGAATACCTCTTCTGAGACAGCACTTGCTATATGCAGCTTTTCCAGGTATTTGTATTAAGGTTTAAAAGATCTGTTGTTCCAGTGAATAATTGGGGCACAAGAACACCCTGCTGGATCAGGCCCAAGGCATTCCAGCATTCTATTTCACAAAGTGGCCCACAAGATGCCTCTGGGAAGCCCACAGGCAAGAGGTGAGGGTGTCAAACTTCGAACACCCCCCCCCCCCGCACACACACACACACCTGGTATTTGAACCTGTTTTGAGGCCTGTAAAAGGTTCGTGCACATCCCTAGTGGCCTATAGCCACCAGGCTAGTAGCCATTGATAGACCTGTCCGCTGTGAATTTGTCCAAGCGCCCTTTAAAGCTCTCCAAGCTAGTGGCTATCACCACATCCCTGGGCAGAGAATTCCATAGATTAATTATGCATTGTGTGGGAATGCACTTCCTTTTGCCGGTCCTAAATTTCCTGGTCATCAGTTTCATGGTTATTTGAATAACCAGTTTCATGTATATTCTAAGCCTGTCAAGTTTTCATTAAATCAGTGGCACACTGCAACCCTGGCAACAACTGATTCGCGTCAGATGTTAAAAAAGCATTTTTGCCAGTGACCCCAGTGTGTGTTGCATTTGTGAAAATTTAAATTGTGACATTTCCTGCCTTTCTGGTTTTTGGGTGTTGCCAAATCTTTTATGCAGCTGGCAGTTGCTTCATCTGTCTTCCTTTGCAGTCCTCTGCAGTGGCCTGAATGAATGAATGAACGTACACAGGTAGTTTTTCCAAACTTCATAATAAGGAATTTAGGCAATCAGTTACTTTTGCCACTCAGTCAAGTGCCACTTTTTAGTTTAGTTCTTGACATTTATTTGGGCTTAATTTTCAGCAGTGTGGTGTTCTAACTGGGAGAATCCTTCTTGTTCAGTTTTAGCACCCAGAAAGCAGCATTTTGAAGGATCAATTCAAAAGCAGCGTACAGGGATTTCATTGAATTTGTTAACATTAAACATGCCAGACTTGAAACACACATGGAAGTCCCATTCGAAACTGTTCCAGGGCAGCTGGATTGCTGGCTTCCAGCAAACCATGCAGACTGGGAGCAAAAATTTACTTTGAGAATGTGAGTCTGTTCCCCTCTAGGGCGAATTCTCCCTTCACCTTGTTGTTAACCATGCAGGGGTGTAACTATATAAAAGGGCAAGGGGAGACAGTTGTTTGGGGGCCCACTGCCTTCGGGGGGCCCCCCAGAGGCAAGTCACATGACTGACTCCCCCAGCCGCACACCCGCCTGGGCTTCCTTCAGTTGTATTCATCCTCCAAAATTGATGTGAGTGTTAAGACCTGGAGCTACCAGAACAACGTGTCGTTCTCTAGAACCATTGAATGACTTGCATCGTCCACAACTTACAAAACCTTTAAAAAAATAGTTTAGGATGGTTTTCTATTGCGGCACATAGGAGATAGATAGATAGATATAATTTTACTACTGTTACCACTATTCAGCCTCATTTAAGATTTCTTTACTTCATGAGCTGAGCTTCCGTGAGGTGGGGGCATTTTAAAATCTTGTCTCTGGGCCCACTCCAACCTTGCTACGCCCCTGTAACCATGGTTTAGTATTGCATGTGCACTGTCCATGATTAACTCTTGATTCAGTTCTCTCAGAACTGTATACTTGCTTCAAATGAGGGATTCAAATTGTGGCATAGAAGGTAATTATCACTTGTGTTGATTGACAAACAGAATGACAAACCATTGTTAACACCACTGAGGAAAGGAATTAGCTCCAGAGAAGTGAAAGGAAGGAAGCATATATTGCCCAGCCTGGCTTGTGATTGTGAAATCATGGTTTTTAGGCACCAGTGTTGCATCTGCCTTGGGTTCTGCCATACAAACCCTTCCCTCAATGGCACAGACACAGGGGCTACTTATTGTTACTCTGAATATTCTCAAAGACACTCTTCTTTAGCTTGGTTTGGACTGTAGAACATAAGAACAGCCCTGCTGGATCAGGCCCAAGGCCCAAACAGCATCTTGTTTCGTACAGTGGCCCACCAGATGCCTTTGGGAAACCCCCAGGCAAGAGCTGAGGGCATGCCCTCTCCTGCTGTTACTCCTGCTGTTACAACCTGCAGCTGGTATTTAGAGGTATTGGTATTCCCCTTAAACAGTGCTTGTGGAGGAACCAGATAGGCTTGATTTTTCTGTTTGTGTTTAATGCTGGGAAAATCATAAGATTATCTTCATAATTGTGAAAATTTCTGAGGAACAGGTCCCTCTTGACCAGTAGAACCCAGCTGCCTGGCCTCTCATCTGACATGGCATATCCTTGCTGTCTCTAAAAGCCCTCCTTACACACACTATATTCAACACACATGCAATCTGTGTACAGTATACATGTACAGATCTGTACATATGTTCACACATTATGGCCAACACATGTACAGTAGTACACTTCCTATCTGTACCCTGCGACTGAGAGGTCCTGTACCCAGTTTCATTTAAAATGTACAGCCATTCATATAAAATATGTACAAGTGTACAGACACCTGTAAAGACATACAGTGTAATGTTTGAATAGAGCTAAAGTGAGGGCACATTCATAAGGAGCATTCATGGTGAAAATGGCACAATTAAAACGTGCTGGGATTATTTTTGATATGACAAAATGAATGTAGGAATCAAGAGTAATGGAAAACAATACCATATTTAGCTGAATCCAAGCCTAGGTTTTTCCAAATTCTTTTATGTTAGACATCAGGGGATTGTCAATTTTAGAATCCTCTTCCATTTGGGTTAATACAGGTATAAACTAAATTTAACCTTTATATTTTAAGGGGGGTCATCTTGAATAGAAAACTCTGAATTTAGGTAAATACACTATATGGCCTGAAACATGCATGCACAGTCTTTTGACTCTTATTAGACTCCTGAGAATTCTGTTTTGTTTGTGTTGAAAAGCACTCTTTTCAACAAGATTTTAGTAGAAACCCTGCATGCGCACACACACACAGACAGTTCCTGTTTAGATATTAAATCAAAAGAAGTCCTAAATTTATCTTGAAAATTGATTTCAATGGCCGTTTAATTGTCTATCTACAGATATTTTTACTCTTAGAGTTAAGAATTCCATGGTAATGTCACAGTGTGACATGTCTGCCAGTTTTGGTATTTCCCATGATCGTGCAAATATCATGGGTTTCATGCAAATAAAATACAGGTGTTGGCTGCAGGCCTGTACAACGTGTTGTGCTCAGTTATGTCCTTGGTGCTAATCAGAGTTGCCTAACAGAGATGTAGTTCACTCAGGGTTTGGGGTTTGTTTGTTTTTACTGTGGAACAGTCATCCTTAGGGAACTTTACCCTGCAGCTTTCATAGTCTTGCACCCCTCTTAATACATCTACCTTTTACCACATTCTAGAAAACTTGACATTGTGTAGAGATGGTAAATGATGAACTTTTACTGCATGGGATACAACTACAAGAGCACTTTATGGAAGTTGTGGGGAGACGTCTCTTCCTGAGAAGTTTCTTCCGAGACTCTTTCACTTCAGAATGGCTTTTTAAAAATGAGTCCCAAAGACAGATGCCCAGAGCTTCTTTCATTCCATTATGTCTCCTGTTAGGAGAATTTAGACTCTACCAGAAGAATTAGTTCAGCTTTTCCGTATGATAACCTGCTAATTAGGGTGTGGGTGTGAAGAGTGTTCCTTTTGTCAGATAAGTATTTTGTCCTTACAAATCTGTTGATATATTTAGGCTGCACAAAATTTGGGGAACAACATAAAAATTGGGGGATGAATTTGTACTGGTGTCACCCATCTTGTCATTGGGTGTCTGGGGAGACACTTGTCCCACCACACACAGAAGTAAATTAGGACAAAGGGTCTTAAGGGCAACACCTGATAGTGTGCCCACCTGATTTCTTTAATTGTGAGGTAGAGTCTGATAAAAGGAGTCCTACATTGGTAGCATTTGCCACCATTTTGGATTTTCTAAGCTCTAGAGGCATTTGATTCCAATCCTCTTATGAAAAGAACTCCAACAAGATATGGTGAACAAATCTAGTCAGACTCTGCTGGTGCCTGCCAGAGTAAGCATGAACATGGAAAGTGTGCATGACCCCATTGTATTGGATTATAGTTAGTAATCAAAATTTAACTGGGGTTATATGATATTAAAAGGAAGAAAGGAAGAACTACTTCCAAAAAAAAAAAAGTCAAACGTTAGAAAACATAAGATTTCTTAAGCATTTTTATTCACCATTTGACTAGGATGTTTTCCATGGAGGACTCCCTTTCCTATTCAAGCATTTTTAAGATGGAGATAGCCGTATGTTGTCTCCAACCAAACAGGACGTTCCTTCCACAGTGGCTTGCAAATAATGGGAATCTCTCCAGCCAATAATAATTCCCTTTAATTTACTAGGTGTGACCTTTATTAAACAGAAACAGAGAATGGAAATGGCCCAAGGCCTCTCTAGAAGCTGAGCCTTGTCATACAAAGGAGATTAATTCTAATTTCTGCTCCTTTTCGTCTCCACAAACTGAGGGGAATTGAACTGAGCATTTTCTAACGGTTTAGCTGTCAGGTATTCTTCCCTCCCCCCTGAGTTGCTTTATAAAATGTAGGATATACTTTAAAGCATTTTACAGGGCACCCAAAACTGAGCAAAATTTAAACAGGATGAGGGGTCAGTGGAATTGCAGGTTTTTGCTGTTGAGCGACGGACATTGATTCACAAAGATAACTAATCACTCTGAGGCAATTAACAACAACAACAACAAATATTTATATATTGCTTTTCAACAAAAGTTTCCAAACCAGTTTACATAGAGAAATAACAAATAAATAAGATGGATCCCTGTCCCCAAAGGGTTCACAATCTAAAAAGAAACATAAGATAGACACCAGCAGCAGTCACTGGAGGTACTATGCTGGGGATGGACAGGGCCAGTTGCTCTCCCTTTGCTAAATAAAGAGAATCACCATGTTTAAAAAGTGCCACTCTGCCCAGTTAGCAGGTAATTGCTGGTAATTGCTTAAACACACACACACACACACACACACACACACACTTCAGAAGCATGAAATCTGTGTGGTTAAGTCAACAACTTTTAAAAATATAACAAATTTCCACCATGGACTCTCCTCTAGATCCTGAAGTGCAAAAATGTGGCTCCTTCACAGTCTTCTGCACTGAGCACTCTGATTGGCCCTCAGATGGTTTCTCTGAAGGCTTGGCTGGCTAGTTTTCCCCTGACTTGTCACCTCCAGAGGGGTTTACATTGTGTGCCAATTTTCTGAAATAATAGGCAACTTAATTTATGCTAATTGGTGCAATTCTTTGTGGAGCCTTAGACGCACCCTCTGCAGAATGGAGAGAGCTAACCAGTCTTCCTTATGAGATTCTTGTATACTAGTTACTCTTAAACCTTCACGAGACTGAAGAACTGTCCTACTCACTTCAGAAGTGGCCCTGAAGCCCTTAAACCTGCTCTCGGGTATTTGGCTGCTGGGTTCCAAGTCGTAGCTGCCTATAGGGTTCACTGGCACATGCTAACGCCATCCCCATCTGTCTTTCATTTTTCTTCCTTGAGACTGCTACATCCCTGTCCAAGTTGGGAATCTGGCAATGGTTTATGGCTTTAAAGGGCTATGGGGGTCATCCACACAATCAAAAACTGTGTTCTACCCAGGTCTGGGAGCTGTGTGTGTTCTCAATTTTCGGTTGTGTGGAAGCAAGGTAAGAGGAAGACCTGGGTAGCTTTTGCTCCCCCGTTGCTTCCACACAATCCTTCTACCCAGGTTTTCCTCCTACCTTACTTCCACACAACCGAAAATTGGGAGCAGATACAGCTCCCAAAGTATCAAAAAATATTTGGGGAGAGAGGAGTGTGGTTTGTAGCATGAATCCTGATAAGCCTTTATCACAATTCTAGAATTTCAGAGTTGGCAGTAACCTTGGAGGTTTCTAGGTCAATTCCCTGCTCAGTGTTTGAACTGGTAGATTAATCTACTAAAACTTTAGTGGGGGTTGTGAGTTAGGATTACCAAACCTCCAGGATTGGCCTGGAGACTCCAGGAATCGGCATCAACTTCCAGGTGACTGTTGAAAGCAATTGTGGAGATTTGAATGGCCTGATATTGTGAAATGTCTTGAGTGGAAAACATCCCCAGAAGTGGCTTCGGTCAGAGTTGACAACCCCTACTGTGACAATTAAGGACATGCTCATTTACTTTTAAGCCCCCCTTTTTTCTGGCATGCTAAAGGCAATGAAGTAATAAATTAAAGCTGCTGAGTGGTTGCTTTTTGTTTCTTACATTGCAAGCTCTTCACACTTCACTATTTTAGGAGGACACCTTGACTAAAGATTCAAGCATATGCAAATATTTTGAAGATGTAATTGATCCTGTCAGAAGGTAGACAAGACCACCTCAGAATTCTTAACTTCGGCAGCCAAGCCACCGACAGCCTTGTAAGATATTTTAGAAACTAGGGCGGTGTATACAACTTTGGCTCTTCAGATGTTGTTGAACTACAACTCCCTACAACAGCTAGAGTGCTGAGGTTGCCTACCTCTGCTCTAGAGCAGTAGTCCCCAGCCTGAGGGCCTCCAGATGTTGCTGAACTACAACTCCCATCATCCCCAGCTACAAAAAATGTAGCTAGGGCTGATGGGAATTACAGTTCCGCAACATCTGGAGGCCCCCAGGTTGGGAACCACTGAACTAAGGTATAGTTTGTATCTCCAGTGAAGAGCAAGTGAGACAGAGGACCATTAGTGGTTCACATGGATTATAAACAGTCAGTGGAGAAGCACATGGCACACACAGCTTCCACCTCTTCAGCCAATTGAGAATTGAGCAGGGTTTGGAGCAGTGTTCCCTCTAACACTGATATTGTTTTGATTGTTTTAATGTTGTTTTTAGAATATTGTTTTAAAATTTTAAATTGTGTTTTAAATTTCTTGCTTTTCAATTTTTTGTTTTTGTTTTTTAATTAATGTTTTACTTTTTATCTTGTTGTAAACCGCCCAGAGACGTAAGTTTTGGGTGGTGTAAAAATATGATAAATAAATAAAATAACAGGGATTCCCAGATGTTTACTCCAACTCCCAGAATCCCCATATTGCAGCTGGGGCTTCTGGGAATTGTAGTCAACAACATCTGGGAATCCCTGTTAGAAGGAACACTGGTTTGGCGGTCAGTTGGACCTCAGACATCTATCCATTCTGTTTTTAAAAGAAAAACAAACACCACCCTTCCCCAAATGTGAAGCACAATGGCTTGTAATTGTCTGTGTGAGATTTCTTGTGGGACTGAAGCTCTTTTCCCCTTCCAGAAGTGAAAGCGTTTCAGCACTGATTATATGAACCCTGCCTATATAGTCATGTTTCTGTTTGTATTTAAGCTTGCAAAGCCTTTTGGCTTGACAATGCTGTGGGATATTGTTTCATCTTGTATTTGTTTACAGCTCAGTGTTCCTAACTCCTGCTAAAAAAAGAAAGCGTAAAAGCACAACGTTGTGAGGCCGCAACCAGCACTGTGACGAGACAAGCCACAGGACTCCCTGTTACGTTATGCCTTTCAAAGTGGCTTTCTTCCCAACTTCTGGAAAACACAAGTACAATAATTGTTCGTTCTCCATTGGAGAGATGTGTGTGATACAGGGTGAAATAATTGCACAAAGAGTGCCACAAGGGATCCAGCATCCCAGATTTACTTCAGTGAAGCCCCTGAGACTTTATTCTTACGATGTCCTAATCTGCAGTTGCGTTACTACATTGCAATGTATTTGAACCATGAGACTGGTGCTTCTGTAACTGCCAGTAAAGATTTGAGGTCAGCATGTAGCAAGTTACAAAATCTGCTCCTGGTGTATTATAATTGCACATGACCAATGCTATTAGGCTCCTTCTAGAAGTGAAGATGCTTTGCTTGACTGGTGCACAGCAGCTTACAGTTTTCTTCCTTTCCAGCTGCCCAGAGTGGTGAAGGGAAAGCAGTTCAGGGAGAAGGGCAGGCAGGGTGGGGGGAGGAATAGGAGTCCAAGAGCTCTGGCTTATGCTGAATGGGGCATGCCTGATCTTTCGTGAAAGCAAGGAAAGAATTGGATGCATACACAACCCCAGGATTGGAATACACCACAAGGATTGGACTGACCGTGTTGTGCCAAAGTTAAAAGCGCCTGCAGCTGGCAGAAGTTCTGCATTGTAAATAAGACTGATTAAATTACACCTTGTTAAAAATCAGATTTTAATACAGAACATTTTTATTCTGCTACATGATGGGAACTTTCTCTTTAATGAACATTATTCAAAAGGGGACTCGATGACCACTAGATTATTGTCTGGCTTGTTCTATGTTCCTAGTATAAAGATGGGCTTCATTGCCTGTGTTCTTTGATATGTGATTTAAGCTTATAGCTTTGAGTGACCAAACATTTTACAGAGTAAAAGTTCTTAGAAACAAGTAAACATAACTGATATTTGTGTCTTATTTAACAGGATTTGCACACGGGTTTTAGATGTATTTGTTCAACTCTTTTAAAGAAAAATACATCTGGAAATTCAGTGTACTTCTAAAATATCATGCAAAAGTTTTGTGGCACTAGATGCTGTAGTTATGGATTTTCTTTAAAGCAGCTGCTACTGCTTTAACATTTGTAATATTTCAGTGAAATATTGAGCACACAGCTGAAGAAAACAGTTGGGATTTGAGCAGGGCGGTGGGGAAGGAAGAGGCATAGATGCTGTTGGGAGGGGTGTCAACAGCAGCCGCTGAACTAAATAAAGATATACCAAAAATGTTGACAAACAAAATAATAAATATCTGCTTGTTGGTTGTATGTGTGTTTTTTTTCTCCAAGAGTGAAGGAAAAGCCAGAAAATGTTGTTGTTTTTTTAGTCCTCTTCTCCCCGCCACCAGCATCTTTCTGTGATAGTGCTAAAAAAATACAGGTCTGGCATTCAAACATTAAACACTAATTTTTAATTGCACAGGTGTTGAAGCAACAGTGGTTCTGCCCACACTGTCCCCAGTCGTGCAAGGGAAGATTTGGGTAAAGACTTTCCTCCTCCACAGTATGAACAGCAGCATAGAATTTCTCATTTTATTTTATCTGCCCTTTCATCAAGGAGCTCCAAGCTGCTATGCAAGGTTCTTTTCCCTTCTTGCTACTCTGTAAGATAGGCTAGGCGGAGAGCAAGTGTGACGGGTCCAAGGTCTCGCCCAGTGAGTGTAATAGCTGGGCGGGGATTTGAACCTGAGCCTCTGTGCTATTCTGTACACCCTCCCCCCCGCCCTTAAAGGAACCCCCCACCCCATGCTGGACCACAGCTCCATGGATCCGTGCACACCTCTATTGTCATATTCCCATCTCCCATCATTCCCAGCCACAATAAATTGTAGCTGAGGCTGATGGGAGTTGTAGTTCAGCAACATCTGGAGTACCACAGGTTGGGAACCCCTGTTGTAGTCCAGCTGCATTTGAGGACCTAAGTTTGAGAACCCCTGGCCTAGACAATACTGAGCTAAGCAAACGAAGGGTCTGATCTAAGGCTGTCTCATGGGAAAGAGGACAGGTCTCCAGAGATGCACAGAAGAGGGAATTTTAGCAGGTGCAGCTTGTCATGTAGGGGGAAGAAAAGTTGTACCTCTTGAAATTCCCGCTTCTGTGCATCTCTTAAAAGTACAGGAGACCTGTCCTCTCTTCTGTATGGCAGCCCTAGTCTGACGCAGGAAAGAGCATATAGTAGACTAGTCATTTGTATTTTTTTATGTAATTTTAATTCCAAACTTAAGGCTTTTATAAATGGGAAAGCTGCCTATAAATATCAAGAGTGTGACCCACCAGCCACACAACCAGGAGATGAAGATGTGCTCCGTCTCCTGCTGCTGCTCCTCTGCAACTGCATCCTGCCTCTGAACATGGAGGTAGCCTATAGTCAGTAAAGGATCCAAAAGGATAAAAGACTGTTATGGAGTAAATACGATGTACCTCTTGGAGGGCAAGATGAATTGTTATATGTGTTGATTTACCTGTGGTGTCTATCTTTCTAAACAGATTCCACTGTTGATCTGTTTTTATCAATATAAGGAGATAGACACTGTTGTAGTCAAGGCCACTGAGGAAGACCTTTTGGGGGTTGAAATGTCTGGCTTCCCATGACTGTTGAGATCATCTCCTTTTGGAAGTTAACTTCTAAATACTTTGGAAGCATTTTTGGGGTTCTACCTTATTCTCTTTGGCAGTTTAGGATACACACCCCATGGACTTGATAACAATTATTGCATTGTTTTGAATTGGGCAGGGTTTTTTTCTGTTAAAACTCATATCCCTACATGCTTGTGTAAATTTTTGAAATGTTAATATTTTAATTATTCATCCATCTTTTTAGTATTCATGATTTCTTAGCAGTTATTTTGGATTATTTGCTGGTTTTGTCATCTATGAATCCTTGATGAAATATTAATGAAATGTTAATATTTTAATTATTCATCCATATTTTTAGTATTCATGATTTCTTAGTGGTTATTTTGGATTCTTTGCTGGTTTTTGTCATCTATGAATCCTTGTAGATCATTTTCAGTGGTAGGTAGCCCATAGCCATCAGGATCAGTAGTCACTGATAGACTTTTCCTCCCATGACTTCAGTTGCTACTGAACTTGATCAGAATAGAAAAATCTAATGGTTTAGTTCCCTGAGTTATACATAAAACAATGTTTTTAGCATAAAAACTGCATTTTATTTATTTATTTATTTATTTATTTACCCTAATTTTTCACCGCCCAAAACTTACGTCTCTGGGTGGTTTACAAGAAGATTAAAAGTAAAACATTAATTAAAAACAAAAAAATTAAAAGCAAGAAATTTAAATCACAATTTAAAATTTTAAAACAATATTCTAAAAACATCAAAACAATATCAGTTAAAAGTCTGGATGAAGAAATGCATCCTTAGAGATTTTGACAGCATTTGTGGGATTAAATAATGTTCTAGCATCATCAGCTAGACTAGTCTATTATTGGGGCTGTTCTGTTTCCTTCAAGGCTGATTTAAACAAACTGTGAAAACAGCAAAATAAAGATAAAATGTAATACAATATATTAATAATTTGGAATCAAAACCATTGGTGAAGTGGGGGGGGACTAGAGAGTGTCACCATATGACCCACCATATGTGGTTGCCATGGGCTGGATGGCTTCTCCAATTTAATGTAATAAAACCATGGGAACAGTTCCTGTGGATTTCTGGTATGTGCTCTGCTGCTATCAGAGAATGGCAAGGGTTATGATTCTGTGCTGGAGTTACATAGGAAGAAAAGCTGGTCTTGTGCTAAAGTTATGCTGTTGAGTCACTGTCGACTCCTGGCAACCACAGAGTCCTGTGGGTTTTTTTGGTAGAATACAGGAGGGGTTAACCATTGCCTTTCAGCATCTTCCCTTATTGTTGCTGCCCGATATAGGCGTTTCCCATAGTCTGGGAAACATACCAGCGGGGATTCAAACCAGCAACCTCCGGCTTGCCAGTCAAGTCCTTCCCTGCTGCACCATTAGGTGGTAGCAAGCATGAATTGTTCCTTTTGCTAAGCAGAGTCTGCCTGGTTTTGCATTTGGATGTGAGCATATGTGAGCAGTGCAAGATATTCTGCTTAAGGGGTGGGTTTGTAGCTCATTGGAAAAGCATTTGCTTTGTATGCATGCAGAAGGCCCGAGGTTCCCTTTCTGACATCTCCAGATAGGACTGGGAGAGACTCCTTCCTATAAACTTGGATAACTGCTGCTAGTCAGTGTAGACAATACTGAGCAAGATTAACCGATGATCTGACTCTATATAAGGCAGTTTCCCATGTTCCTACATTGCAGTATTCTACAACGTGTAAGACAGCCTCTTGTTTCTGAATAAAACTCAGCCAGTGCCAAAATGTGTAACAGCAAAGACAGTGTGGATGATAGGGGTGTGCACGGAACCACGGTACTGGGGTGGGTGGGGGTTCCTTTAAGAGTGGGGGAGGGCTTGCTTACCCGTCCCGCTACTTTCCCCCTGCGGCACCCGTAGTTCTTTTAATAACTGGGCAGCAGGATACCTCCCTGCCGCCCCTTCTTACATTTTGCTGCTGCTGGCTATGCTCCAAAAGGCTTCAATAAGCCTGTAGTGTGCGTGACGTGCACATGCGCTACAGGCTTATTGAAGCCTTTTGGAGTATAGCCAGCAGCAGCAGCAAAATGTTAGAAGGGGCGGCAGGGAGGTATCCTGCTGCCCCAGTTATTAAAAGAACTACGGGCACCGCAAGGGGGAAGTGGCGGGAGGGGTAAGCAAGCCCTCCCCCTGCTCTTAAAGGAACCCCGAACCGCCCATGTCTGGACTGGTCCGGAGGCCTTTAGAATGGCCTCCGGAATGGTCCGGGCTCATCCCTAGTGGATGACTGGTAGCATAATCCACTGCCCTTGCTAGATAAATGGTTATTTTTCAGTGCTGAATATATCATGAAATGGTTTCTCCAGCACAAGTTTCTATTAGACTCCTATTTATAATAACCTTTGTTCAAAAAATAAATTTTAAGCCAAAAAAGGGACAAAACACATAAAAAACTAATATACTTTATACCAAATCAGGATAGTTTGGCATAGGAAGTTAATGCATAAAGTGACATACTGTACTATAAGATATATTCAACACTGAAAAATATTTTATTGCCAAGGAAATATACATCAAGAAGTGCTTAATGTGGTATAACTTCCAAGTTGCACGCTAAGATTGGTTTGATTACTGTGTGGGAGGACGCAATGGTAAACCCCTCCTGTAGTCTACCGAAGACAACTACAGAGGGCTCTGTGGTCGCCAGGAGTTGACACCGACTCAACGGCACCCTTTAAAGAGAGCACAGAAAGAGATACAGGAGAAAGAAATCACAGCAATAGTGCAGATTTCAATCCCAATCCTAATGGGTGAGGAGGAAAAACCCAGCTGGGATCAATCCTACCTCATGGTATCTCTTCAGATTGCCTTTCTGAGCTGGCCACAGTGTTGCTCAGCTCAATAAGGGCCAAGGGTTCAAAAGGTCTAGTGATGTGGTTCTCATCCACCCTGTCGGACAAATTTGACCCAGGTGCTGGGTATCCATGCAGTTAAGGAGAGCACAGAAACGGAGAAGGGAGGTGTAGAATCCAAGGGAAACAGTTGTGGTATGCAAGGACGAGGCAGTGGAGTAGAATCAGGAATATTAATAGTTTAATGAAATACACATGTAGAGAGAGAGGGAAGTGCAGACTGCTTTTCAGGGTTCTTGCTGCCGCCTGTTTGTTAGCCCCACCTCTACGCCAGGACTGGAATACAGGGAACTGGCCTGGATCAAGGAATGGATTAACAAAAGTCACCACAGGAGGAAGAAAGAAGCCAGAGCTGCAGTTCATCTCACACCCAGTCCAGATGAGGGCTGGGGTGGGGGGGAGAAAGTCAGATCAAATGAATTTTTACCTCATCGGGTCCATGACAGAACAGGACGGAGTTTACGCATCACCATGGATTGCAGAAATATGGGTTAATGAGACACCAGTCAAGTAGAAACTGGACCCCGGGGATAGTTGTCATGGCCATCCCCCCCGGAAATGGTCAGTGGGGAAAACAGCTTCTTACCTTTGGACAAGACACTGAAAGGGCCTTTAGAGATGGTGGCGAGGTTCAATATAGACATGGGGGCCTTTTGTTACTTTGATGTTAATAAAGCCATTTGTATCCATGAGACTTCCAGAATCTCAGTCTTTACTAACAAGACACCAGGTGTTGCTCACCCTAATAAGGGCAACAGTTGTAGACGTCCAAAATGGTAAAAGTCCACCCTATCAGACAAATCTGATCCAGGTGTTGGATATTATTGGGGAAAGCACAAGTCTTGCTCCCAATCCCATTGGGAGTAGGGATGTGCACAGAACCGTGGCGGGGGGGGTCTCCCTTTAAGAGCGGGGGAGGGTGTACTTACTCCTCCCACCAGCATTCGGTATTTTTAGCAGCCCATTGGCTGCTAAAAATACTGACGCGGGGGGGGGGAGCAGCGGGAAGGGTTAGTGCACCCTCCTCCACTCTTAAAGGGAGACCCCTGCCGCCTTCAAACCGACAGAACCGCCAGTTCTTCAAACCGGTTCAGAGGCCCATAAAAGGGCCTTCAAACAGATGCCGTGCACATCCCTAATTGGAGGTGGAGGACAAAGCCCGATGAGATAAGTCCTACCTTACTGTGTTTCTCCAGATTGTCTTCAGACTAGCTGTCCTGGTGTTGCTCAGCTTAATAAGGGTCAAAAGTTTTAAAAGTCCAAAGGTGTGGCTGTTATTCATTCTCTCAGACAAGTTTGACCCAAGTGCTGGGCATTATTGCAATTAAAGAAACCGCTGCAACTACAGGGTCAAAAGGGAGATAGAAAGAAGCCACAGGTGTGCAGTTCAACTCTCATTCCCAATCAGAGGGGTTGCAGCAGGGAGAAAGCCAGATGGAATCAATCTTACCCCACGATGTCTTTAAATTGCCTTAACCCCACTGGGTGGCAGATGGCGTGCCCAAGGTGAATTAATAACATACATGTTCTTAGAAAAGCCATACCATTTCTGTAGTCACCTTAAGAAAACCTCACCAGGTTCAAACATCACTGGAAGGCCATGATAAATGCACAGTAAATCACAGTTATTCCATTTCTTTGGAGAATGGCAAAAAGCTGCTCTGAAGGGGACCAAAGGAGGAAACATAGGGAAAGGAGTCTGCAGCTTGGTTTAAATCTCACCAGTCTCTCGTTTGCTTTCTGAGGTTTCCACCTTGAGAAAACAGCACCAGTTTTCCCCCCAGACATTTATGAAAGACAAAGTCATCCATGAAAGCAAGCAAGCTTATCCAGTTCCATTTAGGAGCATCACCCAGGCATATGTCCAGTCTTCTGTCTGCCAACATCCACTAGCTTTAGTCTGCAAACATCCACAAGAGACTTTGCCTTTTCTTCACATCCCACCACTTTTGCTAACCGAGGATCATTTAGTGCTACTGAGTAGTCTTATTTCATTCCACCTGGTTGACAGCATGTGTAAAACGAATACGTTCCCATGAAATACATGTTCTTGGGGGACTTTCTGCACTTTGATTTAGGCTGTGCACAGTGCAATACTTTGGATTGATCCTCTCAAGGGAATATGAACCCTTCTTTCCCATCCATTTGCCCCAATGACTGTGCCTCCTTTTCTTTCCCTTGCCCTCATCTTCATCTATTCCTCCTCCTGCTGTGACTCCTCTTGTCTCTTTGTTCCCACACCCAAGAAGTACGCAGACACAATAGGCTTGGGTAAAAGGGCCAAATTTTATTGACGTGGTACAATCAGTGAACTGTGTGAAGCAGACTCCACCCCCCTGCAATGCAGGCCTAAGCAGGCTGGTTTAGGACATCGCTGTCCTCACCCGTGCCCCAAAATGGGCGACACACCCTGACTCAGGATAGAAGCCGGATAAGCCCACTTCATCCCCCTCCTTGTCAAGCCATCCGGGTCAGGGCAACTCCTAGGGCTTCACACCCCAAGCCACGCAGCCTTTGAAGTGTATGAAGCCCTGAAGCAGGTTTCCTGGCAAATCTAAGTCCCTGAGCTGCCAACCCTCTAGGGACCGGTTGTCCAGTCCACCTTTTTCAAACTGCCCAAGGGTGCTCACTGTTCTCAAAGCCATGTGCACCTCCACCCAGCCTGCACTGTACCTGCCACAAAGGGAGGTCAGCCTAGCTTGGCCTTCCTACCCCATCACCCTCCAAGATCACAGCAAGTCCCCTCCGCAGGTTCGCCAGGTACAAATTACACCCCACCATGGACAAATGCACCTTGTCAGAATGAAAAAGTTGAGCTTAGGGTCCGGGACCAGAGGCGGCCAATAACTATAGAGCTGGTCGCTGCCCTTCTTGATAGGCTCCAACCCCTTTGCAGCTCCCCTTGGGAAGCTACGCTTTACCAGGCAAGCAAACTGGGCTCTCCTTGATTCAGCAAAATACCAGGCTGCAGGGTGTAACTGCTGCCCTGAGCAACGACATACCTGCTCATGGCTACGTTCAACTTTTTCCGAGCCCTTTCGACACCTGGAGGGCTCTAGGTTCCCCTCCAAACCCTACACTGAAGGCAGTCAGCCCATACAATGTGCATCCTGGGGGGCCCACTGGTGAATGGTCACGAAGTCAGAGACGGCTTGCTGAATCAAGGAGAGCCCAGTTCGCTTCCCCAGGTCATTCTCACCCAAATTAATCATTAAAACATCTGGAGGTGGCCTGCTAGCTAGCTCTTTCCACAGCCTCAGAAGCAACTGGCCCCACAGCATTCCCCTCATCCCAAGCCATTGCACGGTGGTGTGCTTCCCCAAACCCAGTTGGGTGCCAATCGGCGAGGTGCTGGCTCACTTGTGGGCCCAGAAAACCAGGGAGTGGCCACAGATTAACACACGCACTGGAGCCACTGCTCTGCCCGCACCTGCCAAGAAATCACAGTACACGATTAGCAAATATACCGCAGGAAAACCTTGGGTTTCCAGCGACCAATGTGCTTAATCTCACCATCTTCTAGGCCCAGCTCACAGGCGGTGATGGCAGCACCAATCCGGAAGGAGTGCAGGCTAAAAAGGTGAGCTGATTCGCCCAGGGCAAGGAGCGCTTTTCGCAGAACAGCCCAGAATTGGTATTGTGTCAGAGGCAGGCCATCAGAGTGCACAGAAAAGCACCCCTGTATGCTGGGCCGAAGTGTGATGTACTGCCACAGTGCCTGTAACAGGCATAGCATGTCCGGCCGCAAGAGCCAGTTCCACACACTGACTTCTGCCTTTCTGGTCAGTCTTAGACCAGCGCAATAACAGCTGTACTCCAGGTACCTGAAAGGACAAGTCTGCAAATTGCAAACATCGGTCCCTCGGGACCCAACTGCTACATGGGAGGACCTCACTTGGCTGAAAGGCCTCAAAGAAGGTTGTAGTGACAGCAGCCCAGTAAAGGATCACTTCTCAATGGGCACTGCAAAGGGGTTGGAGCCTATCGAGAAGGGCAGTGACCAGCTCTATAGTTATCGGCTGCCTCTGGTCCGGGACCCTAAGGCCCTCCCTAGCCCAGCCCACCAACATGCGCCTCACCCTAACTTCACCTGTGCTGTCCCACACCCCCACCTCAAATGACAGTGCGGCCAGATGACCTGCCAAGGTGGACTGCCTGCCCCGAGGTATGCAGGTGTACCAGGTATTGCATGAGGTGATTGGGTGGGATTGACCAGCTTTCCGGCAAGCCCTTGTGCTGCCGGAATGCATGGAAGGCGGCTACCTTACAAGAGTAGCTAGCCCTCATGCTGGGGGCCAGAGATGCGTCAATGGCCCGCCAGGCTTCTAGTCTGCAAGCCTCTAAAGAACCTCCAGCATCACCTCTGGTTCCAAATTGGCTTCTGGGACTAACTTCCTGAACCTGGCTACCTGGAAACAAGATAGGGCATCAGCAATGTCGTTCAGAAGCTGAGGCACATGCCGCACCAGGAACGGGATGTTGTACTGTAGGCACTTTAGAACAAAGGCATGCAGGAACTCCATCACCCTGGGCGAATGGGAGGTCTGGAAGTTCACCACCTGGACCACCACCGGATTGTCATGCCAGAAACGCACGGTGGAGTCACGAAACTCCTACACCTGTAGGTGGACAGCCATGACAATAAGGAATAATTCCAAGAAAGTGAGGTCCCTCGTGACCCCCCCCCCATAACCCACTGCAAAGGCCACCGTGTGGCACACCACCTGCCCCTGCAGTAGACCCCGAAGCCAATCCCACCTGCGGCATTGGAATGTACCTGGAGTTCGGCTTCCAAGAACTGCTCTGCGCACCAGAAGGACACCCCACTGAAATCCCTCAGGAATACAGCCCACACTGCCAGGTCAGTGCACATCCCTTCCGGGATGCGCACCCTATGATGTGGCCGCTGACCTCCAGCAACGGCATCACAAAGGCATCTTTAAAAAGGCCCATGCAGGAGCAATCACCCTGCATGCAAAGTTAAGGTGGCCAGTCACCACCTGTAGTTCCCTAAAGGTGGCCTTTGAAAGCAATGAATCAAGCAAACCCCTCAGCACTTCCAGCTTATTGCGGTGTACTACATACTTGAGTTTCTCTTTCACAACAACCCTGTGAAGTAGGTTAGGCTGAGAGAGAAGTGACTGGCCCCGAGTCACCCAGCTAGTTTCATGACTGAATGGGGATTTGAACTCTGGTCTCCCCGGTCCTAGTCCAGCACTCTAACCACTACACCACGCTGGCTCTCATCCTCCGGGAGGCGACTGAACCCTGCCACTGTGTCTAGCTCAGTGCCTAGGAAAGACAGTCTTGTGGTGGGCCCCTCGGTCTTAATTGGATGGTCTGACCATCCTAATCGCCTCATCAAAGGAGGTATACCATACCAAACACAGGTGCTCCAGGATCCCGTCGTTCACTGATGACCCCTTAGGGTAGGACAGGTGGCGAATCAGGCAAATCTGATGGCCACGTGGCTTGGAGGGGCTGAGCACTGAGCGAGAGCTCCTTCCTCCAAGCCAGCCATGCAGGGAAGGATGAGGCAGGGGATTAAGCGAGGGAGCTGCTCGAACAGTGCATGGTCCCCGCCCTCTGCCCAGCCCCGACCAATCGGGGCTCTCCTCGTGACTGTGCTGGGGGGTGGGACAAAAAGCCCGTTCCCCCAGCATGAGGCTGCTCCGGTCGGGCCCACCCACTCTCCTTGGCACTGTCAACAGCTTCCTCATGCTCTAGCTCAACTTCCTTTCCTTTCCATCAAACTGCCCATTGTCTTTTCTGACATCACAAGCAGGCAGCAGCTAATGGCAATGGCTGATGAGGTACCATCACAATTCTTGGGGCAGTATCATTGCCCCACTGTTCAGACAGGTGTATTTTTCAGTTAACTTGTCACACATACACATATGTCTGTATATTTGTGCAAAATAAAGTCATCCTTCCCCATGAGCTACTGATAGCAAATTTTGCATACACAATCCTGAAATTATTTATTATTGTAAATTTATTATTTACAACAGAGGTCCTGCAATTTTTAATAGCTATGGAGAAGAAGAATGTTTCACCTTGTATGTGAAAAGCTTCAGCTGACAAAATCACCTCTACTATACAATGGTTAGAGGCATGGGACTTGGGAGTCCTTGTCCTTTTCTACCTGGTTGTCCTCTATTTTTAAGCTTGCACAGCCACATTTCTTGCTGTGCCAGGGATGCAACAGGGAAGGTGAAACTGGGATGTAGAGGGCCAGGGGCTTCTTGCTCAGTGTCGTCCCCCCCCCTTCCAAAAAAAATATTTATGGACTGGGCTCTTGGTAGGTTGGCCCACCTTGCTGAGATGCTAGCACTGGCCATGATGAAGCCACAGCAACAGGGGCATAACTAGGTTGGAGTGGGCCCTGAGAAAAGATTCTTAAACGGGCCCCCCGTCACCGCTTACCTCTTCTTCCTCTGGCCCGATGTCTCTGCTAACTATCCCAACTAGTTGCAAGGTATAGATAACACCTTGGGGAGAGCCTCTGAGGGGCCCCTCCAAGGGTGGACTCGCGGAGACAAACAACAAAGAAATAGCGCCAGAACAAGGAGGAGAATTTTTCTTTAATGACTTCAAAAGGAAGATCGGGTGGGGGAGAGCCTCTGAGGGAGGCTCCAAGGCGGCCTCCCCCTGCCTAATTGTAGTTACGCCCCTGCACAGCAACTCAGAAACTTTCTTTGCAGCATTTTTGCGCATGAGAAGGTGCTGTATGAGAGTAGTTAAGCCACTTGTAACAGCTGGTTTACAGGTAATTGTGGTTGATGGCTGGCTGGAAGCCAGGAAGGGCAGATCTGCAGTTGTGCTGCTAAAGCCACCAGCTGAAAAAATCTTAAGAAAAGCTCTCTGCAGGACTGCACGTTGTCATTCATTAAGTTCAGTGCACAACCTGCCTTACTGGAAAGAGTTCAGGGCAGGCAACAACACTTACTTACCCAGTTAAGCCCTGCTATGACTCCCACAGCGTCAGTGACTGTGGAAATCATGACAGCTCAGCTATGAGAGTGGAAGATGGTAGGAAAATTGGCTGCTGGAAATCCTTAGGTCACTGGTGTGATTCTGGTTTGAAGGAGGCATCTTTGGGGGGATGGGGGCTCCGTGGTAGAGCATCTGCTTTGTGTGCAGAGGGTCCCGGGTTCAGTCCCTGGAATTTCCATGTAGGGCAGGGAAAGACCTTGCCTGAAACCTTGGAGAGCCGTTGGCAGTCATTGTAGATAATGCTGAGCTAGATGAACCAATGGTCTGACTCGGGATAAGGCAGCTTCCTATGTTCCTACATGAAACACTCAGAATGTTAGTAAACATTTGTGGAGGTTCTGCCTTGCCTAGAAGTCCCATCCTTCAGACCTAGAAGAATAGAAGTTTGCTGCCCACGTGCTGATGAGAAGGAAACTCATCCAATCAATTATGGGGGGACGGGAAGTAAAGCTTTGGGGCTCAACACTCAGCAAGCAAACATCCCAAATGTTATGGAAGTATGATATTTCCTGTAATATCTTCTTTGCACTCGTGTTGCACAAATCCATGGAAAAGGGTTTACAGGAGAGAGAGTATACATGTGCTTTCTTTATCCTTAAGAGTTCTTAAAGTTGAATAAAACCATGATTATTACATGAAGGAGCCATAGCTCAGTGATGAAGAACACACTTTGCATGCAGAAGGTTCAGTCCCTGGCATCTCCAGATGTATGGTTGAAAAGACCCCTGTCTGAAAGACCCCTCTCTCTGGAGAGCTGCTGCCACTCGGCGTAGAACATCCAGAGCTAGATGGATCAATCATCTGACCCAGTAGAAAACAGTTTCATACCTACAACAGTATGCAAGGGGATGTCTAAAGAGACTAAAGTTTTCAGGGTTTGTTTCCAATCATCTATATGCCCTACTTTTGCTCCAAGTATCTCAAGATATTCTGCACGGGGATGTTGCCATTCCACACTTACAACGACCCTGCAAGGTAGATTAGATCAGGATAGTGACTCGCCCAAGTGAGCCTCATAGCCAGGCAGAAATTCTGACTTGGCTTTCCTATTCTCACAGTCACCGTCAACACTTTCCACACAGCTGTCAGGGTTTCCCCTTCCCAGCCAACACCCCTGGAGTGTTTGGGCAGCTTGTGGGGGGGGGGGGAAAGGTACTGACTAGCTTTACCACAAGGGACAGACTGTTCTTCTGTGGTTACCAAAGTAATAGCTTTTTCCCACCTCTAATAGAGAATCATAGTCAATCAGCTTTCAGTTTTTACCGCAAGTTATTTTTTTGTGTCACTCTTTTTCCCCCTTCTTTTTGTTTTTTTGTTTTTGGAGAATAGGTGCAGGAAAAATTTCACTTAACTATAGATTGCTTATGTCCATCAGAAAACAATACCTATCAGAAAAGCTTGCCCCAATACTAAAATCCATGGGAGTAATGAAAACTGACAGGGTCCTGAAAACTTACATTAGTCTATCAGAAAACAGCACCTATCAGAAAAGAATACCTCATTACTGGAACCTGACAGGGTCTAGGGATGTGCATTATTCAAAAGGCGGTTCAAAAGGCAGGCGGTTCCTCCGGTTCGATGGCGAGTGTGTGTACATCTTTAAGGGGGGGGTGCACTTACACACACACCCGCCACATTTCCCCCCCGCTGGTGGTCCATTTTGCTAAAGCCCCTCAGGGCGGCAGCGTGCCACCCCGTTGCCGCGTCTCCTGGAAGTAACTGGAAGTATCAGGAGCGCCTGCGTGCACTGGGCATGGACGCGCATGTACCCACAGTGTGCACAGGCGCACCTGATACTTCCAGGTACTTCCAGGAGATGTGGCAACGGAGGAGCGGCAGGGAGGTACACTGATGCCCCAAGGGGCTTTTAGCAAAACAGAGAGCCAGCAAGGGAAATGTGGTGGGAGGGGTAAGTGCACCCTCCCCCGCCCTTAAAGATGTGCCCCCCCCCGCTGTCAAACTACCCTCACCACATCCCTATTGCATGGAACCAGCGGGGGCTAATTTGAAGGCGAGGGGTACAACTTTCAGGGCAGGGGTGCACTTACCCCCCACCGTGTTTCCTCTGCTGGCGCTCTCTTAAAAACTGGCCAGGTGGAGCGGCAGCATGCTTCCCTGCTGCCCCATTCCCTCCTCGGTCCAGAAGTGACGAAGTACCCTGTGCACATTTGCACATCGCACACATGCCCGAAGTGCATGTCGCGAGCATGCCCAATATGTGCACGAGCAAGCACAACATGCGCACGCATCTGCCCAACATGCGCATGCATGTGGGGTACACTACCAGTCACTTCCGGACTGAGGAGGGAATGGGGTCGCAGGGAGATACACTGCCGCCCTGCTGGACCGGTTTTTAAGAGAGCACCGGCAAGGGAAATGCCACCTTTAAAAGCTGTCCCCCGCACCTTCAAACTAGCCAAACCACCGGCTGTTTGAACCTATTCGGAAGCTCACAAAAGGTTCATGCACATCCCTAGCAGAGTCCTGAAAACTTACTGTCTTGCCTATCAGAAAACAGAAAACCAGAATAAAATCTATAAAATAAAAGTATGAGGAAGTTATATTTGCAGTACCGGAAACAAAAATCTGATCATTAAGGAAAAATTATCCTACACAGGTAAGGCATCATCTCATACGGCGTGGGAGATGGCAATGGTAAACGCCTCCTGTATTCTACCAAAGGCAACCACTGGGCTCTGTGGTCGCCAGGAGTCGACACCAACTCGATGGCACACTTTCCCTATGGATGGCATAGGCCAGGGTTTCTTAACCCTGGGCCTCCAGATGTTGGACTACAACTCCCATCATCCTCAGCCACAAAGGCCATGTCTGGGTGATGGGAGTTGTAGTCCAACAACATCTGGAGGCCCAAGGTTAAGAAATCCTGGCATAGGCTCAGCTCTTATAGCTATGAGGGATGGGAGTTGGCTGGGGCCTTCTTTTTTTATATAGACTTAATAATCATACTGACAGGCTAAACTTCCGGGTCCTTTTGAATTTTTTTCCCTTTCCAGCTGACAGGTGTCTATAGAAATCAATGGGAGGAATTCAAAATTTTTGTGTAGTAGGTGTGATTGGGCACCAGCGTGTCTATCCAATATGAAAAGACAACAGCAAAGTAAGCAGCAAAGATAACAGAATTGTTCCTCCTCTTCCTAACTCAGGACACACTCCGTGTAAAAAAAACCCATATTTTTGCAGTCATGAACATTTAAGAGTGCAAGATGTCTGCGTTGTATTCTGTCTAGCAGTCCTTTGTGTTTTGTCAAATAGAAGTTAGTCCCAGTGGGGATCCTATAGAGTGTGTGTGTGTGTGTGTGTGTGTGTGTGTGTGTGTGTGTGTGTGTTGGGGTGGGGTGGGGTGGGGGGAGTCAGAAAGGAAAAGGGAGGAAAAGGAGAAGGAGAAAATGAAGTTGATTGATTGTTAAAATTATATACCACCTTTCATTAAAACAATCCCAAGGCAGTTTACAGCAAAAACTTAAACACAAGATGGTAAAAAAGACACAGTTAAAATATTAAGTGAAAAATATTAAACAAATCTGATTAAAAATTTGAAACAAAAAGCATAAAAGCAATAAAGATTATAAAGAGCAGCAGCAGAGAATCAAATAAATGCCTGGGCAAAAAGCCAAGATTTTACATTTTTTCTGAAAGCTGTGATGGAAACTGAGTAGCGAATAGCCACCGGGAGAGCATTCCAGAGCCTGGGGGCAGCAACAGAGAAGGCCCTGTCCTGAGTGCACGACAGCCAAGCCTCCCTCATTGTCAGCCCCCAGAGCAGAGCCCTCTCAGATGACCTCGACAAGCGGGCAGCAACCCTTGGGAGTAGGCGGTCCCTCAGGTATCCCGGGCCCAAACCGTTAAGGGCTTTAAAGGTCAAAAACAGCACCTTGAATTGGACCCGGAAACAAACTGGTAGCCTGTGCAGCTCTTTCAAAATCAGTGTGATGTGCTCCCACTGGGCAGCTCCAGATAAAACCCTAGCTGCCGCATTTTGCACTAGCTGCAGTTTCCGGATATTCTTCAAGGGCAGCCCCACGTAGAGCGCGTTACAGTAATCCAGGCGTGACATGACTAAGGCATGGGTAACTGTGGCCAGATCTGCCTTCTCGAGAAAAGGATGCAACTGGCGCACCAGCCGAAGCCGTGCAAAGGCACCCCTGGCCACCGCCTCCACCTGAGCTTCCAAAAGCAGAGCCGGGTCCAGTAATACCCCCAAGCTGCGGACTTGCTCCTTCAAGGGGAGTGCAACCCCATCCAGAACCGGTAAAATCTCCTCATCCCGATTGGCTTTCCTACTGACCAACAGTACCTCCGTCTTGTCTGGATTCAATTTCAGTTGATTAGCCCACATCCAACCCATCACGGCCTCCAGCCCCCGATTCAGGACATCATCCACTGCCTCCCTCGGATCAGGTGACGAGGAGAGATAGAGCTGAGTATCATCCACATATTGCTGCCCAGAAAAGTTGTTTCTGAATAAACCTCTAGTTAAATCTATGTAAGTTTTCTTTGTGTCTGTGAGGGAAGCAGTCATAGAAGTCTGCTTATTGCCTTTTTGCAATATGGAACGCATGCAGCTGGGTGCTTGATTTGGGCAATTTAAATTGATTGACCTTTGCTGCAACCTGGGAGGTATTTTATGATGTGGCGAGTGCTGCTAGCCTGGAAATCCAAACCTACCTGCAAAGTTAACAGCAGACTACATTGCAAGGTTATTGTAACTCTCTCTCTCTCATTCCTCCACCTCCCTATATACGGGGATAATTGGCACTGAAATTTGCATTACCGGGGTGGTTGTCGTTTTTGTAAAGTCCATTTTATTCACAGAAAATAAGATCTGTGTTGGAAAAAGCAGGAGGCCTTATCTTTGCTTCCTCCTTTTCTGAGGGGGAGATGGCACTAGGATCGCCATCCACCTAGGATTGGTCTGAACGAAGTTTCCAGGAACGGACATTAATTTCCAAGACTATTGAGAGCAATTCTGGAGTTTTAATGGCTTGTGAAAAATAATGGGGGGAGTGGGGGGAGATTGGCGTGTGTGTCGAATTTCCCAGGAACAGCATCAGTGTTGGCAACCCTAGCGGAGAAACACTGCTGTACTATCACAGTTAAAATCCTCAAATCTCCATTGTTTTCTATAGCCAGTTCTCACTTAGGCGGGACGGAGAGGAGAGGACGTTGGGGGGAAATGGCTTCTCCAATGAAAACCCGGAAATTCCCTATAAAGGGGTTACTCTGGCATTTTCTTACCTCTTGGTGAGCAACATAGACAAAAGTGGCCAACCTGAGGCGCTCCAACTACAACTCCCATCATCCCCATTCGCATGGCCGAGTAGTCCAATTACAGCAGGCGCTCTACCGGTCTAGCCATGTCACCGGCCTCTTCTCTATAGTTCAGGGGGAGTCGCTCTAGCGGCTGAGCCTCCGGCGCTCTCGCTTTCCTTCCCCTTGCAGCGGCAGGATGGAGCTGCCTTTCGGCTTCCAGTTTGAAGAGTCCGTGTTCGAGGGGGGGTGCCGCGAGGCGAGCGGGGGCCCCTCGCTGCTCCCCGCCTATAGCGCCCGATGCTGCGAGTCCAAGGTGAGGGGGGGGTGCTCTTTCTGGGGATGAAATTTTACACCCCGTTCCCAGCTCTCTCTAGGCATGGGTGAAGTTTTTATTCCTCTTTAAAGGAAAAGGTTCTCGGAGGCTGAGCCCTACTTGGGACCACGCGTCCCACCTTAAATCCTGGGGAGACGGAATGGAACTGATGCCTGCGATTGTTCAGAGGGAGCTCCACAGTACTCTGCACGTGCTCAGAGGCAAGCCCCTCTCCAGCGAGCCTGCAGGAGTTAGGGTGGCCACAGTCCTCCAGGAATGGCCTTGAGACGTCTCCAGGTATTAGCATCAAAGCTGCTCCAGGTTACTCTTGAAGCAATCATGAAAGATATTCATGGCTGGGTTTTGTTTTGTTTTGTATCTGCAGGAATAGTTTCAGGCAGAGTTGGCAACCCTCGCATGGGTGAGAGGGAAGACTCTGGTCATGAGATTGATCTTCATCAACATATTTTAGCAGTGTTGTTCATTGGTAATAATGACTACTATTACAACTAATGGCTACCCTTTATCCTGCCTTTGTAAAGACTTGAGGATGGACCTAAACTTAAAAAAACAACAACAAGAAGTTACAAAACTACCTTAGAAACAAAGATGACAGATCTAAGACAGCTGCAGCAAATTTAAAAACAAGCCACAAACAAACCTCTCTCTTGGGAAGCTATTCTAAATCCAAAGTGCCACAACAGAGAAGGTCCTGTGTTTCTAGTAAAGTTGTTGGTTGTGGAGGTGGGTGGGGGTTGCTGATGGATTTTAGAACGAGTAGTCAGGTTAGTCTCTTTCAACAGCAGCAACAATCTAAGAGCCCAACACCTTAATCGAGATTTAACAAATGCATTGTGATGAGATTTCATAGGCAAGAGCTTGCTATGCTTCTTCAGATGCATGATGTATTTTACTTATTTAACACACTTTGTACGGCGTATAAACAAGTCTTAAGGCAGTTTACAACTAATTAAAACATCTATAAACTTTAAAATCAACAGTTAGAACAAATAGACAAATTAAAATGTAAAACCAGGGTTAAAAAATCAACCAAAAGCCTGATTGAACAGGTGTGTCTTCAGACATAGACAGTTAAAAGGGGTGCTGGTGGGGAGGTTGACCCACTTCCCGAATGTTGGAAAGTTCAAGGAGTTTGCAGCACACCTTGGATCCTGATTTCTTTGGAAGGAGAGTCAATGCAAACTCATGGTGTCTTTGTAATATTTAGTTTATTTACACAAATATACAGGTTGAACATTGGATGAAGCTGAAAATTGCATAACATCCCTAAAAGTCAAGCAACAGCCTACATTGGAGAGCCCGGAGTCTGCATCCTAAATTAATTTAATTTTTATGCCCAGTCATTGATTGATTTTAACTGTTTTTTTAAATGATTGTGAACTGCCCTGAGCTATTTTGTAAGGGCGGTCTAAAAATCGAACAAATAAATAAATCTGCTGTCTGCTTGGCTCGGGCCTCTTCCAGACATCTAAAATCCTCCCTCTATCTCCTCCTGCTAGATACAGTGTGCCTTTCTTTCTCTCAAATACCTCCAAGGGAGGGGGGAAATGAGGATGAGGTAATCTTACACCTTCCCATGAGCCCCTGCCCTGAAATGGAGAAATGGCTGACACTTGGTGGCCTTCGAAGGTGATCACAGCTCTTGGATCGCCTTCAAAGGTGATAGCAGCTCTTCAGAGTTATTCAGAAACCTCCTTTTCACTGAACCATTAGGCTGTATTTAATTTATAGAAATTAAACTGAGAGCCAGTCATTTGAGGTGGTCAAGCAGCCCATGACTGAGATGTACTGGGAGAAGGTTGCCTTGACTGTAGAAGGTGTAACAAGATGCCCATGGAGGGCTCAGTGAGTGCTCTGGGAACTTCTGAGGCTGCAGCATAGCTGAAGCTAAATGTGTGGACCTGGTCAGCCCCTTGGCAAGGTCGACCTTAAAGGGGAGCAACAGGACCCTGGATAAATGGATGGGGGTGTGGGACGGTCTCTCTCTTCTTAAAGGAAAGATTGTGCTGTCGAGTCAATGTCGACTCCTAGCAACCACAGGTCTTGGTAGAATACAGGAATGGTTTACCATTGCCTCCTTTTGCAGAGTATGAGATGATGCCTTTGCACCTTCCCATATCACTGCTGCTCGATATAGGCGACTACAAATATATATTTACTAGGCACAGTCTGGGAAGCACACCGGCAGAGATTCGAACTAACAGCCTCTTGCTCCCTAGGCAAGCTGCTTCCCCGCTGCACCACCACAGCTGATCTCTCTCTTCTTACTTGGCTTTAATTTCAACTGAGCAGGTAATGATGAGCCCACTTGACTCAAGTTGGAGTCAAGAAGAAAGAAAGAGAGGTAGCCATGGTGGGGCGGGAAGAGAGAGAGACGCAGCTGCAGTTGGTTCTGCCTCTCCTGCTCTCTGCCCCAGCCTCACTCGCCAGCCATACCACCCACCACTGCCATAGCCGCTGCTGCACTCCGATCCAGCCAGCTCTGCATCCTGGTCTGCTTGGCTGCACACCACCACTGCTGCAGGGCTTGGGATGGCTGGTGGCTCAGGGCAATGGCCCCAATTAAAAAAACCCTAGGAACATCCTGGCCCCTTGGGTAGGAGATCACTAGGAGCTCCTTGTAGGAGCAGGCTATAATACTATAATATAATTAACAATAGTTAATTTTAGGCTTTGTATGTCTCATTTTTGCCTCTGGTAAATGGGTTCCACAGGTATTTGTAGTGTCTGCTGGACCAAAGGTGACCGTGGTCCAAAGGATATCTGTTTATACACCATGGGAAGTGATGCCTCTCTAAACTACTTTAAAGTCTCTCAGAATGAACTTTTGTCTCCCCACCATCACTGTGCATGTCTTGATAACAACAAACACTGTTTTCTTTCCACCTCCCACAGTGGTTTTGTGAAGAAACAGCTGGCGAAGATTATGCTGAAAGTGTCAATCTAAAAAAATTCAGAGGAGATTTGGCATATAAACAACAAGAATTTAAGGTATATTTACAGCCCCCCTCTCCCATACATTCATACTTTGCTGCAAGCAAAACTTCTGGATTCCATCATTTGAATGTGTAGCTTATTCTTGACATGTGTTCATGCACATTGTAAAAGTACAACTGCATCCATTTAGTCAACAGATCAGTTACTGTTGTACTTATTTTTCTCTCCCCGCCCTTTCCTAAAGTCTCAAGACAGCATAGTAATATCCAATTTTAAAAATAAAAATGTAGAGGGCAGATATCAGTTGTATGCCAGGCTGGTGATTCAGTGTTCTCCCTTTAAACCATGGTTTCCCAACAGGGGATACTAGTATCTCTGCAGGTTTCCCAGGGGGTACTTAGAGCCCTTCTGCCTCCCCCAGACTGCAGCAGTACTGTTTGTTCTACATTTGAGGATCATCCACGAAGCTGGCCCATCCTGAGCGATGTGTCCACTGCAGAAGGGGAGGAAGGAAGGTGACTCTTCCTTCTCTGCTCCTGATTGGCTGGCTATATGCTTAAGCTCAGTGTGCCCCTCCCCTCAGCCTGACTGGCAGGTTAAAAAAATAAGCATTGAGTACTCCCATTGAATTTAACAGAACAAGTAAACCTGTTCCATTAATTTCAATAAGACTCATTATGAGTAACTTAGGGTGGATGTGAGCCAGTGACTGGAGTAGCCTGCCTCCCTAACTGTAACACTCATATCCATGTTTTTCTGTATATATGTGTATACATACACCCACATAAATCTATATATTATAGTTATGAGATGGGCTACTGCAGTCACTGGCTTACATCCAGATTATGTTACTCATAAGCAGTCTTCTAGAATTTAATTTCAATGAGAGTACTCATGAAAAACTTAGTCTGGATGTAAGCCAGAGACTGAAGTAGCCAATCTCATAATTGTAACATTTAAATTTGTGCGCACACTCACAAAATCTCTATGGGGCACCTGAGCTGAAGGCTTGCAACAGGAAGGTCACACTTGTGGGTTTTTTGTTTTTTTAAAGGTTGGGAACCTCTCCTTTAAATAATTCAATTGTTATTTATCCCAGAATTTAACATAGATCTTGCTTTGCATTTGATGTTTTTACACCAGGGTTTCTCAAACTTGGGTCTCCAGATGTTGGCGGACTACAACTCCCATCACCCCCTGTCATATTGTGGCAGAAGATAATGGCACCTCTGTAGTCCAACAACAACTGGGAACCCAAGACTGGGAGCCTCTTTCTTACACAGATCACAGTTGCCCCAGACTTTCAGAGTTGTTCTAAGATGAAAGTTGGTCTTTGCAAATCTCATTGCAGAAGGCACTCTTCGAGTATTCCGGCTGCCTTGCGCTGTTACCTCTGAGCAATATTGCCATGAGAAGAGATGTACAAGAGAGCCAGGCTCGCTGTTTAGCTCATCTGGGAAGATGCGAGGAAGCCTTGGAGATCACAGAGATGCTGGTTGGTGGTTTTCCCATTCTCTTCCTCTTTAGTGGGTTGCTGCCATGGGTGGCCTTCTGTCAGTTAGTTTACTGCTCAATGCTCTTCTTTGCTGAACACAGACTAAACACAGACTTTGCTTTAATTCTGTGTTAGTCTGTAGTAAGTCTGCAGCATTTGTTTTGCAAAAGGTTGCTCAGAACAAGAGGTCACTTTGGCTGGAATGCGCAGCACGCGTGCGGTGAAGGAAGTCCGCTGTGACTCTGTTGAGACTCCCCTGTTGAACACAGGGGAGGATTACTACAGTCTAACACAGAATTTCAGCCCTCTCTTCTCCAGTACTTTCCAACAATATCTGTTGGCACTGTGCTCAGTCTATATTTGGTGAGGAGGGAGGAAGTGCTTGCAGTGGCATGGGAAGAATTGCTGGCTAAAGATTATTTCCCTTTTTGTGTTTGGTTTCTCCTAGACCAGGACCCTTTGGTTATTCAACTGTAACTCCCATAATTCTCCAGCCACAGTGACCAATAGTCAGGGATGATGTGGGTTGTAGTCCCACATAGGCAGGAGGACTGAAGTTCTCTAGCCCTTTCCTAGATGGAGAGAGTCCCTTGATCCATGCCCCTAACCCACAAAATAGCTTGTGTGATAGCTCTGGGGGAGCCATTGAAACAAGCCTTCATGAATCACTTACTGAGATCACTCACACAATCGAAAACTGTGTTCTGCCTGGGCTTGGGAGCTGTGTGTGCTCCCAACATTCAGTTGTGTGGAAGCAAGGTAGAAAGTGATTATGTCTACCCAGGTTTTCCTCCTACCTTGCTCCCACACAACCGAATATTGGAAGCACATACAGTTCTCAACCCCAGGCAGAACACAGTTTTTGATTGTGTGAATGACTTCCTTGTGTTGACTTTGATCCTGTTAATTTTGGAAATCTATTTTTAAAGTTCTGAATTGCTGTTTCCTTATTTAGGAAGATAGCTTTCTTTTCCCCAGACTCTCCTCTAAAAAGTCTGTAGTGCCTTATCTTCATTCTCCCTTGATTTTTCCTTCTAGCAAAATGGAGCAACAAACACAGACCATGTGACCGTGGTGCTTGGCCTGAAGTTTGCTATTTACCGCACTCTGGGGCACATGGAGGAAATGATTGGCTGCTTACAGCAGCTGATTTCGCTACACCCTTTTCACCCAGGGAACTGGAAGTTGCTTGCTGAGGCTTACATGAGCTATTTACAGTTTCCACTGCCACAGTCTGTGTCAGAAGCTTGTCTCCAGGGATGCGAAGGCGTCGCCGTGAATCATTGTCTCCCGGTTTCATCCAAGGAAGGCTGCTCTCAGCATCCTCAGAAGCACCACTGGAGGACAGATTTCTCCTTGCAGATTTCACCCAAAATAAATGGCAGTTTGGAGTCTTGTGAAAAATGTCAAACAGGGGGACCCACCAATGCCCAGGGAAAACGGGAGGCACAGCCTGCAGTGAGGAATACTGCGTTTGGTACCATGAGGCAGGAAGAGTCAGGAGACATCTGGATATATGCATGTGCTTCCTTAGTTAGAGCAAGGTAAGGTAATGATAACATGTGCCATCGAGTCGGTGTTGACTCCTGGCAACCACAGAGCCCTATGGTTGTCTTTAGTAGAATACAGGAGGGGTTTACCATTGCCTCCTCCCACGCTGTATGAGATGACACCTTTCAGCACCTTCCTATATTGCTGCTGCCCGATATAGGTGTTTCCTATAGTCTGGGAAACATACCAGTGGGGATTCGAACTGGCCACCTCCGGCTTGCTAGTCAAGTCCTTTCCCACTGTGCCATTAGGTGGCTAAGGTTAGAGCAAGGTACTGTATAGCAATAGTTTCTATAATTTCATAGCCCCCCCCTTTTTTTTGCATACAAAATATTCTGCAATTCTCCTTTTAGTACTGAAACAGACATAACATTGAAAATCTAGGCTCTGATTCCACAGTTACTGTGGGCTTCAAATATGATTGGAGCAGCAGAGCTGTTAAGGGTGTTGTTTTAAAAGCCCTCCCTGTTGCGTTTTCCCCATCCAGATTGACCTGACCAAAGCTGCTGTTTGCCCTGCTGGGGGGAAACATGCAGGTATTTTTAAGGGAGGTGGCCTGGATTGGGAGAATTGTGCAGGGACAGAGGGTTAAAATGTCCTGCTGCTCCCGTCAGAATTGGCGCTTCATCCCATCATCACCTCCTGATGTTTGCTGATTTGTGGTTTAAAAACAAAGTATCAGGAGATCCAGTCCCAGTTCTTCCACAAGGTGCCGGTTCTGGCCCTGTTTACAGTATTGTTGATATTGCTGTTAGCTGTGCTATTCTACCCTGTTAAGTGGAGAGAGGGCTTCTGCTCAAGAACCTGGTACAGCCATGTTGCAAAGAAATTTACAAAAGTTACCATCCCACAACAAGTTCTACTAGCCTTTGATAGTCATTTATGACTCTTTGACAGCCTGAAAGGGTGGGGGAAGAAACTAGAGCCCAACTCTTTTTTCTTCTTTTTTTTCAGTTTATGTTTTTGCTGTCTGGTTGCCTGGAGGAGATTCTTATTTGCCACAGGTGGCCAGATAGGTTGCTATTTACAAACTTGATGGTAAAGTCTTTTTATCTGATAGGAAATAAAAAGTGCTGATTGCTGTAATGGGCTGTGAGTTGCCACAGGTTCACTTTACTTGGATATGGTCTGAAGACACATGGGAAGGCAACTTGGTTGAAGCTAAGCAGGTCTGGACCTCGTCATTGCCTGGATGGGAGATGGCCTGGGGCTTCCAGATATACTGCCTTGAGTTCTAGCATGGCAGACAGGCATGATAAAAGTGTAATGACATAAAAAACCTGGATAACATTTTAGGGGGAAGAAAGACTTTGTTCAGAGCTGTTTGGGAGTTTTGAAGCTGGCCAGTGGTGTTGAAGCTAAGTTGGTATTACTGTGGGACTAGGACAGCCTGTGTGCTTGCTCCTGCAACTCCATAAAAAAATCATTCTGCCTGTAAATTTTGTAAAGAGAGAGCTCATTTGCAAAGCACTCTTTGGTGGAATCTGATGCTGTGAAAACTGTCTCGAACCTGCCACCATTAGCACCAAACCGGTGTTGTAATGCTGTTTTTTACTACCCAAACCCTTCTCACTGTACTAGGTGTGTTCAAGTTTCCCTCTTTACTGTTTCCTCCAGGCTCTTGCTTCAGCTCACACAGTCTCAGCAGTCCTCTTTCGCTTTAGAGAGTAACTTAAAAGCACAGCAAGACATTGAAGACAAAGTTGCATCCTTTGGATTGAAGGGAGATGTCTTGTCCTTGATGACTGAAGTAAGTGGAGGCTTACTGTGTGCGTATGATTTGTGTGTGTTTGTGAGTACACTGGTATAGATTTATTGTTGATGAACAGAACAACTGGTCTTGTAGTGCATATTAATTGCCCCTTTGCTAAGCAGGGTCTGACTTTGGATGAGTGACCACATGTGAGTGCTCAGTGCTGTAAAATATTTCTCTTAGGGCAGAGATCCCCAACCTGTGGCACTCCAGATGTTGCTGAACTACAACTCCCATCACCCCCAGCCACAGTTTATTGTGACTGGGGATGATGGGAATTGTAGTTCAGCAACATCTGGAGTGCCACAGGTTGGGGACCCCTGTCTTAGGGGATGGGGCCGCAGCTCAGTGGAACAGCATCTGCTTGCTTGCTTACAAGGTCTCAGGTTCACTACCTGACATCTCCTGGTATGGCTGGTAGAGACTCCTAAAACTATAGACAGGGGCAGTCACAGAATGAAACAAACAATGAAGAGGAGAAAGGGAAATCCCACCGTGACTACAAAACAAAAAAATACAGATGATAATGACCAAACACTGAAAATATAAATAAACACTGGAAATGTGTATTCAAAAATAATAAACCAGTAATAAATGATCCATAACATTAATAAACAAAAATCATGAATCTAAACTGAATGATTCCACAAGAAAAATAATAATAATGTATGCAGTAGTACTCAAACCTACTAGTAACACATAATACACAAATTGCCTTCTCACAATGCAGAATACAAAAATAAAAGGATGTGCAATAACAGTCAAAACATAAGGAAGGAGGTGTAACTGAGCCCGGCAAAAATTGGGCTGCAGGATGAAATAGGCAAAGTCATGTGTCAAAATGGAAGTGGCAGATGACAAAGGCACTGCGTCAGATGTGGTCTCAGAAGAAGGTGTAAACGTCCTCAATGGCGAAATGCTCAATACCCTTCGCACAGAAGTGAAGATGTGAAATCACAAACATGCTGATAGCAGAGAACCCGTCGAGCATGCTTCCATAAATAAGCTGACCTGGATCAGAGATAAAGCCCACTGCATGTCCTTGTAGAGAAAAACAAACTTCATGAACCAATGTCGTTCATGAATCAAAGTCGAACGGCTCTTCCGGATATGTGCCGTTTCGCCCACAAAGCTTCATCAGCCTCCAAAAAATATTAGTTTTTTTTACAAAGGATTGTAAACTGTGTTAAGAAATGGGGTACTGGTACTAATATTTTCTGGAATGGTACCAAACCACCTAAGAGGAACTACTTATTTATTTATTTACATTCGATTTATTGCATTTATATACCGCCCATCCTAGAGCGGCTTGGGGTGGTTTACAGCTTAACATTTTTAATTTTTAACAGCGACATCAATTTTACAATTAAAGCAGCTGTGTGTGTATTGGCAAATAATTCTCATTCTATAATGTCGGGGTTCCCTACCTTGGGCCCCCCAAATTGGTGGGCCATTGTGGCTGGGGATGATGGGAGAAGTGGTCCAATGACAACGGGGGACCCCCAAGGCTGAGAACCCCTTCTATAATGCATTTATGCCTAGGCTGCAAAGTGTGACCTCTCTTACCAGTACTAGCCGTGATCAAAACTTGTGGCTAGCTCAAATCAAACTTTAGCATGATTTGGGTCCGTCCCCCACTTTCAAACACTAGAGCCCCCTCATTTGGCATTATAAGCTGCTTCTGAAAACTCTCCTGATATCAAAAAAGCAGCCTGGGGATGAGTGTGAAGTGTGGGGAGCACCACTGTCGTCAAAAGCTGTGCTGATCGCCCAGAAGGCTTGTGCTGTCTTCTGGGATGTTGCCTGATGTTGCGTCTAAAGTTTTGCCTCCTTCCCTGCAGGAGATGGGAAAGGATCTCGTTCCAGAGAAGCTCAAAGAGGATGCCCAGGGAGAGGTGAAATGCATAGCGGCTTCAGCCCTGGCATCCCTAATGACGCCATCTGCCCCGGACTTTGAGCAGAAATGGTTCCGAAAGCTCCGAGATGGTTTCTTTTGCTTGGGCTCTTGCACATAGCTCAGGACAGCTAAACTAAAACTCTCCTTCCACTGGTTTCTCTTTCCTGGCTATCCAAAGGACTTGTAAGGAAGTGGCTGAAGGGTGTGTGTAGCCGGATCACATGCTCGCCTCCGTTTCACTCGGGCCAGAGATTCCATACCTGAAGTGGCTTCCATCTGTCCCAGGCTGTGGTTGCCCTCTCCAAAGTAGTCCTTTCAGCTCCCATTAGAGTGGTGAAGGGAGATGGGGGTTGTGGTAGCTGTGGCTGGGAATGATGGGAGCTGTAGTCCAACAACATCTATGGGGACCCAAGGTTAAGAACTCCTGGGCTACAATAACGATCACCCTACATGCAAAAGGACTGAAAACAGCCTTTCGGAGGGGCTGTTGGCTCGGTGGTGGTGATGGCATTATTTTTATTATTTATTTATTTATTTATAATTAATTAATTTAAACCCTGTCCTCCCCCCCCCCGCTGACAAAGTGACACAAGGAAGTTTTGTTTTTTTAAAAAAATACAATCCAATAAAAGAACAGGGAGCAATGAGAGAGCTTCACCTTGTGGAGGCGAAATGAACTTGTAAGCAGCACAGGTGCCGAATGATTGTGTGATCATTTTAGTGCGTGTGTGGTTCCACTCACTATTCAGCCGATCAATTCAGTTTGCATGAGACGGGAAAAGACCAGACAGTGGCCCCTCTTCTGCGCAACAAGCGGCCGATCAGTGTTCCCTGTAACAGGAAATGCTGCCGCGGATCCAAGCAAGGTGCCTGCCCGCTGCTTCTCTGTGCAGCATGCCAGCGCTGCTTCCAGTGGCCGGGCTGCAGCGTGCCTACAAGGGAGTGCAGAAATGCAGAAGCAACAGTCCTCGCACACTCGCCACTTCCGGCCGACGGGGGGAACGGGGCGGCAGGGAGGAACGCTGCCGCCCCAAGGAGCTTAAGAACAACAGCGCACCGGTGGGGGAAATGTGGCGGGAGGGGTGAGTACACCCTCCCCCGCCCTTAAAGTGCTACCCCCGTCGGCGCCGAAGATTTTTGTGCACATCCCTATTTGTTAGCCCCTGCTGCCTCCCTTCCTCCCTCCCTAGCTGCCTGCTTCTCTTCCCGTTGCTGCCAGTAGTGAAGAGCTGGCGTCGGGCTAATGACATCACCCCCTGGCACATGTTGCCAGACAGTGACATCACTAGCCCGTGCACCAGTTCTTTACTGCTGGCTGCAATGGGGAGAGAAAGAGGTGCGCAGCTGTGGAGGCAGGTGGCCCAATTGAACGGCTCTGGCCCCACTGCTTGCATGCAGGAGGTTCCAAGTTCCCTCCCTGGCAGCATCTCCAAGATAGGGCTGAGAGAGACTCCTGCCTGCAACCTTAGAGAAGCCGCTGCCAGTCTGTGAAGACAATACTGAGCTAGATGGGCCTATGGTCTGACTCGGTATATGGCAGCTTCCTATGTTTACTGCACATGGTCACCCAGTGTTAGATCTGCCCTCATCTGGCGGTCATCAATCTAATTGGCAAGTGTGCCAGTCACATTCAAAGTGCTACTCAAGTGCACACTGCAGTACATATATAGCCCCTTGCCTTGGGCTGGTTGCTGTGACTCAGATTCTTGGTGCAACTTGTGACCTACCTAGCACAGGGCATGGTCTGAGAGTACTTTATACAGCTGAGCTGCTCTAAGTCTGGTGAATGCATTGGGTGGCCACTTGGAAACCCCAAGTATGCCGCCCAGTGGAGGAGAAATGTGAGAAACAGCATGCCCCTCACATGTAATATTGGGTGGCTTATTGAGATCCCAACAAACTTCCTGCGGCTTTTGCTTGGTCTGCAAAAGAAGGGTGACTTCTGAGTATTCGGTTTGGCTACAGAATGTGGCTGGCAGACATCAGCTTGGTGGGTTATAGCATGTGCAGGTCTGTGCTACTCCATAGGGCAATGCTGTAGTGCACCACCCGAGTGGATTATACACTTGGTTCCATGCTGTAGCCAGGGCAATAAGCCTTCCCTCCAGTTCAGGAGTACCCTAAACTCGGGAGGGGAGCAGCTCTTCCCCTTTGCTAAGTAGGATATGCCTTGAGTTGCATTTGGATGGGGAACTAAATGTAAGTGCTAACTACATGTGAGCTCTGTAGGCTATCCCCTTTACGGCATGGGGCCATAGGAACTTAGGAAGCTGCCATATACTGAGTCAGACCATGGGTCCATCTAGCTCAATATTGTCTACACAAGACTGGCAGCGGCTTCTCCAAGGTTGCAGGCAGGAATCTCTCCCAGCCCTATCTTGGAGATGCCAGAGAAGGAACTTGGAACCTAGATGCGCTTCCCAGAGTAGTGGCTCCATTATCCCCTGAGGGGAATATCATACAGTGCTCACACTTTGAGTCTCCCATTCATATGCAACCAGGGTGGACCCTGCTTAGCTAAGTGGACAAGTCATGCTTGCTACCACAAGACCAGCTCTCCTCTCATCACCTGCATGCAGAGGGTCCCAGCTTCAATCCCTGGGAGCATCTCTAGCTTGGGCTGGGGGAGATGCTTGCCTGAAAGCTTGGAGAAGCCGCAGCCAGTCAGTGTAGGCAATGCTGAGCTAGATGGACCAATGATCTGACTTGGTTCAAGGAAGCTTCCTATGTTCCTAAACGCCTGCCAGAGCCACAGACAGGCCATCCATGCTTGAAGCAGTGGTCGAACCCCATAACTTATGTCTCCAAAGGATACGTCTCCCACCTTGGTAGTCCTGGGAAGTGAAAGCTGAAATGGATGTATGAACTAAGGTCTGAGCATACCTTGTCAAAAAAAAATTGTATTTGCCTAATAAAGTGCATAACTCATTCTCCGTCTAATACTGCATATCCAGAGAATGTTGTGGTGAGGTGTGCGGGATACAAAAGAATTGCAAGGCACCACAGACAAGGAGAAGCCATCACTCTCTGACTACTGGAAAACCTGTTTGAACTCCTCTGATACAACATGCTGATATAAGTGGCGGACATTCAGACCAGGTTACTCAATTGTGCTACTCAGGAGTTACTCCAAAGGCCTATATAATTTCAATAGGACTTGCACTGGGTAATTTAGTCAGTTTGCCAGTCTGCATCTTCAGCAAACTCCTTTCAACTCCAACGAATTGCTGGAGGAGTTTGGTGCTCATGGAACTCCATTACGTGTCAGTGCTTTCTAGTTCTCTTTGATCGAGGGGGCAGCTGTGAATGCACCTCTCTCTGCACTGGAATGCACATCGACTTTGGACCAGGGCATCAGGGTTTGATTGTATAATCCACAGTGATCAGAAATGTTTTTGAAAAGTTGTTTATTTTGCACATGCTGATATAAGTTGAATAACAGTTATACATGCAAAAAAACCAAACCAAAAACCCCGTGGGTGTGTTTGTATGAATTACAGACAGACCTGGACTTAAAATGCTCTGCATTAAGATGAATGGCACTTAAGACTTTTCAAATTATCACCTTGTTTCAACTTTACAACTGTTTCAATTTTTCAACGCTGGTCGTGGGAGGGCTGGCCTCCGCTAAACGGCTGCTGGTGCATGAGCTGGAGGAGGAGGTGACAATAAAAGCTCCGGCACACATTTATTATAAAGACTGGGAGTCCTGCTGGCCGTTGTTGCTGCCTCAGAGATAATGGAGGAAATGGCTGACTCGCCTATCCCCAGTGGAAGGATGATCTGGCTCGCCCTCATTGGAGGCATGAGCGTCTGCAGGACTTTTTCGGTGGTGGGGCAAAGCCAGCAATCCAATACCCCCTCCCTGGGAATATGTCCCATTGAATTCAATGGGGACTGGCTCAACCCAGAGGGGCAACTGCTCCCTCTTGCCCCACCCACCACCGCCCCAGACACCCATGATTGGAAGCTCCCTGCATTATCACTGTTGCTGCTGTTCCTCCTTTTCCAGGTTTAGCTGTGATGGCAAGAGGGGAAGAGCCTGGCCCATTCCCAGCACACACAATACTTCCCCCCAGCCCCACCTCTTTCCTTCCCTGTCTAACCATTCCTGGGAGGAGGATGGAGAAGTGAGCTACCCAGTTGCCACTCTTCCTTCCACGGAAAAGTGAAAGGAGTGAGTGGCGAGGGTAAGAAATCTGCTGATTCCCCAACACCACCACCTCTGCTGCATGTCTGCATATTTGTGACTGTCAAGCCACCAGCTTTGGCTGCAGCAGGGAGAAAAGGGGGGTATCAGGAACCAAACCCCCTTGTATAACATTTTCCTGTCGGAAAATAGGTTCTGAGTAAAGGCATGTTTCACTTAGGATGCAGTTTTCAGGAACCAACTCGCGTTATAATTCTGAGGACATTTTCGCTTATTCTAGATCTCATTTATTTATTTAAGTCATATCCTGCTCTTCCTCCAAGGAGCCCAGAGTAGTATACATGGTTATGCTTATCCTCACAACAACCCTGTGAGGTAGGTTAGGCTGAGAGATGAGTGACTGGCCCAGAGTCACCCATTGAGTTTCTCTCTGCTCCTAGTCCAGTACTCTAACCGCTACACCATACTGCTCACTGCACATGAGCAAGGCTGTCTGCTATCCTTTTTCAATGATCTGGCCTAGTTCACCCTTGGAGAGGACTGCAGAATTCATGCTTTGCATGCAGAAATAAAGATCTGTAGTAGAAGGCCAGAGGCTCAATCCCATTTAAAAGGACTAGGGACAAGTGGTGAGAGAGAGATCCCTGTACCGAAACCCTGGAGAGCTGCTGCCAAACGGACTGACACGGTGGAAGAGAGCTTCATATGTGATTGTTTACCCCAACAGTGGAAGAGAGGATGTGTGTCCCTGGACGGGACACTGCCTAAGACTGCTGGTTTGCATGGTTGAATATGGCCCTATGGAGGACAAAATAAAATAAAATAAAAATCTTGTGCTGCATTCCTGGCCCACTGGAGAGAAGGCTAGGTTAAAACCCTTCTCTGTGGCATTGGTTTTGTTTGCTTTTTAGTTGTGTTTTAAATCCAGGAGCATTCAAGTCTCCTGGTACCAGTCTAAAGTGGCACACTCCAGGAACCGTTTAGTGTTACGACTTCATCAGCATGTGAAGACGAGACCTTTAGACCATTTGTTTACTCTTTCAGGCCTGGCAAGAAATCGGCCTGCTCGGAGTATCTTAGTGATCATTTCATTCTTAGCTAAATAATGTGGGGAAACCAGTTTTCTGTCTAACTGGGTCCACAGAGAACTCTGGTATTTCAAACTCGCAACTGCTCAGTCATGAATCACATTTCTGATTCTTAAAGAGTCGGTCATACTGCCATAATGTTTTCTCAAGTTTTTCAGTGGTCTTGAGGTCTAGCAACTTTCTCTTTTTTAAAAAAGGACAATTCAGGTCCCCAGGCTGCTCGTGAGTCATTGAGGTGCAAGAAGTACAGTATTCCTCTTATGAAGAGAGTAGTTTCCCAAGACACAGGATGTGTCTCACAGGATGTGAGACACAGGATGTGAGTCAAAGGAATGTCAAGGAATCCCAGCTCCTGCCATTCATGCCCACTGCTTTAAAAAACAGAAATCCTTCTGGTCAATCATCCAATCAGGTTGGCTTTGTGAAGACACCTCCAGACTGGGTTCAGCTGTGCTCTGCTGGCATCCCCTTGCCTCATTCTCATAGGTCTGTAGATATGAATGTTGTTGTAAAGGGCAGCCGGTGACTCTGTGATGTACTGACGCTGGTAATAGTTGACTTGGATACCATTTGGCAGTGGTGGTGTCATGAATGTGGTGTAGCCGTGGAAGGAGTGGACTCTGTTGAGAGGCGACGGTGATACTGGGTGGCAGCTATGAATGGGAGTCTTCCTGGGGGGTTGCCTGCTTGGCGAGACGCTGTTGTTTGACAGACAGCTGAACGGATCCGATGGCGTGTGGATGCTTCCCTGGTTGCTGCTGTTGGTGAGGCTGCCTTGGGTGGCGGCAGTGCTCTTGTTGAGCAGGAAGAGCGAAGGGTGGGAGAGCGGCCGCAGCCCCGCGACAGGCTTGGAGATAGCGTAGAGATGCCGGAACTCTTCGTCAAAGAGCTCCACCACTTGGCCAGTGTATTTGGAGAGGAAGTTCCGGTGGACCTGGCCACACAGCCACGTGAAGCTGTGGAGTGGGGAGGAGGAGAAGGTCAAAAGATGGAGAAGTCAAGGAGTCAGCAATTATCAGAAGGCTGGAACCCCTTCCCTCGCAGGGCAGGCAGGACCGGATTAAGACATGCTGAAGCCCTAAGCGATGTGGAGCTTAAGAGGCCGCACAGCATTACAACATGGGTTGGAAACCCCACCCGGGAGCATTACTATTGTAGCTGGAGATGATGGGAGTTGTAGTTCAGCAACTACAGCAACTGTGGAGTACCACAGGTTGGGGACCCCTGAGCTAGACCATGGCTGCACAACTTTGGCCCTCCTGCAGATGCTGGCCTACAACTGGCATCATCCCTCACAATTGGCCCCTGTGGCTGGGGAATGATGGGAGCTGTAGTCCAAAAACATCCAGAGGGCTGAAGTTGTGCAGGCCTGGTCTAAACTGAGCCCCCTTATCATTCTGATAAGCCAAAAAGTATATTTTTGTCTTACCAGAATAATAATGTCTATGTAAGAGTCTTTTCCTCCTTTCTTTCCCAACCAATTATGTAAAGCTTGAAATTTAGTCAGTTTGGGGGGTATTCAGAGGCCCCTCATTGCGTGAGGCCCTAAGTTGTAGCTTACTTAGCTTATGCCTAAATCTGGCACTGCGGGCAGACTAATGTGACTGAGGCTCTTTAGTTTAGGAACACGACAACTAAGGAGAGGACGATAGAGGTTTATAACATACACATGGTGTGGAGAAAGTGGAAGGAGATATATTTGTTCCCACTCTCATCACACTAGAATGTAGGGTCATCCAATGGAAATTAATCAGCAGTAGACTCAGGAAAGATCAAAGAAAGTGGCCGACATGCTGCGCAGCATTATGGAGCTGTTACATTGCCCACCAGGGCTGCTGCTAAGAGACTCCTCAGGGAGTCCCGATGCTGGTAAGAATGGATGGTAGAGCAAGCACTGCATCCACAGTTTTCCACATTCACAATACAGGAGCGTAGTTTGTGCTACTGTCCATGCTTACTAGTGGCTGGATGGAGGGGGCATTGTAAGAAAACAACAAAAAGAACTAGTCTGTAGAGTTCTCTCTTTTTCCATTTATGAAATAATTTTTAAGTGCCAAAGATGTCCACCAATTTCAAATGGGTTTCCTTTATTACTCAACTAGGGGTTCTCAGCCCTGCATGCCCAGATGCTATTCTACAACTCCCATCATCCCCAGTCTCGGTTGCCTTTAGTCTGACCTAAGCAATTGGTTACCACCTTATGGCACAGTGGGGAAGCAACCTGCCTAGAGAGCAGGAGGCTGTTGGTTCGAATCCCTGCTGGTGTGTTTCCCAGAATATGAGGAACTCCTATATCGGGCACAGCAGCAATATAGGAAGATGCTGAAAGGTATCATCTCATACTGCACGGGAGGAGGAAATGGTAAACCCCTCCTGTGTTTTACCAAGAAAACCACATGGCTCTAGGAGTTGACACAGACTCCTAGAAAGGCACAACCTTTCCTTTCCAAGCAATTGGTTAGGAAATGGCCTGTATCAGAACAAGAGAAGAGCCCTGCTCGATCAGACCAAAGGCCCATTAAGTCCAGCATCCTCTTTCCCTCAGTGGCCAACTAGATGCTTCTGGGAACCCCACAAGCAAGGCTTGAAGGCAATAGCCATCTTCCACTTTTCCTTCCCAGCAACTAATAGTAGTGCTCCTGAATCTGGAGGTTCCACTGATGCATTTCCCCCCAGCCTCCTTTGCATTTCTGCAAGTAAAGGGCCTGAAATGCAGATGTCTGGGATATCCCTGAAGGGGCCTGAATGTTTTTCTCACTGCTCCATCTCCATGGCAATGACCTGGATCCTGTTGAACCAGAAGAGGAAATTTGCTGTTCAGCCTTTTACTGTCTCTGCTCATTTCTACCATATAGCATTTTGCGGCTTGAGGGGGGATTTGAGTTTTCTGCATAGTTTAGCCCTGAAGAAGGGAACGAACACACTGGAATGTTTGGAATATCTGCCAAATATTGCTTCATTTTCAAGATAAAACATGTGCATTTGCTTTTTTAAAACAAGGGTGTGAAAAAGATCTCCTCAGCCCAAAGCTAATACAGTTTCATTAAAATCAGTTTCTGGGAGATAAACCTACCTGGAGTAAGTCCAGGGTTTGTTTCTCAGAGTACACCCAATAGCCTTTTCAATCGCGTCCCTCACTCTATATGCAGATTTTGAAGCTTGGCTATTTCACTACTAAGCCCCTCAAAGCAGTGTTTGTGGGCATCTGTTATACTTTTAGATTAAAACTCCTTGCAACAGCTTGTCTTCTCTTTCTTTGCAAGAGTTTGGGCTGAAATAAATCTGTACGGAGGGAATAAGCGAACAGATATATTCTGTTTGGGCTGCAGAACGTCCACAGCTCAGTGGTAGAGAGCATGAACTTTGCATGCAAAATGTGTCATGTCAGGCTGGGAAAAACTGGGCTGCTGCCTGTCGGTGTAGAAAACAGTGAGCTAGATGGTCTCAGGCTCTGACTCAGCATCAGACACCTTATAATATGGCCATATACTCTTAAATGCATTCAATTGCTAACATTCTGCGCAATGTGAACACCATCAACGGAATTGTGTGCCAGGGTAGCTCAGCTCCAGTATAATGTTGCGCTGATGCAGTTGAGGAATGGTGCGCAACAGACACAGCAACGTGAGTAGGAGTCGGACTCCTACCACCTGTGCTGTTTTGTGCAGAATGTGAACCAGTTTCTTCGTAGCTGTTTTAAATAGGTTTGCTTGCAGCATAACTGCCTTGGTTCGATCTTTCTAGGTTGTACCCATGACACAGAAGGGCATATTCCATTCCACTGATTTCAACTGTGTTTGTGAACTGATGCACAGGCCATTGGTGCATCTGGATTCTCTGCACCAACTCTCCAGGGTTTCTGACATGGGTCTTCCCCGGCCTTGTATGGAGGTGCCAGGGCTTGAAGTTGGGGCCTTCTGTATGCAAAGCATGCGTTCTGCTACTGAGTCATTGCCCTTCTGGGTCAACATACTGTGCAGCTTCCTTTAACCTTAATCTTAGAGAGCACCTTCTTCTGCATGATCTCCACTGCACGTTAAAGTCATCTGAGGAGGTCTGTCTCCAGTTACCACCGGTTTGTCTGGTGGTGACTCAGAGGCGGACCTTCTCTGTAGCTGCTCCTGGGCTGTGGAATGCACTCCCAGCAGAAATCTGTAATCTAAGTTCATTGCTGGCCTTCAGGAGAGCCCTTAAAACCTATCAGTTTGGCCTGGCCTTCCAGGGTTTTTAAATTGTTGTAACTGTTTAAAATTGTTTTAAATGTTTGCCCCGGTTTTCTAAGGTTTTTAACTGTTTGACTGTTTAATTGGTTTTATCCTGTTTTTATAGTTTTGATTTTAATTGTTAACTGATTTTAATTTTTTTTATTCTGTTGTAAACTGCCCTAAGCCATTTTTGGAAGGGTGGTATATAAATCAAACAAACAAACAAACAAACAACCAAATGTGCTTTGGTTCAAGAGGTTAGTCCTGCTTCTAGTTTTTCAGACACAGCCGATTTCCCTTTGGATGAATGCTTATCCATTAATGCATACAAGCACTCAGTCCATACGTTGACAGCTACCTTAAGTTTAAACACAGTTCTTGCAGTTGTCTCTTGCTTCAAGAACTTTGTCAAACCCAATCAGCTTCCATATAGTTGGCAGCCATAGGGTGTGGTGGTAAAGACTGAGCAAGCCTCAGCTTGGATATGCATCAGTTAGTGCAGGGCCATTGCAGAGGACTGAAATTCATAATTAACTTTTGTGGTGTGCATTGGACAGCCTCTTGATGATGACTTTATTCCCTGACAGTGCTTCCCCCAGCGCCCCACTTAGAGCCTGTCCTGTAGCTACCCACTTCTGAAGGACAAGGTACATTTCCATTTCAGATTACTAGGAAGTCAAGTCTGAGGCTGGAGTCCCCGCATAGCTTTTATCCTTCAGCCACCAGATACTTAGATGCTGCTGTTTCAAGGTGGAGGCACTGACTGAGCAAAGTTGAGCTGGGATATCTGTTTGATACTGAAGCCAGTTGGACAATATGTCCAGTAGTCCCTCAAAGGCACACGGAGAAGAGGTGGGCACACATGTATGCCCCCCTCACCATGATGTGCTACCATTCTGCCACACAACCGAATGGGGTGGTTAATCCAAACGGCCCCTTGCTGAACAATTTAGATTCTACCAGCATTTAAATCATGCTGCGAGGAGTATTTCGATCAAACTGCCCTCCCTTGCAGTGATGTGTCAGAACGAGATGGTATATACTGGGTGGGGGAGGCACACGTGCCTATGCTCGTCCCATGTCATTCCAAGGGCCTAGCAGATCCATCACCTAAACTGGCCAGTTATAAAAGTGTGCGTCAAGGGAGACCCACCACTAGCAGGCTGCAATAAGTCATTCATTCAACAAATGATCCTGTGAACGCAAATTGCTCATGCATGGAGGAGGCTGTTTACTGAATCTCTGCAGGGAAAGAGGCCTGTCATGCTCTTTATGTCCAGGAACGGCCAGGCATTGTAGAGGCTGGGTGGATGCTGCCACACACCTGCTGCTCACCTGGAAGCAATTTCTCCTCTCCCAGGAGAGCAACAAACCAACAGTCAGGTTTTTCCTTCCTGAAAGCTGCAGCCCAAGAGACAGCCTGAGCCTTGAATCAAGCCCTGTAAGGAAAATGCAGCAGGTGCACTTACCTGTATGATCCAGACAGCACATATCTCCAGTCTGAGATGATGAATTTTTCTTGGATTTGCCCTGAGAATTTCCGACCTGATTTGGCGCAGTAAACCTCCCCAGTAACGCTTCGCACGGAAATATTCTGTCAGATTATGAAAGAACATCAGATGCATTTGTGTCATACAGAGAGCCGGGCCAGCTGGGAAAGCTTTTCAAGGGGACAGTAATTAGCAATACCTTGAAATGATTCTCTGGGACATGCAATTTGTCACACATCTCAGTGAAGAGTTTCAGGTTGCTGTGGTCAAGCAACAAGTAGACAAACACCCTCCGCTTGTTAGCAGCTTCTAAGACATCACAGAATATTTCTGCATCTGTGAATACATCCATCAAAATGGCCAGTACCTGTGAGGAAAGGGGAAAGGGCTGTTGGAATATATCAGCAGGATGTAGAAGGATCCGAGATGTGGGTTTTCCAGAAAATTTTGAACTGGAAAATTTTCCCATGCAAATTGCCCCCTCATTTCCATCAAAATTGCCTTCCCCCACCCAACAAAAAAGTACCATTCACATTTCCCTGATGTCCCAAATGGACTGTGATCAATTTGGCATGTTATTTGACCTCTTCAAACAACAAACACTTCCATCATATTTATTTCCCCTCACTATTTCTCCAAAGTTTTTCAAGGAGCCAAGTAGAGACTTTAGAAATGGAAAATTTTCCATGGAAAAATAAAGTACGGGAAAAATTTCCAGAAAAATTTCCACCCCACATCTCTGAGGAAGATTGGTCCCGTTAAATACTACTACTACTAGATATTTATATACCACTCTTCAACCAAAGTTCTCAAAGCGGTTTACATAGAAAAATACATAAATAAGATGGTTTCCTGTCCCCAAAGGGCTCACAATCTAAAAAGAAACATAAAGGCAGATACCAGCAACAGCCACTGGAGGGATGCTGTGCTGGGGTTGGATAGGGCCAGTTGCTCTCCCCCTGCTAAATAGAAGAGAATCGCCACTTTAAAAGGCATCTCTTGGCTCAGTTAGCAGGGGCCCAACAGCACAACAGATAGATGGCCAACAGCACAGTTGAGAATGAGCTGCTGTTATGTTCTTAATGGTAGTTAACATGACGGGCAGCAGTAAGTCAGCAGGAAATGGGGTGTGCATTTGCAAAGAGCTTTTAGCATTCCTGTGCCAAAGGCTTTTTGTGCAGCTGAGCAGTGTGGAGTAAGAGAGGGAGTGATTTTTACATATCTGCCCTTGCTGCAAAATATCTTCCCACTTGCATAAATGTGTGTATGAGGGTTGTTCAGTCCTTAGGAACAGATTTAACCCCCCCACACACACAGCTTGGCTGTGCAAAACTCCTTCAGTAAAGGGATGCAGAAGGCTCTTTACAAACGTGCACCCCTTCTCTTGCTGAATTACTGCCATGTTCACATAGAGAACTATCCATGCCAAAAACGGTGTGGCAAGCTGGGCTTGCCTTGGCTTGGTGGGTGGCCACCAGTGTTTCCTGTAACAGGAATTTCCAGACTTTGTTGACTACAATTCCCATCATCCTCAGCCAAAGGTGATTGCAAATGGGGATGATGGGAGCTGTAGTCAACAACGTCTGGGAATCCCTGTTACAGGAGACACTGAGGTCATTCACACATGCGAAAACTGTGCTCTACCTGGGTTTGGGAGCTGTGTGTGCTCCCAATTTTTGGTTGTGTGGAAGCAAGGTAAGAGGAAAACCTGGGTAGAAGTGATTGTGTGGAAGCAAGGTAGGAGGAAAACCTGCTACTTTGCTTCCACACAATCACTTCTACCCTGGTTTTCCTCCTACCTTGCTTCCACACAACCAAAAATTGGGAGCACACACAGCTCCCAAACCCAGGTAGAGCACAGTTTTCGCTTGTGTGAATGACCTCACTGGTGACTAGCCCTTACATATTTGATTCAAACCCCATACCTGACAGGTCTTGTTGATGCAGCGGCGTATGATGTCTCGAATATTGCTGTTTTTATCCGTCTGGAAATACACCGTGGCGCTTGACTTCTCTTTCAGGTAGGGCTTCTCTGCGGAGCTCCATGAGTGAAGGAGAGCTGGTTCGCTGCTCTCAGAGATGAGAGGGAAATAGGTTCCTGACTGGAGTGACCGGCCGTCATTATTCAGCCTTGGCCCTTCTTCTCCATCAGTGTGAGAGTCTCTAGCATAGTAAGGTTCCTTTGCATTCCTCCTGATGTACTGAGCTTCCACCGACGACAGGAAATCCACTTCTCCCTCTTCCTCCAAGGCCTTGAGGTAAGATTGGACCCCGCCATCCAAGAGGGCATCAGTGGCAAGACGCACACTCTCATTGTGACTAAAATCCATTTTTACCAGTCGGAATGACCAGTTCTTGACGTCCTCCAGCCGCCTCCGAATCTTGCCTACATGTCTGGATCTATTCATGATTCTTCAGTGGGTTTGTACAACTAGAGTGAAGAGCTGGATCTGGCGTGCTTCTCGTCTAGGCAACAAAGAAAATAAAAGAAAATTACCACTCACAAGCTGTGTAGGGTGGGGGACTCACATCCAAGACCTGGATGTGCGATGTTGCAAACTCTTTTGTCAAGAGCATCAAAATTTGTTAATGAAGACACACAACTCTCAATACCTGAGGCTAATCATCCCAACTGTCTCCCTTTCTTTCAGAGTATGGGTGGATACCAAAAAAAAGAAAGAAAGAAATTAAGCAAGCTTAGCAAATGCACTTCAGTAACAATTATGCTCCAGAGGGCAGTCAGGCTTCAAGCTGATCTGTTTGCTAATCTCGAAAGCTACACCTTCTCCCCAGGGCCAGGAAATAAAAATTCAACTGCTCATTATCCAATTTCGATTTCATCATATATTTCCTTCACCCTGTAATTCAGTATGACAGGGCAAGAAATTACTCAAGAAAGGACAGTATTATTCAGACAAAAGCAAAAGCATTTCTGAATATCACTGGACAGCTTAAGAGACCTATGGGCTTGTCAGACCTCCTGCAAAATTAATGGAGTTGTAAAGACCCTGGCTGACAAACTGAGCCACAAGTGGATTGCAACATAATGTTTGCGCAGTTGCACAAATGCGCTCTTGCGTAAGTGTAAAGATTTTGTAAATGGAGTTGCGTGACAGTGTGGCCACAGGAAATAATGGCTGTACTGCCATACAACTACATCTGTGCAATTTTGGCACTGCACAAGAGCACCTTTGTGTAACATGACATTGCACAATAAGTCAGCCCCTGTTGAAGAACATAAGAACAGCCCTGCTGGATCAGGTCCAAGGCAGCCCATCTAGTCCAGCATCCTGTTTCACAGATTAGCCCACCAGATGCTCCTGGAAAGCCTACAGGAAAGACGTATGTGCATGCCCTCTCTCCTGCTGTTGCTCCCCTGCAACTGGTATTGAGAGGCATCTTGCCTCTGAGGCTGGAGGTGGCCTATAGTCACCAGACTGACAGCCATTGGTAGACTTGTCCTCCATGAATTTGTCTAAGCCCCTTTTAAAGCGATCCAAACTAGTGGCCATCACCACATCCCATGGCAAGAAATTCCATAGATTAATTATGCACTGTGTGAAGAAGTACTTCGTTTTGTTGGTCCTACATTTCCTGGCCTTCAGTTTCATGGGATGACCCCTGCTTCTAGCGTTAAGAGAGAGGGAGAGCAATGTATCTCTGTCCACTTTCTCTACTCCATGATAATTTTTTATACCTCTGTCTCCTCTTATTTGCCTCTTTTCCAAACTAAAGAGCCCCACGTGCTGCAGCCTGGCCCTTGACTCATAAAGAAGGTGCTCCCTCCAGGCCCCGATCCTCTTGGTTGTCCTCTTCTGCACCTTTTCCAGTTCTACAATATCCTTCTTAAGGTACAGTGGCCAGAACTGTATGCAGAGCTCCAAATGTGGCTGCACCATAGTGCAATTTCTATTCACTGGCACCAGCAAGGTTTGCAACGACCATCTCCCTGCAACCCCTGAGTAAAGCTGTAATATTGTGCTGGAATAGTAATTATGACACTCAGACCAGTGAAGAGAATGCATATTTTGGTGGCAGAGTCCCAGGTTCAAACCCCAGTGTCTCCAAGTACAGTCATTCCGCCTGTTGTAGTTTCCCCAGTCATGGAATTTATTTATTTATCTATCTATTTATTTATCTATTTATTTATTTAATACATTTCTACACCGCCCAAAACGCAAGTTCTCTGGGCGGTTTACAAACAATAAAAACAGCCAATAAAAGATTAAATCATTTCAACAATTAACATTAAAAAGTTAAAACTATTAAAACACAATTAAAACAGTATCTAATTAAAAGCCTGGGTGAACAAATGCATCTTGACTGCCCTTTTAAATGTTGTAAGAGATGGGGAGACTCTTATTTCAGCAGAAAGTGTGTTCCAAAGCCTCGGGGCAGCAATGGAGAAGAAGGCCTGTCCCTGAGTAGCCACCAGACGAGCCGGTGGCAACTGCAGACAAACCTCTCCAGATGATCTCAGTGGGTGGTATGGTTCATGGTGATGTGTTTAGAAATCCAAAGAAACTCCATGTTTGCCCAGAATACCTCATTCTAACTTAAAGTAACCCCAGCCCAGCTCAGGGACATCACTGCCTCTCATGATTAACGTCATTATCTCTCTCCAGCTAAATTGTATCTATGAAACTTGCTAAGACAGCTAAGTTTCCCACTGTAACAAAACAGGATCTAACCAAATAAGGAGTAATCACCAGATGAACAATGAATCATTCACATGTGTACTAGATACTTAGACCACCATTTTATTGCCATGTATACTGTGTCTAGGGTGTCAGCATCATTTAGATTGTCTGTATAAATGTAAGATGCACCTGCAACCAAACTGTAATCGGTTTGAGAACATGAGCCTATTGATTACCTATTGCTGACTGCAGAGCAATAAACCTCAATTAATAATTCCCAATCTTTGTGTCTGACTGATTGGCTAAGTGGACCCAGGAACGAGCCCTATCTACATCAATGGCAAAGAAGATGTTATCTTAAATACCCAGGGCCCAAGCTGTTTAGGGCTTTATAGGGTTGGATTTGAGTATCCGCAACTGGGAAATTGTGATCACCCACGCCAACGGCAATCCGAGTATCCGCGGTTTGGCAGCTTAAACAAAAAGATGTTTTGGGGGGTCATTTCTGGGGGTCAGGGGGTGATTTCATCTATCTTTTACTGGTTTTTGGGTTTTTTTTGTCTTTTTGCAACTGCAATTCCCCTAACCCCTAACTTTCAATGGCTCTCCAACTGCGAATTTGCCAACCGCGAGGGTTCCGTTCCTGCAAACCCTGGTTGGCAAGGGACGACTGTACTCCAAAATGGTCACGACCCTTTCTGCTTTATTTTGTTTGTTTATTACATTTATAAACCACCCCATCCAAAGGCTCTGGGCGGTGTACAACAAGTTTAAAAAGACACAAAAACACAGAAGGTCAAAAGGTGCCTAAAACGTTCACCATGCCCATGTGCACAGTCTCAGAAAACACATGCACACTAGGATATACTGCAACCTTTTCTGTGGGTCCACATTTGCTCAATTCTTGAAGGAGAACTGCATAGAATGTGATTTCTCAGCAAACCAAACAGCCTCCCAGCCAAGTATGGCGGCTAGCAGCAGAGGCTTGGTTGTCCCATTGTTTTTGCATTCCCCGCTGCAAACAGCAGAAACAGGTCCCCGCTGGGATACTGTACCTTGGCTGGTGGGCTGCATTGGGCTTGATGGGTCACAAATTGTGCAGAAAGGCATAGTAGTCCGACAACCCTAATCCTGCAACAGTCCCGGTAGAGAGGGGACTTAGAAGAGCAATAGAAACAGACCTTCTCTGGTACTTGAACGGAGGCAACAGCTGTTGAAGGCTATTTGGTTGCTTGCTATTAATGAACCACAATTTGCCTTCAACACTGGCCTACAGCGGGATCAGGAGCAGCATAAATTAATTAGCCAGTGACCTGCTACGTGTAATTACACAGGAGAGAGTCATCTGGGATCATTAACTGGATGGGTAAATAACGGCCTGTCAGCTTCCATCAGCTAAATCATTTAAGCTGACAGTGTATTGTGCGTGTCTGAGTTATTGGGGCTGGTTTGGGTTTTTAACGTCACAACATGCCTTTCGGTGATGTAGGCCAGGGTGAGTGGCCTTCACATTATATGACATTCAGGATTGTGGGATCTACTTTGCTTTTAACTCAAAACCAAAGGTCCATTAAACGGAGTCAGGTGCATGGTCGTGACTGGAGCGCGGAGCCTGAAACAAAATGGGAGCTCTGGGGGTGGAGCCGATTGGCTACTGCTTCCTGTGAGGTGTATAATGACCTACAAGGACAAATCTGCCTCTGAGTTATTACCGGTCAAGGATTCTGCAACCGGCCAGCAGAGCTTGACTAAGGCAAACAAATAATTATAGTATTTTAAAGTGAGGAATGTGGAGAACATAAGAACAGCCCTGCTGGATCAGGCCCAAGGCCCATCTAGTCCAGCATCCTGTTTCGCACAGTGGCCCACCAGATGCCACTGGAAGCCCACAGGCAGGAGCTGAGGGCATGCCCTCTCTCCTGCTGCTACTCCCCTGCAACTGGTACTCAGAGGCATCCTGCCTCTGAGGCTGGAGGTGGCCTTTAGCCCTCCGACTAGTAGCCCTTGATAGACCTCTCCTCCATGAAGTTAGCCAAACCCTTCTTAAAGCCATCCAGGTTGTTGGCTGTCACCACATCTCATGGCAGAGAATTCCACGGAGGCGGAGAGAGAAACAATTAGTACCAACCATGTAGAAATATATTTTTTTAAACTGGATATTATTAACCTATGGCGAGTTAGAAATCTTACTGAGATTTACTATGCTGGCCTTGGGCCGAAATAAACCAATACATACATACATACATACATACATACATACATACATACATACATAATGAGATTTACCAGCAGGAAGATAAAACATGGACTATGTGTTTTAGATTGTGAGCCCTTTGGGGACAAGGTACCATTTTTGCATTATTTTGTTGTGTAAACAATTCTGCCTGAGAACTCTTGTTGGTGAAAAAACACACACACACACACATACCAAATATTGCTTTGTAGTGAAACTCTCTAGATAGGAATTAGTTCCCCCGCCCCCCGCATTAACAACTGTACAAAAGGCAGACATTCAATAAGTTGTCATAAAGATGCAATTATGGGGAAGGGTTTGGCTGTTGAATGTTAGGCCTATGCCAGTCAAAGGTGCAAAATCTCCCTACATATAAAAAGCTCCCAACTTTAGCCATAGAAATATAGTCATTTTTTATCCTTGGCTCAATTTCTGTCTCCTTCATTGGTTGTCTTTTTCTAGATTGTAAGCCCCTTGAGGCAGGGACCTATCCTCTCATTCTCCATAAATGATAATGTACATAAATGGTGCTATAGTTCTTATTTATAACAAAAGGTACTGTCTGTGTTTTAACTATGAAAGGTGAAAGCCTTTTAGCTTTAAAAAAAAAGATGACCAATGAGAAGGGACATGAATGAGGTGGTAAGAGGAAAATGCTGCTTTCTGTCTCGTCCTTCCAGAAGCTGGCATCACCCAAATAACCTTGCTTGTTTTTACCCCACCTTTCAATAAAATGATATTTTTCATGGTGTTAGAGCCAGGGATTCCCCGGTAGTTCATTTTCTTGGCTAGGTAATTTCTTAACCGGACAGCAGTATCAAGAGTTTCAAACAAAAGCTTTATTAAATTTGCTAGCAACAAAGCTCTTGGGTGTGGCCACATGCTCTAGCAATTTCTACATACCTTTTTATACGCAAAAAACAACACATTCCACACTTGTGCATTGCATACAAGCCAAGACATCCCCTTTTAACTCCAAAGGTCCCAGATGCTTCCAAGTGTGATTTCTCTCACCCACACTTCTCAAGAGATGGGCTTGTGGACCCCAATCTCTACCCTCCTCACACAGAAATTATTTCAAGTAGTGTAATCAGACACCTTCAAGGCAAAGCACGGGATGTACCAGACTATCTCAGTCTATCTTAGCTAGCTAGATACTATTCAAGCTAATTATGCTGTTTCTTTTTCACTCCTCAAGCAAGTTGCAAATACCTTTCAACAATGGTCTCCTGGGTTTAAATTACTTTCTGCTGTGCTGGTTTTACAGCCCAGTGCTATGCAAATCTTGCTTGGAAGGCCCATTATGTGTAATAGTGCATACTCTAGACATGTAAAAGAATATTCTCCAATGCATTTAACAGAATGGACAGAATAATTCTCTGAAATATTCCCTCTTATTCTAAACAATGCAGGAGAATATTCTTTTCCAAGTCAATTTATTATTATTTCTTGTTTACACAGTCAGACAGGTGTTATTGACTGGTTTGTTTTATCCAGACATCGAGTCCTTCCCAAGGACCTGGGATGCCAGAATTTTATTGTCAATTGTTATAGATATCGTCACAGAATACAGGCTGTTACCAGTAAAGCTGCTTTTTGTAATTGGCTGGTGGTGATTTATGTGGCCCCTATGGTGTTGAGGTGCTCTTCAAGGTCTTTTGGAACTGCACCCAGGGCGCCAATGACCACTGGGATTATTTGGGTCTTTTTCTGCCACAGCCTTTCAATTTCAATTTGTAGATCTTTGTATTTTGTGGTTTTTTTCTATTTCTTTTTCTTCTATTCTGCTATCTATCCCCTGGTATTGCTATGTCGATTATTTTGACTTGTTTTTCTTTCTTCTGGACTACAGTGATATCTGGTGTATTGTGTGGCAGATGTTTGTCTGTTTGTAGTCGGAAGGCCCATAATATTTTTACATCTTCATTTTCTTCAACTTTTTGAATTTTATGGTCCCACCAATTCTTGGCTACAGGTAGCTTGTATTTTTTGCAGATGTTCCAGTGTATCATCCCTGCTACCTTGTCATGCCTTTGTAGTCAGTCTGTGCGATCTTCTTACAACAGCTGATCAGGTGGTCCACTGTTTCATCTGCTTCTTTACAAAGGCAGCACTTGCTGTTTGTTGTGGATTTTTCGACTTTTGCTGTTATTGCATTTGTTCTTAGTGCCTGTTCTTGCGCAGCCAGTATTAAACCCTCTGTTTCTTTCTTCAAGTTGCCATTCTTAAGCCATTGCCAGGTCTTGGTGATGTCTGATTTTCCACTTATATTGTGCAAATATTGACCATGCAGGCGCTTATTTCTCCATTTTTCTGCTCAGTTCTTGACTTGTTCTTTCTTGTAGGCCTGCTTTCTTTCATTGGTGTTGAATAGTTTCTTGTTCTTGACCATTTGAAGTGCATCTTCTTCACTGTCCTTGATATATTCTTCAAGGCCTCTTTTCTCCTCCTCTGCTGTTTGATGGACTTGCAGCATTCCTCTTCCACCTGAGCTGCGAGGGAGGTAGAGCCTATCTACATCACTGCGGGGGTGCAGAGCATGATTGATGGTCATGATTTTCCTGGTCTTACAATCTAGCGTCTCTAGCTCTGCCTGGGTCCAGTCTATTATTCCTGCAGTGTATCTGATAACAGGTATAGCCCAGGTGTTTATGGCTTGTATGGTGTTCCCGCCATTGAGTTTGGACTTGAGGATTTTTCTAACTCTCCTGATGTATTCACTTCCAATTTTTCTTTTAACTTCAGTGTGTGCGATGTTATCAGCCTGGAGAATGCCCAAGTATTTGTAACGTTCTTTCTCTTCCAGGTTCTTGATCTTGCTTCCATTGGGCAGTTCTATTCCTTCTGTTTTTGTTATTTTTCCTCTTTTTATTATTAATGCAGCACACTTGTCTAGTCCAAACTCCATTGCTATATCACTACTGAATATACGGACAGTGTTTAGCAGTGATTCAACTTCTGACTGGGACTTTCCATACAACTTCAGATCGTCCATGTACAGCAGATGGTTGATTTGACTTGATGTTTTAGATGTTTGGTATCCAAGGCCTGTTTTGTTTAGTATTTGTGAAAGTGGGGTCATGGCGATTACAAACAATAGAGGGGATAGTGAGTCCCCTTGGAAAATGCCTCTTCTAATGCTAACCTGTCCAAGTGTCTCGCCATTGATTGTTAACTGTGTACTACACATGCTCATTGCTTTTTAAAATAAATATCTGAATGTTTTTGCTGACACCAGTTGTTTCTAAACATTTTAGTATCCATGTGTGAGGCAATGAATCGAAGGCTTTCTTGTAGTCAATCCATGCAACACTTAGATTGGTTTTTCTTCTCTTGCAGTTTTCTAAAATCATTTTGTCAATCAATTATTATTATTATTATTTTTGGAAGGGTAGTATAGAAATCAAATTAATAATAATAATAATAATAATAAATAATTCTATTTCTATACCACCCTTCCAAAAATGGCTCAGGGCGGTTTACACAGATAAATAATAAATAAATAAGATGGCTCCCTGTCCCCAAAGGGCTCACATTCTAAAAAAAAAAAACACAAGATAGACACCAGCAACAGTCACTGGAGGTCCTGTGCTGGGGGTGGATAGGGCCAGTTACTCTCCCCCTGCTAAATAAAGAGAATCACCACGGTAAAATTTGCCTCTTTGCCCAGTTAGCAAGTGTGAGCCCAGTTAGCAAGTCTAGTGCACTTTAGTAAGCATGTTTAGGATTGCAGCCTCAGTGATGCTGAAGACTCATCTGCTTTGGTAATCTGGAATAATCTGCATACGCTTTATAAGCAATTTTGCATTGGGGGCATGCTTGCAGTCAGAATTGTGCATCCTGTCTGCTTCTCATGTGGTTTGGCCACCACCTCACTACATATTGTACACTCCACACCTCCTAGGCAGGCTGCTTCGCCATGCCCTCTACACATTTTATACCATTCCTTCAAGTGCCTTGGCCACCATGCCTTCGAGTTGTGTGTCCACACTCCTTACACATTGTACATCACACTTCAAGGCGGCTTGGCTACACATTCACAGAAATGTCCCTAATGGCACTTGTGAAGGACTCTTATGTTAGTGTTGATTTATTGGTCTGAATGTTTTTCTTTTTATGCACATATTCCCCCACCACATTAACAGACATGTCCCTAATCTCGTTTGTGACAGATTGTTATAGTCCAAGAGCCCGTGTCAAAGAAATATTGTGTGACAAGGAGCAAAAGGTTTGACCATCTAGAGTTGTTGAACTAGTTCTGGGAGTTCCAAAAGTGTCAGTCTTATGAGCGGCTGCTGGGGCATTTAGGGGGTGTAAACCCCCCCATGCCTTCTTGGGGCCATTACTTATGTCATAAAGTACATGGATGAAACAAGCAGTAGCTGTTGGGGAAGGATGCACATAATTCCAAACTATCTGACTTTGCTGGGGTTTTATTATTTATTTATTATTATTATTTTATTATTACTATTATTAATTTATTTTCTGTACCCATTTCAGACTGCTCCGAAAGGGGGTAACAGGGGCCGCAAATTGCTTCATTAGGTAAGTAGAGTTTGCCCTCAAGTCGATTTTGACTCCTGGCGCCCACAGAGCCCTGTGGTTTTCTTTGGTAGAATACAGGAGGAGTTTACCATTGCCTCCTCCCACACGGTATAGATGATGCCTTTCAGCATCTTCCTATATCGCTGCTACCCGAGATAGTACCAGCAGGGATTCAAACGGACAACCTTCTGCTTGTTAGTCGAGCATTCCCCCACTGCACCACGTAAGGTACACGGCTACAACTGATACCATTTGGTAGAGATAACTCCCTTGCATTTTAAGATGTGCAATATGATTACGTTGTGGGGCCAATCCCAGACCAGACCAGACTATTTAATGTGTTCGGGGCTGGGGGTGGGGCAGAACCGCTTCCACTGTACTGAAGCATGTTCAGATCAGCTGGAATATTTGTGAGGAGAAAAGGGGACGGGAAAGGGAGTGAGTGGGCAGAGAGCTTCCACTGTACTGATCTGGAAATGCACACCTCATTCCTGAAATTATGAACTCTCTCAGCAATCAAGTCAAATACAATTTATATCTGGTGGGCGTTTAACTTTCTGACTTTCAGCTTTTAAATTTGGTTTTAGCTAAGTCTGATTAATTTTGTTGATTTTGTATTGTTTTATATCATGTTGCTAATTTTGTGAGCCCCACCCCACTACAGTATTACACTGGGGAGTGGGATATAACTATTTAAAGTACATACACAAATAAATACCCTGAAATGACCATCTCAAACAAATAAATATAAAATGTGTATTTTTGTAGCAAAAATATGTATGAAAAAACCTTTTATGTACTTTAAATAGTTCAATGTAATATATATTCCAAAATAAAATTTGAAGTGAAATTTCATTATTTATCATAGTAGGTAACATAAAATACCATCTTTCAAATTTTAAAAAATCATTAAAGGAAGAGAAAAATAACCACTAGGTGTAAATTATTAAGTTATAATGTGAGATCTTATTCCAGTAATAAAGGAGCTAAGACCAACGAATGCCACGTCCGAGACATTCTTTTAGATTGTTCCCAGTAATGTAAATAGTTGGGTGTATTGTACCTTGTTCCTCCAACAAAGGAGACGCGAATTCAGTTTTTAAGCAAGCCCTAAAGTAATTTTGTCTCCCTCTAACACAGTTTTTCCTCATTGTATGAACTGAGTAGGAAGGAAAATGAAACCTCCTTCTCTCCACTCTGATAGTTAAAAGCATGCTATGCAGAAAAGGCTAGCTTATTACGCGCAAGATTGCAAGCACAAACTCAGAGAAGTAATTGAAACGGCTGAACGTGCGAGTTGAAAAGTTCACATACAGACTTGTTGAAACAAACACCAAGTGCCTCGTTAGCGCAGTAGGCAGCGCGTCAGTCTCATAATCTGAAGGTCGTGAGTTCGAGCCTCACACGGGGCAGCGGAACTTTTTCGACCTCGCTTTAAAAAAAAACAAAAAACAAATCAATGTTCTTGGGGTGCCTTTAGACGCCTCTAGTAGGTGCGTTACAAGCAGAATCAGCTTTTCCCGAAGAGCCTGAGAAACTGTCGGAAATGCCGCAAACGTGACGTTTAAAATCGCGATATGTTTTAAAACTGCAGGCGAAAATATCGAGCAGAGAGGTTTATGGGGAGAAAATCTACTTTCAGCCCCCCCCCCTTTTGAAACTGCTATAACAGGATTGCTGAAATGGATTCATGCAATACAGATTTACTCGGAAGTAACTCCCAGTGAGGTCAATGTTACTGTGCACAAGTTTGCAGTGCGATTTATAGCAATCCGATGCATATCTACTCAGAAGTAAATCCCACTGAGTTCAATGGGACTTACTCCCAAATCAACATAGGACTGCACCCTTAAAGGCTTTTAATATTCCTTGTGAAAAAAATTGTGTTTATTTAAACTTCCATACCACCCATCCTTTAAAATTATTGCCATAAACACACACAGAGACACCCCCGCCCCCCGCGCATCAATCAGCTAAAAACAAACTAACAATAATTCCCTTTTGAATGCATTTAAGAGACTCGGCGAAAATGATTGACAAGAGTGCTAAATGGAGATTGAACGATTTAAGGCTACAATTGTGTTCTAGAGGTTAGGATTTGTCATACACGGACATGTACAAGGCAAATTTGCTTTTTAATCTCTGATGCATGTAGACTGGTTGGCTATGGTTACTTAATAAGGAAAGATACTCTGTACATGCTCAGAAGCACCACTGCTCCACAGGGCAGAAGTGAAAGGCAGAAGTGAAAGTACAGGCCATTTCTGGGAATTAAAGTGTCGCTCAGTTAAATTGTGATTTCAGATATTCTAGACTTGTGACCATTAAAAAAATCAACACAACCTAAAGGAAGTGATTTCAAGAGCATTACTATTCCTGCCCATAATAGTTGAATTAATCAAAACAGCCAAAATAACTGAATTAATCAGAAACTGCTCCAGACATGCTGGTGGCTGAAGCAGCAAATCCAGATACCACTCCTGCAGTGTAAATATAATCATACACACAGCTGGCCATTTTCTGCTCTCGAATGGTACCCTCGATTTGCCATTACCTTGCCTAATGGTAAAACCAGCCTGGGGTTTCATTCAGCTAGTTTTGCAATGCAGAAGAATAAATCAAGTGATGCATACTGAGTAGCTGAATGAATCCGGGTTTTTCTGCTGCCAGCCACAACAAGGCCCATGGTCAAAAAAAATATCAAACATGCCTGCCTGATTTCCATGGCCTGTGAAAAGACCAGGAAGAACCCTGTTTGGTATTCCTGTTAAACCACAACGCTAGCTAAGCAGAATTAAATGAACTTCACAGGGCTGCACAAGTCAAATACACTGGTGGGCCGGAACCAAACATGACTTGGAATGCAGGGGCTGAGGTAAATTTCAGCACAATAGTTATTAAAAATATGAATGAAAGCAATTATTAGTTATTCATGGCATGAGAATGTAAGAGGAGGCTCCTGGCAACCTTTCCTCTTCCCTGTCCCCCCTGCACTTTCAATGCTTGCACAGAACAATTTGGAAAGTGGCCCAACAGCCCCACCAGGTCCATAGGGCAAGGTGGCATTTTGCACCTCACCTCAGGCACCACAGTATTTGGGGCCACCTCTGGGGCCAGCAAAAAAGTCCCTGCGGGTCAGATCCAGCCCCCGGGCCTTATGTTGTGCAGGCCTGGCACAGATTATGGGAGGTGGGGAGAGGGAAGGTGGGGTGTGGAATGAGCCTGTCCTTTAGATATAGTTTCTTTTAAGACTCCTTTTGGTCAGAGACAGAGAAGAGGTTCCCAACCATGGGTCCCCAGATGTTGGACTCTAACTCCCATCATTCCGAGCGGCAAAGGCCATTGTGACCAAGGATGGTGGGAGTTGTAGTCCAACAATATTTGGGAACCAAAGGTTAGAAAACCCTGGGTTAGAGGGATATTTATACACAAAAATAGATGAAAAACAAGAGTAGAGCAAACCTCACATCCAGAAGAGCCATCTCAATATCTCTGGCATGTGGACTTGCATTTGATTTATGGAAACTGATAGCATATAAAAAGATGGTCTAAAGCAGGGACCTCCAGTTGTTGTTGAACTACAACTCCCATCATCCCCAGCCACAACTGGGGAAGATGGGAGCTGTAGTTCAACAACTGGAGGGTCAGGTTTGCCCACCCCTAAAGGAAGCTAGTATGGTCTTTTTGCAGTGTACAGCCCTTTCTACAAACAGCTGCTCTTTTCTTCGAGAGTAGTTGTTATGTTGCTTTCAGTCCAACTACTGTAGCCCAACCACCATTTTTTTCTTATATAATCCAGTTCTCCATTGAACTGCTGTTCAGACCCCGATTATTAGATGGAAGTGAGCTTCAGGCTTCATTCATAAGATTAGGACACATTTAGAATCTGATTATAAATAGAAGCCATATGTTCTATTCCAAGAAAGGGAAAGTCTGCTACTCTGGGCCTCTCAGTGGAGACATGAGTTAGGGCTGAGAGAGCACAGACAAAGAAATAATGAACTGAGCTGGAATAATCTAACATGGGTTTTTACTTTCTTTTCTGGAGTATGGTGCTTGGATATTGGTTTTATGTTTTGTGTGTATTAAGTGCAATGCATCTCCAGCTTTTGAAATGGTGCAGTACGAATTATCGATCAGTGTTCATGGGTCACTAGACATTTGCAGAGTTGCAGTTGCAAAGGTTCTGCTTCTCAAAAGGTTTCTGTCTACAATAAACCCTGGGGAGCACAACAAAGAGAAAAATGTAGGGAGGTAAGAGTGTGGGCAAAGGCAGTTACATTTAGTTAATGCTTAGACACAGAATTTATTGTGTGTGATTAAAAAAAGCATCAAAACAGCTAAATTGTATGTTATGGCCTTATCTGCAAAGGCGTTTCCTGACTGCAGGTGCAGTAGAGTTTCTTCTTTGGGAAGTATATGAAATGGCACTTCAGGAAATGGGCCAACATAGTGGCTCTCTTCAGATGTAAATTTAAAAGCACAATGTACAGTACTTGTGCACACCTTCCAAAGCAGGAACTGAAATCCCACCCCCTGACACGTCAATCATTTCCCCTCACTCCCTGTCCCATGCTGCTCATACTTAGCCATTCCCCACCAACTGCAGATTTTAGTATATGCAAATGGAAATTATGATAGGACTTGCCATATGTGACCCCACATATCTGCGGTTGGAGAGCATTTTTTTTTAAAAAGTTATTTTGGGGAGGTTTCAGTGATGGCGGGGGATGTTTTAGAGGTCCGATCTGCTCATTCTTCTTGGTGACTCTTAGCAATATTATAGGATTTTTAGCAAATTTTTTTGGTATTATTCCTTTTAGGTCTTTTTGCGGCCATGGTTCCCCTAACCCCATTTCCCATAGACTTTAATGCCTCACCAATGGCGAATTTGCCAACGGTGAGGTTTTGCCAGAATGGAACCCTTGTGGTTGGTGAGGGATGGCTGTAGCATTCAGCTGAAGAGGCAAACACTGTAAATGTGATGGCAGGCTGTGCCACAAAGAGGTTTAATTTACTTCATTTTTGTCCCACACACTTCTAAGGAACTTGTGGTAGTATACACGGTCTTGCTCAGTTTCATCTTCACAACAAGCTTGTTAAGGTTAGGCTGAAAGGGAACAGCTGCCCCAAAGTCACCTGCTGAATTTGAACTGGGGTCTCCCAAGTCCTAGTCTGACTCTCTAAGCACTAACCTTAATCCGCTCTAACCACGACACCATGGAGCCTTCCTGATTCAGAAGATGTAGAAGAGCAGAAGGTTCCAAGTTCCCTTGTGAGCACTGTAAGATATTCCCGTCAGGGGATGGAGCCGCTCTGGGAAGAGCATCTAGGTTCCAGGTTCCCTCCCTGGCATTTCCAAGATAGGGCTGAGGAAGATTCCTGCCTGCAGCCTTGGAGAAGCCGCTGCCAGTCAGTGAAGACAATACTGAGCTAGATGGACCAATGGCCTGACTTGGTATATGGCAGATTCCTATGTTCTCCCTATCAGAGGGAGAAGAGAGACAGCCCATTCTCTCAGGCTGGCAGGCACCAACTGACCCTCGCCTCCAGCCCTCCCCTACTTTCCTCCTGCTGCAGCCTTTCCACCAGACTGGGAAAGAGCAAGGCTCCCTCCACTGGTCTGGTGGGGAATGCCACTTGGTTCCTCTTCTCCGCAAACTGTCTCCACTGACAGCTATCCCACCTGATCATTATAACAGCCATGCAGCATTCTGTAAGAAATCAGAACCTGCATTCGCTTTTCCCTCCTTATCCCTCCCCCCTTCCATTAAATTATAAATTTAATTTAATTCCATTAAATTACTTTGAGTTATGAACTGTCTTGAATGCATTGTTAGAAAGAGGGTAGATACATGTTGCAAAGAACAAACATCAGCAACAGTAGTGATGAGCTGAAAAATATTTGCTTATTTAAAATGTTTATTAAACAAAGTTTCAATGTGGAACTTTAGTGTTTTATTTTTATATACAAAATTTCTCTTTAAAAGTATTTCAAACAAACAAAGGATATAATATTCATTCCTGTGATCCCTTTAATGTAGCTACTCAGGATTTCAGTGATAAGGTCCATTTGAAGCTGGATCGTGTCCCTTCAGGTGCTCCATTTTGCGTCCAGTCGTGGGTGAGCCTTTGCGCGTGCCTGAGACATCAGCTTATGCCTGAGCTGCCTAACTTCTGTCATCAGTTCTCGTTCCTTAGATTCTAGATTTTCTCGTCCTCTATCTAAAGAAACTTGAAAAGACAGATAATTAAAACTACAAGGATTTTACAACTCAAAGTAGGGAATGATCAAGAGTAGCACAAGTTTGGTTTTTTTTTTTTTTTGTAAAATGGAGTTGCAAGCATAATATTTTAATGCTTAGATTAACATGGCTTCTGCAAAGAGAAGTCCTATCATTTAAAATTATTTCAGGAGAGGATAAATTTTACAGTGGCTGCATTCCTCTAAGTGCTAAGTGCTATTCCTCTGAGGTCTCATGACATGTTGTCAGAAGTGGAATGCAGCCATTATAGGCTAAGACTACTTTATTATGTAACAGGAAGAGACCAGTTCAACAAAGGTACAGGCAGGAAGAAGGAAGGGACTCTGCCCGCAATTAAGATCACCACTAGCAAATGCTAGTGCCACCTACTGGCTGGACATATTACAACAACATTTCCACACAGATTCTCAAAACCTTCTGACCAACTTCTTTACTGAAGACTGTTTATGAAACCAGGCAGGCATGGAATAAGATAAGTGATGGGTAAGTGCTATTTTATGGCTACAGACAAATTTCAACATGCATCAGCAAACATGTCTGATGTGGTTCTAACTTCTTGAGCCCCTTGCCTACCTCTGGGCTATGGTCACATGGACATCAATGTGCTAAAATCAGAAGGGAAGACAAAATTTGTACCATTAATCTGACTCTCTCAAGAGAGCCAGAAAGGAGATGCATCTTGTGCACCAGTCACTCTTATCTGGGGGAGAAGCCATGTATTTCTCCAGAGGGAAGCGTAAAAGCCTATTCTCCATTTAGCTGCTTACAGTGTATTGGTGAATCTCCTGTCAGAGGCTCATTTAAGCAGATATTGCCAGGTTGTGGCTGGGTCTTGCTTGGTGCTTGCTGCTCTCCTAACACTTGCCGATTCTGGGAGGCTCTCAAGTCACGCAGTCTCTCTGCAGAAAGTGGACAGGTTTCGTGCTAAGCTACAAGCATAGATAAGCATTCTTTGTGCCACACAATACATGCAAAATATGTTCTAAGTCAGGAATTCTCAATGTTGGGTCCCCAGATGTTATTGGACTTCAGCTCCCATAATCCCCAGCCCCAGTGACCTTTGGTTGGGGATTATGGGAGTTGAAGTCCAACAACATCTAGGGACCCAAGATTGAGAATCCTTGTTCTAAGTTACCAACACCCCAATTTTACACTCTGATGAAAACAATGCCATTGGAAGTTGGACTATGAATGGCAATATTTATTAGTTTAAATATTTATTAAATTTATTATTTAATCAATATTTATTAATTAAATACTTATTACTTATTATTTAATAAATAATAATTTATTAATAAATTGAATTTTATTTAAACTATAAAATTCATTTATAATTTAAATAAACTAAATTATTAAATAATTCATTTATTAAATTAATAAAAATAATTATTAAATGATTAACAAATTAGTAATAATTTATTATTATACATTTCAAAGTATGTGACGCAACATACAAAGTAGAACTAAACACACCATCATCAAATAAAGACCATGTCCAAGATGGTATTGTCAGACAGGTGATGTCTATTGGGATATATTTGGTTTAAAGGAACAAGAGACGGTTTCTTCCTCCCAATGTATCTAGCATTTTAGGTTAAAGCAGGGCTACACAACTTCAGCCCTCCACTGCTCTATGACCCCCCCCGCACCATCCCCAACCAGAGTGACCAGTTAGGGATGATGGGAGTCCCACAACAGCTGGGTGGCTGAAGTTGTATAGTCCAGGGTTAATGCCTTCAACTTGAATACTACCTGGAAGATTAGGGGAAGCCTGAATATGGGCCTCATATATAGCAATAGCAATAGCACTTACATTTATATACCGCTTTATAGCCAGAGCTCTCTAAGTGGTTTACAATGATTTAGCATATTGCCCCCAACATTCTGGGTACTCATTTTACCGACCTCGGAAGGATGGAAGGCTGAGTCAATATATGGCCTTGATCCATCCATGCACTGGCTGAGACCACTGAATAGTCTTCAAGAGCAGCCCCAGGCAGAATGCCGTAGGGCAGCTTAGCCTTGAGGCTCACAGCAGAATAGCTGCAAGGGGACAAAAGATAGTTTCATCCAGCTTTTTGCCATGGAGCAGAATGGCCCATGAGCAGCAGCCCAACGTCCCCTACAGACCAAAGCAGGCAATGCTGACCCCAGTGAAGACTGCAGAGAAGTGGAAAGTAGTCAGTGCACAGAGTATATTGCAAGCCATTTAAAGGAACTACCATCTCTGTAAATCAGTGAGGGAGTTAGAATTTGAGTTGCGATTTGAAGAGAACCTGCCTTCTAGGAGAGGGGATTCCAAAGCACTTGGGGAGCAAGCAAAATATTTGTGGCAACTGAGGGAGAGACAGAAAGGAGAATTATTAAATATCTGATAATCTAGACATACACGAGGAGTCATGAGCACGTGATATGGCTTATTAATATGACGCAGTGAGGTCATACTCGCACTCATTCACACTCTCTCACTCTCCCTCTTAAAGAGGACTCTGCCTCTTATATTCTCTGGAATATAATAATGGTTTGGCAGTTGAAGCTGATGAAAAACGAAAACCCTAAATACCCACCAGAAAGGGACAGCTGGTAAGGGCTTGTAGAACAGAATTAACATTAGTCTCATTCCCATGTCTGTCTCTCTTACAGGGCTTCTCAACTTTGGACTACAAATCCCATCACCCCCAGACACAATGTTGTAGTCCAACAACATCTGGAGACCCAGGGTTGAGAATCTCTGCTCTATTATTGGATTTGAAACAGACCCAGTGACTCCATGACTTGGTGGGGATTCCAGCCTGGATCACTCTGGTTCAACACTGGCACTGTATCCAGTCCGTGACTCTGGCTTCCAACTGGATCACAAACATTACATTTGCTTCCCTCCGATGATGCCACTTGAGACCAACTGCATGCTCACCAAAATAGCCGTCTTCATCCTGGAGCTTTGCAGCCAGCTCGATGGCATCTTTCATTTCGCGTTCTAGAAAGAGTTTCCGGTTGGCATCCAAAGCAGCGGTAATGGCCTGCTCTGCCGCTACCTGCTCTCTCTTTTCTAGAACTTCCTCCCACTGAAGAGGAAACACAGAGAAAGCAGGAAATTTATGTTAAAAAGAGCAATGACCGGGGGCGGGGCGGGGGGGGGGGGTGAGAAGAGAGACTCCAGTGGTTGAAGCCATTTAAGAACAATTGTTACACACCATCCTGAACAAGGGGAGCTAAAATGTCAATTTTTTTGCTTTCAAATACCGTATTTTACGGACTATAAGACGCTACGGACTATAAGACGCACCTTAATTTTAATCCAGTTTTTCAGAGTTTTAACATACTAAACTGTTAAAACATATAAGACGCTCCTGAATTATGGCGGATATTTTTCGAGGAAAAAAGTGAGTCTTATAGTCCATAAAATACGGTACCTGAAAAAAGAGTGCAAACTTCTAGGCTCTTACAAACACTTGCAACTTTTGGGACAAGGCAAACATACTTAATTGCCTGGTTTGAGGAGCATCCACATTAGTTGCTCTAGGTCAGGGTTTCGCAACCTTGGGCCCCCAGATGTTGTTGGACTACAACTCCCATCATCCCCAGACATGGCTTTGTGGCTGAGGATGATGGGAGTTGTAGTCAAACAACATCTGGGGAAGCAAGGTTAAGAAACCCTGCTTTAGGTCAGTGTTCGTCATCGCAAGGCCTGGGGGCCAGTGGCAGCTCCCATCAACCCTAAGTGCAGGTCCCTGACTAACTGTTTGTTAGGCCTGCGTGAAGCTTCAGCTGAAGCCAAATACTCTGCACAGCCCCCTGGCACTGCTCAAAGGCTACTGCTGCCCATGGTGTAGTGCTGCACTTTGCCCATCAGTGGTGAGGCCCCTTTAAGAGAAAAGAAACTCCTCTTGAACTCTAGTGTCACCTTGGAAGGCATACATGCTGCATGGAAAAGAGCTCAATGGGGAAAGCGCCAGGAAGGACTACACTTCCCAGTGCTCCGTGAGCATCTTCCAAGATATAGTGGATGGCAGTGTACCCTCTAAGGTGTGTGCATGTACACAAGTTTTTTTTAATGTCCGTTCAGTCAATCAATATCTTTATTATGGTACTTGACCAGAGTTCAGCATTATAATACAAAGTTGACATTCAATGCAGTTGGTACAGTCTGTCAGATATCACAGTTGCATTTAGGTAGAGGAAGTTTACCCAATCAGGGACATCCTTACCTAACGAATGGTGTGTGTGTGTGTGTGTGTGGCTTCGCCACTGCTTGGTGGATCTTGTATGCAATGGCACAAAATCTAGCGACACAAGAAGTGACAAATACAGTCTTATCTCCAAGAAGATAGGTAACATAAAAGTCCACTAATCTTCCCTGAAGGTTCTCTACAAGAGGTAAAATCAATCTGCTACGTGGGAATGTCCGCTCAGTTAATTTTAGAACCCGCTCAGGTTGAAATAGGAAGGCCCCCGCTCTGAATGCACGTGCACACTCTTGATACTGCTGCTCAGAACAAAATTGTTCTGTGTATCCACGGTTTCGTGTATCCACAACTGGGTCGTAAAAGACCCTCTCCACTCCATGCATAATTGTATACACCTCGATCTTGTCTCCCCTTAGTTGCATCTTTTCTAGATTAAAGAGCCCCAGGTGCGGTAGGTTTCTGGCCAGAATACTAAGTGCTGGCTATTACCTATAAAGTCTTTAATGGCTTGTTCCCAGGGTATTTAAGAAAACGCCTTCCTCGTTAGGAACCCTGCCGCCGATTAAGATCTTCAGGGGAGGTTTGTCTGAGGGTGCCGCCTCCAAGGAGAGCCTGCTCTGTAGTTGCCCCAGAGCTGCAGAATAGATTCCTGCTGAGATTAGAGCTGCTCCATCCCTGTTGGCTTTTAGGAAACAATTAAAGACTCATCTCTTCAGCCAAACTTTTGAGTTAGTTGGTGTGTTTTTATGGATATTTTAATCTGATTTTTATATGTTAACTGTTAAAATGTCTTGATTTTATTGCTGTAAACTACCCAGAGAATTCGGTAGTGGGCAGTATACAAATACGTTAAATAAATAATGGTTTCATGAAATAAAGGGAAGTCATTAGATAGCTTTCTGATCCAAGTATGTGCAGCTACACCGTCCAGTGCAGTTGAGACTACTTTTGAAACACTGACACTTTCCTTTGCCATCAGCTTTCCAGGCTCGTTTAGTAAGTTCCTTGCAGCATTCCACAACAACAGTGTGTGGAAAGGATTTTCCATGTGCCTTGATCTTTTGTCCATCCCCATTCAGCAGGACTGGCTAGGTTTGGTTTGCACACAGTCGTTTGACCCCATACTATTCCTGCCTGATATGCAACCAACTTTGAGTGCAGTAAGAGGACATCCTTGGTTGGAGGAATATTAAAAGAGGATTTCTGTTTCCTTGCAAAAACCTCAAGTCTTGAATCATTCACATGCATAGCTGTGCTACCTCTGTCAGGCCTGATTACCACAAACCTCTCCAAGATGTGGAGATCTTGGTCGTCAATCATGGCCGGGCACCGACTCAGTTTTGTAAACACACTGGACACATCATCAAATACACTTGACTTCTTGCCTTTGCCATGAAATGTTAAAATGGTATCATACCCAGTGAATGCATGGAAGAAGGGTAGGCTACTAATTTTTTCAGGTCCTAGTGAGTCTGTGATTTTTTGGACAGAAATCCATCAATACTTTTCATCCCTCCCAAAAGAAAGCTATACGGTCTGAAGGCCAAGCTCCTTCAGTGATGATAGAACTGATATGACAATGATGTCTGTGTCATTCACATCAGAAGTCATTTCTGGGTCATTTCTGGCCACTCAAAACCGCAGATAGGTGAATTTCACCTATTTTTCTACCTGTGGATAATGAAACTGGGTCTTTTAAAGACCCAATTGTGGATACATGAAACCGTGGATACGGACTCTGCTAATGTGGGGCATCTGTACAAATTGCATGCTGTGATCTGATGCACTTGTGTTTTTGCTACGCTTAAGGCTGTCATAAATGAATCTGTAGTACCAGGTGATGCTACGCCCGCTTCAACAAGGGCCGAAACTCTTCATACGATTCTGGCCACTGGCACTAGATCTGTTTGGCAATAGCAAATAGTGGTTGGTCAGCAACCATGATGGGAGTTTGCTCTTGGTTTAACAGTTCAACTGTCTCTGTATCTTGTTCAAAACATGTTTTACGGTAGCTACTGAATGGGCCTGCTCACGTAGCAGAGGAAGTAGTGATGCAAATCTGATTTCAAAAAACAGGTTGCTTATCTGTACAAAGAATCTTCAATTCATAGTCCGTAGATCGAAAAATACAGTCAAATCAGTCCGAAATAAAGCTTTCCTTTTTTTATTAACGAAGGAGCAACAACCCTTTTCTCATGATGACAACGGATCACTTCCACATCTGTTACCTTCTTCTCCGCGTTGCATGGTGGGCTGACCAAGTGATGCAGGCAACATTGTCCACCTCTTCCACGAGGCTTATCTTTTCTGAAGAATGACTGGCCATGTAACACTACAGGATAGGAAGATACCACTTGAGGAGTAGTAGTTGGTGTACTCTTTGGAAAGGAAGCCGGTCCGATACTGGTGAAAGTATTCAGTTCAGAAAGCTTCTTTGCTTTGCATTCTGAAGTTGCTGTAAGGGCTCTTGTGCATCACCTTTACAATCAGAGCTTGAGCGCGTGTGGAAAAGGGCAGAGGAGTTTTTGGGTGCCTAAGGTTACTTTCTAAAATCATAAACACTAGCCGACCCGCACAGAACATCTGTGCGCTTGGGGGCTGGCTGTTTTCCACTCCCTCCTGCCCCAGTCTATCCTCTCTTCCCCCCTCCCTCCAGGCCCGTGCTCTCTTGCCCTCTCTCCCTTCTGTTCCTCCCCCTAGACAGAGCCTCACTGGGCTGCAGGCGGCCAAAAAGGGCCCCGCCGCCACCGTTCCTCCTCTCCGATGGCGAACAGGGAAGCCTCGCCGCCCGATTCCTTCCCGCCCCAGGCTGCAACAGGTGAGGGGGCTGCGCCCCACCGCCCATTCCCCACTCACCCCTGCAGGCGCCGCCAGGGCCAGTCTGTCCCACTGCCTCCTGCCTCCCACCTCCTCCCAGCCCAGGCCGTGGCTGCGATGGCTGGGCTAGGGCTGCAGCCACCGCCATTTCCCCCCCACAGCTGCAACTTAACTCAACGGCCTCTTGCCGCTCGCTCAGCCAATCCCAACGGCTCCCGCCGCCCAGCCAATCCGGCGCCTCCGCTACCCAGCCAATCCGCTGGGTTGCTGGGACGCATCCCCACAGAGGCACGTTTACGGGGATTAAATATATAGATGTTACAACATTTCTTCCAAATCTCAGGTTTGTATCACAATGGGAATGATTCTGATGATTTTATATGTTATTAGTCACCAAACTGAATTTTTGGCACACAAGACACACCCCTGGCCTTATTTTCTGGAAAGACAGAAAGTAGTATCTGAAAACATTTCTGCCAAGTCTCATGCTTGAAGGACTATTTTAACAATTCAGTTTATTTTGGGCATTTATCTGCTCCACTAATGGTACTGGGGCTCAAGAGGGCTCCATTTCTCTTAAAGGAAACACCAGTCACACTAGGACTCTCACACTGAAGGTTGTTTGCTGAAATGGCCCCCACTTGAAACACAGTGAAGACCACTGCTTTAGGTAATCCTCTGGACCTCTGTCAGGATCAACCAGTTTTGTTAGAGATGAGGTTCTCCAACCAGAGATGGAGGATATTATTTTGTGTCCAGAAGAGGACAAAGGTGGAGACATCTAAAACATGATAGTAGTTTTAACTCCTTCCACGTACTTCTTCCACCTAATACATTTCTCAGGAACCTTATATGAGAAGGCTGCTAATAAAAGGAGGAAGCAGGGGGAATGGAAGAGTGTTACAGCAGAGGCAGCACGTGGGGACTCTAAGAAAAAAGCTTTGGAGTGCTTCTCCGGAGGCTTAATTTTATAGCTCAATACCCACCGATGGGATTATCAGTTGTGGCAGCAGACAAGTCTCAAAGTGTGCATTTACATATGGATTTAAACAGGTATCACCTCATTCCCTCTTTACAGAGAACCCACAAGAACTGCCATTCCTTGAAGGGTGGGAGAGGGAAGATGATGAGAGATCTTCAAGCATGACTTGTCAACACCCACTGCAATTCCCAGGATTCTTTGGGAGAAGCCACAACAGCCTAAATGCTAGACAACTGATATAGGTCTGCTGTGTAAATATTGCCAAATACTGTGTCCACTTCTGCCAGAAACTGAGAAGAGAACTGGTCCTGAGTAAGAGGAGGGTGAGCCTCACCGTTCAGCCCAGTGCTCTGAACTGCTCTCTTAAATTCGGCCCACCATTCTACAGGCAGCCAGCATGAAGAAGTAAGACAAGGCATTGCAAGATCATGGTAGGGCTGGACCAAGCAATTAACCAGGCTGCCATATTCTGGAGAAAAAGAAGTCTATATAAGACAAATTGTGCATGTGATGAAGTGAACTGTGCTTCATGGACGCTTTTGCCACAATAAATGTATTGGTCTTTCAAGTGTCAGTTTGTTGAGTTTGCTACAAGAGACTAACGAGGCTGCCCCTCTGGATCGAAAATGGAATTACTAAATAATTCTAAACTGGACAAGATCAGGTTTGTAGTCTGGGAGTGCTCCTGGATCCCAAACTCTCCCCAGTTTCTCAGGTTGAGGAGTGGCCAGGAGTGCTTTTTATCAGCTTTGGCTGATACACCAGATATGTCCATTTCTGGAGAAAAATTACCTTAATAAAACATGCTGGTAACCTCTAGGCTTGACCACTGTAGTGCAGTCTATATGGGGCTGCCTTTGTATTAAATTCAGAATGTGGCCGTCAGATTGGTCTCTGGGTTTACCCAAAGGGACCATATAACACTGATTCTAAAAAAACCTGCACTGGCTGCCAATATGTTTCCGAATGAAATACAAAGTACTAGTTATTACCTATACAGCCCTTAATGGCTTAGGCAGAGGGTCCTTAAGAGAGCGCCTTCTTTGTCATGAACCATGTTGCCTATTAAGATCATCTGGAGAAGCCCAGTTACGGTTGCTGCCAACTTGGGACCAGGCCTTCTTTATGGCTGCCCCAGGGAATGCACTTCCTGCTGAAATAAGAGCGTCTCCTTCTCTGTTTGTTTTTAGGAGGACCATGAAGTACCACCTATTTTCCAGGCTTTTAACTGAAATCTAATTTTTAAATTTTAATGTGTTTTTATCTATTAATATTTTATCTTTTTATGAATTTTAAATGTTCATATTTTATATTATGTTTTTAATTCTGTACACTACCTAGGGATTTTATATTAGGCAGTATATAAAAACAAACAAACAATAAATACTTGAGACCAAAGGCATATGAAGATCCTTGCTGTAATTTAAGGGCTCCTCTATGTAAAGGGTGTACTAATTCCTTTTAACAGCAATTAAGCACCTTAAACATTTGCTGTAGGCTCAACCCTCACAGCCAGCAGAGCTCATAATCCTCCATGTCGGTAGTTTGGACAGCAGGATAAAGAAGATATAATATGTGCCACAGAAGATCTAACAGGCAGGTTATGCTTGGGTGGCACAAGTGTAGCCAACCTCCGTGGGAGAATTCACACATGGGCTGCATTTGCACATAATGCAGAATAGAGGCTCCAATGAACCTGTGGTCCTCTTCTGCCGTGCTTCCTTGTCCGCGTTTGGACGAACTGGACAGGAACCGAACTGTGGTCAGGGACATTGCAGAGAGAATGGGGAATTGGCTGTGTGGGCTTCCTTCTGGCACGTAGGACAGCCCTGTAATCCAATCACAGTCTGACAGAGGGAGGAGTTTCCTCAGTTCCAGTTACAACAAGCACAGCCAGCAGTTCAGCATTCGGATTTAATGCTGGTGGCTGCAAACCTCAAGTAGAAATAGTGAAACTCACTACAGACTGAGGGCTCAAATCAAACTCTGGGAAGGGAAACCTCAGGTCACTTTTCTGACGGGACTGGGGTTTCATGAAACTGGACGTACAAGGAAGTCAACCTCAGGCCCCTTCACCTCTGGTTTCCTGTAATGTGTGAATGCTGCCATCTACCAAATGTATAGAAAAGTCAAAGTACATGACAGCTAGGGGTGTGGCAAAGGGCCATTTGATTCCTCATGGCCAGATGATAATTTTACAAAAATTGTAGGTAGACCAAAAAAAACCAAAGAAAGAAGAAACCCACCCCAAAGCCACACTATACGAATATCTTTCTTAGGATAAAAAAAATGTCATAAAACTGTGAGAAAGCTTGCGAGTTCTCCAGAATTCTTCATCAGGCTAGATGTTAAACAATATGGGAGGTGGGTTGGGGGAGTGAAAAGAAAAATCTGGGCATGATGTTGAATGCTCAAAGTCTGCATTTTATACCAGCCATACTTGGTTTTAGCTCCAGTACTAACTGGAGCATGGGGATGCCTTGTGGGGGATCAGTTTTCAGTGTGTTATGTGGAAAGCATCGTAATTCTCATCACAGGATGAAAACTGATCTGGCTGGGAGTCAGAGCAATCAGATTCCTGTTTTGCTTGCAGCCAATTGCAACGTGCTCTGAAACTAAAACCATGCTAGGGTTCCAATGGGGTAATGGAACTCGTGTGGTTCCATCAAAGAAATAGCCCGATCCTAAGAATACTGTTAACGCCCACCTCCCACCCCCATTCCCTTTTAATCCAGCCCTCCATGCTACAGCCCATCCTTGGGTGGACCTTAAGCACTCACTTTCTGGGCCTCCTCTCCTTTCATTGCATCAAAGAGCTCCGCCTCAGTTGCTCTGTTGTTTTGGAGGAACTTTGCTAGCTCTTGGTAACGCACCTCACGATCCATATCATCACACCTTTGCTTGCGGAGAACCTGAGCGCGCCAGTCTGTGTCAATGCACTCTTGAGCGGCCTTGGCCAAAGATTCTTCAGCCAGCTATGAAGACACAAGTCTTGTCAGAGAGAGAGACTGACTTTTGAGGTCTTTTCCCCCACTTCCATGGAGGGATGCATCAGACTTGTAAACAGCTACTTCCCTGGTCACTTCTGGCAAACAAATGCCACCCCCCCCCCCGGCGGTATGTTTGGACAGATGGGCTAATAAGCAATTTTTGGGGAGCTAGTAACATTTTCTGGAACTTGTAAGGTTGGGATACATAAATGATAACCTCCCATTTTACTTTGAAGTAAACCACTGTTGTATTCTATCTAGCAATCTTTTATGTTTTGTTAATTAGAAGTTTGTCCCAGTGGGCATCCTGTAGAGCAGGGTTTCTTAACCTTGGGCCCCCAGATGTTGTTGGACTACAGCTCCCAGAATCCCCAGCCACAAAAGCCATGTCTGGGGATTCTGGGAGTTGTAGTCCAACAACATCTGGGGCCCCAAGGTTGAGAAACCCTGTTGTAGAGAGTGTAAAGCGTGGGGTCAGAAAGGGAGGGAAATGAGAAGGAGAACAAGTTGTTCTAGTAAGAACTAATCTGCCTACTTTCGTTTCACTATCCCTACAACTGGACTAAATTTGGTCCGAATCAAGTTATGTGGTCCAGAAGTTAGCTCAATTGCATCTCAGACGTTTATGTGTCTGCTATCTTAAATTGGGGTGGATGACATCATCATAAACTACACTGCTGAGATGTCCCTACAACTGTACCCGATTTGGTTCATATTGGTCCAGGCACTGAGAAGTTGATGTGGGGGTGGAGGGGCACACACAAATGGACACACACCTACACCCACAGAATGTCGGCTAATCTTATAAGCCTACTGGAAAGTAGGCCAAAATAGAGCTGTTTCTGAATAAAGCTTAGCTAAACATACATAAAATGGTTTTGTGTTTACGACGGAAGCAGCTATAAAACCACCACAAAAAAATATGTATGTATATACATATGAAGGCTGTGTAGTTCTGTTAGTCCGACAGACATATTGGAATGGATATGCCCTCTGTCTGGTATTATAAGGAGTTCAGACATCCCTGTCAGACCAAGTTATATGGCCCATGAAGAACCTCTCAGCTGAGAGGTGCCAGGTGGGCCATTTGATTTTTAAATGACTCACCTGGCTCCCTGCAGCTGAGAGGCACTGGGGAGGCCATTTAATTTCATCCAGCAGGAATGTTGGATTACTGATCTGACCCGACAATCTGTGGTCAGGGGTGGGAGGTGACATGTCGGCCCTCATTTTTCTGTCAGGTTGGATTTGACATTTTTTAGGCTGCACAGGCCTGGTATGTATATGGAGCTACCTTGTATCAAGCCAAACCAGTGGTCCAGCTAGGCCAAGATTGCTTACTACAGACTGGAAGGAACTCTTCAAGGTCTCAGGCAGTGGTGCTTCCCATCACGTGCTAGCTAAGCCTTTAAGCCAGAGATACCGGGGATTGAACCTGGGGCTGTTTGCATGAAAGGCATGTGTTCTACCACTGACCAGTGGTGGTCTTCTACTAAACTAATGGCTCCTAAGCCCATTGCAACCTTCACAGTCCTTCTATGAACTTCCTGCTAGGCACAGAGAGTTCACTTTGAAGGATACCTGCTGGGATTGTATTCCTGTTAGGTATTACCTAGCCTTCCTTTGTGCGGCGGTAGCAGCAGAACAAGGAAACAAGTGAGGGTGTGCTGCTAGGGAGAAAGCAGCACACTTCACCCTCAGACTACAAAGTTTCCCTTTCAAAAGGAGGAAGTTTAATGTAGAATTTTAAATTTTCAAAAAAGAACTCAAGCATTTCCACGTAAGATTAAAAAGCTCCTTACTCTTTTAGCTTTAAGCTCTCCATCCTGCTCAATGTCAATCAGCCTCTGAAAGAGGTGTTCCTCAAGATCAGCTTTTTTCTGGCTGGTGTTCAGCTCCCCTTTTATTTCCTGTGTCGTACTTTCCTGCTCTTTGACCAGTTTCTGTAGAGACAAAAAACAATTACAGTACCGCTCTTGTGAAGGACGCTTGCAGAATATTGCGGGCTTCATTTTTCCCAATCAGAACCATGGCAGAAGGAAGGTTCCTTCAACTGGCACAACCAATAAGATGGGCCTCTTAAGGATGTCCCTGCACCACAGATGAACATGCTTCCATTGGAGGCCATGTTGGATCATCATGCTCAGCTTGCTCCTACAGTCGATTTGTCATCTGATTGTCTGCTCCTCAGTGCTCCCATATTGGAACTGCATCTGGATTGGAATACAGCTAGGTTATTCTGGGGCAACCAGGCTACCTGCAGTAATGCATGGCTATGGTGTTTTCCCACCCTACTCAAGGGCCAATTCATCAGTAGTGCTGTGGCTACGATGAACAGGAAGCAATTGGACAGAGCAGTCACAAGGAGGAAGCTTCAGACTAATGATGTGGGAATGGTGCTTACTTCTGAGCAAACGTTAGAGAAAAATAATACAGTGCTGTATTGAGTACCAAGAGCTGGTTTTAATTCTGCTTACAGCTTTGTGCAGAAGAATATTTCAGCAGGAACTAAAGGGCCATTGTTGGCAAACAACAAGAGGCGTTAGATCTGCAATACATACACTAGAGAATAATGAAGTTCTGGTATGAGCTAATTTGCCTACTTTCCGTTCACTATAATCTTAATTGGTAATCACCATCTTCACAAGTTAGCCCACTTGCACCTCAAAATGTTCACATGTCCACCATTTTGAACTGGGGATGAACTGGAACATCACCACAAACTATGCCGTTGGAGGTGTCCCCATGTGTCCCTACAACTGTACCAAGTTTGGTCCAAATCAGTTCAGGCATTGCAAAGTTGATAGAGGGACACTAACAGATACAGAAAGCTCGTTGATCTGATCTATAAATATTAAAATCCTCTGCTGCTAAATCAAGGGAGCAGATGGTATTCTATATGCTAGAACAACTGGATTGTTCCCATTGGACAGCCATTTTTCAGCCCATTGGACAGGCCCAGGGAGAAATCTGATCCCCTCTGTTATAGTATACTATATATAGTATAGTTCAGCACTCTACCTGCACCAACTCCCACCTTTGTCAGGGGAACAGATACAGGTTAAATTGACTGAGGAAATGCACCGAACTGGCGCTGACCCAGTGAAGCTGTTCAGGCAAGGCATGGTCCAAGGCATGGTCAACTATTTCATCTCCCTCATATTATCATGTCATGAGTATGTACCTGTTCAAAAAGCTGCCTTTGTGATTGAAGCTCCATCTGTCGCACTTCAATATCTTGAACTGTAGCAGCAGTTTCTTGCTCTCTCATGGATGCCTGCAACAGACATAGACAGTAATGCCCAAAGGACAAAGATTTATTTATTACTTTATTTTACACTTACATACCCCATCTTTAAAATATAATTTCCCCATGCTACAAACGGGAGATTATTATATATTTTTTAAAGTAACAAAATAGATCAGCATATATTTTTAAAATTAACAAAATAGATCAGCATGTCCAGCTTAATCTAATTTCTAATCGAAGAGCCAGAGATAATATAAATCCATCATAAAATGCCTTATGGGACAGAAATGGTTTTCAGAGCTCATCTAAAAAGGCGATTTCCTGAGGAAAGAACTGCACAACTGAAAAGCCACCACAAAAAGGCCCTGCCCTCCATACCACTAGAGTTAATGATGGGCTAGCGAATGGAGCCCATGAATCTGATCTTTGGGGTCAGGTACAGGTAGGTCAATATGGGCAAAGGCAGCCCTTAAGATAACCCTTGATTTAAACGAGAGAACACCTTTCACTGCAAGATCCCCACCACTCACTAAGATCATCAAGAGAGGTGTGTCTTCAGGTGCCACCACTTCAGGTTCATCTGGTGGCAACCTGTAATCGGGCCTTCTCAGTTGTCACCCCTAGGTTGTGAAATGCATTCTCTGTGGGTATAAGAGGTTTATAATCTCTGGAGACCTTCAAGATTGCTGTAAAGAGCCATTTTTTCCAGCCGGTTTTTTAAATGATATTTAATTGGTTTAAAAATGAGTTTTATGTTAATATTTTAACTGTTTATTTTGTATTTATTTATTTTAAATAGGTTGAATACATGATGTTTACATCTGAGCTCAGAGCCATTCTAGAATGGGTGGTATAAAAATGAAAATAAACAAACTGGCAGCAGGATCTTAACTTTGGGTCCCCAAATGTTGTTGGACTACAACTTCCATGATCTCCAGTCACAATGGCAGAAGATGATGGGAGCTGTTCAACAATATCTGGGGATCCAAGGTTGAGAACCACTGGCCTAATTGCATCAAAGACTAGTACCAACACTTTAAACTGAGCTCAGACATTAACTGGTAACCAGTGTAATTTGTTTTCCTTTGCCGTCAACACCTCCATTTTATTTAAAATATTTTTACCGAGTTTGTAGACCACAGGTGGGGGAAACCAGTTATCAGGCCAGCCTCTGATACAAAAGCAGGATCTTCCACATATCTGCCTCCTGCTCAGCACAACTTGCCCATATAATCCTGACCAGCGACAGCGAACTTTTGGAGCCTGGAAGGCCGAATTCTCCTGCTGTCAGACAGCTCAGGGGCTGGATCCACATCCAAGAAACTGGCCATGGAAAGATTAGCCCCTAGACTCAAGAAACTGATAGGCACTCCACCCTTCAAGAAATGAAAGGCTGCTTCAGAAGCCTGAGGCGCGGGGGGAGGAGTTTAACATGGCTACGGACAGCAGGCTTTTAGCTGAGCTCTCAGCGTTTTTCTTGTTTTAGCTTTTTATTTTCTATTTTAGCTCTTCTTAGTTCATTTTTTATCAACTTAAATTAGGTTGAACAATTTTATTCTAAGCTGTTGAGCTTTGAACTGATCTGAAGCCCCTAAAGGGGTTGAAATGATTGATTTTATTCTTGTCAGAAGCCTGAGGCCATCTTGAGAGCTCAAGGCTGCTGAAGGGAGGATTACCTGCTGGTTCTGCTTTCTGCTCTTGGTCAGGGCCAGAGAAGGAGGAAGATGTAGAAGTAAGATGAGAGGTGTGCGTCAAGGCAGAGACAGAGGAGGTTTGGAACTGTGGAAGGCCCTGGAACTTGTGCTGAATGGACACCATTCTCAGAATGGTGGAAACCTCACCCAGATTTCCATCTGGAAGGAACTGTTCACATGTTTTCAGAAATGGTAAAGATTGTGTTCTTGGAGTAAAAGATTTAATAATAAGATCATGGTCTTTTAATTCACTTTGTTTCTCTCATTCTGTAGGACAGATGTGGCAGCAAGAACTTCGGGTGACAGCTTTAAGTATTGGGTTCCTTCTTTTTTGGGAGGTGGGTGGGAAGAGAGATGACAAACTTGTCCCAAAAATCTATGGTAGTAATGAAGGGGCAGAACCATAAACATTTCCGTTTATGGGAATGCTGCAGTCCATCCTGTTTTCGATGCCATACACTACAGTCCATGGCATAATGGCTGTTACACAAATGATACTCATGCCTCTAGACAGTGTAAAAAGAGAAGATGGAGATGACATATTAGCCCACTCAGCCATTCTCTCACTGTGTTCAGTGGGGAGGGGAGGAAGCCAGGAAGCCATGGCCCCTAATCCACCACACACCCTGGTCACCCCCATGTTCCCCACTTGGCTGCAGATGCAAGTATTGAACATGGAGATAACTGGGGGTGCAGCTAGCTGGCACAGGCTATGTGGGGCTAGCCCAGTCCAGCACACTCCTGTGTGTGTTCATTCTCTCTCTCGAACACAGAGAGATCAGTGATATTCGCTTTCTAGGGTAGAGCAGAGCATGTGCCATGTCAACATATATATATTGCATTTTTCCAGGGCACCCCTCTCACTTCCCCATGAACAATGAGCAGCATGGTTACCTTTCTGGCAATTTCATCATCGAGCCTTTTGAGCTCCATTTCACGCTGATCTTGCTGGTATTTCAGAAAACGCCTTCTTGCAGCTTCCAGTAACTGCAACTCCTTCACTTTAAGCTCTCTCTTCACGGCCGCTAGCCTGCCCAAAGCAGCAGCAGGAATGAAAAAGAAGAGGATCAAATGAAAAATCCCCCCCCCCACACGCTTGAATGAAATGCTGGCAGCAGTTTCCTGTTATCTCATTTAGCCGTTCACACTGTATGACCCAATAACATAAAACCCTGAGATTTTTAGAGGCAAACCCCATTAATCTAATCTAATATATTCTTATCCAAAACCAGTCTAATCCATCTGCAAAACAGCACCCCTTTTGAATAATGCCTCTGCAACTTTTGTAGCCATAACAAATAGTGTTAAAATATAAAGTGGGGAATACCTCCTCCTTTGCTCAGAGAGTTTCTCTTCTTCTTTAAGCAGAATCTTCCTTCTTTGCTCTTCAGCATCACGAAGCAGCTCTTGTTTCCGAAACCAAGTTTCATCTTCCATCCGGCGCTCAATGGCTTTAGCTTCCATCTCATGAACCAACTGCCTACAGAGAATAATTTCATACTTTCCTGCAGGGCTGCACAACTTGGCTTTCCCGCAGATGTTGGACTTCAACTCCCATCATCCCTCACTTTTGGCCACCATGACTGGGGATGATGGGAGTTGTAGTCTGACAGGAGGAGGGCCAAAGTTGTGCAGCCCTGCTTTACTGTCAGAGGCAGAGTTTAAGCAATCCTATTTTGCTCTTCTAAGGGCTGGAAAGAGTAATCTCAATTTCTAGTCCTGCCCTATACAATAGCTCTCAAATAGACTAGCTCTATCCTAACCAAATGATTTAAACTGAATCCCTTGGGAGTACATGGGCACATAATATAAACTGAACATGCTGATAAAGAGTATTTCTCATTGTATATGTTGCAAAGGCACAGATTGCAAAGGAATACAGACTGGATGGTTGCACTGTTTTTCTAGTTGTTCTGTCTACTTTGAAGACTTTGCCTTCAAAAGGGCATGGGGTATTAGCTCATTGGCAGGGCATCAGCTTTGCATGTAGGAAGTCCCAGGTAGGGCTGGGAAAGACTTCTGCCCCACACCTTGGAGAGCCACTGCCAGTCAGCCCAGACAACAGATGGTAGGGATGTGCACGGAACCAGCACAGGGAAGTTCGAAGGCGCAATGTGTGTGTGTGTGTGTGTGTGTGTGTGTGAGAGAGAGACTTTAAGGGTGGGGGAGGGTGCACTTACCCCTCCTGCTGCTTTTCCACTGTCACCGCTCCATTGTAAACCCGTTTGGCAGAACAGCAGCATACCTCCCTGCCGCCCCGTCCAACTGGAAGTAAGCAGAAGTATCCGGCGCATATGCGCACATTAGGCATGTGCACGTTGTGCTCGCTCATGTGCACATCAGGCGCACAAGCGATGTGCACACATGCCCGATGTGTGCTGGGTACTTCCGGTCTGATGAGGGGACGAGGCGGAGGGAGGTATGCTGCCACCCTGCTGGGCTGGTTTACAATGGAGCACCAGCAAGGGGAAAGCAGCAGGAGGGGTAAGTGCACCCTTCTCCACCATTAAAGCCCCCACCCCCACCCCCACCCTTCAAACCGGCAGAACCGCCAGTTGTTTGACCTGGGTCGGAGGCCCATAAAGGGCCTCCGAACCAGTTCCGTGCACATCTCTCTCTACTAGATGGACCAGCTGTCTGACTCGGCATAAAGCTTCCTATGTTCCATTTATCAACTGCAGATGGTCAGGTGGGCAAATGTTTCTATGATATAATGCTGTTTGGGCCTCACTCACTCACTGGCATGAAACTCCCAGGCCAAGCCACAATCAAGATAGAAACATGCCATTTTCATGGGTAGGTTCCAGACTTTGCCTAGACTACCAGAAAAATAAAAAATCCCAGGAAAAATGCTTAACTGGCCAGAACATGCAGGAAAACTGTCTCACTGAAAACACATGAGGAATGAGAGCCGCTGACAAACAGTTTTCTCGGGTACTTTGAGACAAAAAGTCCAGACTTGCACTGAGTTATGAAGCAAAGGATAAGCTATATTTTTCCAGTTCACTACATGTCAAACCGTGTCAGATTTCCACAAAAGTCACTGAGGCAATCAAAACCCATGATGAAGCTTAAGTGCTGGAGATATCAATGAACTATTTCTATATACATCAACTCTTCTGGACATCAACTAGCAACGTGTGAAGGACGACTGCATGGTCAGTGGAGGGCACAGGAGAAATGCTTGCAAAATGCAAGCCTGTTTCACTAGTACATACATACATAGGAAAGATTAATCCGCCCCTGGAGAGAATGCACTGGTAAGATAGGAACATAGGAAACTGCCATATACTGAGTCAGACCATTGGTCTATCTAGCTCAGTATTGTCTTCACAGACTGGCAGCGGCTTCTCCAAGGTTGCAGGCATGTGTGCTGTGTATTACTTATGAGTCATTTCAGAGTCATTTTCCTGCCAAAAACCCTTTGTCCAAAGTTGCCACTTGCTGCAATGCACTGGGCGGCGAGGCGGGGGGAAGGAGGAGGGTGTTTGGCAGGAATACTGCACAGAAGAAAAGGTTAAAAATCTCTGCGCCATGCTTGCAATTGGAATTGGGTCCCTGCATGGATATTTTAAAGTAAAAGCAAGCCTCAAACTAGATAATGATACATTTAATATCACATCTTGCTTGATCCCCCGTGGCTGCTTTTGCTTCATATTCCAAGGCTCCAGCATAAGCCAGGCCAGAAGCATAAAGCAAAACACAGCATCAAGGCAACAACCTTCTCATTCCTCCCTGGCCCAGACAGCACAGACATAGCATGCCTGATCTGCTAACTACAATGCATTCAAACCCTGAGATTGGGCTAGATCATCTTCAAGTTCCATCCACTTGAAATTCTGGTTTTTTCAATCCTCGTCCCCATCAAACTTGAGCTGCCATTCATCGTCTTTTCAATAGGTTCAAGAGCCAAATTCCTTCCCCCCAAATGCCCATTTTCCACCAATACCTCTCTCTCAGGTACTCTATTTCATCCTGCCGGATCCGCTCACGTTCTTGAGACTGGTAGTCCACAATGAATGTGGGGTACTTATTAAATACTGGATATTGTCCCTTGGTCAGCGGCACAAAGTCATCCAGCATACGACGCGGATGGATGTCAGCCGGGGTACACTCCATGAGATGGTAGGCCTCCTTAATTACAACATTGATATCCAAGTTGTTCCGATGATGGAAGAAATACTGCAACAAAAAAAGAACCTTTGGTTTTTGTTTTAAAAGCACAAGGAGAATCTGGGTGGCTAAACTTTCCCAAGAGTCATTCAATTCACTCTACAGCCCAAAAATGATTAGCGGGATAGCATGGCAGCACCACCAATTACTGCTCCAGACTACTAGGATATTGTCACCTCCGAATTCATAGGATTGCTAACCCTTCCCTTGATGGAAGCTTCATTCATCTGGTGCCTTTAACAGGGACATGAAGGAGGAAATTCAACAGCTCTCTCGTGAGAGTGGTGGCTCTGGGTTTCTGGGGTGTATAAGGAAGGAGGCGTGCCAGAAGGGACAGAGGACTGGAAGGGCAAGGTAAGACCCTTGGATTTTGCCAGCGAGCCTCCTCCGTCTGGACCAGGAAACCGATTGCTTGCCGCCTCCCACCCCACTTGCTCCGCCAGAGGACCAGTCTTGCTCTGCTCTTGCTTGGCTGCCTACGTTGGAACCGTGGCCTACCTTTCCTGATTAGCCACACCTGCAGGCATTAATTACCAAGTCTTGGAGTCTCTTTGAGAGGGGTAGCTTTGGGTTTCTGGGGCTTATAGGGAAGGAGGTGCAGCAGAGGTGCAGCTGGCAGCTGAAGCTGGCCACCAAAGGGGGCCAGACTTTGGTGCAGGACTGAGGCCTGGGGCAGAGTATTTACTTTTATGGTTGTTTTAGCTGCTATTTAGATAGCCTCTGTTGTCCGAGTCTTGGGTGAGATTGTCTACAATGTATTTAGGTTTGTCTGGAGATAGGAAAACAGAAGGTGTGCTCAAAGGTTATGTGGCAGCTATTCCAGTGGTGGTGGGGAATAGAAGAAGCAATGTTGGCAGGCCAACAGGCCATTACAGGGGAAGAAAAATGAGAAATTGAATAGGTGTTTCCCCTTCCAGCTGTCCTACCAGCTCTTTGACCTTGGGGAGCAGTGCCAACTACCCACAGAGCCTCACCTTGCTCCTTTGTAATGCCAAGTCGGTCCAGAATAAATGAGAAATCATTCTTGATCCTATTATGGATGAAAGGGCCAACCTGATATGTTTCAGAAAGACTTGGTTGGGAGAGGCTGGTGGCCCAGTCTGGTCCCAGCTTCTCCATCCAGGTACTCTGTTGAGGAGCAGGTGAGAGGATGTGGGCAGGGAAGTGGAGTGGCTGTGGTCTACAAGAACATCTTCTCCCCTTCCAGGATCCCTGTCAAAGTGTCTGACCATATTGAATGTGTGTACTTACGTTTGGGGACCAGGGATAGACTGGGACTTTTGTTGGTGTACCAATCACCCTGCTGCCCAACACAGTCCCTAACTGAGCTAACGGATTTAGTCTCAGGCTTGGAGTTGGGAGTCTCCCAGGCTTGTTTCCTCTTGGAGGAAAATGATTATCTAGACCCATTTCAAACTGGGTTTTGGGTGAACAATGGGGTGGAGACTGCCTTGGTCTGCCTGATGGATATCTAACAGAAAATTGATAGAGGGAGTGTGACTGTCAGTCCTCCTGGATCTCTTGGCAGCTTTCAATATTATCAACCATAGTATCCTTCTGGACTCTCTCAGAGGGTTGGAAGTGGGAGGCACTGCTTTGCAGTGATTCCGCTCTTATCTCTCTCAGGCAGATGCCAGATGGTGTTGCTTAAAGACTGTTCTTCAAAAACGTGAACTTTTACATGGTGTCCCCGAGGGCTCCATACTATCTCCAATGCTTTTTAACATCTACATGAAAACTGCTGGGAGATATCAGGAGATTTGGTACAGGGTGTTATCAGTATGCTGATGACACCCAAATCTATCTCTCCATGTCAACATCATCAGGAGAAGGTGCAACCTCCCTAAATGCCTGTCTGGAGGCAGCGATGGGCTGGATGAGGGATAAACTAAGACTGAATCAAAATAAGACAGAGGTACTTATTGCAAAGGGTTGGAACGCAGGAGACAATTTTGATCTGCTAATTCCGGATGGGGTCTTACTTCCCCAGAAGGAATCGGTACACAGTCTGGGGGTGCTTCTGGATCCAAACCTCTCCCCGATGTCTCAGGTTGAAGAGGTGCTGATGGGCCAGCTGCATCCGAATTGCAGGGCACATTCCTTTAAAACCGAGAGCTTACACAGCCGCTTTAAAACAGAGTAGAACAGGTCAATACCTGCTCCTCCCCCTCTCGCCACCATTGCTATCATCCTGGCGCTTCTCCCAGCTATGCCCGTGTGCCGGCATGCCCCAGCTTCCCCTGTGTGCCAGTGTTGTGCAGGGGTAGCTGGGAGACATCCTGCCAGCACACTGACATAGCTGGGGGTGGAGCAACGGGATGACAGCAACAGTCGTGAGCAGAGGAGGAGCAGGTACGGAACTGCTTTGTTCTGCTTTAAAGGGATGTGCCCTGTGAATCACAACTTGGCACATCCCTATTAAATTGTTTTAAGATTTTAATTTTAAATTGTTTTAAGGTTTTAGCTGCTGTAAACTGCCCAGAGACAGAAGTTTGGGGTGGTATACAGATATAATAAAATTAAATAACCAACAGCGACTGTCATGATGGGAAAAGCTGCAACATTTCTGCTTCTCAAAGAGTTACCACTCTTCTCATTTTTATTTGCTCAACACGCTTTATCATGTCCTTCCTCCAAAGTGGTTAGGGAAGGGTCATTCTGTTTTGCCAATGCTATGAGAGAGGTTAGGATGAGTTTACTCTCAAATGCAGGATACAGAGAGGAAGTGTACTATTCTATGTGCATTGAATCCTCCATGTGAGTTGAACCGTATGTGTGCACACTGTATGTGTGAACAAAATACATGCATAGGGCTATAGTTATTATGTAGCTTGACGCTTTTGCTACCTGCGTTTACTTGGTCTTCCTCTTCCTCCCTGTTTCCCCCCCGTCTCCCTTTCACATCATGTCTGTTTCACTGTAAGCCTGTGGGCAGGGCCTGTGCCATTTTTAGAAAAATATGGTGGACACATGAACATTTGAGGCGCAAGAGATTTAACTTGTAGACTTTGATTTGCCCCAAATTTAGTCCAGATGTAGAGGCAGTGAAAGGAAAGTCGGCTGATTAGTTCTTACTAGAACAACTTGTTTAATCTATGTATTAATCAGCGCCTAGAAACATTTAGATACGACAACAAATAAAATTTGGCAATAAAATTCTGGCTCCCAGATCATCGTCAGGCAAGTAGAGCAGGCCCCTGAGAATACCGGAGATGGTCACTCCAGGCAAGAAGCTTACCTCAAAGTCTTCTTTCTGAGCACAGTGAAGCAAAGGGGCTCTGGAACACATCACATAAGCAGCAACCACCATCAGAAAGAACGAAGGGTGGCTGGAGAAGATATTATCAAACATTTTCAGCCACTCCTCCCTTGTCAGCACCTCAGAGAACATCGTTTCTAGAAGAGGCCAAGCATACACCTAGAGTCATGGGGAGAACTCGGTTAGCAGCTGTTACACCTTGGATACAGAAACATTAGACAGGCTTGAACAGAAGAGTCAACTTTTATTTTAATATACACTTCGTTGTCCACCTGGAAAACTTTGGCTCCCTTCCAGTTATACAAGCCCAATACTATCTGCTTCAACTGGCAGCATCGGTGTCAGGCAGGAAACCTGATGCCCCAGGGACCAGAACAAATTCTCAGTGCCTAATTAGGAAAGGGAGACTTGCCTCCATCATGGACTGAGTCAGTTCAAGCTCTTTAGACCTGCTCCCTTGCTTCAGAGAGCATCAGTAGACGCTGCCTAATAGGTGGTGGTTGAAGAGCAATACTGAGGAAAGCCATGGTTAAGGGCAGGAAGTGCTGCTTCAATAATCCTGGCACCATGTGGACATCATCTGATTTCTGTTCCCGATACAAAATTTTAATCTGACTTTATTGTGAGAAAGTGGGATATAAGTCTTAACGATAAATAAGGGAAATATATTAAGCCTTAATTGTAGGATACAACAGTAGTTCCCTCTGAAGAAGGGGACCTTTTTTCTCCAGTGGTTCCACTGAAGGAGCCAGGTTTCAGAACTGTTACAGAATAGGAGTCAACCTCCCAGTCAGTACAGCAACTTTAGCAGGGTACCTGCCCACAAAGATCAGGCTTGAGCAATTGATTGGTCCAGAAGGAACAGCTACTTGCCGAGGGCAAGTGGCTAACTGATAGGCTAGAATAAACAGGGGCTTCAAATTGAGAAAGTCTGTACTGATAGTAAGAAAATTACCTATTTTGTACTGCGAAAACCTTAAATCAGGTGCACAGAACAGAAACAAAAGATGATGATTTCTGGTCCACAGTAGCAACCGATCGGGCCAGCTAAGCCAAAATAATATTTATTGAAGCCATTTTAAAGGGTCTAGACTCAACTTCAGCTGACTCTTGTTTATCTAGGCAATTTGTTCATTGGGCAATCTCATCCTGTTCTTGCTCTATGCACAAAGCTGGGTTGAAGTTTTACCTGTGATGTTATATTGTAACTCATTAAATGCTGAAGCAGTTCTTTGTCATGATGGGCCAAGATGTTCTCCACCATACTGAGGACATTGACTGGAGGATTTGGAAAAAACTCAAACCAGTGCTGACACCAATTAACTAAAAAAAAAAAAAAAAGCAAAAGAACTAGCTAACAATAGCGTATAAGCAACATGTTATCTTCTGTTTCCATCCCACTAATTGCCATGGGTATGTGACAGATCAGCAGATGATCATTAATATGCAGATACAACTCCAAGATACTTTCATCACATACAAGTGTGAGGAAGCTACAACAGGCCTTGGAACCCCACTGTGTGTGCACATGGGGTGAAAACTGGCTTATACGTTATGTGCACACTATGGGGGAGACACATTACACTCACTGTGTATTTAATATATGGAACCATCTTAAGATTTCTGTCACTGGATTTGCACTATGGATTATTGCTACATCAAAAAAAAGAAGAAGAAGAAGATGTGACCAGCTGACATGACAGGCAGTGATCTGTCAGCTGAGTCAGAACTGCCTGGAGGCAGGGAATCTTCAGAGTACTTGCCCTGCAGGCTTGTTGGACAGGGCAGTGTGTGGGGAGGAAGATCAGAAAGCTGTTTTTGCTCCTCTCTTCTCCCTGCAAAAGTGCTGTTTGCTGTCAGGAATATGTCCCTGAGGGTTGCACAGCCCTCATGGACATATTTGTAGCAACAGCCAGCACTTTTGCAGGAAAAGGAGAGGAGCAAAAAACAGCTTCCTGATCTTCCTCCCCAAGCATTGCACTGCCCAACAAGCCTGCAGGGCCACTACTCTGAAGATTCCCTGCCTCCAGGTAGCCAACAGATCACTGCCTGTCATGTCAGCCTAGAACATCAAGTTGCTTAATATGCAGTAGGGGTGTGCAAGAACAGAAATTTGTAGCTCAGTTCAAGTTTGGACTGAATTGGAACAGAACTCTGGGTCTATGAACCAGTTTGGTTGATTGGCTGTTCGAGGGACTATGTTTGTAAAGGAGAATCCGGAGAGGATTCCCCTTTACAAGCAGAGGGGTGGGGGAATCCTTGAAAAATCTTCTAGAGGGTGGCTGGGGGTGGGGCCGCAACAAGAAGACACCTTTAAAAGTAGATTAATGTTCTACCTGGTGGCAGCTGAACTCCTTGAAGCCACCCTGGCACAGGATGCATGTGGTGCTCTTTCCAGCAACCCGCCACCTCAGGGTGGCAGTGCAGGCAGACTGCATGAGGGAGCGCTGTGCACTGTGTCAGGAGGGCTTCGAGGAGTGGCAGCCACCACCAGGGCATTAAGAACCTTAATCTACTTTTAAAGGGGCCTTCTTGTCACTCCCCGGACACCCTTTAGAAGATTTTTCAAGGATTCCCCCACCCCATTTGCTTGTAAAGGGGAATCCTCACCGGATTCCTCTTTACAACCATAGCCCCTTGATCCCAAACCAGTCTGCCATGGACCGGGCTCAGTTGGGTCATGGACCATACTGCCTCTCGTCACAACAGGCCAGTTCAGAAAAGACCTTACCAGCCCATGCAATTAGAAAGGGGCCATACCAAGAACATGCCTGCCGGGACATTTTCCACGAATGTTCCAATGCCTTCCTGGTACATCCCTTTATTGTGTGGAGGTAGTCTGTTCTCCCAAATGGCCAAAGTTCATAATCAATATGCTCGTCTAAAGATTGAGCTGTGAAGCAAGAAGCCTCCGCTTCAAGTCCCATCCCTAACACTATTACAACGTGGTTTCGCCACCTTTTTATTTCCAAAATAGCCTCTGTTGGGTGGAGCTCAACTGTGGCAAGTGGGGGCAGGAGGATAGGAGCCAATGGTGGCTTCCCTTCTGGGGCAAATACCACCTTTGGGGGTGTGTGATTCTTGTCAGGACTGCAGCATGGGCTGAACAGACTAACCTCTAATGCCAATGGAGTCTCTGTAATGCTCAGTTTACATCACTGAAGAATCAGAAACAGTGCCCTCTTTCTGGAGATTCACAAGGGGCTGAATTCTGAATGTGTGCAGGAGATGCACAGCCTTGCATAGGACTGGTCTTCAGCACCCTTTTTTGCAGTTTACTTCTTGGAAGGCCATCAGAATGCCATGCCAAACCCTCAGTGAAACAAGGAACTTCTCCCAGGGCCTGGTCTGAGGGCACATCATCCAGAAACCTTGCTGAAGTTAAGCAGGTCTAGGTCTGGCAGTGCTTGGATGAGTGACTGCCTAGGGACCCCACATACCCTGTCTTAAATTCCACGATGGAAGAAAGGCAAGACAGAAATGTGACAAATAAAAATAGACATGTCAACCAAGAATGATCCATGGTGAACATTTTATGGTAATTTTGAAAATCCTTCCTTACCTATTACAGTAGCAACCACCTCAAAGCAGATGAGCTGATTGTTTTGGAAGAGTTTGACAAAAGGGAAGGCCAGCAGAGGGATGTAGGGCATCTCGCCAAAGATGGTGGACCAGTGAGCTAGAGCCGATAAAGTCCTGTACGTAGACAGAAGCAGCTGCTCAAAAATGTTGGCCAAGAAGAATCTTGAATACCAGAGTTATATTATAAATGCTCTGGAGTCCAAGATCCTTTTAAAAGTTTCATCAAGCTGCTGTTAAAGGAAGTGTTAAAGTTACTCCCAGGCTAATTGGGCAAGGAGGCCAACCAAGTGAAGGCCCCCACATTTATCAGGGGAAGAGCAACTGCCCCATCTAACCCCAGCACAGCATCTTTCCAGTGGTGGTTGGTGGTGGTTTGTTTGTGGGGGTTTTGAGACTGTGAGCCTTTTGGGGACAGGGATCCACTTTTTCATACCTTTTGCTAATGTAAGCTGCAATATCTACATATTTTTTAAAATATCAAACTGTTGGTTGAGGGATGATTGAGACAGTACCATTGATAAATCTCTCCTAATCAGTCTCCTACATAGTACCACTGATAATCTCTCCTACAGGGCTCAGGAAATCCATTTGTCTGCATTTCTGTGATGAGTGAAAAGTGATGCCTGATGAGCAAAAAAAAATCCTGAAGAATAATGTACTAACATAGCTTGACAAGTAAAAAATTTTTTGTCTGGCTGCTGAACACAGCCAACATTTATTGATCCCTGCATATCTATACTTAAGTTTGCTTAATGTCTCTAGATGTCATAAATGTTAAGCCTGTCCACATAAGGGCATACTGATGAGAGAACTTCACAGAAAAGTCATGAAATGTTGACTTTCTGATGTCATAAATGATTGTATAAAAAACACAGAATGAGGTGGCAGAATTCTCAGGCTGCCATTTTATTTATTAAAATGCATGTTCTTTGACATTAAAAACACACACAGCTATAGCTGTTTACCTCATATAAACGGATGAAGTGCCTATGGAGGTTTAATTCCATGTGAGGAAGCATTCAGAATACAACCCCCACCTGCAGTCTGAAGCAGCTTGTACTTTGCTACTTTTGATGATTGTGGTTTTATTGTTACCAGCCATGATTTTATTTATGCAAACTGCCTTGTGCTGTAGAAAGGTGACTTACATGTTTTAAAAGCATTCAACTCCCTGCAAGTAAAAATAATGAACACACTAGGGAAGAAAGGTTCGAGCCTAGCCCACCTGCAGTGCTAGTTTTCTACTTAAAGGGAATTTTTTCAACAAAAGGAGCATCCAAAAATATAATCCCTCCACTTGCAATCTAAAATAGTACAGCCTATTCTACTATCTCATTCTGTTGAACATGTAGGCCAGGTTTTTAACTGGGTCCAACAAATTACAATGTGTTGCTGGTAGCAAATGATTTTAGAATAAGTCACATGCAAAATTAGTACTGCAAACCAATTCTCAAGTTCGCTCGATTCAAACCTTGTATAAATTCCACAAGTCCTGCCTTACTGCACTCACAGAGATAGTCAGTTGATGAACAGAACAGTACAGGCCACTGAATATTAGAATTAACTGCAGAAAGTTTCTCCAAAACAATGTTACATTTACCTTTGTAAGACTCTCAAGAGTTTCCGGCTTTTGATAGGGTATTCATTCTGAAGGTGCACAAATGCCGAATGGGTCCCTTTATCTAACAGGCTGCTGAAGGCCAAGTGATTTTCTGGGAGCTGGAGCAAGGACCGCCAAACAAACATCCTGTAATTACAAGCCAGATTTAGTGAGGCAGATCAATTTGGTTTAGTCAGGAAGAATGCAACAGATCAGGGTTGACACATGCACAGACGCACCTGTATTTTGCTGGATACTCCCCAAACCCTTTCAGCAAGGCTTGCAGCCGTTTCTTGTTCAGACCATCTGGCAGCTCATTCTAGAACAGGACAAAGCGATTTCTTGCATGGACTTCTACACCACTCCGTTCGTTGCTCAGTCTTCTCGCCTCTTCCCTCCATTTTGAATCTCGCTGCTTGCACTGTTTGTTGAATTCCTTATTATGATCATGTTGGATCTCTTTTTCTTTGCTCCACATTGCCCCTTTCTTTATCCTCTTCCTCTAGTTAAAAACTTCTTTGACTGACTTGGTTACTTTTCTAGGCAGTGTTTTGGCAATTCCTCTATACCAGGGGTGGGGAACCTTGGCACTCCAGCTGTTTTTGAACTACAACTCCCACCATCCCCAGGCACAATAATTATGGCTGGGGATGATGGGAGTTGTAGTTCAAAAACAGCTGGAGTGCCAAGGTTCCCCACCCCTGCCAGCTCCACTGCTGGCTGGGGTATAGGACTGGGATGCCTGCACCTGCCGGCTGGAATTAACTCTCAGCTTGCCAGTCTGTAAGAGGCCCAATGGTTACCATCTAGTTCAGCTTTTATATTCAGGCATTTCAAATAAGACTTATTAGCCAAAATATGGTATGTAGGGCTGTTGTTGAATTAAACAAGTTGTTCTAGTGAGAACTAATCTGCCTACTTTCCTTTCACTATCCTTACAACTGGACTAAATTTGGTCCAAATCAGTTAGGCAGTTCACAAGTTAGCCCACTTGTGCCTCAAATGTTCATGCGTCCACCATCTTGAATTGGGGTGGATGACATCACCACAAACTATGTGTTTGAGGCATGCCTACAACTGTACCAAACTTGGTGCAAATTGGTTCCCACGTACACCTCAAAACATTCAAGTGCCATCTTGAATCAGAGTGGATGAAATCATCACAAGCCACGCCATTGAGGTGTCCCTGTGTGTCACTCACTACAACTGTACCCAATTTGGTTCATATTGGTCCAAGCATTGTGAAGTTGGGGATGGGGGGTGAGAGAGAGAGAGAGAAACACACATACACAGCCGGGTGATCTCATAAGCCAACTGGAAAGTAGGCTAAAAAAAATCTTAGTCAAGTAATGAAGTTGGTCACTATCACATGATAAAGATTGTCCCACCATGGCGGCAGAGTGAGGTTGCTGCTGCATACTTCCGATTTTGAATGTCATGAAAGCTAGGAGTCTGGGAAGGCTGTTGTGACTCATGGAGTGCAGTCCACTGGGAAAACCTCTTGCCCAAGCCCAGCTGGAATTTGTGGGGGCTGCACAAGAGCACCACAGTTTGGGTGCGAGACACATTTGGACTTTCCTCTTCAGGCATCAAATACTGGGTTAGCCATGCACACGTGCTTACCTCTTTATCCTCATGTGACACAAACGGTTGCGGTCTTAACACTTTGGTTTGGATTTTCCCCTCTTTTGATTTCCAAGGCCTCTCAGGCCTTCCAGACGTCACTCTCACTATAAGCTTCTGTGCGTTAGACTTGCCTCTGGATGAGTCATCTATCACTTTGAATAGAGGTGGGGGAGGCTGAAAAGCAGAGGTTTCAGATAATCCATTACAACCTTCATAGGAACATAGGAAACTGCCATATACTGAGTCAGACCATTGGTCTATCTAGCTCAGTACTGTCTTCACAGACTGGAAGTTGGATAAAGAATGCTACATGGAGTCCAAAGCCTTAGTGAAAATCCCAGACCCAATACTTGAAAGTGAACAGCACAACATGTGCCTTCAACTCCACCTTATTGACTTCTTGTGTCAGAGCCTGGACACTGTAGACATTAAGACTGCCATTCTCCATGACTGCTGCAATGTATCTTCCATTCGGACTGATGGTGACCATGCAGATTCCCTCCTCAGGACTGCCAATGTCAAAGAGAAGCTTACACGTCTGTATGTTGATAAATCTTACAATGCTATCTTGACTCAGCACTCCAAGAACCTAGAGTGCAAAGAACAAGGTGATAAGCCTGTTTAAAGTGAAGTAGACACACATACTATATTTTAAAAAAAATTAGTTTTAGTGTCTCTGGGCTGAGGTCATGCTTACCTGGAAGTAAATAATATTGAAATAAATGGGACTTACATCTAAGTGAACACAGGACTGGGATGTAATTGCGTAGGGTGTTTTACAATTGCAAGGAAATGAATTGCTACCCCCTCTTTTACAAATGGAGAAGAGGCTCTAAGAAAGACTCTCAAAGACACCCAACAAGAGGCTCACTGAGATCTGGACTGTGACGGGACCTTCTGCATGCGAAGGAAGCATTCTATCAGTGAGCTATAGCCACTTCCCCTGCAAATGCAGCAGGCCTCCAATTTTAATTCAGAAAGCATGCATCAGCTACCAGAAGCTTAGGAAACATTTCTCTACTCCATTCTGCATCAGACTCTGCCACTCACCTGATTTGAGCCACCGTCAAAACTATCCGGAAGGAATTCGAGGTGTCGAATGGCTCGCACTTTGGTTGGCATCTGGATTATTCTGAGCAGCTGCTGAGACTCCAGACACCACACGTGAAGGTGATTTGATTTGCCACCAGCTACAAGGACACGGCCGTCTCTGCCCCAAATAATTACAAAATCAACACAATTAACGCTGATCCAGCCACCTCTATGTACAGCTAAAATTCTAAATTCATAGTTAGGCTTTTGGGCCAACAACTTCTAAGCACATTACAGGACTTTTTTCATGTATAGACACCAAATTATCTTATTTATAGGACCTCTGAATCACCCTTCCTGCCAAATGGGATGCTCAAAGCAACCGCCAATGCAATAAAACACACACATACAATATAATACACAATGAGTAGTACAGGGGCTGCAGCGGAAGAGCCACAGCACAGTGGCAGAGCATCTGCTTTGCATGCAGAAGGTCCCAGGTTCAATCCCTGACATGCACACACAGATATATAATAAGGTGGTATATAAATATAAATTTTGGTGGTTTAAATAAATATCCAGGTAGGTCTGCTAACTGAACAAAGAGGCACCTTTTAAAAGTGGTGATTCTCTTTATTTAGCAAGGGGAGAGCAACTGGCCCTATCCACCACCAGCACAGCATCCCTCCAGTGGCTGTTTTGCTGGTGTCTATCTTATGTTTCTTTTTAAGATTGTGAGCCCTTTGGGGACAGGGAGCCATCTTTATTTAATATCTATCTATATAAACTGTTTTGGGAACTTCTGTTGGAAAGCAGTATATAAATAATTGTCAGTGTTGGAATCACTGGAGAGAACAGAGGAGAGCTGGGGACCACTCTTACATTTGTGGCCAAAGATGTTCCAAAACAGAAAACTTCCCCATACTTAATTTTTCCGTTTCTAAAATTTCACTGGACAACATCTGTACTAGCATTGCACATGTGCAGCAGTGCCAGTTCCAGATTACCACTGTACTGTTGCTTGAGCAGAAGAAGCGGCGACATGTGCCAATTCCCCCTTCCCACTCAAGCCCACTGTGCGTCACCAAAATATGTCCCTGAGGGTGTACGTGCACTAGGACTTTTGCATGCCTGAAGAGCACTATGTACCGTGTAACCGCAAAAGCTTTATAGCGCAATGAAGAACCTTCGATTGGAGATGGCAACTGGTACTTGCAACGAAGTGTATCGAACTCCCAGGCAAAGACAGAGTTATCTTTAAAGCAGCTGAGAATGGTGTTGCTTAGTGGAAGAAAGAAAACCTGAAAGCACAGGGAAGAAGACCTGAGAAAAGACAAGTTTTAGAACAAGTAGCTTTCTACACCACAACATAAGCTGTATTTTAACTTCTAAAACACAACAGATCTACAAACTTCTGCCCTACTTCATCTCTTAAGTATCTACAATCCAGTAGGAACACTTGATCTGCAAGCTAAACACAAGCTTTGGTAATCAAGCCTAGAGGCCTTGAGCCTGGGGGCCCAAAAGGTATCAGGCAGGGATTCGACTTGTCTGCCATCACCAAGCTCCCCATACAGGGAGTAACCATAGAGAAGCCCAACGGATTGAAAAGGAGGCTACTGAGACAATTGGTCAGAGGTGGTCATGTGGTACTGATCGACCCTCTATAATAGCTCTCAGGTTAGGCATTTCCCCCCTGCACAACAAGGGAACTCTACTGTTGCTTGTGGAGATGAACCAGCTTTGCTTTGACCCCCGCCCAGGTCAGACAATAATAACATTTATAATGGATTTCTGAATAAAGGCTGACAAACTTGGTAGTGGAAGTGTTTTAGAGCCTGCTTGTACTCTTGATTGTCTGGCAAGATTCTTCTCTGCATTTACCTGCCAGTGGAGGTTCAGTGAGTAGGAAATGGGTCTTCCTTGTGGTGGCACCCTGTTTGTGGAATGCCATCTTTAGCTGTGAAGGCCTGCGTGTGCTTATGTCCTTTCTGTACCAGGTAAAAACCATTTTTATTTTCCCAGGCTTTCAGTTCAGTATGCAAATATCTTCTTATTGCTGCCATTTTTACCTTCTGGATTTTATTAGAGCTTTGCCCAAATAGTTTTGCTGCTGCAGTGTTACAGTTATTTATTGCATTTTGTCCAACAGTCTAAGCACTACATCACTCTGGCTCTCATGTTTCTTTTTTTTCTATTTTCTTGTAAGTTGCCCAATACTTTTTTTTAAAGAAAGATCAGTGGTTACTTATTAATATTCATCCACAGACATGAATGGCACAATGTAATAACAACAAAATTAACAACAACAACATAAAGCCTCCAACTGACCTTTTGGATACCCACAGACTGGCGAATATTCAGCTTTCTTTTCCGCTGAAACGTGTCAAGATCCCAAATCTGGGCTGTATCTGTAGAGGTTGTGATGGCATACCTCCCAGAACCATGAACTGAGATTGAGGACACTGAAGAATCGTGTCCTCTCATCCAGCTAACAAGTTCTTTGGAATCTTATGATGGAACAAAGAAAAGAAAATACAAGATTCAGCAAGAGAATGAAGACACTCTTGTTTTGCCAGCCAGGAGATGACATAAGTGGTGGTTGTTATTCCTGAGATATATCAATAAAACTGAAAAGCAAGACAGCCATCACACTGGTAAAGGTGGCAAACCCCATTCTGGCAAAAAATGTTTTTCTTGCTAACTGTTTTGAGGAAAGGATTAAGAGAGGCCAAGCCTGAGTGCTTGATGGTGAGGCACTGCTGAAGTTAAGAGGGAGTCAGCCTAATCAGTTGCTTGGATGGAAGTTGCGAGCTCCATGTAAGACTGGGAGGAAAAGCCTGTTTCCATAGTTCCTTGCCACTGCTTCAATTGCCAGTTTTTCTGGGATTGCAGAAGTGAGGGAAAGATCACTCTGCCACTGGCCAGAGGACCAAGGGCTGCTGGACCGGCTTTAAAATAAATAAATAAATAATTGCTGGTTTGTTGCAAGCTGCCTTGGAGATGATTTGATCATATAGTAGTGCATAAATCTTCAAAACAAGTTATCTCTCTTGGCCTAAGCTACCTCACAGGGTTGGGAGGATAGAAGAGGGAGGGAAGAACCACATATACCACACTGCGCTCCTAGGAGAAAGAGCAGGATACAAGTGTCATAAGTTAAAACAATTGTTTGTTTAAAGATGGCGAACTTTAAAACCAAGAAATTATGAAATCAGACCACACAGGGGGAAAACCACACACACACACACACACACACACACGGTCGGTTCAGATGAACAGCAGCCTCTACATGTGATTGTCGGGGCCATGCTGAGAACACACCCACCCTGACATCACTAAATGACATGCTGACAAAATCTTGGCACGGTCCTTTAATTGCATGTCAGGGGTGTTCATTGGAATAGTCCATCTACATGTTTTATAGCACATGTAGAGGGACTATTCCAATGAACACCCCTGACATGCAATTAAAGGATGTGCTGAGCAAATTTGCAGTGGTTCTGAGTTGCCATCATGTTCTGGAACTTCAGAGATGCTTTCAGATTTTCCTCCAGGGACAGCAGCTCCCTCCCTGCTAAAAGTAATGAGAATCACCATTTTGAAAGATGCCTCTTTGTCCAGCCAGCACTGGGAAATTAGTTCTGACTTCAGATAATTGACATCCAGACTAAGTTGTTCACGAGCAGCTCTACTGAAATTAATGGAAGTTAGGCATGACTACTACTGCTCATGAGTTAGGCATGGCTACTACTGCTCATGAGTCATTCAGTCTAGATGTCAGCCAACTTATTTCACACTTATCACTAACAGGGTTTTGTCGTTTGCTTCCCAGCAGAAGTGAAGAATAATGACATATGATCAGGCAGATGCCTATGTATTGCTTGGTAGGAAGAATGCAAGACCATCTGGCAACTAAGATGAAGATGTTTTACACCACAGCAAACTACAGACACGAAAGACAGGACTGGCCATATATCAGCAGCGTGTGCTTCATCAACAGTGCCTATTACCTGTGTCAAAGCATTTAATGGAATAATCAGCCAAAGCCACAAGGAATTCGGTTTTCCTACGAAGATTGAAGGCCAGAGCAGTGGAAGCCTGCATTGTTCGTTGAACCAGTTTAAATCTATTTGTACAAAGAAAGATTATTGCAGCAAGTCAAAGTACTAATCCATAGTAGGTATCAAGCTGACGGCTGAGAAATCAAATGCTTAAGTGAGGCCTTTGTGACCTTTTCACATGCTCTGGGCATGCTAGCCAGAAGAGAATCCTATGAAATGTGGAAAACAACTAAGAATATTTATATACCTCTTTCCAACAGAAGTTCTCAAAGCGGTTTACTTTAAAAATTAAATTCTAAATGAAGTTGTTTCTCTATCCCCAAAGGGCTCACAATCTAAAAACAAACCACTGATCCGTTGCTGGGATAGGGACAGTTGTTCTCCCTCTGATAAATACAAGAGAATCACCACTCTAAAAAGGTGCCTCTTTGTAACCCCTGCTAACTGAGCATTTGTCCCAGTGACTCAGAGGATTTCCAAAGTCTGCAAGGAAATGGAGTGTTCTTTGTACAAGGCTGGTCTACCAATGAGGCCCTGAGGCTGCCTTGCCCTACCTGAACTTGCGGCCCTGACAGACTCCTCCTCCTCCTTTTGGCCACTAATCTGGCCCCATTCTCCTTGCCTTTTGAAAAAGCAGTGGCAGGACATGTGCATTCACACTCAATTTCTTGCCCCTTGCTTTTTGAAAAGAAAAGAAGAGAGGGGCAAGATTAGTGACTGTAAGAAGGAGGAGCATAAATAAATGGTGGCGGCAGCTGCCACCACCGCCAACAAAGAAGATATCGGGGTGGAGTGGGTGTAATTGAGGGAACATAGGAAGCTGCCATATACTGAGTCAGACCATTGGTCTATCTAGCTCAGTATTGTCTTCACAGACTGGCAGTGGCTTCCCCAAGGTTGTAGACAGGAGTCTCTCTCAGCCCTATCTTGGAGAAGCCAGGGAGGGAACCTGGAACCTTCTGCTCTTCTCAGAGCAACTCCATGTTCTAAGGGGAATATCTTGCAGTGCTCACACATCAAGTCTCCCATTCATATGCAACCAGGGCAGACCCTGCTTAGCTAAGGGGACAAGTCATGCTTGCTACCATAAGACCAGCTCTCCTCCTAAATCAGAGCTTGGGGGCGAGGTTGGGCCTGTTGGGGGGTCAGTAATTGGTGCTTGGTACACTCTGCATGCCAAGCAGCTTGAAGGGAGACTGGGGACTCTTTCGGGGAGGGAGATTAGCTCTGTGGGGAGGTGATGCGAGAGTCAAATTGTGCATGTTCTGGGTGGCAAGTGGGGGACGGCAGCTCACCTCACTGTCTGAGTAAGGCTCTGGGCCAGGCCTGTGTGAGAACATGGCAGAGTACCTGCTCAAAGAACTGGATGGCAACTTACCTAGACTAGAAGGACAGTCTGGACAGGGCTTGTCCCTTTATCTTGGGATAGCTACTAAACACTCCCAGATTTCCCCCCCCCGCCATTCATATATACATATATATTTTTAAAGAGCAAGCCAAATTCTTAGAGATAAATAAGCAGCACCTACCTGTTGCCCACCAAGTCAAAAACATAGATATTCCCTTGATGATCTCCAGCAAGCAATGAATCTCCGGAACTGCCAAAGGCCACATTGAGAAAACGGATTGTCTTGGAATGGTAACCTGTCGTACTATGAATAATATTTGCAATGACTCTGTGGAGAAATTGACATTAATATGAAGCATTAAGTGTGCCTAAGCAACAGTTGGCATAGGTGTGCCTGCCTCTTAATAGAGTTGGGCACCCTCTGGGCAAAATATTATTTGCAAAATCATCTTCACCTTTCCTAAAGGTAAACTGTGCTGTTAAGTTAATTTCGACTCCTGGTGCCCACAGAGCCCTGTGGTTGTCTTTGGTAGAATACAGGAGGGGATTACCATTGTCTCCTCCTGTGCAGTATGAGATGATGCCTTTCAGCATCTTCCTATATCTCTGCTGCCCAATATAGTAGCAGTGGTCCCCTGCTGGTTTGAACCAGCAACCTTCTGCTTGTTAGTCAAGCATTTCCCTGCTGCGCCACTTAAGGTGGTTCACCTTTCCTACATAAACAGAAATATTTCATGTACAAGAGTGTTTGACTACGTCCTTCCAAAGTTCTTAAGTCATTACAGAAGATCTGCTTCAAAGGGGACAAGGTCCTTAGGGAACATGAATACACTCCAGGTGTAAAACTATTTCCTCTGAGAAAAGGTAAAGAAAGAATACAAAGAAAAATATTAAACACAAAGAAGTCTAAAGTAATAAAGCTGTATAATACACAAGAAAAAGGAAATTAGGGTGGATAGAGTTATGCTAACATCAAGGGACAATCAGTAGCAAAAACACTTTTTTAAAAAATCCAAAATTCTTTAACGCTCATTTAAATGTTCTTTCATGAACATCACAGATCCTTGCGTACAATTCTTTTTTCTTTAGGATTACAACCTAAATTTTGTTTAATCAAGAGTTAGCCCTGCTTGAAAGTACTGTGATGAATTCCAAGGTGTGAGAGAGGTGTGTTGGTTTATCCTGTACCTCAAAGGACCTCTTTCAAAGTTCTGCTTTTACAGTCTACACACACACTCAGGACAGTAAGAGAGTAATTTCTCTTTGTTCTTTCAATGCATATCCAGGATATGCTTTGAAAGAACAATGCATATCCAGGATTATTATTATAATTATTACAGTAACTCCCATTTTTAATAGCACAGAAAGGCGACAGGGATTGATGAATTAATTTAAAATAAAGGAGAAAAGGGTAGTTTCAAGCCCCACCTAAAGTGATATCCCAGCTTGGACTGCACATTAATACACTCTAGGGAAATCAAGGGCCAAAAAGATACGTCCAAGTCAATCTGTGGGGCAGTTAAGCAAATCTTGGAACAAATGAAGTATTATGTTGGTGAAGCCCCATATCTATGGTCTGGGATAGAAAATGTTTTTTCTGATACATGCTTAAGTTTACTATCACAGACTCAAAAAGCCACACAGCAATTCTGAGCAATAATCTATTACATTTAAAACAAACAAACCACCTTAATTTGTATTCATAAATTGCTGTCTGAATTATTGGTCATCACTGATTTGGCCTTCAATTTACCTGAAGGAGGATGGTGCTGTCATTGACAATCTTATAAGCAGTTCTTTTGAACATGTCAGGTGGCAAAGTCCTGGGCCAGTATTTTGCAGATGGCTCCCCACAACATTTTTCAACAACTCCTTGGTTACACACATAGGTATGAGTCTTATTCAAATTCTACCTCAGTAAAAAACTAGCCATGGTGGCTTTTAAGCTAGCCATTGTCTCTCAGCCCCTCTGTAGCCCACAGGGATAATAAGAAGGGTCTACGTTACAGGGTGGAGGCATCTAGTCCAGCATTGTTCAGTACCTCTGGCAGTTAGGGAGGAGGGCATGAAGGAGATGGTATTCTCTATCTTATCTATCTATCAGATTTGTACACCACCCCAAACTTTCATCTCTGGGCGGTTAACAATAACATAAAAACAAGTTAAAAACATACACAAAAACTTAAAAATAATTTAGATAGTTTAAAATCAAGCACAGATTAAAACCTAAACATTTAAAAAGCTGTAAAAGCTTGGGTTAAGAGATGGGTTTTCAAACGCTTTTTAAAAATTGTCAGAGATGAGGAGGATCGTATTTCAGTAGGGAGCGCATTCCACAGTCTTGGGGCAGCAACCAAGAATTTGCCACCAACATTTCATATTCAGATGAATATCGTTTATGTACACAGAAGTTCCATGAAGCCATCAAGACAATCAGCCATGAGCAAAACTATCCTCTGCAAATCTGTGCAATCCCTTTCCTAACATGAGATATAGAGTCTGAAGGAGTGCCTTTTTCTGCTATTGTGCCCAGCACTTAGTACAGAGGTATACTGTCTCTGCACATGGAAGCTCCATGTAGCGATCAAGGAGGGGGGGAAAACAGCCATTGGCAAAACTATCCTCCATAAACTTGCAGAATCGCTTTCTAAAAAGCCATATAGAGAGAATAGGATGGGAATCACCATTCCCTTTACTCGTCTGCCTGCAGCATCCGGAAACCATGATAGACTGCCTTTGGACATGGGTGCTCCATCGTTTGCTGTCACCCAATCTGGGCCTAGAGCAGGGCAGTCATTTAAAAGAAACAATGAAAATTAACGCCTTTCCCTGCACAGTTACCCCTGCTGCGCTGCCGGGGAGGGCTTGCGGTGCCAGATCTTGCCCTCTTCTCTGCTGCCCAGGTCGGAACTCTGCATCCTCGCAGGGAAGCAACAGCAACCCCCCAACGCTCGAAAAGGTTCCAACCAAACTTCCCCGCCCCAACCGCCGCTTCTCCCTGCCGAACCCGCCCACTTTGGACGACACCAAGCTGCCATCCAAGATAGGGGGGAAACTGAGAGCTATCTTCTCCCCTTGGTGGGAGTCGCCTAAACCCAGATACAAAGAAGCTCCCCCTCACCGTGTGCAATTTCCTGTGCGGTTCAGCCCAATGGCTGCTGGGAGTTGTAGTTTACTTTTAATAGGACCGGCGTCTTGCGCGCAAATCTGGGTTGGGTTACAACAACAGGAGCTGCAAGGGCCTTGAATGAGCAGGTGCACAAGGGCATAGGGCGAAGCTGAGGCTTGCAGCAAAGGAGGGTGGTGAACGGGGGTTTAATTAGGAGGTCAATGAATCTCTCTTATGGAATTATTAATATACTTTTGAACAGATTTATTTGTTTTGCAAATAGGGTGTTCTTCCCAATGTATTTGACTCTTAATGAATTACTTGATAGTATTGCAGTTAATATTTGTGCTGTGTTTTATTTCTGTTATTGTACACTGCCCAGAGCCGCTGGATGGGGCCGTTTATAAATTTAATAAATAAAAAAAATTAAAAAAGTGATTTGACTTTTTGTTGTGAGCTGCCTTGGGCACAGTTTTGTGGAAAGGCAGGATACAAATGAATTTGATTGAGGGTTTTTTTTAATTCTTGGGAGGCAACTACCTGAGTTGTGATTTGTCTTCTCTGGGTAGATGTTCTGTTGTGTAATTTGACAGACAGAAATTCAAAAGGGGTTGCCCTCTGCAGCATGGAGGTACAGAAATGGAGAAAAGGCTGCTCTTTAATGGCTTTTAAAAGTGGGTGAGTTCTTTTCCTCATTCACTCCTGCCCCAAGGAAGCAGTCTTTATCATTTGAAGCACCAAAGAGCACCGTGGTATGCAGAAATTGGCATTGTGAATGGGCCACTCTGTTCTTACCTTGGATACATTTGGTTCTACAATATTATCTATCAAACAATCGGGTTGGGTTGCACTACAGTTACCACTCTGGAATTATTTGAAGACCACCCCCACCTCTGATGGTGAGAAATATCTAGGGTGTATGTATGTGCAATGGCTTTTGAAAAGAATTAGATGAATTCATGGAGGATAAGTCTGTCAATGGCTATTAGCCATGCCAGCTAAATAGAGCCTCCGTATTTGGAGGCAGAATATTTCTGAATACCAAAGGCTGGAGCCAAAGAATAGGGGATGGCTATGACCTTTGTGCCACACTTGTGAATATCCCAAGGGTTATCTGGACTGTAAGGCAATTTTAATGTATTTCACAGCCATGTTACGTTTACAAAAATTAAAATTTGATGAATTGGTGTAAATGCTGCTGGGAATTTGAGATAAACAATAATGTATAAATAAAGGAGCGGTTGCAGGCAGGTAGAACAATAATTGATGCGACTATGTCCAATTTTGCCTTGGTCTTAAAATATATAGTCTAAAATCCTGGCCATTCTTACTCAGAACCAAGTGTATTAAATCCTGCAACTGGTCAGGTGACCTATAGTGTATAACACCATCAATTCAGCAGTCTTTAAAGGTGCCACAAGATTCTTGGTTAGTTTTACTTCTACAGACAAACACGTTGGCCTTTCTGGAATTATTCCAGAGTGCTTTCAGTGGGATTTACTCTTAGTAAGTGTGCATAGGATTCAGGGCTGGCATTAGTGGGTCAGAATCATCAGGCATTTCCTGCAGCCCCTGCAGCAGTAGAAGGTCAAATGTGGGGCCCACCATAGGCCCTGGTGTTCCTTACTGCTGCCTCTTCACCTGCCTTCTCTGGACAAGGAGGGCCAGGAAAGAGAAGAAGGAGCAACAGCCATTGCTTGGCTCCCCTTTTCCCTCTGTGCAGCTGTACAGACTGTGCCCAGAGGAAGAAAGCGAACAAAGAGGGAACGGACAGGAGTGAGAGCCTAGGGACTTGTAACAGGGCAGTGATGATGAGGATGGCCCACCGAAGGCATCCTGCACAAAGCCACCCTCCGAAAACTTGGAACAAGCATTAAATAGGATTTGATCCTGTTGTATTCTATCCAGTACTTTTTATGTTTTGTTGTTTAGAAGTTTGTCCCAGTGGGGGTTCTGTAGAATAGTTTGGGGGGGGTGGAGTCAGAAAGGAAAAGGGGAGAGAAGCAGTTGGAGGAGGAGAACAACAGGGAGTTTCAGAATAAACTCTTAGTTAAATCTATATAAGATTATTATTATTTTTTTAGGGAAGCAGCTATAAAAGAGACCCAAATCTTCAAGCACAATCCTAAAAAGCAAACTCCACTGGACTAGATAGGCCTTGGGTCTGATCCAGCAGGGTTGTTCTTATGTTCTTATAAGTCCCACTGATTTCAAAATGAACTTGTTGCCTTACTCTTTTATCAGTGTTACAGCTACTGCAGCTAAGCAGAAGTACATGTAAATGAAACAATAACATATTATTCTGCGGCTTCCGTCCACCGGACCCTGCTGTTGTCTCTTATTCTCATCTGTGGTGTCGTTTGTAAGCTCCTTGGGGTGTTGGGGACCTGTCCTTTGTAAAGTTTTCATGTATATGTACATACATATACAACTGATGATAATAAAGGATGATGACGACGACATACACAACACTATTAAAAGTGTCTTTATTTATAATGTCTATGTAGTGTGTGCCCATAGATGTGGAGTGGAAATTTATTCTGGAAATTTCCCCCATACTTTATTTTTCTGTAGAAAATTTCCCATCTCCAGCATTTCTTCGTGAGTGTGACAGCTTGAAAAACGTTGTCAAATGCTGAGAAATTAATGTGGTGGGTCTCCCCCCCCACTCCTTTTTTCTTTTAATGTACAAATAGTTCAAATAACATCAGATCACAATTTATTTAGAGTATCAGGGGAATTTATAGTAATTTTTTGAGAAAGCAATTAATGCAGACTCCATGCAAATGAGAAGGAAATTTCAGCTCAATTTTTTTGGGGGGGAAACCTACATATCTGCATATGCCATAATCCCCATATCCCTGTATTTTAGGGCTACATGTGCTTTTAATTCTCTGTCACTTTAAGAAGCGGACCTCCAGCGACGCTCCTTCCGCTTTTCCTCTTCCCTACGCCCCGTTTTGGTTTTGTTGCTACGCGAGGGGAGGGACGTAAACCGGAAGTGTCCGTTACTCGGGCGAATTCGGAGCAGCCACGTCGGGGGAAGGCGGGCCTCGCCCAGCCGCTGTCCAGCCTCCTTGGCTTCGCTGTAGGGGCAGCTTCGGCAGCAGTGCGACACGCCAAGGCCTCAGGTCCTAGGCCCGGCCTCGCAAGAGTCGCTCGGTAGTGGAGCTGCGATGTCGGACCTCGGGGACTGGTTTCGGAGCATCCCGCTCATCACCCGATATTGGTTTGCAGGCTCGATCGCGGTGCCCCTCGTCGGCAAGCTAGGCCTTATCAGCCCCCTCTATCTCATTCTGTGGACGGACGGCTTCATCAACCGCTTCCAGGTAGGGGGGAATGCGGACTACGGCTCCCGGCATGCATCGCGCGACCCTTTTCTGTGTAAATAGAACAACGCTCGGCGCAATACTGCGTTTTGCGTACTGGGCGCTGTAGTTAGTGGAACGCCAGGTAGAAGGGGGCATGCTGGGAAATGTAGTCGGTGGGGTGGGTGCATCTGCTGACCGGTTGGGGTGTCCTCAAGGGGCAGTGACGGAAGGGGTCGATATGGGCATAACTTGAAAACATGCCCACATTGTTTTATTTGAATTTTATTTCAACGAACGAGCCTGAGCTCTGAGTAGCCGTTAGTCCCTCCAAGGTGTGAAGCCTAACATTTTATTTGTTTGTTTAGTGCATGTTTATACCGCCCTACATATAAATTTCTGGGCAATTTACAATTTTTAAAACGCAAATGATTAAAACGATGATGATGATGATGATAAAATTTATTTGTTAGCCGGCCCATAACAAATTATTCTCTGGGTGGCTCACAACACAACATTAAAACATCGAGTTAAAACACACAAAACACATGGAACACACCAAAAAATAAAATAGAATGCAAAATACAGTACAAAGCAACTCAAACTTTTTTTAGAAGTCAGTTTTAAAAATCAAATTTAAAAGTTCTGAGTGAACAGAAAGGTCTTTACCTGGTGTCTTAAAGAACAAAGTGATGGTGTTAGGTGAACCTTATTGGGCAGGCTGTTCCATAAATGGGGTGCAACCACCGTTAATATCTTCTCCCTACTAGCCACCTGCCTCACCTCATTTGGCAGGGGCACTTGGAGCAGGGCCTCCGAAGAAAATCTTAAGGTCCGAGTCTAGATATATGGGGCAAGGCACTCTCTTAGGCAGTGTTCCCTCTAAAAGGGATTCCCAGAAGTTGACTATAACTTCCAGAATCCCCAAGTAATGGCTATTGCTGCTGGGATGCTGGGAGTTGTAGTCAGCATCTGGAAATACCTCTTAGAGAGGACATTGATCTCAGGTAACCTGGTCCTAAGCTATTTAGGATTTTAAAGGTCAGCACTTTTAATTGGGCCCAGAAACTGACTGGAAGCCAGTGCAGCTGACGAAGCACTGGCATAATATGATCAGTCCCAGTTAATAATCTTGCAGCCCTATCTTGTACCAACTGCAGTTTCTGGACCATTTTCAAAAGCAGCCTCATGTACAATGCATTGCAGTAATCTAAGTGAGAGGTTACCAGAGAATGAGTATCTGTGACCAAGCTATCTCTATCCTGACTAACTGTGACCAAGCTATCTCTATCCAGATATTAATAATTTTAAAACTTGTTTTAATATCTATTTTATTCTATTGTTTTAATTATGTATTTTAATTTGTAACTTTAAATTTAATTTTAAATTTTGTGCACTGCCTAGAGATGTACATATCTACGTATCTATATACACTGCCTAGAGATGTACATATCTACATATTTCTATACATACGTATAGAAATATGATAAATAAATAAATAAATAATATGGTCGCAGTTGGTGTATCAGCTGAAGCTGATAAAAGGTGCTCTTGAGCCCCTAGTGACAGTGCTAGATTGATGAGCACCCCAGTCTGCAAACCTAGCCCTTCAGAATGGGGAGTGCAACCCCATCTAGAACAGACTGAACATCATTCACTCAGGCAGAGGAACCACCGACCAACAGTATTCCTGTCTTGTCTGGATTGAGTCTCTACTTGTTTACCCTCATTCAGTCCATTACTGCATCCACGCACTGATTCAGGACAGGCATCACCTCACCCGTGTCTGATGAAATAGAGAGCTAAAACTGAGTGGCATCTTCATACTAATGCTACCTCAGGCCAAATCTCCGTATGACCTCTCCCAGTGGTTTCATGTAGATGTTAAACAGCATAGGGGAAAGAATGAAACCCTGCGGAACCCCAAAGTACAACTGCCAGTGGGCTGAGCAGCAGTCACCCAGCATCACCTTTTGAAAACAGGCCTCGAGGTAGGAGCAGAACCACCTCCAAGCAGTGCTTCCCACACTCAACTTGGCTGGCCTGTCCAAAATGATACCGTGGTCAATGGTATTGAATGCTGCTGAGAGGTCCCAAGAGAATTAACATGGTTGCATCCCCGCTAAAAAAAAAACAGGTCATCCCACAGGGTGACCAAAGCAGTTTCTGTTCCAAAGCCAAGCCTGATTGAAATGAATCTAAATAATCAATTTCCTCCAAGAGTGTCTGAAGCTGATCAGCCACTACATGCTCAATCACCTTGCCCAGGAAGGGAATATTGGCCACAGGCCTATAGTCTACATCTTCTGGGTCCAGACTAGGTTTCTTTAGGATTGGTTGAATAATAGCTTCCTTTAATGGAACTGGGACCACTCCCTCTCTCAGTGAGGGATTTAGAACCTGCTGGACCCAGATAAAGATTCTCTTCCTACTAGATTTAATAAGCCATGAAGGACAAGGACCAAGCATGCATGTGGTCTACTGAATACCTTGTCCACATCCTCGGGTACCAATAATTGAAACTTTTCCAGCAAAACTGGACCAGGTAGTACTCTGGACACCGCTCACAATGACACTGCATCAGCTGTAGAGTCCAACTCACAGCAAACGTTAGCACTTTACCCTCAAAGTGCTGTGCAAATGTGTCACAGCGTGCTGCCAAGGGTTCTAACACATCTTGTCCAGGGCCAGATTTCAAGAGGCCCCACCCGCACCACCCAGAAAAGCCCCGCTGGATGACATTGAGAAGATGCAGTGCTGGGAAAAAATGTTGCTTCTGTTCCATCACTGCCACAGAGTAGGCTCGATAATGAGCTCTAATCTGTGTTTGCTCAGAGTCACCCTGAGTTTTTCCTTCACTTAACATTCCAGCTGTCTCCCAGCGTGCTTCATTGCCCTCGGCTCAGGTGTATACCAAAGCACTGCACGGGCTCTGCTTTGCGGGAGAGGGCACTTGGGAGCGATTGTGTCAACCACCCAAGTGATCTCTCCATTCCAGAGAGCAACTAGAGCTTCGACAGGAGCGCCTGCCATACCAGCTGGAAAATCCCCTAGAGCCCTCAGGAATCCATTGGTCCAGTAGTCTCCGGTGGCAGACTATTTTAATAGTTCTCCCACCCTCGCAAAGTGGTGTGGCTACTGAAACCCTAAACCTCAGAAGGAAGGGATTTGACCATGACAAGGGCACAGATGACACATCCCCCACTTTCAAATCACCATTCTCCTGCCCAGTTGTGGGGGGGGGGAAACAGATCCAGAGTGTGCCCCAATTCATGTATTGGGCCAACATCATGTTGGGACAGCCCCATGGTTGTCATGGCGGCCCTGAAGTCCTGAGCCACCCCAGAAAAGGCAACCTCAGCATGGATATTGAAGTTTCCCAGAAAAATCATTCTGGGAGACCTCAACACCAAACTGGAGACCACCTCCGTAAGCTCAGGCAGGGAGACAGCTGGGCAGCAGGGTGGGCAGTACACCAACAGAATCCCCACTCTATCCCAGGATCCCAGCATCAGGTACAAACACTATGAACTGGCAGTCACTTGGGCAGGGGGCCTAGAGAGGAAAATGGAGCTTTTATAAATTACAGCCTCTCCCCCTGCCCCAGCCTCCAGGCTGTGCTGCTGCTGCACTAAATATGCAAGTGGACGCATTTGGGAAAAACTGTTCTCTCCCAGATCCTCCCATCCAGGTCTCCGTAATACAATCCAGGTCGACCCCTTCCTCCACAATTAAATCATGGAAGATAGCACTGACCTGGCATTAAACAGCAGCACCAGCAAGCCAAGGGACAAGCTGGTAAGGCAGCCAGAGACCCTCCTATTATGGGAACAGCCAGAAGAAGGGATAGGAGTGAGATGTTGAGCCCTCTTCTGATGTAAAGGAGGCCCCACGCCATACCTTCCCCTACCCGTAACCACTCTAATTGAAGCACTCCCAGCTCTTCCCAGGTTCACATCCTCACTCAGGCACATAATTCAATAGCTAAAGCTACTGTCCCAGCCAGTGTTTCCTCTAACAGAGATTCCCAAATGTTGTTGACTACACCTCCCAGCATCCCCAGCTGCAGTGGCCTTTGGCTGGGGATTATGGGAGTTGTAGTCAACAACATCAATAACACCTGTAGTCAATAACACCTGTTAGAAGGAACACTGCTCCCAGCAAATCAGAGTAGAGCTCGTGACCCCGTTTGGTGGCGACCCCTCTGGTGGTGTGTTTGCTGCCCAGGGCAGTGTGCTCCGCTATACTGCCAGCCCATGAAACGATGCAGGGCCCAGCAGAGACTGCTGAGTCAGCACTCCGGGCAGACCGGGGAGTTGAAGCTCTGCCACCAACAGGGCTTGCAGCAATGTTGCTCCCAGAGACAGAGAGGGAGAGAGAGGGCAGGCCGGCCTCAGGAAGACAGAAAGGCAGCTGCTGGTACAATTACCAGACTGAGGGATTGATCTAGGGAAAGAATTATTACTTACCTTCCTTTAAGTAAATAGTTTTTCAAAATCAACTCTCAGTGCCTAAACCTAACCTGCTTTTTACAGAGCAATCCTTTGCATGTTTACTTAGAAGTAAGTCCCATTGTGTTCAGTGGCATTTATTCCCATGCAAGTGAACATAAGATTGAGGCCTTAAGGAATTTTTCTCTGGACTTGCCAGTCTGTTTCAGCCCAGTCTCAGAGAAATGCAAACAGGCCTCTTACGTTACTTATACAAACAGTAGCACAAGCAATTTGCCCTTTGAAGATACATTTTTATTTTCTCCGAGGCATCGAAACAACCACCATGATTATGATATTAGATCTGCCAGCTTTCCAAATGCTATTTTGTTTGGACCCACAGCCTGTGTCACACATTAAGTTTAGCACATCTCCACCTGTTTTATGGAGGCCCCATATCTTGCATTTCAGGAATAGCTCTGCTAACGGAGGGAGAAGCAGCTGTCACATAAATCGCCTGGCTGTGTTGGGCTGACCATGTTCTCAGTTTTGACACACCATAATGAAGTCAGAGATATAGTACTGCCTAACAGAAAACCAGGATAAGTTTCACGCAGAGCATTTCATTCCAGTTATTTGTCAATAAAGCCCTGTTCAGGTGTTATAAAAAGTTGGGATGTGGTACTCCTCTCTGCATGAGCCTCTCTCTGCATGAGCCTGCTAACTGGGCAAAGCGGTCCCTTTCAAAGTGGTGATTCTCTATATTTACCAGGGGAAGAGAAACTCCTTATTCAATCCCAGCACAGCATTCCTCCGCTGGCTGTTGCTGCTATTTTTCTTTGTATTTCTTTTAAGATTGGAAGCACTTTGAGGACAGGGAACCATCTTCTTAGTTTTCTTTCAATTTTGAGAACTTTTCTATTGAAAAGCACTATATATGAGTAGTAATACTCACAGCATCCCTGAGATTGTGCCATGAAGCCCTACTGACAGGTTCACAGGTGCAGGCCACTTCCGGTGTTACTCGGACCAGGGTGGCAAGAGCGTATACAACCGCCTTGTGATTGCAGTTTTTGAAGCAGCGCTGGAGGGGAAAGCACGGTGGGGGAGGTAAGAGCACCCTCCCCATGCCTTAAAGGAGCTCCTGCTCCCACGTTCGAACGGTGTTCTAGCTGAATAGAACACTAAACAGGTTTGTGCTCATCCCTATTTGTTAGTGGATGGGTGATACAAGTAATCTGACAGATTTGGACAAGCGGAAACGTATAACACTTAGGGGCTTTACCTCTTGAATCCTGACCACTGGAAGTCCTGCCTGATACACACACACACTCTCTCTCTCTCTCTGGCTTATCACTCATCACAGTACATTCAGTGTCTTACATTCTGGGGCCTCAAAACTAATTTTTTGAAAACAATTAGCCAAGTAGCCAGAACTTGTACCGAATTTTGTACTGTAAAAATTGCTCCGTATACTGTCTTTCTCTGTATTATTACATCTGATATGATACTATCTTGCAAATCAATGAGAGTGCCTGAATTACACAAATTTAAAGTGTTCTGCCATTTAGACTAGTTCCTTTAGTCTTAAAAAAAAATCCAACATAAAATTCTATATTTATGCTTTATTTCGTTTGAACAGATTTGGAGGCCAATCACTGCGACGTTCTTTTTCCCTGTTGGCCAAGGAACTGGCTTTCTTTATCTGGTGAACTTATATTTTTTATATCAGTATTCATCACGACTAGAAACAGGTAACTTATCATTGTGTGCAGATACTGTTGTGTCCTTGTGTCCAGTGAAACTAGTCATCTTCATCTTGCTTTTAAAACTTTGAGTCCATTGCTGTGGAGACAGGCACTCATTTAGTCATGTTCCAGAAAGAGAGATGCAAGTATATGCAACAGTAAGAAACCACATTTCTTAATCCTAACCTCACTCAGTTGTGACCTTGTTTAGGCAAGGTGTCACAGAACCCTCAGGAGATTAAAGAAAATTCATGGTGCTGTAATTTGTGTTCAATGTAGTGTTGGATTTAGCAGCTCTGGGGCACAGTCAGGAGTTTGCTAGGTGAGGAAGCTGGAAGGTGGCTAGTAAATTGACAGTATGAGGCCCGGGAGGAAATGGCCTCACAACTACCCTGAGAAATAGGAATAGGACCGTCAGTTCATCTCCCTGTTCTTTGACTGACTCCATGCATGACCATGTTGATTTCTTTCCATTCTGCTTGCCCCATGGTAGCTAGGGGTTGGGTTGCCATGTGATGTGCTCAGGACTTCCCTGAAAAGGTCTTGCTTATTTACTGTTCATGCAATTTAGTTTGCTTTCACTGTTGTGTGTGGAGGTGCCCAAGGCCGGTGAGGGTCTTCTTGGGCTCAAACCACATCCCAGTCAAACTCTGTATCTCAGGCTTCTAAATAGCCACTTGCCTACAGAGAGCAAGAAATATCTCCAAGCTAACCAGGAGGAAAAGGTCATAGAAGCTGATTCTCCCCATGTTTTAGACCACAAACATGGCCTAAATATGACCTGTCTATGTATTAGAGGTGAACTAGTGAAATTTGTTGGAGCGATAAACTATTTTGGACGTCTCTGCAAGGCTGTTGTGTGCATTGAACTTGCTGCTGTGAGCTTTTCCTGGAGAAGAGAGTAATTGTGAGAGGGACCTCCATATCAAAATGGAATTGGAAGCTTCTGCACAGGTCTCAGGGCGGCATGGTTGATCTGGTGCTGGAGCAAAGCCCACTGACCGGCTGACTATATGTTCATGCTCCTCTTTAACTGGATCTGCATAGTTGTATCCTTCTGACACATGCAACATGTTGCACTAGGAGTTGTCTCATCTGACAACTGACTCTGCTTACTCGTCTCGGAGCCCTAATAAACTCTGGGCCAGGAGCTCTCAAACAGTTCTGTTGGACTACAGCTCGCACTATCCCTAGCTGTTTTGACTGGGGATCAGTGTTCTCTCATTTTTTCACCTGTGTGCGGAATGAGTTTTGTTCTGGGTGGCAGTATCAAGGCAGTGTGTACGCACATGCATTCAGAGTGGGGCCTTCCCGATTCAACCTGAGCAGGATCTAAAATTAACTGAGCAGACATTAAAAAAAACTTGTGAGCATGCACATGCGCGCACACCTTAGAGGGAACACTGCTGGGGATGATGGAAGTTGTAGTCCATCAACATCTGAGAACCCAAATTTGAGAACTGTTTCCATTGGTATGCTAGGGTCTGGTTGAAAGCTTCTCTGCATAGCCCCTGCCTTCCTAGAGGAACGTCTGATGGACTTGCCTCCTGTCTCAAAAGCCTGGAATCACCAAATGCTTTGGATTGTGTGTGTGCATGTATTCTGGTCTGCTACCTGCGGTTCAGGCTGTTCCTCTCCTGCCCCAATACTGGGGGCATCTCTTCCGGAGTTAAAGCAGGAGCCAGGGTACAACTTGACTGTGAGGTACCAATCAGTAAGATCATATTTCTTGGCTTCGCTGGTGCTTCTGAGACCTTTTCCATCAGAAAAAAACATAGCAGGATGTGAGGTTGTGGTCAAGGCTGCAAAAGTTGTACGTGGCCGTTAAAGGTTGAGGGGACCCAGCTGTCCCAGGATTTATGGTGGTAGATCTTAATGCAGGCCCATGCATTATGACACTCACTAAGCTAATTGAGACCACCAGCTGTATATGGTAGCCCATAAGGGCTTGACAGATCTTTTGTCTCTGCTTTTCTAGGACAGAAAAGATTGTGGTTTTTAAAAAAAGCATCTGGCAGGCCACAGTACATGACTAGGGATTGAGTTTGGTTTGACAGGTTGTAATTTATGTAGGTGTGTTCTGATGCACCATTGGTACCTGAGAGCTCCTTTTTCATGGATAGAATCAACATATTTTATTGTTGCCAACTTCACTAAAAAACCGGCATGTGGATTCCCTTTGTTCTCATCTCCTCCTGCTGCCTGCCCCTCAAACTAAAAAAGGACTAAGCGGTTGCATCATGACTTGATACCTGTGCTCATCTGTGAAGATTTACAAATCACCACTTACTCAGGAATAGAATTCAGGCCTCTCTTTGCTACCTTGGGGAAGAGAGGAAGACGGAAAGCTATGCGGTTAGCACACTAGGTACTAGAGAGATGTGCACAAATGGCTTGTGTGTGGGGCAAGGAGAGGTTCCCTTGAGGAGCCAGTAAGGAGCTCCTTACCTGCTCCTCCCTGCCACTTTTCCGGGCACAGTGCCTGGTCCCCAGCTGACTGCGCAGGGCTGTGACGCTGTTCCCTGCAGCCTCCGCACAGCGTTGGCACGCACTTGGCCAGCATACATGCGGTTTGACGCTTCCCAGTGGAGGCGCTAAACTGGCTCGTGCACATCCCTAAGGTATTGGGTCCTGAATACCCCCACTCCCCACCATAGTCTGGATCTGTTGAGAAAAATATCATAGCGGCCTTCTCAGAAGAGAGCTGTGCTGTAAGGATTATGTAAACTGCTTTCTTTAAAAAAATTTCGTTAAAATATTTATACCCTTGCCCCTCCAGTAACTACTGCTCGGGGCAGCTAACAACATTAATAAAATTAATTTTTTAATTCATTAAAACTGAGAACTATAAAAACTAAAGAACCTACCAGTTATAAGCAGCAGATAAAACATTTAAAAGTCTCTTTAAAAAGATGTGTTTAATTATTATTTTTTTAAAACTGAGGGGAGGGAGCATAGTGAAGTTCTTCAGGGAGGGTGTTCCAAAGCCAAGGGGCCACAACTGAAAAAGCCCTGTCTCTAGTCCCCACCAGCTGGACCTCTGTTAGTGGCATGGCCTGAGATGATGAGCGGAAGGCCCTGGCAGGTTCATATGGGTGAATGCAGTGTGACAGGTGCCCCGGCCCCAAACCATGTAGAGCAGTGATCCTCAACATTGGGTCTCCAGATGTAGTTGGACGTCAGCTCCCATAATCCCCAGCCAAAGGCCACTGGGACTGTGGATTATGGGAGCTGAAGTCCAACAACATCTGGGGACCCAACGCTGAGAATCCCTGGTGTAGAGTTTTAAAGGTCAAGACCAGCATCTTGAATCTAACCCGGAAGTGAACTGGTAGCCAATGAAGCTGTTGCAGGATGGGTGTGACACTCATAAAGTGACTTACGCACACAAACATCCTTGCAGCATCATTCTGGACCAGCTGAAACTTCAGAAGCGTCTTCAAGGGCAGCCTCTCGTAGAGTGTATTTTGTAGTATTCCAGTCTGGATGTTACCAAAGTATGATGACTGAGGTCAGGGCTAATTTCTCCAAGTAGGCTCGCTGCTGGTGTACCAGCTATAGCTGGTAAAAAGCATCTCTACACACAACTGCTGCCACCTGTGCTTCCAAGGACAGCTTCAGGTTCAGAAACATCCCAAGCTGTGGACTTGTCTTTCAGAGGGATTGTGACTCCGTCCAAGACCAGATTTACCTCGCTGCTCGGATGATAGTTTTACCATCCCAGAGCATTTCTGTCTTATCTGGATTAAGTTTCAGCTTGTTTGCCCCCATCCAGTCCAGACCAGCCTCCAGTCCCTGGTTCAGAACGTCCACTTCCTCCCTGGTGACTGCTGATTTAAAAGCTAGGTAGAGCTGGGTGTCATCAGCATATTGATGGTACTGCAGCCCACACCCATGGATGACCTCTCCCAGAGGTTTCATGTAGATGTTAAACAGCATAGGGGACAGAATAGATCCCTGTGGCACACCGTAGGCCAAGAGGTGGAGTAGCTGTCACCCAGCACCACCTTCTGAGTACAACCCTCCAGGTAGGAGTGGAGCCACCATATAACGGTGCCCCCAAGTCCCAACCCGGAGAGACAACCCAGGAGAATACCATGGTTGATGATACTGAAAGCTGCTGAGAGGTCCAGGAGAATCAAGAGAGTCACACTCCCTCTGTCAGCCTCCCAGCATAGTTCATCCACCAGGGTGACCAAGGTAGTTTCCGTCCTGTATCCAGGCTGGAAGCCAGACTGGAAAGGATTTACGTGATCAGATTCATCCAAGACTGCCTTGTGTCTCTGTTTTTCAGACTGTTTTGTGTCCCTTCTCCCTATTACTCCTTGTTATAAAAGTCTGAGCAAAGCGTTCAGATTCCACTGAGCTGCAAGGTCAGATTTCAATTCAAGGAAAAGCATGTATGTTGCATCCTCTGGGTGCAGTCTGCCTTGATGCAATAGATTAACATCCTTGAAGCTAATTTGTTGCAGCTATACAGGTGAGTTCCAAACTCACCTCTGCCCGTCCCATTGTTCCCACAGAGTAGTTGGAGTGACATGGCAAGTTCTGTGACAGTGGGTGGGTGGGGATTGTTCCCAGAAAATGGTCCTCTGCAGAACTGCATGTGTATATTAAATAGTTCAAATGACCAATCTTAAAAGTGTATGTGTGCGCGCCAAATAATACCAATTATTAGAACTATCTACCAACTGGAGAATTTCTAGTTGATCATCTGCATTTTAACTGATCAGTGAATTAATTTGCAGTATACTTGTTTATATGGAGATTTTGGTTAATATACAAGTGTCTTTCAAATTAATCCAGTAAACGTTGAGATATTGTGGGAAACGTGAGGATTTAATAAACACAAGCTATCAGTCAGTGTTGGAAGGGAAGGTAGTCTTTATCTTCTTTTCCATTACCTACCACAAGTCTTGGATGATGAGCTCCTTGAAACAGAGACTATTAGGAATATTGTATATACTGCTTTCACTTTAGAAAGTGCCAAGTACACTGATGATGCTGAATAAAGAAATAACAAAATGCTCCAAAAAATGAATGTTCTCTTAACCCTACCGATTAAAATTTGCTCTTACTGATTAATCAGCTAATGCTGTGTAGCCTGCCTGTATGTGTTTACTTGGAAGTAAGTCCTACAAAAGTGAATGAGATTTATTCCTCAGTAAATGTGCCTTGAATGCAGCTTTAATTGATTTACTATTTAAACCAATTAAAGCTTATGGCCTTAATTCTGCTGTATATGTTTTCAATTCTGATCATGGTGTGGATGCTATTTCAGGTGCTTGCTAAGAACCAAACTCTGCGTGACCTCATAGATGTGTGACTGTTTTTCTGACACAATCTTCTTTTGTTCTTGTTTTTTTGCTAAAAGTAGCTGCAAGGGGGTTAATAGTTCTTCCAATGCTGCAGCCCTGATTAGAAGCTCCCTTACCTGGGGCTGCCTTTAGGAAAGGGACAGGGAGATGCCAGGTGTAGTTGTGCATCTGTCGTCATGTCCAGGGGTCCACAACCTTAGGCTTAGCTCACTAGCCAGCCATTATTTGGGATTGCCACCAATCCGCTCTCTTCCCTCAGACCCTTTTCTGGCACACAGGCAGAGAGCTTAGGAGAGAAGTGGGTCTTCTGTCATTGGCACTGGGATATGGAGATGGTAAGAAATAGTGGGAGCCCTCTCCTGCCGCTTTGGAAGGATTCTTGCTGTTTCGTGCCTTCTCAGAAATGGCCGTGGCAATGAGACCTCTGGCGAGATGCTTGTGGTGCTGAGGGCACTGTCCGCTAGGGATGTGCACGGAACTGGGCGGGGTGGCTCGAGGGGGTGGGGTGGGGTCTCGCTTTAAGGGTGGGGGAGGTTCACTTACCCCTCCCCCGCTGGTGCTCGGTTTTGGTAAAAGCCTTCAGGGCGGCAGTGTACCTCCCTGCCGCCCCTTCCTCCTTTTCGGCCAGAAGTATTGTTTGTGTGTGACGATTGCGCACCTGATTCTTCCGGCCACTTCTGGCCGAAGAGGAAGAAGGGGCGGCAGGGAGGTACACTGCCGCCCTGAAGGCTTTTACCAAAACCAAGCGCTGGTGGGGGGTAAGTGGGGGGAGGGGGTAAGTGCACCCTCCCCGCCCTTAAAGTGAGACCCCACCCCCCGCCTTCAAACCTTGAACCCACCCCGTGTTTGCACTTGCTTGAAGCCCCGTAAAAGGGCCTCCAAACAGGTTCATGCACATCTCTACTGTCCACTAGCAAGCTGGCAAGTGAATCTGAATATGCCTGGTTGTGTCTGATGTTGCCTCAAACTCCAGCATGTGTTTTTATTGTGGTGTTTGTGGGAAAATAACTCCAGATCCAGAGCTGGCACTTTAACTGAATAAATAGAGGGGGCCCCCCGCCCCCAAATATGGGGAGAAATCGTACATTTGTGAGTCTGTTAATGTCACCAACTCTTCGGGTGCTCCTTTGTTTGTGAAAGGTCTCGCTGCCTCTTCTTGCAGATGCCTGGAACAGAGCAGCATCTTGTTTGTCCCTCTGAATACAAGCCACACTTGTGTCCCGCATTCTAATCATAGCCCTTAAGAACCAACCAAGGTCTCTTGGGGGGTGGGGGTGGAAAGAGCAAAACAACTGCTAAGGCTGCCGCTCACACTACCCTCTCTCTTTGTTCACAGGTGCATTTGATGGAAGGCCGGCTGACTATATGTTCATGCTCCTCTTTAACTGGATCTGCATAGTTGTATCCTTCTGACCAGTTTGGGCCCCGAAAAAAAGAGCCACAGGTGGCAAGACAGAGCCAGTCAGGACGTGTCCCCTTCAGATCGTGGCTCAGGCCTGCATTCACTGAGTGGCCAGGGGCAAGGCACTGTTTCAGCCCCTGACTGCCCCAGATGATGATGATACTGACTTCACCTAAGCGCGGGGGTGAGGGGAGGAATAGAGGATGTATGTGGGGGTAAAACCAGACTTGCTCCATAAGGAAGGGACTTGTGTAACTTTTCCAAAATGGAAGGGAGGGTAGAAGCTGGCACTGTGTTTGGCTTCTAGAACTTTCTCTTCTGCCCTGGCCTGTGAGTGTGTGTGAGAAATCCAGCATAATCTTTCTGCACACGGTGTCAAAGCTATGTCGGAGAGCTCTAAACAGTGAAAAGTTCTTACATGTTATGTCTGCTTCACAACCATGTGCAGTTTTGTAGTAGTTTGCTTTTCCTTCATTGCACACCGAAAGATTACTGCCTTGGCAATGAATATGCAGGTAAGTGTCTCTCTTCCGAAAGCAATCGTGCTTACAAAGTGTGACTTCTATGCCGGTGCAAATGAGAGAGTGTCCATAGCTTGGTGGTAGGGTACCTAGTTTCATGCAGAAGACTCCAGGTTCATCTCCAGTGAAAGGAATTCGGAGAGTGGCTGCTCCCATTGCTAGTCCGACAGTGCTGGGCCAGATGACTCGAAGTCTGACTTGGTAGAAGGCAGCTTCGTATGTCGGTAGTGTCAAATACATTTGGGTCTTGTCAAATTGTTGTGGCATATGTGTGATTACTGCTTTTGCCTTTCAAATCCTTGTGGTGGCAGCGGAGGGCTGGTCTCTGCTTGCGAGTATCATGAGGGGCAAATCACCAAACAAAACACCCAGATCCTGCTCCTCTGTGACATGATTCATGTGTCTCTAGTTCTTGGGCAATATGGATGCTCCAGTGCAAAACAGCATAAGGAATGGCCCAAAGAGAATATGTCTGTTAGCCAAGGGATTGAGACTGTTATCGGTGTCAGGAATGGGGGGCATACCTCAGGCATATTTCCTTCTAGCAGGGCTTCAGCAAGCTGCCCTAGAGATTTTGTTTTATGTAGCAAGGAGTACTTGTGGGCAGTGTTCCCTAGAACAGAGATTCCTGGATGATGGTGACTACAGCTCCTATCCTCCCAAGCTGCAATGGCCTTTGGCTGGGGATGATGGGAGTTGTAGTTGGCAATAGCTGAGATTCCCTGTTACAGGGCACACCGCTTGTGGAATGTTCCAGAAGCCTCGAACCAGAGGGAAGGGGTTTCCAGGTGTGCCCCTTTTCTCCATATCCTGAATCCAAATCCTGGAGCTCCCATAAACTGCAGGGTTTGCTCTTCAACTCTCGTCCCTCCTGCACTGGCTAGCTCTGTGCTTGAGCGATTTGGCCTCATTGTGGGGTCTGACACGTTTCCCCACATATGGTACTTTTCTCAGATGTGTGCTGCTTCTTGCACTACCGCAGAGGATTAGGGTTAACTCTGATATTTTAGGTGCAAGGTACAAGTGAGCTCATCCCAAGTACAGCAGGCGGATGTATCTTGTATAACTCAGTTGTATAACTGAGCAAGTTTGCTGTTGACATGTCTGTGAAAACTGTCCCCTGCCTTCAAAGCATCGTTCCTCCTCTGTAGCAGTCACGTCTTTTTTAAGGTAATTGGTAAAGGAAGTAAATTGACACCTTTTTCCCCCTTGCAGAGGATCTGGTTACACAAGAACCAGAATGAAATTTCTGAATAAGGAGACCCAAAATTTTGCACAGCCCCCATTTGTACCATGAATCTCAATTGTTGTCTGTGCACAACTGAGTGACATTGGAGGGCTGCAGTCCTAAGCTTATATCCTTGGAAGTGGGGAGGCTTAATTCCAGAATAAACCAGGTCAGGAATGTTGGGGTTTCTCTTTGTTCCGTGCCTCCACAATTTGCAACTCCCCCTCCCCACAAGCTGAAAGTAACTCACAATCCATGAGTCTTGACTTGACAGCTCTTGTTTCCAGATGCAGGCAGTCAGCAAAACCAGGAGGTTTACTAGTCTCCACTGAGCTGCCCCACACGCCCCATTTGTGGGCTGCCTTTGACTTAGTGGGTCAAGCTGTGAAGGCCTAGGAAGATAATAAGCTGCTTTCTATTGAGTCAGACCATTAGTCTGTCCAACTCAGTATTGCCTACACTGACTGGCAGCAGCTCTCCAGGGTTTCAGGTGGGAGTCATTCTCCTCCCTTGCCCTACCTGGAGATGTCAGGGATTAAACCTGGAACCTTCTGCATGCAAAACAGGTCCTGTACCACTGAGCTACAGCTCTGTTCCAAGGGCCTAGTGAAAAGAGGAACACCCTATTTCTAACCGTGTTTATTCCAGAATCAAGTCCTAGTGGTCTCACAATTGGAGACACAGGCCCAGTTCAAATGTGTTACAGAGCCAGGATTTAATCCAGGCTTGGTTTGATGCCTGAGCTGGACCACAGAGACCTCTGCATGTGTGTTAGAGATGACTTTGCCAGGGGCGTAACTATAATAGGGCAAGGGGAGACAGTTGTCTGGGGGCCCACTGTCTTGGGGCCCCCCCGAGAGGCAAGTCACATGACTGACTCCCCCAGCCGCGCACCCGCCCCGACTTCCTTCAGTTGTATTCGTCCTCCAAAACTGATGTGAGTGTTAAGACCTGGAGCTACCAGAACAGCATGTCTTTCTCTAGTACCATTACATGACCTGCATCGTCCACAGTTTACAAAATCTTTTTAAAAATAATTTAGCATGATGTTCTATTGTGGCACATAGGTGTTGTATTTTACTATGCTTTTTCTTACCACTTTTCAGCCTAATTTAAGATTTCTTTACTTCATGGGCTGAGCTCATGGTGGGGGGGCGGCATTTTAAAATCTTATCTCTGGGCCCACTCCAACCTTGCTACGCCCCTGGACTTTGCATCCCTTTTTATTATTAACTGCAGTGGCTCGTATATGCCTTCTGAGCCATTTTTCTTGGTGCCTCTCTTGCAGTTCCTGATGATCCCCCTGATCATGTCGGTGCTTTACGTTTGGGCCCAGCTGAACAGAGACATGATTGTGACATTTTGGTTTGGAACACGTTTTAAGGTAAGACCCGATGGCTGTTCTTCCTTTTCTCGGGGGTCTTGTCCAACTCAAGGGAACGTCTCCTTCCCATCAAGGCAGAGAGGGAGTCCTCCACCTCCTCACCCATGACCAGTGTGAACATGGGCCTTGACCTGATCCAGCAAGGTGTCTCTTCTCTAGTCTACCATCCTGTTTCCTGCAGTGGCCAACCAGAAGCCTACAAGAGGGCGTGAAGACCACCACCTGCCCCTGTTGGCTCTCTCATCCCAAATCTCCATGTTTTCTCTTGGTACCAGCTGCCTGAAGCTCTGCTTTGACCCCTATTTCTCCCAGTACCTTCACCCCTGGTATTGGACATAGATCCACTGTAGCCCTCCCTAGCTGCTTCTCTAGCATTTTGTAACCAATTAAAGAAAATCTGCTCCCTTACCCTCTTAGTTCCAAAGTACGATTCCCAAACAGATTTGCATGTCCCCTGCCAGGTTCTTGCCTGTAGGCATCACCCTGTGATAGCAACTCACCTTGGGCCCCAGGATCCAGATCAGAGAGGAACCAGGTGCTCCTCTGCTTGAGGTGTCTTCAGTTTAGGTTTGAAGGTTAATTGTGGAATGTTTGCTTTGGGGAAGGAATTCTGATGTCATGTAGAACCATGGTTAAATCTTGGCTCCCTGCAAGATCCCTGTGCCTTGGGAGCACACAATCCTCCCTCCGCTGCTCATCTGAGCCTCCAAATAATTCTGCCGCCTCCAGCCTCCGAGGCAAGATGTCTCTGAATATCAGCTGCAGGGGAGCAGCAGCAGCAGGAGGGAGGGCATGCCCTCACCTCTTGCCTGTGGCTTCTCAGAGGCATCTGGTGGGCCACTGCTTGAAACGGGATGCTGGACTAGATGGGCCTTGAGCCTGATTGAATAGGGCTGTTCTTATGTTCTTATGAATTGGTAGAGGGAATTGGTTCCTCTGGCTCGAGCAAAAAAGCACAAGTGGAAGGGCATTGAAATGTGACTTTTAGACTTCAAAAGTTGTCTGTTACTCTCCAAAGGAGAAGTAATTTTTAAAATGTAAACTATACTTTGGCTACTGGAGACTTTGCTTAAGCATCTTCTTTTAAATTTGTTCAACTATGCCATCATTTCGTCATACTTGCTCTTAAATGCCCTGCAGTGTACTTAGCTAATTATGTAATGTCCTATATGCTGTTATTCCTTTTTGGTCTTCACTTGCTACAGAATACCCCAGTCTGTGCAATCTGAAAACTTTGTTCATTACAAATACACTTTTTCCTCCCCTTCCAGGCATGTTATTTACCATGGGTTATCCTGGGATTCAACTATATCATTGGAGGCTCGTAAGCATTACAATACTCTTTGCAACATATCTTTAAATACCCTTTGCAACATAATCTGGATTGCGTTTATCTACTTTCTGCCCCGCTTCCCCTTAAAAGAAATAGACCTTACAGTGCAACATCATTTATTTCTGTGTCCTAAAGAATATATAAGATATTCAGAAAATTGCATAAGTGAAAACCTGTGATAAAGTTTAGTTTAGGGGTCTCAAACTGCAGCTTTCCTGCAGACACTGGCCTACAACTTCCATCACCTCTGGCTACTGGCTATTGTGACTGGGACTAATAGGAGTTTTATCTGTCTATCTAACATAGTCCAAGTTTAGCTGTAGTCCAAGAACAGCTGGAGGGTCACAATTTGAGAGCCCTGGTTTAGTGGGAGAAAGGTGGGGCAGATGAAGGGGGAAGATTCTTTTCCCTTCCTTTGCCCTCTCCTGCTGACCCAACTTTTAGGTCATTGCAAATAGATTTCATTTGGGAACAGTCTCATTAGAGAGCCTCCATGGGTGTGTGTGCGCAGAGAATATTTATTTGTGTCCCCCCCCTTAACACATTTTTATACCGCCCCATATGCAAGTCCCTCAATGGTTCACACTCTAAAAACACAACAAGGCTAGCTCCCTTAGCCCGCTTTCCAGGGATCGTGGGAACCACCGGGCTCGCAGGCGAGCCTGGTGCTCCCAAGGCGGCTAGCCCACCTCATTCCTTCTCCCCTTAAATGAGGTTAACGGAGCAAGGAGTCTCTTAACCTCATTTGGTTGCTTGTGTGTTGCTGTGGCGTGCGGCGATACATGAGTAGAACCTTGACCCCTCCCGAGCTCAGGGGTCTCTCCAGGATGCATTCTGGGACTCCCAGGGGCTGGGCGGCCCCCGATCCCTGCGGCCCTCGCCGGCTCCATGACGGAGTCGGCAGTTGTGTAGGTGGCTGATTTGGCCACCCAGGGCTGCCTTTTGATCATCTATGGGGAGAACGGGCTAAGCCCATGCTCCCCGCAGACCCGGAAGAAGCTCTTCTCACCGATTGGTGAGAAGAGCTTCAAGAATTAAAACATTAACACAGTTAAAACAGTTTAAAATACAGATTAAAACTTGAAACTTTTAAAACTATAAACTAAAAGCCTGACTAAACTGGTATGTTTTCTGGTCCTTTTTAAAGACATCCAGAGAAAAGGAGGCTCTAACTTTGATAGGAAGTACATTCCAGAGTCCCGGGGCAACCCTAGCAAAGGTCCAGTATCTCATTGCCACCAACTGAGCTGGTGGCAACCACAACCGGACCTGCCCAGAAGGAGGATATAGTTGCAGAACCAATCTTGTTTAAGTTGGGAAATATCTGATTTGAACAAGGTTGCTCTTGAATAAACAGTAGGCTCCTGTACTCTTCCCCTCCAAAGAAAAGGTGGGAAGACTTAACCTTTGCTAACTGAGCAAAGAGCAGCTTTTTAAAGTGGTGATTCTTTTATATTTAGCAAGGGGAGAGCAACTGGCCCTAACCAGCTCCAACACAACATTCCTTCGGTAGTCCTTATGTTTGTTTTTAGATTCTGATGTCTTTTGGGGTTTTGTTTTGTTTGTAAATCGCTTTGAGCACTTTTGTTGAAAAGCTGTATGTAAGAAGTAGTAGTAGTAGTAGAGGAGCTTTTGAAACAAGTATACTGACCCTGTCATTCCTTGTTCCCCTATTTTTAGCATGTGTGTTCTAGACTTGGGTGCTAGGAATCAGGGCTGTTGGGGAGGTGGTGACAGGTCTTTTTCTGCCAGAGGCTCTTCCATCTGTAGGGACTCTCAGCTGCCCTGCTCCAGTTCATTGTTTTTCATGGTAAAGTCCAGAGTCCAGTGGCAGCCCCCATCAACCCTAAGTGCAGCCCCCTGACTCATTGTTTATTGGCTGTGTGCAAAGCTTCAGCCAAAACTTGGACATTCTGCACAGTTGCCCTAGCATCATGAGGAGGTGGCCATTCTCACTGTGCAGAGCTGTGCTGTTCCCATAGTGATGATCACTGCTGTAGTTACTGTCTTTGGCTCTCTGCAGCAGTGGCCAAAGTTTCTGATTGGCTATAGATGCATGCACCAAGTCGATTCTTGCAAGAAAAGTTCAGATAATTGCTTAAATTTTCAACCTTTCATTGCATGATTTTCAAGTGCTTCATGGACAAACTACATATACAATTACCCTCTTAACAGCTTAACTCTGGCCATTGGAAGCCAAATTGAAAGGTCTCTTGGTGCTTTCTAAAGTTGTTGGGGTCCTTGCCAAGTCTTCAAAGCTATGGGCCAAGTGCAGAGAGCACCTCTGGCCTGTGCCCTGGATTCTAATATTTCCCACAGGGCACTTCTTAAATCTGGATAATACAGGCTAACATAGTCGATACAGGCTAATCATAGTCAATATTTCCACCATCCCCACCTCTCTGCATTGGTGGGGAAATGATTAACAGTCTGTCAGTAAGTAGCATTCCAAATGAGAAACTGTGGTCCTCCAGGACAGGCAGGTATGTCCTATGAAGCCTCGAAATTTAGAATATAAATGAGTTGGAGTAGATGACCCTTGAGGGCTGTTCTGATGCTGCAACCCTTATCTGCTCTGGAATTAAAATATGTTTTAAATGACACTTGCTTTTCAGTTCTATACTAAGCCCGTATTTTCAGGATTCATTTTTCCACAGATTTGCAGATTCTAGAATGTACTGCTTTTTTAAAACAAGTGTTTGTTCTTCAGTGTGTATCAGGGATTCTTAATCTTTTTTGCACCCACAGAGCCCCCAAATTCTGAGTATTACCCATAACCCACCCCCACCCCCAGTCCTATTTATATAATATATTTTCATAAGGCTCCAGTAGAAATTAAAGGGGGAAAACAGGATTGTTATTTTCTAGCCAGAACTCTATTCTGGCTTACCAGGAAGCAATTAAATCAAGTGCAGCAGAGATTTTCCACAGACCAACTGGACATAACCCATGAACCCCAGGTTAGGAACCCTTGGTGTAATGTGGGGCATTTAAGAGGCCTGGCTGAGCCCCAACCAATTATGGTTCTAGGTTGCTTTCAGGCTGACAGCAGAAAATGTTCTATAAATGTTAAAGCTAACATATTATTCCTTTTCCCCTCAGTATCATCAATGAGCTGATTGGCAATCTAGTTGGTCATCTGTACTTTTTCTTAATGTTTAAATATCCAGTAGACTTGGGAGGAAGAAATTTCCTGTCAACGCCTCAATTTCTGTAAGTTCTTGGGGTTTTCTCTCTCAGTGATGTTGGGCTTTCTTTCTTAAAGTATTCATATATTATCCCAGTCCATCAGTTGCAAAGCATTTGCAGTGGCAAATCAGGTGACACAAGGCAAGGTTTTTTCCCCAGGTGGGTGCGTCCATCCTTGGACCAACTGCTACATTTAGCAGATGGCATTTCTTTATTGACATTGAGACCAAGAAGAAAATAATTTTTAATTGAAATTACAGAAGCCACCAACCAAAGAGAAGAAAAAGATAACACATAATTGTTGAATAAAACAAAAAATGCAACATGAATGTATTAAATCTGGTATCGTCCTAGAAGCACTATTGTTAGAAGTAGTCATGGGAAAGAACTTGTGTTCAAAAGTGCACAGTATAGCATACTAATTTTTACACCAGCCTTGTGAGGTAGATCAGTACTATTCCTATGTTGAGATGGGAGCACAGTTCCCTCTAACAGGGATTCCCAGATGTTGTTCAGTACAACTCCCAGCATCGCCAGCTGCAGTGGCCTTTGGCTGGGGATTGTGGGAGTTGTAGTCAACAACATCTTGGAATCCCTGTTAGAGGGAACGCTGGCTGGGAGGTGGATGCCGAGAGAGACTACCTTGCTTAAGGCCACCTAGCTAATTATTCGAGGTGAGATTTGAACTAGGGACATGAAGGCCGCAGCTGAGTTCCTTAGCTCTACTCTAGCTCAATTTTTCAAGCTCAGTATGTAGATGCACAGAGCTGTCTGACTTTTACTTGGCTGACATACTGCGCAGTGTTCTGCATGTGTTGTAAAAATGCACGCAGCTGCGCAAGAGTGCTCTTGTACCAATGGAGTTATTTGATGGACGGCCATCCATTGAGCAATGGCACTTGTGCAGTTTTGTGTGTTTGTGCAAGAGTATTCTTCAATTACAAAATGTGCAAAACATGCAGTATTAATCCAGTCTGTGTTAGTAACAGCTTTAGTTCTTTTTAGCTACAGTGGTCCCTCGACCTACGAACTACTCGACTTACGATGTTTTCGAGGTACGAATGACAAAAAAGACTGGAAGTCATTGCCGTTTTAGATGTGGCTTACTCGACCTACGAATTTTTAGATGCGGCTTCCTCGACTTACGAATGTTTTCAGACCTCCGTGGATGCGCTCTTCGACTTACGAAAATTTCGACCTCCGAACGTGCGTTCGGAATGGATTAACATCGTAAGTCGAGGGACCACTGTACTTATGAATAGTAAACAGCGCATCAGAAATTGGCAAACTTGCAGTTTGTTTACCTTTTACATTGTTGTAGTTGCAGGTTGGAAAAGCTTGGGATTTTAGCTCTTAATTCTGCAACTTTGGGCTCAGAAGGACATTTGTCTTTGTAGAACACTATATAGCTTCTAAGTTTACACTCCTGAAAACATTTCAAAATCAGTTTTATATTGCTTTGTTCTATTGTTTTAATATGTTGTAAACTGCCTTCTGGCAATTGTTAACAAAAGTTGGTAAGGAAGTATAAAAAATAAATGCAACAGAAAATTGAGAGGGAATTACAACACTGAATTCCTTGGGTTTATCCTTCCTCTTGCTTGCTCCCTTGCTAACTTAAAGATTGGATGATAACCCTTTAAAATATGCACACTGCAGATAATTCACAGTTTTAAAATTGTCATCAGTTTTGTGTTTCATTTTGGAGAACTCTGTTTGCTTTTACGGTTAATCACAGACCCTTAAGGCTTCTTAAGCAATAACATTTTCCTTGTAATATGCAAATTATTTTGTGAAATGCAATTCTCTGTCATTTACATCTTGCTGGTTTCTGACACTTAATCCCTAGTAAGTAATGCTTGCAGCCTCAGAGTCAACATTGCTACAGTAGAATTGCACAAGATATCCCATGGTCAAACTCACTCAACCACCTGTCATAATGCTGAAAGCCACGCACTTGGCTAATGAGATTTAGCATCCTGCCTTTCAGACTCTGCATCTCCCAAGGTGGCTTACAACTCCAGATATAATAATATTATTTATTTTATTTTATATGTATGTATTATATCTGGAGTTGTAAGCCACCTTGGGAGACCCAGGGTCTGAAAGGCAGGATGCTAAATCTCATTAGCCAAGTGCGTGGCTTTCAATGTGTGGCTATATAAAAATGTAATAAACAATCATTACAAATTCTAGCAGCAGCAGAGCAACCACAGTACAACATCAGCAAGCACAGGCAATACAAAATCAAATAAAAGCTTAAATCGTTTTAACGCTTTACAGAAAAGAAAAATAGCCAAGGCATGCACATGCGCACGCATACAAAAACCTGCCCTCCTTGAATGTTGAGAAATAAAATCAGCAAGCTCCAGAAAAGCCCCAACCGTACTCAAAGGCAACTGCGGCCAAATCATGCACAGTAACAGCCTTTGAATAGACAGGTGGTTAAACGTAATGTTCAAGCCCAGTGGTGTTTGAAAACCACAAAGCAGTACATTTTGTCGAGTGTTCGGAATTGAGGAAACTGCCTGATACCAAGTCAGACCAGTAACTTATACTGAACTTTCTGTATTGATATGCCTTCCTCTCAAGCACGATGAATATGTCTTGTAGCTTTAGTGTGTAACAAATAGTACGACATTTTTTTAAAAAAAGTTTAACTTGCTCTCCTACTCTTCTGCAAACAAGCAACCGGAGAGGCTTGCAAACAACAGAATCTAAAGCATTAAACTACAATGTAACAGACAAGCAGAATAATGAACACCCAAATAGCAACTGCTAAATCAAGCAATTGCAAGCAGGCCCGGGACTAGCTATAAGGATTTGTGTCACGGACCCTCAAGAAGGGCCTGCTGCCAATACCTGAAACCACTTCTATGCCCGGAGCCTGCACGTGGTACTGGCAGACTGATTCCCTTAGGGCCCACCCAGCTAGAAGGAAACCCATGGAGGACAGATTACTGAGGGCCCCCGAGACCTGGAGCTGGCCTGAACAGAACGAAAAGGAAAAACACATCCCATTTAACAGCAGGACACCAGAGACAAGAGGAAGCTCCCCCCAGTGTCTTTCTGAAAGATGGATGTTCACTTGATGTCTAGAAACAAGTGAGGGTGCACCACAAAGTTGGTTTCACAGCTGAGAAGACTGTACTCCTGGTTGTGCAGATTCTCTGCACTTTGGCCAGCAGGGGGGATCTGGAACACAACCTCTGATGAGTGCCAGAGGAAAGACACACAAGGAGGGGAGGTGATCCTTGAGATGCCCCAAACCCAAGCTGTTTAAGGCTTTAAAAGTAAGCCCCAACCCCTTAAATTGAGCCTGGAAATATATAGAGTGCAGACTGAATAGCACAGGATCCGTATGCTCTAATTGCCTACTCAAAACAATAGTCTAGTGCAGGGCTGCTGAACTTCGGCCCTTCTGCAGATGTTGGCCTACAACGGACAATCCCTGGCTATTGGCCATTGTAGCTGGGGATTATGTGAGTTGTAGTCCAAAAACAGCTGGACACGTTGTCGGTTGGGGGGCTCAGTTCAGCGGGCCTGGCATTTTGCAGCCTCCAAACATTTCTTCAGGGCAGTCTCATGCAGTGCACATTATAATAGTCTAGTCTGGAGATTCCTGATCCATTGCCACTGGCCAGGTTTGCCTTCACCTTTGCACATGAGAGGATTGAATTGGAGGCCAGAACACTTATGCAAAACCTCAAATTACTGTTCTCCTGGTTTGAATGTTAGGCAGTCTTTTTTCCAATTATAGTTGAGCAGGGTTAATAAGGATCTGAACTCGAACTTAAAAATAGCTGTCAGTTTTGTCAGAATATATAAACAACTGGCACATGCTTATTTTTCTATAGCTTTGCATATTGGTTAGATGCGGATGCTTAACAGACATGTGAGACCTTGATCTGGTTGACCATGCTGGCATACTCTTGAATGGCTCTTTTGCTCTGCCCCTCAGGTACCACTGGCTGCCCAACAGGAGAGGAGGCGTGTCTGGGTTTGGCGTTCCACCTGCCAGCATGCGAAGAGCTGCAGACGACCGGGAGGGTGGTGGAAGGCACAACTGGGGCCAAGGCTTCCGACTGGGTGATCAGTGAAAAGGGAAAACTCTGCTTCTTCTCTCCCCACCCCTTCCCCTGACCTTTTTTCTTTTTTGTGAGGAACATTTCCAGCCACACATGGGGAGCGACCTCTCCTGTGGAATGTACTTAAGGACTGATTTTGCTCTAGTGCTCTGACCGATAAAGAATCTCTGTTCCTGGTGGAAGATGACACAACAGAAGGTGCAAGATAGATTTTACTATATTGAATAATGCTCAACTCAGTGCTGCCATTAAAACAAACACCCACATTTTTACTGTTGTCTAGCACAGTGTACTTTTTCTTACCAACCTCTCCTCTGGTGAGTTAATGCTGTTCCATCTGTCTTCTTGGCTTCATGTGAGAAGCCTATAGAGTTCTTTAAGAATCTACTCCTGACAGGTCTTGGATCAAAGAAGAGAACTCTCTCTTTCCAGTGCAAAGTTATTTTGAAGTTCAGTTTTTAATTTTTTTTTTTGGAAGTCAAAAAGGGTCTTCAGATTGCTGAAATGACATTGACCTTTTGGTTTGCAAGAAAGGGCCATTATAAAGGTTCCGTTTTGGGTGCCGAACTTTTGTTCACCAGTTCAGATTGGTGTTGATTGGGAGAGATGCTCGCAATCCCCTGAAGCAGCGGGAGAAAGGAACCAATGGGAAATGCTGGCTTGCTGCAGCCACAGTGTCTCTGTACTCACAGCAAGGTGGAAGGCTTGGTGTGCATGTAATTCTGCAATTTTATGCGTATGCAATGGGAAGGAGTCCTCTTGAACTTGGTGGAACTTCCTTCTGACTAATTTGCATTGGTTTATCTGAAATTGATAAGATGCGCATGTGAGTATTGCGTGCAAAATTGAGAGAGTGTTTTGTATTGTGCAGGGTGCACGTGTTAGGTAGGTGAGACAGTAGCTTCTGCTGAAAAATAAGGAACCATGACTAGAACAGATGATGATGACGGATATTTATATGCTGCTTTTCAACAAAACTTCCCAAAGCGGTTTACATAGATAAATAAAAATAAATAGAAGCAGGTTGTTGGATTCAATAAATTTTATGCTTTTCTCTCCCTGCCCTCCCCCTTACCCTATCCCCAAGCACCCCAGCTTTTTTAATCCTGCTACCCTTCTTTGCATGTTCAGATAGGAACATAGGAAGCTGCCATACTGAGTGAGACCCTTGGTCCTTCGCACTCAATATTGTCTACACTGACTGGCAGCGGCTCTCCAAAGTTTCAGGCAGGAGTCTCCCCTTCCTGGGCTCTACATGCAAGTAGGCGCTCTGCCACTGAGATGCTTAACTTTTTATTATGCAAAATGGGTATGACACCATCACAAATACACGTGGAGCATTTCTAATGTCAGGCAATGTTGAGATCTGTGGCCAATAAATACACTTTAATAGCAGGAGGAAGGAGCTGGTGTAACTTGTTTCTCCTAACCCATGGGTCTCTCTCTCCTCCCGTTGGACTGCCTGTGCTTTTGTAGTATTCAGCCCATGTAAGAATTGGAGAATGTGGTCCACTGTGCAAACCCAAGAAACACTAAAGCAATCCTGGTCTCTTTCCCTGCCCTTGCCCACTTGCATTAGGAAGTCTCACTTCTGTATCTGGGTTTCCCATCTGTGAGGTGGGGTTATAAACAACCGTTTGTCCAGTAGTGTGAATTGGCATTGTTTTCATAACATCACAGCAATAGAAAATGCTGCACAAATTGACATGGTTGCTCACACTTAGCAATTTGAGCAACCTCATACATAGGTTGCCACTCATCCTTAGCAGGCTCTTTAAAACTTATATTTGTGCTGAGCTGGGAGCCCAAAGGGATATGCTAACTGGATTTCACTTTGTTACTAGTTCCAAAAAGATGTACGAGTGAACACAAAATCATTGAGCAGTACAGAAATGTTCCAAACAGTGCAGAAAGTTATAGATTAAAAAACAAACATTTAGCACCTTCTTGCTCATGGTTAATGAGCAATGTCTTTCCATGTCTTGCCTCAATTTTTATTTATATTTTCAGTGAGATGGCAGAGAAGCCTCTGCAAGGCACAATGAGGCTATTCACACGATGGGAGGAAATCGGGCTAGCGGAGGCTAGCCCAATTCCCTCCCATCGTGATAACCACCGGGCTCGGCTGCGAGCCCAGTGGTCCTTAAGCTGGTCACCCGCTTAAGTAGCCCGGCAGTTAAACCGGGTTTGCAGAGGTTTTTCTGCTCGTGAGTCGCCGCGGCGTGGCTCCATGCCGCGGCTACTCATGGGGAGACCACCGACCAGGAGGCTGAAAAGCAGCTTCCCGGCTCGGGGATCTCCAGCATGCCCTGCATGCTCATGCAGGGGCCGCGTGGCCCCCGAACTCCCCAGCCGGCTCCATGACGGAGCCAGCAGTTGTGTGGGCGGGCGCCCGGAGCAGACTGCTGCTCATGTGTGGGGAGAGCAAGCTAAACCCGCTCTCCCTGCAAACCCTCCCCAGGCTCTTTTCACTAATCATGAGAAAAGCCTCAATAAGTCATTGATCCTGGCCTGTAGAATTTGGGAAGCCACATGCCTACATCCTGCAGGTTAGGATTCATAGCAATTGGTCATTAAAATAATAGCTTTGCTTGGTCTTTTTCCTGTAGCCGTTCTCATTGCCAAAGAGACAAGCGGCTATTAAAACAGAACTGCAGCTTGGCTCTTCATTTGTGGAAACTGTTGTACCCAAACCAGAAAGCAGTGCTCTAACTGTGCACAGTTCTTTCCCATGGATTTATGCCCCTTCTTTGGATCCTGGCCCAAGAAATATGTATATTTTATGAATATTACATTGTCCAAAACTGGGTTCTCTACTCTGAAAACCGGGATCTCATTGTGAAATAGAATCACATTCAGATCTGGATCCTTGCTGTGCATTCTGGGATAAATTCATCACTGTGTTGCAAGTGGTATTGGTCCTTCTGCACAGAGCTGGATTTTGCACTAAGGTCATGCATTACATAGCTTTAAGAGCTGAAATATACATTCAGAAAAGGCTTTTGTATGATTTGTAATATGACTTCCTGGGGACTATATCATTTTGGACTGTAGGTGAGGAATTGCAGGTTTGAATGTGCCCGGTGTAGAAAATCAGCAGCTAGGGTGTGGGCAGGGATAGGCTAGACAAGACCTGTTTTCTCTAGCAGGCAAGGGATTTGGGTGTGTATATGGTGGAGGCTGGGGAGAAGCATCCAGACATGTGATTTCTCACCTTGGTCTGAAATAGTATTGTTCCATGTATTCTTTTTTCTGAATCTGTAGCTTGACTATAACTTAAGGGACCTCATGCACTGTTTGAGCAGACCCAGTCCCTAGAGTAGGTCTAGTAGGGTTCTGGCTGATACGGGTCCCTCACAGACTGTGTGGCTAGTGTGGTCTGTTATGCCTTCAGAGTGGCTGCTCATTTGGAGCAGAGGGGTGAGCAAAAGGAAAAGTAGTCCCTCCATTTTCTTCACTGCAGTTCCTGCTGCCAAAGAGATAATCATTTTTGAAGTAGAAAAAACTGAGCTGCAGCTTGGCTCTTCAGCAGTGGGAATGGCTGTACTAAACTTCCCATTTTCCTTGCAATGTAAGCCTGTCCTAATGCTTTTGAGAGGATTCTACCCTTAGAAATACACAGTACACGGAAAAGGAAATGGGGAGCATAAAAGAGGAAGCTGGCTGGCTCTATGAAATTTTCCACCTGCAGAGTGACCTGAAGGCTTTACTCCTTGCAGAAACTATGTGGGTGATGGTAGGGCATGTTTAACTAACTGAATTATCCATGTGCATCTGCAGTGGTCCAGTTGTGTGGGGGACTCTCCCTTGTGCCCTCTCTGAAGTCGGATTTGATTCTTTGAATGCACTTCCTGAACTCAAGTCTTTTCCCATGTAGAAACTCCACTTGTTGGGGAGGTGGCTCCTTGTGCATCATCTCTCTAAGGTGCTTCCTTCCATGATGCAGGGGCTGCCTTGAAAGAGAGGATTTGACACAAATGGTATCATGTGCCTTTCCTGAAGATCAACTTCACTTTTGCTTTTGAATGCTCAGCACAGCTTCTATATCCTCACCTGAAGCACTCTTCATTCTCAAGTTGACAACTATGGCAGATCCTGTTGTGAAATGAGTCCTGTTCTTTTGTATAGAGAATGTCTCTTTTGTAACAAAATCTTTTTTGTTGGCAAAGTTTTAAATTAAAGTTGTAAAACTCTATACATATGTCTAGTATTGCTCCATTGTGTTTCACTCTCACAGGCCTTTGACTTGCAATGCAACCTGAAGATGGCTTCTAATCCATTCTGCTGTTCTAACAATTGGCAGTAGATTTGTTAATAGTTCTTCATGCACCAGTCCTACCCCCAGTAAAGACCAGCTTACAGACGAGAGTAGGTAGAACTAATTCAGGCCAGAGTGGATTGATTTAAATCACACCAATTTTAAATAATTTAAGTCACCAAGCAATCATTGACTTAAATCAAATTTACCAATGATACTACTCCATACATTCCTTAAACAATTGTGCAAATCTGATCACTAAAACATGTTAACGTATAACAACTAGGAAAGTATAGTTTGAGCATGTACAACATCTAGGAGGGGTATAAAGGTAATGTGTGCCGTCGAGTCGGTGTCGCCTCCTGGCAACTACAGAGCCCTGTGATTGTCTTTGGTAGAATACAGGAGGGGTTTACCATTGCCTCCTCCCATGCAGTATGAGAAGTTGCCTTTAAGCATCTTTATAGATGCTTCATATTCAGCATCTTGATCGCTGTTGCCTGATAGAGGTGTTTCCCATATCACCATATTCTGGGAAACACCAGTGGGGTTTCGAACGGGCAACTTCTGGCTTGCTAGTCAAGTCATTTCCTCGCTGCATCATTGTGTAGCCCAGGAGAGAGATATACTTTGTGTAATTTTTAAAGCTAATTTGATATTTACTAAGGAATTAAATACCTCTTTTAAATATAATGGATCTGTCATGGCCCAGCCCCACCACGAACAATCCTACTATCCAGCCTGAGTCTTTGCATATGGCACTTTAGTCTGCTTAGAAACAAAGAGCCCAGAAATGTCCATAGCAAGAGCTCGTAGTTGCTAGGCAGATGAGTTGTTTTTGAGATGAAACAAACAAATGTCCATCTTTAGTAGGTAACTGTGAGAGAGGCTGTAGATTTTTAAAAAAGGCTGTAGGTGTAAGCATGTTTGTGATGAGCTTTAACTTAATTTTTAAATGAGAAACTTAGTATTTCATTTACATTTTTAAAAAAATCTAAAATCCAATTTTTAATCCACCCTGCTTAAGGCTGATGGGTGGGAGCTAAGGTAGAAGATCCTTACTGACTCCTTAGGAGATACTGGACCTTCAACAAAGGAATTAATGGCAACAGACTAATATTTAGCCTGATGCTTCTGAGATCCATGCAAGGATTCAGGAGCCATGCTGTCTCAAGGTCCATATGGACATAGATCCTCACACAAAGGTAAGAAAAAAGCCAGTACTGGAAGACTCCAAGTGAGATTTACAGATTCCTGCTGGCCTGTCAGTGCTCTGACAGAAGAAGGAAAAGGGCAGATTTCAGACTTGTATGATCTACTTTGGTATTTTGCTAGAACCTTGATGTCCAACAACTGGAGCCACATGTGAAATAGTGACTCAAAGTAGACCTAGTTGTCGTCTTCACACTGGGATGACCAGCATATACAAAGAGAAATTCTATCTCTTATTACAGATTAGAGACGCTAATAGAAAACAGCTCAGAATAGGTTTTTTAAAGCTGTTTTGCTGTTGCCATTGTTTGACAATTTGGAGTTAGAAACTTCTGGTGATCTACTTATAAATCCTGATCGACGAGTTTGTGTCCACTCCTAATGAAGAGCCATGTTCTCTAAAGGGCTGCATGCTTATCTACAAAATAATCATGAGACCTCTTGAGTGTCCCTGCTGCTGTTGGAAGTTAGACAAATGACAAGAGAGGAAGGACTTTTTCTGGGATGGCAACCCAACTTTGGGATGGTCTTCCTTGGGTTGCTTGCCTAGTCCCTATTTAACTGAATTTTAGTTGCCAGGGTAAGATCTTTTTGTTGCCCAGATGTTTATTGTTCAGTTGGATCTGTGCTGCTGATGGTCTTCTTAAATTTGTGGTTTACTGTGTTTTTATACACTTCTCTTAATGTTAATCATTATTTTTTGACAGTTGGGAGTCATCTTGAAGATGTTTTAAAATGATAACGGTGTTATAAATAGGAAAAAATTCAATTTCCTTAAAATAAACAAAAACAAAAGTTGTGAACAGTACTAGAACTAGCCTCTTCCTCAATATGTGCCACCTAATGGTACAGTGGGGAAGCATCCTGCCTAGAGAGCAGGAGGCTGTTGGTTTGGATCCTCGCTGGTGTGTTTCCCAGAATATGGGGAACTTCTATTTTGGGCAGCAGCAATATAGAAAGGTGCTGAAGCAGGAGAAGGCAATGGTAAATTACTCCTGTATTCTACCAAGAAAACCCCATGGCTCTGTAGTCGACACTGGCATTTCCTTCCCCAATACAGTTCTTCAAGTTGTTACTTAAGACTTGGGTCCCCAGATGTTGTTGGATCACAACTCCCATAATTCCCATAAAATGGGAATATAATAACAACAAATATTTATATACTGCTTTTCAACAAAAGTTTCCAAAGCAGTTTACATAGAGAAATAATAAATAAATAAATAAGATGGATCCCTGTCCCAGAAGGGCTCACAATCTAAAAAGAAACAAAATAGACACCAGCAACAGCCACTGGAGGGATGCTGTGCTGGGGGTGGATAGGGCCAGTTACTCTCCCACTGCTAAATAAAGAGAATCGCCACGTTTAAAAGGTACCTCCTTGCCCAGGTAGCAAGGGTAAATATATAATTAGGTATATAAATGTTTGTTGTAATTGGGGATGATGAAAGTTGTAGTTCAACTTCATTTGTGGACCTAAGGTTAGGAGCAAGAGAAAACATTTGTTCCATTTGATACCAGGGAGCAGTGAGAGTGATGGATAAAATTGTTTTTGTGCTAACACAAGATGTTTAAATAGACAAGAGAGAAAAGCATACCAAAAAAACACTAAACCTTTGTTTTATTGAGTTACACCAAACAAGCAAAAAGTTAGAAAAGTTGGTTTTTATTCAAACTTCCTAGTATTAGAGTTGTGCAATGTATATTTGGGGCAAAAATGATCATTCTCTCCAAACACAGTCAGTTGCCTTCGAACATTTTATACAAGACAGAGTTGCCGTCCCTCCCTCCTTTCAGCAGTTACTTGCAGAACAAAAGTGCACTCGGAAGGACCTAGAAACAAGCTACAAACTTAGTGGTGAGGGTTCAATAAACTTCCCATTGTGCACTACAGCATCTGACAAAAATAAGACAGTCTCTTGATCTTTGCACCAACCAAGTATTATGAAGAAGTTCAGGTATAAAGAAGCTTAAACCCTCCATTGTAAAGTCTTTGTTTCTTCTTCTTCTGAGATTGTACTACGTGTAGTAGAAAAAAGGTGCTTGGAACAAGCAAAGGCGTACAAGTAATATCTTCAGAGTTCCATATTCCAGATGTTTTGGCAAAGTATGAAAGACAGGATATGGGTGGGAATCTGCTCTCCCATTCCAATAAAGGGAGGGGTTTGCATGCAGAAGAACGCAACTTAGCCAACTCCAAACAAAATGGCTATTAAGAAAGCCAACTGAGGAACTAACTCAAGCCCAGAATGGAGTCAGTAAAGCAGGTTCAGATGAATAAACTCTCCTTAGACATAGAAGCCCATCACTGGAAACTGATGAAGCAGGCCAAAAAGGTTCAAAATTATTATAGAAATGGATGGAGTTGTTCCTAGTTCTTAAGATAAGCCAGACTGTGACTTTGAAATGGCCCATCAGAAAAGAGAGCAGAAGTCTCCACGTTGTAAATGCAGGTGATATGCACATTCAGATCTGCAATGTATCTACAACAGGAGGCAAGCAAGTAGGACACCAGAGAGAGGATCCATCTATGTGGGCCCTTTTTGGAAAAATCCCACAATGGGACTTTGGCACCATGAAACTTGTTGCAATACTCCACAGGATTGTCTCGTCATCTCCGCGACAGTACCAACAAGGCTTTGATTCCGGAGTCGAAACGTGTTGGTTATCCTGTTCCCGAAAGCAAAGTTTGAGAGACCACGTACAACCAAGATCAAGGAGATGGTCTGAAAAGCTGAATGATGTGCCTAAGAAAAAAGGGGGGAAAGGCATGGAATGTTATTATTTCACAAAATGCTCCAGAAAATAGCAAAGTTTTGTGTTCCAATTCTGAAAAGGCACAGGATTTGATGGGGGAGGATTGATGTAGCTCAGCAGTAGAGCACTTGCTTTGTATGTGGAAGCTTCCAGGTTCTATATCTTACAATCTCCAGGTAGGGCTGGGAAGACCCCTCTCTGAACACCAAAGAGTTGTTGCCAGTCAGCAGACAATACTGAGCTAGATGAACCAGTGGTCTGGCTCACTAAAAACTCAAAACCTGATTTTTTACAGGATTGTATAATTACACTGTTCTCCGTGTCTATGTAAGCTTTCAAAGTACTTGGAATAACATTTTAACAGCAGGAAAGTTTTCCTGCTGCTGGGTTTCCTTTTTGCTCCCATGAATCCTCCTCCTTGCCTCCAAAGGAGTGCGGAATTAAAATGGCTCATGCAAGTTTTCTCATTCCCCACGTGGCTTTTGCATCTCTTCTCTTTTCTTGTTCTCTGTACCAGCCTTGTTATCTAAAACTACACCCATTTAGCAGGGCTGGATTACCACATGATGAGGCCCCAAGCTATGCCAAGCTTAAAAGGCCCCATAGCATTACGACAAATTTTATTACTCTAACAAAAGGGACAATGAAAATAGAGGTAAAGCTTTATTTTTACATGGCAAAGATGCATTGGAAACAATGGAAGTTGCACTTTAAGTGTAAGGGTGCAATTTTAGATATCTGCACACTTGCGCAAGACCAGTGGCACTTCCGTAGATGCTCACAGCAGCACAGGCCAATTGGAAACGCCGGCATAGGTCTACGCAATAGGTGGCCCAGCAAAAACCAGAGTTCCAAGCCAATTCATTTCTTTTTCCAATCCAACACAGAGTAAACCCGTTGAGTTAAATGGGCTTAAATGTGTCCAACTGTGTGGGACTGAGGCCCAACTGAGAAGAGAATTTCAAGCATGCCTGAGTTTTCTGTTTTCCCACTAGAGGGCAAGAGTTTGCACTTTCAGTATTAAAATGTAAATGAATGATTGTGGTTGTTGTGCTGCCTCCTGGCGACTGCAGAGCCCTGTGGTTGTCTTTGGTAGAATACAGGAGGGGTTTACCATTGCCATCTTCCATGCAGTATGAGATGATGCCTTTCAGCATCTTCCTATATTGCTGCTGCCCAATACAGGTGTTTCCCATAGTCTGGGAAACATACCAGCAGGGATTCGAACCAGCAACCTCTGGCTCGCTAATCAAGTCATTTCCCTGCTGCGCCATTAGGTGGCTTAAGGGCTGCTAAAAAGCTTGCAGTGGTATGTGAAGGTCACTGCTCCATCATCCCCAAAACGTATGAAGCAGATACATGTTTTTCTGGACTGTGTATGGTATATATGGTATGCTTGGACCTTTGAGAGACATCAATTCAAGTCCCAACTCAGCCAAGGGCCTTGAGTAGTCTTGGGCAAGCTGGATTATTTATTTAAATCATCCTTGATTTCTCCGTCTGTAGGGTTAACCTATCTCACAGTGTTTTTGTGAAGATGCAAAATGGTTATACACTTTCATTGTTTAATGTCCTGCAAAAATGATTGCGGTACATCGATCAGCAGCAAATACGGACTGGATAAAATGTCTCTTCTTTAAGTCAGTGGGCCAGTAGACACAACCCAGAGTCAGGATGTGTTTCACTTGCCATTTCTGAGCCCCTGGAGCACACACTCCCCTTTTCCCTTCATGTGCGAGAGTCAGAAGTACAATTCAGGCTCAGAAGCAGCCAGGATTGCTGGTTACATCCAAACCAAGCAATTCCGGCTTATTCTAACCAGATTTCCAAAGGAAAGCAGGAACTGCTCCCAAGATTCTCCTGACTCCATATTATATCTGAACCAGTACACTGTTTACATATTCCTGCATAAGCCAACTTGGTCAGACAAACTCTAAGCAAGCTCTTTTCCCTAGTTGCTTTATGTGCTATAGCCATCACAGAGAGTATTTAGCTCAAAGTATATCAGCAACTGGGATTGTGAGCAAAGGCAACAGCAGAAAACCCCGCCTGGCACCAGGGTACTTAAGCATAGTGCCTTCTGCCACATGAACCTGACCGTCCTCCAAGATAATCAGCAGAGGCCTGCTCTATGTCCTGACACGGATGTTAGACAGGGCCTTTTTAGAAACAGCACCCAGGCTTTGGGACTCCTACCTGGCCCCCACTTTACTAGCATTTCAACAACAGAGATGTGAGTTTTCTGGAAACCTTTGAATTGTAAGATGTTTTGGATTCCCCCCCCGCCCCCAAATTCTGGAATTTCCCTGTGCAAATTTTCCTCATTTGCATAAAAATTGCATTTAATTCTTTCCAAGAACATTTTACTATGCAAATTTCCCTGATGTGATCTAATTTCCCTGTTTGTGATCTAATCTGGCATGGTATTTGACCTATTTAGTCAGTAAAACAAACTCCCACCACTTCAATTTCCCACACTCTATTTAAAGTTTTTCCAGTAGCCAAGTAGTTGAATGGAAATGAGGATTCAATGTTACATCAAAATTCAAAGCTTTATGTGGAAAGTAATCATGTTATGAAACCATACCTGACATTCAGTCTAGCTTTGCACATGTGCAGCTATGCAGGCACGGAGCCAGCCAAAAGGTGGCCTGTGTCCAACCCCGCCCGGCAGCCCCTCTAGTACGTGTGCTGTCACGCGCACAGGGACATAGCTCGGGTTCCAGAGAGCCCGAGCGAGCTCTCCCCCCGTCCATTTCAGACAGCATTTGCTACCTGATAGCTTTTATTTCTCTTTCTCTCCCTCCAGAGAGGAAGATAAAAGATAAATGCTGTCAGGCAACAAGCACTGCCTGAAATGGATGGGGGGGGAGCTTGCTTGGGGCTCCCAGTGCCCGGGTGTGGAAGAATTCGCTTGGGGCTCTTCTGGAGCTCAAGCCATGCCCCCCTTTGAACCTGTTTGCACAATGGTGGTTCCATGACAGCAGCTATGCAAGTTCCAAACTATGCTGCACTATTGCTTGAGCAGAGGAAGGGGTGATTTTTCACTGATCTCTTTCTCCTGATGCCCATTATGCATCACCAAAATGTATCCCAGAAGGTTGTGCAATCCTCACATATTTTGGTGGGCTTCAGAGTGAAGGGGAGATTGGTGAAAAAAGAGCAGCCGTAGTCTAGCATTGCTGCATGTGTACAGTGCTAATTGGATATTGGCCAATGCATTTTTAGAAAAGGGAAATTTTCCATAGAAAAATAAAGCATGGGAAATTACCCCAGACAAATGTCTCTACAACTAGTTAAAACCACATTGTTTTGCCATGTCTTTGGGTTGGATTTTCTCCTGGTTTGCTGCTGGATGGTTTTTCCTGCTTAGTTTTTGTTGATTCGCATATATTGTGCTGATTTTGTGGGTTTCCTGATTTTTATTTTCTTAATTTCCAACCACTTAGTTTATTGTGACATTTTTTATTTTTGCATTGTTTCCTGCTTTGGAGGTCTTTGGTGGAAAAGCAGTTTGTAAATATAAACAAACACATCTACATAAAGTGTCGTGGTCAACATCGGATCAAAAACCCCAGCAACATTACCTGTCTAGGTGTGATTGTTTTCACCAGATATACTTTCAGAATCAAAATTTGCTTTGCCTTCGGGCACTGTTTGACTCCAGCTGTCCATACAGTCGGAAGCAGCATCGTCGTCTTCTATGGTGACTTCCATCCAATTCATGTTTCCAGTGTCGTGATTCTCATCATTACCCTGGCTATCTTGACTGTTGCATTCTGACCTCTCAATGCCTTCCTTGTTAAGCCATTGAACAACATCATTACTGTTCTTCAGACTCTCAGAGCGCTTTGCGTCATTACACCCATCAGTGAGGCGCTGCTGCTGGTACTGGTCCAACCATTTTAACGTCCCAGTTTTTAGAGAGCTCCTGTTCTCCTTGAACCAGCGAACTATTTCCGTTCTAGTGAGCCCCGTTTGAGCTGCCAACTCATCATACTCCTGTGGTGACGGCCACTGAGTTCTCACAAAGGTGCTTTTCAGTAGGTGGACCTGCTCTTGGCTACTTATGGTGAATGCTGTGGGGCACTTGGACAAAGATGCTGGTGCCTGGGAGAGGGTATATGGCTCTGTGCAACTTACTGCACCATTGGAAGCTCCCTGATCTTTTTTCTTTATGTTTGATCCCATTGAGTCCAAGACAGCTTGTTCCATGTTGTCCCTGAGTTTTCTTCGCTCAGCAAACCAGGAATCCACCTCTCTTCTACTCATCTTGGCTTCAGTCCTAAGCCTTTCCAGCTCGCTTTGGGTTGGGAAAGAGCTCTTAAGGAAACTTTCTTCGAGGATCCCAAGTTGCTCTTGGGATTTTCCTTTGAACTTCTGGGTAGTGAATTCAGGGCATGGGTTGTAAGGGCGCCCCTGCCGCGCAGCTGCGAGGGCAATTTGTTCCTTGGCGATGGATTCACTTGTGATGTGGACGATCCCTCTTTGACTTCGGTATCGGTGGTCACTGAACCACTTCTTGATCTCACTTCTGGAGAGACCTGTGATTTCTATAAGTCTGTACACTTCTGCATTGTCAGGAAACTGACTGACTATAAAACTTGCCTTTAGGGCTGCTATCTGTTCCTTGGTCTTCTTGCGGTCATTTGACAAAGTCAGCGGCACAGCGGACAATGGTGATGTAGTTGTATTCGTGGGGGTAGTAGGAGTCGTTTGTTTGGGCTGGACATCTGCAGGGACAACCTGTGGGCGCTTGGCTTCTGGAGCAGCCGGCTGGCTCTGTGGGCCCCGTTTCTGCCCCTGACTGGCTGCTACAGCAAGGGTAATGGGTGAAACACTGGATCCGTTGGATACTTGAGTCAGCACCAGGCCTGTCTGACTCAGTATCTGGCAAGGCACAGCTGTCTGGATAAGGGGCTGTTGCATTTTTGTGGCAGTGACATGTGCTGGCAGAACAGTGATGGTCTGGGGTGCTGCCTGGAGGGTGCCATTGAACATCTTCTTCCTCGCCTCTTCTACCTCTTCTGGAGACCAGCTGATGCCGTGCTTCAAGCGTTGAGTAGCGAACCAAATTCGGATTTGCTCCTCTGGGTGTTTGGATGCTGCCGTCAGCCACGACAACTCTGCCTGTGTTGGGTACGGAAATTTGTTGAAGGAACTGATCATGGTTGTGTTAGTGTCCAGGGCCGAATTGTACTTGGTGCTGTTCAGTGGTACAGGGACTTTGGGAACAAGGTTGATATTTGGTGGGAGCTGTACAGAGGGCATCACATGAGCCAAAACATCTTGGAGAAGCTCAGCTCCATTGAGACACGTGATAGGCTCCACAGTTTCTGTCAAAAGATGGGGCATCCCATCGAGATGGTTGTCTAAAGAGATTTTCTTGACCTCCCCTTTAGGCCTTCCAGTATTCATACTTGATGTCACTTTATTTGTACTGCTTGCCCCAAGGGGAATCACCTCAAATTCAGGGGTTTCAGCCGCAACGGAGTTGTTTGCCACCTCAATGGATTGCTCTAGGACCGTCTGGTTGTTGAGCTTGATCAACTTAAGCCTGAAGTTGTTCTCTCCTGGGTGGAGCTTTGTGTTGTGTTCAGATAAGGAATCATACTTTTTGGTTGTGAAGTTACACTCAGCGCACACATAGAGGGGGTTGAGGATCACATTGGGGTGTTGTGTGTCTATGTGTTCTGTGAATTCATTCAGGTTCTGCGTGGAGTAGGGGCAGTACTTACATTCGTAACCCCCAAGGGGTTTCCTTGCTGGGTTGGCTGGGGAAGATTTCCCCTCGATTACCTCACAGTCATTTTCACAGTTCTCTTTACTGGTTGCCAAGCCCTCTCCTGAGTCCGGCTCCGGAGTGCCAGCTGCCCCTACTGTACTGCAGTCCTTGGGACCTTCCTGCCTCATGGCTTCCGATGCTCGGACCATACATGGAGTTGTTGACTTCCTTTTGCTAGCCATGTTTGATGTGCAATGGTTCTCAACTGCGGCTCTCTCTTCTCTTCTTTGATGAGTCCCAAGGTGCTAACTTAGATGATCTCAGCTTTCCTGGAGGGATGTTACCCAGGATAGAGCCTAAACCATTCTAGACCCAGCCATCACCTTCAGCTCTAGTCATCAAATGAACTGGGCTGCATTGTATCTGCAAAACAGAATAGACACCATCAAAACACGTTCATTGGGCCACCTACCTTTTTTCACAACCAATACTCTACAACCAATTCAGTACTAAAAGCACAGAATTCTGTATTTTCTGGAAAACTTTGAACTGGAAGAAATTTTTTCAGGAAACATTCCCATGCAATTTTTTTTTAATATTTCCAAAACTTTTCCCAGAAAACTTTACTACACAAATTTTCCTGACTCCCCTAAATAGACTGAACTGATTTGGCATGTTTAGTGATAACTGAATATTTATTGTGAAACATTAGTAATAGGATCACTGTGTTTAATTTTCATACTATAAGTTGCCCTGTGTCTGGAACTCTTCTGTATGCCTCCTGCTAGGAGTAAGACACGACAGGAACTGGGAGGGTTTGGCTCCAGCTGCCTGATGGGAGAGAAGGCTGGCCTTCCTATTCTACTCAAGGAGCAAGTTGGAGGACTTAACCCCATGGTAATTGATGACCTCCTACACTGTGTGAGGTGCCTCTTTTAGGATGATGACTAAGCTGATCTTGTGGTAGCAAGCATGACTTGTCTCCTTAGCTAAGCAGAGTCCACCCTGGTTGCATATGAATGGGAGACTTGATGTGTGAGCACTGTAAGATCTTCCCCTCAGGGGATGGAGCCGCTCTGGGAAGAGCAGAAGCTTCCAAGTTCCCTCCCTGGCAGCATCTCCAAGATTGGGCTGAGAGAGATTCCTGCCTGCAACCTTGGAGAAGCTGCTGCTAGTCTATGTAGACAACACTGAGCTAGATGGCGCTATGGTCTGACTCAGTATAAGGCAGCTTCCTGCCTTCCATGTGGAATGTGTTAGTATCATCTAAAAATAAAACACATTTTCCACTTCAATCTATTGTTTTAGTTCTTATTCAAATATATGCTAATTTAATCTACTGATTTAGGGGTTCTCAGATTTGGGACCCCAAATGTTGGATTATAGCTCCTATCCTTCCCAGCCACAGTGGCCATTGTGACTGCAGATGATGGGAGTTGTAGTCCAGGAACACCTAGGGGGCCCAAGTTTGAGAACCCCTGGATTAGCAGGCTAAAACTCATATAATTTAGACTCCAATTTCTTTAACTGGGCAACAGCCAAAGAAATACTGTATACTGGACCACAAGTACAAGCCGTGATAAGCAGTTCATTCAAAAGCCCTCCCTAATGGGAAGCTAGTTCAAGAGTCTGCTTCATAACTCCTGAAGAGCAATTGTATTGTCTACATCTATATAAGGATTCAATCAGGATTCAATCAGAATTACGAACTGCTCATATGAACACAAGAACAGCTCCACTGGACCAGATTGAAGGCATATCTAGTCCAGCATCCAGCTTCTCTACGAGTTCCTCTAGCTCAGTACTGCCAGCAGTGTTCCCTCCAACAAGGATTCCCAGATGTTGTTCACTACAACTCCCAGCATCCCCAGCTGCAATGGCCTTTGGCTCGGGATTATGGGAGCTGTGCAATGAAGGCCTTGGAAAGGATGTTTTAGATGCCGTGATGTGTCTAGACCTAACAATTAGAATCATTTGGACAATCGTTTTTCCTGTGACACTCTATGAATGTGAAAGCTGGACTTTAAAGAAGCAAGATAGAAAAAGTATTGATGCTGTTGATCTTTGGTGCTAGAGAAAGCTTTTGAGGATACCATGGACAGCCAGGAAAACAAACAAATGGATCATAGAACAAAGCAATCCAGATTTTTCTCTCGAGACACAAATGACCAGGCTCAAACTATCATACTTTGGACACATTATGTGAAGACCCAGCTCCCTTGAGAAGTCCATAATGCTGGCAAAAGTGGAAGGAAAGAGAAGAGGACATGTTGTGGACAAATCATGGTTGGTTCTGGTCCACTGGAGCATTTTGGGTTGTGCACCCTGGGATACAGCTTGCATGCAGAAGGTTCCAAGTTCCCTCCCTGGCATCTCCAAGGGACAGCTGAGAGAGACTCCTGCCTGCAACCCTGGAGAAGCCGCTGATAGTCTGGTAGACAATACTGAGCTAGATGGACCAATGGTCTGACTCAGTATATGGCAGCTTTCTATGGCCGGCTACTCTTCTGAAGCAACTGCTGATTAATGGATTAACAAGCAAAGGTGATTGCAAGATGTTTTTAAGTTGTTTCCATTCAAGTCCTGCTAGAGAGTCAGTAAACACTGGCTGCATATGAGAATAATATACCCCTAAGAAACGCCCCTGCTCCCCAGAATTCTGTCATGAGATTCTGGTGTCGTGTTTGAAGAAACTGCTCTTGGACATTTAATTGATAAAAATGTTCTGCATGGAAGCTGTTTTGGATTCATTAACTGTGCATATTAAAATACCAAGATATTACCAGGTCCCTGGAGAGGACTGGGGAAACTCAAAATAATTGTCCCACCTACAATATTCTCTCCGGATGAGGGCTCCGCTGTACATCACTGCCTTCAATTCCCAAAGATGTTTGCTTTTCACCCGTGGATGAAGCAACATGCTGCAAACTTGCTCATAACTTGAAAGGACAAGAAATGCATCACTGCATTTCTGCAATATGCATAATAATAATGCATAATGCATTATTGCATTGCTGTCTCTAAATCTCTTTTAGTAAACAGAAGCTGTCTGGGGACCTGATCTATAGCAGGGTCATAGTATGCAGGTTTAACCCTCCCCACATGCCATTTTCCCATAAAAATTGCCCCCTCCCCAGCAGCTTTGGGGTGGGCAAGGGATTTTAATTAGAAAACCAGGAGTGATGGAAGGTTCCCCCAGCCCATCTCATGGTTCTGATATTGATTTCCTCCTCCCTGCCCTCCATTTCTATGTTGTTGTTTTTTAAAAAAAGAAATGGAAATGCAGGAACACAGTACTCATCCTGTTGACATTGGAAGCAGTCTTTTACTGAGTAAGACCATCAGTCCATCTAGCTCAGTATTGTCTACTCAGCAGTTGTCCAGCATTTCAGACAGGAGTCTTTCTCTGCCTTACCTAGAGAAGCCATAGATTGAACCCGGGACCTTCTGCATGCAAAGCAGACATTCTTCCCCTGAGCTACCATCCTTCACCAAAAAGCCACAAGTCACCTACTACAAGGCTAGAACCCAAGACCCTGGGCTCCCCGAATGTTCAGCTTGCTAGTGCCAGCCACCGCAAACCACCCAGAAAGGCTCTGGTCTTACACTCCTGTTGAACTGGATCAAACTATGTATTATACATGCCTCAGGACCTGTTTACATATGAACAATGTACATAACTAGTTATGTAAGACAACCATCCTGGGCTTGAACACATTTCAGTTTCTGATTTGTTCACAGTAACATTTTTAAAATCCTCCTACATTTAGGGCACCCAATGTGAGAGCCAGTGTGGTGCAGTGGTTGGACCAATTCTGTGGCGATCAGGGTTCAAGTCCCCACTTTGTCATAAAGCTCATAGGGTGACCTTGGACCAGTCATACACATTCGGCCTAGGCTACCTCACAGGGTTGTTGTGAGGATAAATGGGAAGAGGAATGAAGCATGTTGCCTAGAGATCTTGGAGGAAGGACGGGTTAAACTCGTTATTAATTGTTGTTAAAACTCTGCTAGGAACATAGGAAGCTGCCCTATACAGAGTCAGATCCTTGGTCCATCTAGCTCAGTATTGTCTACAGAAGACTTACAGCAGCTTCTCCAAGGTTGCAGGCAGGAGTCTCTCTCAGCCCTATCTGGAGATGCCAGGGAGGGAACCTTTTGCACACAAGCACGCAGGTGCTCTTCCCAGAACAGCCCTATCCCCTAAAGGGATTGACAGAGCTCACACATATAGTCACCCATTCAAATGCAATTCAAGACAGACCCTACTTAGTAAAGGGGACAATTCATGCTTGCTACCACAAGATCATAATGGCGCAGCAGGGAAATGACGTGCCTAGCGAGCAAGTGGTTGCTGGTTTGAATCTCCGCTGGTATCACCTCTATTGGGCAGCAGCGATATAGGAAGGTGCTGAAAGGCATCATCTCACACTGCACGGGAGATGGCAATGGTAAACCCCTCCAGTATTCTACCAAAGAAAACCACAAGGCTCTGTGGTAGTCAGGAATTGACACCGACTCGAGGGCACAACTTTACTTTACCTTACCCCAGCCCCCAGAACTAGCCCACAAAATTAAGAAGGGAGAGAGGGAGACTCCTGCCTGCAACCTTGGAGAAGCTGCTGCCAGTCTGTGTAGACCAGGGATTCTTAATGTTGGGTCCCCAGATGTTATTGGACTTCAACTCCCATAATCCCCAGCCCCAGTGGCCTTTGGTTGGGGATTATGGGAGTTGAAGTCCAATAACATCTGGGGACCCAACATTGAGAATCCCTGGTTAGACAATATTGAGCTAGATGGACCCATGGTCTGACTCAGGATATGGCAGCTTCCTATGTTCCTAAGGGGGACGTGCCAAGAGTAGTCCAATCCCGTCTCTCCCGCCTGCCCCGATGTCCTCTGGGTGCATTCCTTCTTGGTGTGGGGCTGCAGTCATCACCCCAAATGATAAAGGAACACAACCAGAGGACACTGGGGGCAGCCTGCCCTCAAACCTCACAAAAGCTAGAATGCCAAAGTCCTGAAGAACCCCATCTTATGGTTTGGGAGTGGCTGCCACATCTTATTCAAGAGCTCTTTGTGGGTCCTGTCAGCGAAGATCAGAGCAGCCTCTCCCTTTGCTTTCAAACGGAGGCAGCTTTCAAGGCATCAAAGCCCACGGATGGCAGCTTTAAAGCTTCACGAGTCCTCCTGACAAAGCTGTTAACTGATTCAGCCATGGGAGAGGCCTCCCCTCCCATGCCTCAAAGTTAGCTAGCGGAATGGGCAAGGAAAAGGACCGATGCCAGCTCATTAGCACCAGCCCCCAGCCCCGAGTTGCTGCGGTTTCTAAAACAAAAGAAAAAGGTTACCTAAGCTGTGCACTCCTCTGGGAAACGGGGCTTGGAACATTAAAACCAAGCAGCCTCTAGGAATGCCATTGCTTTGATTAATCAATGTTCCTGACTAATTGGGCAACAGGTTAAAAAAAACCAAAAAAACAAAAAACGATGACAAGTACTTCTAAAAACTGCAGATGGCAAGCACCCAACTTCAAGCCATGGGTACAGATCATAGTTTATTTTAAGAGCTCCAGTTAGAATAAGCCAGGTTTAGGAACATAGGAAGTTGCCTTATAAACTAAGTTGCCTTCATCTAGCTCAGTACTGCCTATGCCAGGCATCCCCAAACTGCGGCCCTCCAGATGTTGCTGAACTACAACTCCCAGCATCCCTAGACACAATTTTTTGTGGCTGGGTATGCTGGAAGTTGTAGTTCAGCAACATCTGGAGGGCCGCAGTTTGGGGATGCCTGGCCTATACTGACCAACAGCGGCTCTCCAGCTTGGAGAGAGGAGTCTTTCCCAGCCCTACCTGGAGATGCTGCCAGGGGTCAAACCTGGGACCTTCTGCATGCAAGGCAGATGCTTTACCTCTGAGCTACAGCCTCATCCCCATTGGGACTGGTCAATTCAGATGCCATGGCTGATCCTAGCTTGTTTCTAGCCACAACTGGAACTAGAAGTTGCCCAAAGCTTGTGCATGGAGGCGGGAGCATATGGTCCCAAGGCTCTGAGATGTTGCACAAAGCCAAAGTTTGATCTTTTGATCTTAGCTCTGTGTGACGTCTGAACTGGCCCAATATGCTTGAACCAGCTTATTCTCTCTCTCTCTCTCTCAAAAACCAACCGTTTTCTTTATTTACAAGCGCTCTCAGAGTGTTTGACTGACTCTGGGAGAGGTGGGGGAAGCCTCGAGTTCACATGGCTCCTCCAAAAGAAGCACAAAGCCTGTGATCTCCCCACTTAAATGTACATAAGGGGAACCACATTTTATATTTGCCTGCTAGCAGTAGAGAGGGGCCTGGAAGTTTTATCGCTCTCTTCCAGTCAGGGAAAATTACTGAGGAGGAGTTGGTGGCAGCGATACAATCTACCGCAGACTCCTTTTAATTATTTAAAACCCAGTCAGCCCAAGAGGCTCAGAGAGGGGCATGATTAAGCTGTAGTCTCCTCTCAGGTGGGCTGGGCTTGGGTTCATTACAGTGTGGTGTAGTCGTTAGAGTGTTGGACTAGGACCTGGGAGACCTGAGTTCAAATCCCCATTCAGCCATGAAACTCACTGGGTTACTCTGGGCCAGTCACGTATCTCTCAGCCTAACCTACCTCACAGGAGTGTTGTGAGGATAAACCTAACCATGTACACTGCTCTGGGCTCCTTGGAAGAAGAGTGGGATATAAATGTTTACACACACACCAGTTTCATAAGTGCACTCTTTTCCTTCTATCTGGAGTTTATGTCTGTGTAGGAATAACTGCATGCAGAAAGCAGCTACAGGAGCATTTCCCCAACAGGCATCGCAATTTTTGTCCCAGGTTCCCATGTCTCTGATGTGGCACTACACAGTTCTGAACTATACACATCCAGTTCCTTTTACAGTGATCTAACAAGCAGAAATCCAGCTAGTAACGCTCCTCCCAGATCTGCACCACTGAATTCCTGCTAGTCACAGTTATTAAGGAACAATGGCCCTGTCAGGAAAAACACACACAAACTCTCACAAGCCTATCATACAGTCCTTGCTGCGCGCGCGCACACACACACACACACACACAAGCTGATACCAGCTGTGTGTGGACAATTGGCTGCCACTGGAAACCAAGACAACTGCCCATCCATTTGGCTGACTTGATTGACAGTTCTTGTAAAAGGGTGGATATTAGCTATAATTATTAGCTGTCTGCAACAATAGTCAAGGAATCAGGCCCGGGTGAGTACATCGGTGGCGGGAAGCATGGTTCAATAAGTCATTCATACTTGATATATGTGATCCACTTGGACTGGGAGCCAGATTGTGGGCCACACACAATGGAAAGCAACAACTCCTCCCAACATCCATATTCATCTCCAGACAGTCTTTCCAAATTTCCCGCTTGCATGTATTGCCAACATTAGAAGCCAGGGATGCAACTGTTTGTTCTTAAAGAAAAATAACTCAATATTATTTGGGCGGGAAAGCTGAGTATCAAAGTGAGTGCTATAAACACTCAATAGTGTTCATTACAACATGTTATAATCCCCATAGTATTTCTACTGCTACCAGGAACAAGGAGGTCTAATGGTGCAGACTATAACATTTCCAGCTCTGTCATCACCTGTTTAGGCTGTACATTAATCTAAGGGGGAAATAGTGTTACAGAATTTATTACACGGTTTTTCATGCATATGAAAACACTTGAAATTATTTATACACTGAAAGACAACTCAAGGATAAAGAAGAGATCATCTTGCTGTGCTCGGATCTCACAACATTTGTTCTATCAGTCATTTTTTCCTGTACCATTGGTTGAAAGTGGAATGATTTATTTTGCTGTTTTGCATTGGATTTGAAGATGAACATTCAGTGTTCATGGGATTTGTTTTTGAGCAGAATGAAAAGGGGCATTAATTACAAAAGAAAAAAGCTCTAAAATTTTCATTCGTTCCATTTATCTTCTTTAAGAGATTTTGTAATAGCACTTCAGCATTGGTCAGTTGTTCCAGTGGAGTCAGAATTTCATTTCTCTCTCCTGCACTCACATTCATTCCAAAGTACGTGTCTTCGGCATCAAAAGCCCATCTACAAACATCTTGGTTCACTTGTTGTACATTTCAGTGGGCTTGCTAGCCTTGCCCACCATGTGATGAAGAGCGTCAGTTTCTTTGCATATCGGGGTGGTATTCAAACTGCCCCTCAGTTCGAATACCTGAAATTTTAACTACTACAGTAAACAAGTGAGCCACCTAATGGCACAGCGGGGAAATGGCTTGACTAGCAAGCCAGAGGTTGCCGGTTCGAATCCCTGCTGGTATGTTTCCCAGACTATGGGAAATACCTATATTTGGCAGCAGTGATATAGGAAGATGCTGAAAGGCATCATCTCATACTGTGCGGGAGGAGGCAATGGTAAACCCCTCCTGTATTCTGCCAAAGACAACCACAGGGCTCTGTGGTTGCCAGGAGTTGACACCAACTCAACAGCACACTTTGCTTTAGCAATCAAGTATTTAAATCCCATGTGAGGACAGCTAAGATGAATATGATCTGGTATGATTATGCTGAGCAGAACAGAGCACTTGGAGGACGAGTGGGACATGTATATGCATATGTGTCACCGTGTGATGGGCAGGGCTGGTAGATGGTATCATCCAAACCAGCCCAGTGTATCTGAATTACCACACAAGTCCATAGCCCTTGCTCAGGACATTACCAAAATGGGTGCTATGCACCTGGACAGAAGAGGAACCGGAGTGCACTACCAACACAGGAAGCTGCCCTACACTGACTCAGACCTTTGGTCTGTCTAGCTCAGTGTTGTCTACACTGATTGTCAGTGGCCAAGGTTACAGGCAGGAGTCTCTCCCAGCTCCACCTGGGGATGCAAGGGAGTGAACCTGGGACAAGCATGCAGATGATCTACCACTGAGCTCTAAGGGGAATATCTTATAGTGCTCACATGTAGTCTCCCATCCAAATGCAGACCAAGGCAGACCCTGCTTGGCTAAGGGGACAATTCATGCTTGCTACCACAAGGCCAGCTCTCCATTTCCCGCTTCCCCATGTCAGCACACTCTGCTGTGTTCCATATCACTGGGAGAAAATCTCCCCAAGGTTCGCCACTTGCCTCCGCAGACAAGCACTGAATGTGGGGAGAGCCGTGCGGCATGACCAGAGAGCACACCGGTACTGGAGAAGCTCCCTGAAGGGGGCAAGTTAAATAAACAAACAAACAAACGAATAAATAAATAAATAAATAAATAAATAAATAACACACATTTAAAAAGATTGTAAACCGCCCCCCTCAATGGACGGGATGGGTGGGTTTTGGTCTGACACCGAACCGAACCGAACCGAACCGAACCGTGGGGGGGAGGGGTGTTGGTCCGATATCGGGCTGTTGAACCGAACAGGTTCGATGTTGAACCTGTTCGACATTGAACATCTTTGTACATCCTTACCCTGTAATAGGGGATCACCTCTGCCACTCACCTGGCCTCGGGCGAGTGATCAGCTCAATGGAGGCCAGGTGAGTGGTGGAGGTGACCCCCAGCCACGGGGGTGATGGATGGTGAGCTGCTCCTCGACGCAGCACTCAGGTGCAGTGGTAGCAGAGGTAGCAGAGGTAAGCAGCAGAGGTAAGCACCTATTAATTTAAACTTAAAGGTGCCTATTGGCGGCGCCCACACCGGCTGCTACTGATTAGGGGATGTGGTGAGCTGGTGCATTCCTGTTCCCCCTCTGTCTACACTGCACCCATTTAGATAGTGCCTAGGGCTAGGAGTTCCTTGGCATCTGCCAGAATGGGAAAGTTTTTCATTCTGGACCATCTGTTTAAATCACACTGTTGACTGGGTAATTTTAGGCACAAGAGCCCCTTTTCACATGCATGCTTCAGAATGGAGCAAGGAGGGAATCCATGTGATCAGGCCTGCTCACATGCCTGTGGCTTCACCCAATGACTGAATGCATTATTCAGGTGGATTCCTCAGCAGAACAAGATGGCCCTGTGCTAGAGAACCTTAGAAGCTTACTATTACATTATTATATGAAGCTGAGTTCTATGAGTCAGATCATGGTCCCACAGAAGACTATTCTGGCTAACAATACCGTACCAGAGTCTCAATCAGAGGTTTTGCCTGCCATCCTTTTTGCCTTGATCCTTTGGAAACTGAATCTGGGGCCTTCTGCATGCAAAACTACTGCAGTTGTCCCTCTCCTTATTTTGTATACATTTCAACCTAACATAGAAATGGCACACAGAAGTTATAAGCAGCCATACCGGCTACATTCAACTAAAGTATGGCACCAACAACTACAGTATGACAATATCTCTATTTGGACCAACCCAAATCTTGGACAAAGTCATAAGCAAACTTTTGAGTTTCCCAAAACTCTTCATCAAGCTGAGTGTTCAGAACGGGTGCTGGGGGAAGTGTAACAGTCTACTGTTTATAATAGTTTTAAGGAGGAATGCAAGAGTAGTTATGCAGATGTAACGGGATTGGCTTCACTTGATACTAGACAGGTTTGGGATGCTTGCACCCAGGGCAATATACCGCATGCATTCCATCACCATTTGGCCCACTATTTTATACTTCTCACCTCTATACAGGGGTGTAGGCATAATTGAACCGGGCAGGGGGGAATGTTCCTGGGCCCCCAAGGGAGAGGAGGCCTGTCAGTTCAACTGCAGTTTCCCAGATATTGTTGGACAGTGTATTTTGGCCATTGTGGCTGGGGATGGCAGGAGCGATGGCAGGCATAAACTTTGATGCATTATCCTCAGTTGCCTTTTTTGTTTCAACTGCAGCAGGTAAATACAGCTAACCCCATGGAAATAGCAAGGAACAGTTATGCCCCCTGGATGGAAGCAAATCTGAAGACCCCTAACAGCATATAAAGACCTGCAATCAGAGAGTCCCTATAGTGGGACCTAGCTGTTGTGTAAGCATACCAATGTTTTTGCCTTCATTTTCCACTCCAGCATCCCTCACTGCACACCGAATCCCCCCAGGTTGAAAATGCAGGAGTGGAAGTTGGTTGTCCTGTGGATAGTCAAGACTTAACATGTAAACAAAACCATCTCCCTGCATTTCAAGACTTCTCTTTCTCTCTCCCCCCGCCCCCCCAAATCCTGTGCAAACTGGAAGCTGGAATTCCTCTTTCAAAACAAGCGGCATCAGGTGGACTATAAAGGTCTGGGATGCAATTTCACACAGAGGATGAAGGGAGGGCAAAGAGACAGCTCAGTTTTGCAGTGTGTGCTGAAATGTGCACTTTTAGAATGAGAAATTAATTATGTAGTAGAATGTCCTGCTGAGAATCACAACATCCCAAAGCATCCAAGAGTTGAGCTGGAGCTAAGCAAGCAAGAGACTTCCAAGAATAAACACAAGTTTTGCCTCAATGCCCACCCTGTTCTAGAACATGCCCTTGTTCCTTCATGCCCTGTGGACAGATCACCTGGGCTCTGTCTTTGATCTTTTTTGGATTCTACCTCCTTGTGTTCCTGCCAAAGGCAATCTCTAGAGCAGTGATCTTCACTATTTTTCAAGCGGGGAGCGGGGGGCACTTTGGCAAAAAACCAAAAACACCAAAAGGCTGTGCAGCCCAATGGTTGCTGCCGCCCTTGGGCCTCTAATCTCAAGATAAGAAGACTTTTGGAAGACTCTTCAATATTAACACTTGGAGGAAGGCCTCAAGCTATTAAAGCCCACTTAAAAATAAAACACAGGAGTGATTCTGGCCCAAGGAAGAACAAGTAAAAAAAGCATGTTTGAAGTTAATGGAAAACAGAGAGAGGATTTTAAAAGGAAGTGAATGAAGACATTTTCTTCCATACCGAAAAATCAAAAAGAGTAGTTCACACAATAATAGAGTGGCTCCTTCCCCCTGCTCCCCATAAGGCTCCCCATAAGGCTGTTAAAAATAAAATGAAGGCGTCTCATAATTGTGCCCCAGATCACGGTTTCCAAGAGATGAAGCCCAGCACCAAAGAAGTAGAAGGCAGCAAGGCCTGTGAAGAGAGGGAAGAGGGAACATTTTAACTCGGCCCCTTGCTTTTGGTGCCAACCCCAAGGCAACCCCAAAGAGGAGACACACAGCAGCAGGTTGATCTTTCTCAGTGGGCAAGCCAGCTGAAAATCAATGACTTGTAATTGAGGCTTGCTGGGAAGAAGAGAAAGAGGGAAAAGGCAGAGATAAAAGGCCCTCGGATCTGTAGGTAATGCAGTGGCAAGACCTTTTAAAAGGAGGAACAAAGAAGTGTGTGTGTGTGTGCGCGCACACACACACAGGAGAAAAATTCTTGTCCATTTGCCCCTTGAACTGTTCTCTGAAGAACAGACAAGTGAAGGCTATTGTTATTCCGTTTCTATATAATTTCATTGTCACTTTTGTATTATTACTGACCAGGTAATACTGATTCGTTTGAAGTAAAATGCTTTCTCTTAGACTGACTCCAACATTTGGAAAGCTGCATTTTGCACCCTGTGAGGCCCAATTATAAAACTCTGAACTATGACTAATGTCGATACTGGTCAAGGGCTGTAATAAAGGAGATGAATTGAATGGACGAATGCTGTGCTAGTGCAACAAAGAAAGATGCACGCAGGTAAGAAGGATGCTCAAAGCAACTTAAATCTACTCTCATTTAACTTAAGCCCATTAGATCTACCTCTGCCCTCCGGAACAGCAGAAAACAAGTCTTTGTCCTCCCCTATGCAACATCCCTTCAGGTACTTGGAAGAGCCCGATCATATCTCCTCTCAGTCTTTTCTTAGGAACAGAGGAAGCTGCCTTATACGGAGTCAGACCACCGCTCTATCTAGCTCAGTATTGTCTACACAGACTGGCAGCGGCTTCTCCAAGGTTACAGGCAGGAGACTCACTCAGCCCTATCTGGAGATGCTAGGGAGGGAATTTGGAACCTCAGATGCTCTTCCCAGAGCGGCCCCATCTATTTTACAGTGTGCACATGTACTCTCCCATTTGAATGCAAAACGGGGTGGACCCTGCTTAGCAAAGGGGACAATTCATGCTGCCACAAGACCAGCTCTTTCTGGCAAAGACTAGCTTTTCCAAGATAAACAATTCAGTTCCTTTCCTCATAGGATTTGTTATGCAGACACCCGGCCATCTTCATTGCCCTCCTCTGAACCTGTTCTGATAAGTGTATGTTCTTTTGAAGTGTGGCACCCAGAACTGGACACAGCTTCTGTGGCTGACTTTTGGGCCACGGATCCAGTCAGTGTGACTGTGCTAATCAGATTTATGCCTACTTTACCAATTATTAGCTCCATAAATATAATCCCTACCCTATAGAGCTATGTATTTATCTTTCTCATTTCAAACACAGAAGATGCAGCAGGGTTTGTCTGGATGCTTTTGGAAAGTGAAGCCAGGACACTGACCCAATTCAGCAAGACATTGCTTATGGCAGGGCTTCTCAACACCTAGTTCCACAGATGTTGTTGGACTACAACTCCCATCATTCCCAGCTACTGGCCACTGTGACCGAGGGTGATGGGAACTGTAGTTTTACATCTGGAGATCTTGAGAACTCCTTATGTTCTTAAGATCCAACATGCACAGCAGGCTGGAAAGGATGCAAGATGACCCATAATTTAAAGCTCGTCCTTTATAACAAAAGCATCAGAGTCTCAGACAACATAATACAGGTGCTTTATTTCCCTAGCTTCACAGTTCTAATGAACATAATTGATGCCCTTGATTTTACATGCCACCACTCCAAAGTGACCTTTATTTCTGAAATATCGATTTGATGAACCTATCTGATGTTTGTGTTCTTAGCACTTTTTTCAGAACAACCTGTAAGGAAAGTACTGGCAGATGCTTTTATCTTATAAAAAAAGAGGGTTACTGTTTTGATGATGATGCAGACAGCCAGAGCAGGTGCACAAGGTAGCAGATAAGACACCTGGCTTTTAGATAAAGGATAACTGTCACATCCATATTTTCCATCATTATTATAAGAAAGGTGGCCTCAATTTTTTTCCATACTGCAGTAATCTGAATCATAAAAGTCCAATAGACAAGCTTCTTGGAAGACATGCAGTTCAGGTCACACTGTGACCTTTCATTTTCTTTATGGCATAAGACATCAAGGCAGGTTTGGAAGCCATATACTCTTAACCAAAGGAAACTGGAGGGTATGCCGAAAGGATGAAAGGGGATTTACAGAATGCGGACATTGAGAAAAGTGAGAACTTGGTTAATTACAAATATAGAGAAGATAGCCTATATGCTCCTTTCCCACAAGAAATTGAAAGGAACAGGTTCTAAACTAAACCTGAGAGAGCCAGCATGGTGTAGTGGTTAGAGTGCTGGACTAGGACCGGGGAGACCCGAGTTCAAATCCCCATTCAGCCATAATACTAGCTGGGTAACTCTGGGTCAGTCACTTCTCTCTCAGCCTGCCCTACTTCACAGGGTTGTTGTGAAAGAGAAACTTAGGTATGTAGTACACCGCACTGGGCTCATTGGAGGAAGAGTGGGATATAAATGTAATAATAATAATAATAATAATAAACATCTGCAAACAAAATGTAATCACTCTTGATGTCTATATTGTAGATGCTTATATCTGAACCTGTTACAACAACATTTTGTGCGGTCTCTTTGACCCCTAGTACTGTAAGTGCATAGTACTTTCAGTTTACCATGCCATGCCATAGGGATTGGCAATACTCCAATATCCATATTAACATAAACTGCAATTTTAAAAACAATATTTTTTGTTTTTAAAATTTTGAGGGGTGGTGAACAAAACACAATAGGGCACTTAGCCTCATTATGGTTGATCTTGACCTGGAATATGGAGTTGTAGAACGCTGAAAACAAAGTTCTGTGATCCCCCGCTCCTTCTCAAATGCGGTACAATCCACCCTGGTTCCTTCTGAGGGTTAATGAAGCACAATTAATAGCTTATTTACAAGGGAATATAATAGAAAAATAGAAAAATATTTGAAGAAAACGCCCCAACACAGCCCTATAGGAATCAAGCAATGGCTAAGCATTTGGGGTTTTTTTGTTTAGAAAAGAAAATATAGGATAGAAGTTTGTAAAATGAGATGTGGTATGGACAAATTGGTCCGGAAGGAATTTTTCTCCCTCTTCCATAATAGAAGAACTCAAAATCCATCTAGTGAAACTGATTGCCAAGAGATTCAGCAAAAACAGGGGAAAGCACATCTTCATACAAATGCAGAATTTATGGAATTCACTGTCACTAGATGTGGCGATCAACACCCAGCATGGTGGTCAACAGCTGCTAGCCATAGTCAGTACATAAAGCCTCCATGTTTAGTGTCAGGATGCTACTGAATACCATGCCCTGCTTGGTGGGCTTCCTGGGAGTATCGGGCTTATTATTTTATTTCCACATTTATATCCTACTCTTGCTCAAAGGAGCCCAGAGCAATGTACATGATTATGTTTATCTTCACAACAACCCTGTGAGGTAAGTGAGGCTGATAGATAAGAGACTGGTCCAGAGTCACCCAGTCAGATTCATGGCTGAACGGGGATTCAAATTTGGGTGTCCTAGTCCAACACTGTAACCTCTACACATGGGCATTCTGGTTGGCCACAGAGGGAAGTAAGAGGATGGATTTGATGGATGTTTGGTTGAATTCAGCAGGGCTCTTTCTTAAGTATGTAAAAAGATCATGACCAAGAATAATGTGCTAAATCTAAACAATTATGTCAGAAGCAGTACATTATACTCTACAGCTCATTTTGAACACCAGGCCAAACTAGAGCTTAGATAGCTTCATTTTGTTTTGGCATGATGTCTGAACTGACAAACAATCTCTCTCTCTATATTTCTCTTAGGCGCACCCGTCGTTACTCCCATGTGTGGCAGCTCTCGCGAGAGCTCTCAAGCAAGCTGCCGGCAGGGGAAGAGAAAAGTGGGGGCGTCGGAGGTGAGGTGGGAAACAAAATGGCGGCGGAGGGGGGCGCGGGTGGGTGGGAGAAAATGGCAGCGGTGGGGGCGCAGGCAGGAGAAAATGGAGGTTGGGGCAGAAAACGGCAATGGCTGGTGCGGCAAGAAAATGGCGGCGGTGGGCAGGAGGGGGAAGAAATCAGTAGAGGCGGGGGTGGCAGAAACTAGAGGCGCGGAGGGTGGGGGAAATTAGAGGCACAGATACTCTGTGCCTTGCCCAGCAAGTAGTTATGATTTCACTTTGCCTTAAGAGACTGCTCTACCATTCAGATCAGAGTGAATTTATGAACATGGGAAGCTGCCTTATACTGAGTTGGACCACTGGTCCATCTAGCTCAGTACTGTCTACACTGACTGGCAGAGACTCTCCAAGGTTTCAGGCAAAAGTTTCCCTCAGTCCAACGGGAGATACCAGGGATTGAACCTGAGATCTTCTGCATGCAAAGCAGATGCTCTAACACCAAGCTACAGCCCAACACCCTAAAAGCAAAGAAAGGTCTTCATCTGAGCCAGGTCTATGGTCAGAGGAATAGAGGAAGCTGTGATCTACTGAGTCAGACCACTGGTCCATCTAGCTTCATAGGAAGCTGAATGCTGAGAAGATAAACTGAAAGCCAACAAGTATCTCTAAACAAAGGCAGGCCTTCCATGAGGTGACGCAGAGCACAGTGGCGGCCCGTGAACGCGCCTCCGGGGTGGTGGCGGGAGGCACCTTTAAGAATAAATTAATTTGGTGCTCACCTCTGCGGCGGCAGCACTTGAACGATGTTCGGAGCCACAACGTGCCGCCCAGCAGCCCCTATGGCAGGGAAGCGCCTCTGCCACTCACCTGAACACTGGCGGGGGCTTGGTCTGGGTACTAAACTATGCACAGGGGTTCCCAATCTGGGTACTAAACTATGCACAGGGGTTCCCAACCTGTAGTACTCAAGATGTTGCTGAACTACAACTCCCATTCATCCCCAGCTACAGTTTATTGTGGCTAGGGATGATGGGAACTGTAGTTCAGCAGCTTCCAGAATATCACAGGTTAGGAACCACTGGCTTAGTGCAAACCATGGTTTGATGTGATGTCAGAACCGTGCAGCATCAGATAGCAGGCCTGTTCAAACCAGGGCTGACTTCAGGGGTCAGCACTGTTAGGCAGCTGACGATGGCCCACTGCTGATTCTTGAGACTGTCTTTGGGCCCACAGTCTTCATGATGGTGGAGGAGCAACTCTCAGGGCCTACCCTGGTAGCTCCCTAAAACCTGGAGCCATCCCTGGTTCAAATTGAAACTAAGCTTTGGTGTTTAGAAAATGTTTCTAGTCATCACAAATGCAAAGGACTTCTGGATTACTTCCTTCTCAACGGTTTGCTTTGATTACTCTCAATTCCTCTCTTTGGCTTTGCTAAATCCTTCTGGCTCATTATTTCTCAGTCCCATTCACCTCTTGGCACATCACCAGTGGGATGAAACCCCTCATATGAGCAGTTTCTGCTAATGGTTCTGAAATGGCTTTCAGGGATCTACTCCTAGCACGATGCTGGGATACATGGCTTATTTAGAAAAGTGATTGGTGGAATTTGCAAGGAATTTCAAGAATCATGGGTGGCTAACTCCATCTTTGAAGTATCATCTCTGGTTTGTAAATTTAAATTTGTAAGCTTTAGTTTGGAGCTATCACATCGCTTCTACTTTTGTAAAGTGTTGTTGTGGCATTTATATACAGTTCTGAATCAATTTTTCATTCATTTCATCTCAGCTAAAACTACCAACAACATGCCATTGCACATACAGCCTGCAACAGTTTCCAAGTAGTCGGATTAAACGTCCGAACATTTGAGATGCAGAGATGAAGCAGTGATAATCATGTGCTAAGCTCTACTTATTAGGAGTAGTTATTCCCATAAATCTCTACAACAATATAATCTTTGAGCAACCACCATGAAGGAAGAGTTCCAAGAATCATTTGTTCTGCTACAGCAGCAATAGGTAATGAGGCAGAATGAAATCACCCAAACTAGGCCACAGTCCAAACGGGTGACTTGAAGAGGGCCTGATCAATCCTGACGGAGTGGAAGTGTCTCTGCAAAACTCCCCACAACCCCTTCTGGCAGTTCAGCAGCCCACTGACCCTGGCTTGTTGAACTCATCTGCCTTCAGTTCTTCAAGATAATCCTTACCAAGACAGCCCAAGTGAAAACGGAGGAGGAGAGGGTCTGCTTGCTGAATCCACAAGAGCTTGTGCAGTGGAGTACTTTATTATTGAGTCACATACAGAGTGACTCTCCGCAGATTGCGGGGCCTGGGCAACCATGGTCTCCTCCCCAGGCAGCTCCCAGAAGAGCCCCTGCTGCTGGACTCTTAGTTATGTCAAGCTTAAAAGGCCTTATATTAATGCTAACAAAAAGGACAATCAAAACAGAATTAATAAAGCTTTATTTTTGCACATATACTTGGCAAAGACGAAATGATAATCTAACAAAATCGGTTGTCTTGCAATAAGCCCTTTTTTTGCATTAGAGATACCTTCAGATGAAAATACATGGATTTCTTACTTCACATTTATGAAAACGTTTAATGTACAGGAACACAAGAGCAGTTACACAGTTCAGCATCCCTAACTTGAAGAAGCAATAAAACCTGCACTATGTGTGCTTGCATATCACATACTCCACCTGCTCACCCGATGAAAGCCCCCTGGCTCTCTGTATCACGTTCATTACTAACTGTTCTTTAATAACTTGCAGATGTGCTGGCCTGCTGTTCACTTTTAACTCTGCTGATTTTCTATACCATCTGGTCTCAGTACTACCCTCTTTCAACTGCATTTCTGTGTCAAGAAATGGAAGCCATCCCTGACCATTTGGCTGTTCCCTGGTCAATTTTAGAGTCCCCAATCTATTCAGTTCCCTATGCACATAATCCATGTGATCTACAGACTCTGTAATAATCAGAATGTCATCGATAAATCTCTTATATAGTATTATGTTTTGATTTATATATCTTTTCTTTATTGGTACAGAGGCGCTCTTACCCCTGGACTTTGGGGCCAAAGTCCAGGGCCTCCATACCCCCTGGCCTGCCCACCCCAAATCCTCTTTCATCTGTCCTGGGTGGTGTGGTTTGTGCCCTCAAGAACCTACATGTTAAAAAAATGATACTTAACTTGCAGCTTGGGCTCCGAAGGCCTTTAGGCCCAGGCTCCAAAATTACTGGCAAGAGCCAGCGTGGTGTAGTGGTTAGAGTGCTGGACTAGGACCAGGGAGACCCGAGTTCAAATCCCCATTCAGCCATGAAAGTAGCTGGGTGACTCTGGGCCAGTCACTTCTCTCTCAGCCTAACCTACTTCACAGGGTTGTTGTGAAAGAGAAACTCAAGTATGTAGTACACCGCTCTGGGCTCCTTGGAGGAAGAGCGGGATATAAATGTAAAATAATAATAATAATAATAATACTTAGGTGCACCTCTGAATTCATATAGCTTATGGCTAACAAAGTGGCCAACTGACTTCCCACTGCTAAACCCCGTTTTTGTGTATACTATTCACCATTAAACCAAAAGACATTACATTGAAGACAAAACCACTATTAATCGCTCAATATCCTTAACAGTTAAACCATCTATAGATTTAATTCTCCTGGACGTACCCATCACTAATCCCATGCGTGGCAGATGTTGCGAGAGTTCGTGAGCAGCTGCGGATAGGATAGTGATGGGGACGGGGAGAAAACAGGGGCGCAGGAGGCGACTGGCCAGGCTGGCAGGAGGCGGTGGGCCAGGTCAGCCTGGCTGCTGGGAGAAGGAGGCGGTGGCGGCAGTGGGCCGGCCCAGCTGCCGGGAGGAGGAGGCAGTGGTGGGCTGTCTGGCTGGTGGGAGGCAGCTGCTGCCACTAGTTGATAGGCAGGAGAAGGTGGCAGGCCAGCCGCCAGTCAGAAACCGGGGCGGCGGGGGGGGGGGGGGGAGGAACCAGGCTGGCCAGTGGAGGAGAAAAAAGGAGGGAGGAGGAAAAGGCAGCGGCGGTGGGTGCACCGGCCGGCCGGAGGTGCAGATGCTCTGCGCCCGGCCCAGCTAGTAACACTCTATTTCCCATTTATTTTTCTGTAATTAAACTCCTTCTAGTTTCATTATTCACATTTGTATAAAATGCTTCTACATCAAACTCTCCATACATATTTCTCTGTTGTTCTTATCCACACTTTGCAGTGCTTCCAACTTCTGTTTGGTGATACAGAGAGCCATGAGGTTTTCATCGGGTGAGCAGGTGGAGTTCTCTGAGAGAAAAGCTGAAGAATTAGGAATGGTTACAAACTTCCAATGGATCAATCTAAGAAAATAACTTATGAGAAAAGGAACCTTAAGTACGGGTGACCCTATGTGACTAACAGATTTATCTGGCAAACACAAAAGATTTTGAGAAAACATAGTTTGAAAGTTAATGTAATTTTCACAGCACCCATGACTTTAAAACATCATTTGGTCAAGTCTAGACTTTATGATAGTAGATGGGAGATGAGGGATTGTCTGATTTGTGAGGAGGAGGAGGAGCAGGGCAGTGTTCCCTTTAATTTCTATAATCAGTGAGTGGAAAAAGTTTTGTTCTGGGTGGCGGTGTCAAGGCAGTGCGCGCACATAACTCTCTCACATGAACACACACAGACACACAAGGAAATAATTAATGCACTGTGCAAAGCGCACTGCACAATTTTTTAAATCTCCCCCTGCTCCCAGGCTAACTGGGGGCTAACTATGTACATCTGATCTCCGGCTGTCTTAGAGAACAATAACATTTCTACAAAGTTTAAGATATTTATTTAAGAACTAAAGCAGGAGAAATACTGTTTTCAAGAGAATATGAGCTCATTTTGGCAACTCAAGTTTCCCTTAAAGCAATCAAAATAACCATTCACAGCAGAGGCGTAACTAGGGAAAACGGCGCCCGGGGCAAGCACTGAAATGGCGCCCCCCCCACCGCGCCCCCAACAAACTACATTATACTTAGGTTTTTCCTCACAAGCAACAACCCTGTGGAGTTGGCCTGTATCTCAAACAACAGAATTATGATGCAATGATGATGATACACACTGATGAAGTTCACCTGATGATTATTTGACTAAGGAGAACTAATGAATTCACTAGTCACAAGCAGAGAATCAAGGAAGCTGCTGTTCTTTAGAGGATCCACCAACTTGGACTTGTAATGAAAGAAAATTTCAGCAACACATTCAATCAGCCTCTGCAAGGTGAACTGCTTTTTTCAAAGTCTCTTTACAACTCCAATCACTTCAACTTCACAGGGTTGTTGTGAAAGAGAAACTCAAATATGTAGTACACCGCTCTGGGCTCCTTGGAGAAAGAGCGGGATATAAATGTAAAAATAAATAAATAAATAAATAAACTTCTAACCATTCTTTGGAAGCCTCCCTCTTTCTGTAGGCTGCCAAGCACAAACTATAAATAGGCATCTCATTAAGATTTGGAGTCCTTTCCAGGCCTTTACAAAGCTCTCCTAGTATGGCAAACATGTGGTAATTAGTACCAATAAAAAAGGTGATTGAGTCAGAATGGGGGGTCCAGCACATACAAGAACAAGGGTATCAATAGGGTGAGCAAATGCAAATACATCCTTTGAGAATTTGACAAATAAATCTCTATATGGGGTAGAAAGTAAAGAGCTATTTCAAGCATTCTGTTTTGCAAAACTTGCCATCATTGTACAGTTTCCCAAATATCTGTTATAGATTTATTGAAAACTCATCACAGTCAGTCATTTTTTAATTAATGCAAACTGGGAACAACAATAGGAGCTCTATTAAATGTACCTAGCCTACCAGTGATTTTCCCCCCAAAAGGGAATTTGAACTAATATATCAGAAAATGAGGAGCTATAAACATGATTAATAAGCATATTAGACTTTCCTTATCACATTTGTTGGCAGTTTTTATCTGGTCACAGTTGAAATTCCATGGAGAAATGGAATTTCAATTCTAAGCAATGTAGAACTGTATTTTGGTCATTTTCCAGTAGGAAAACAGACTTATATGATGATGGCACCTCTGTCTCTTGCATAGGAAGCTAGATCAACAGTTCATCATGAGTTTATCCTGAAAATGGTGCATTCAGATTCACAGTACCACAATAAATCTATGCTCGTGCTCTTTAATTATAGTTGAAGACTTAACATTTCAAAGAGGGGATGGAGGAGGAGGCTTGGGAAAGAGAGTGAGCACGCGGGGCGTAAGATAGAGAGAAGGAGGGAAATGGAGGAGACGGGAAAGAGAGAGTGAGAGAGTTAGAGGGGGAAGTGGAGGAGACTTGGGAAAGAGAGAGCGAGAAGGAGGGAAGTGGAGGAGATGGGAAAGAGAGAGCGAGAAGGAGGGAAGTGGAGGAGACTTGGGAAAGAGAGAGCGAGAGAGTGAGATAGAGAGAAGGAGGGAAGTGGAGGAGACGGGAAAGAGAGAGCGAGTTAGAGAGAAGGAGGGAGCTCAATGGAGCCATTTCAGAAAGCCAAACTGGGGAAGGTTAGTCACCTATAGCAACCTGGCTGCAACATTCCACACCAATAGCAATTTCGAGCCGTTTCAGCCCGATCCTGACCAAGGAAGAAACCAGTGAAGCGGAGCAAAATGCAATAATGCCAAGCCCGCCCGCCCCACCCACCCGACCAAGTTCATACACAAATTTCATTGATCTTCTATCATCGATCTCACACACACCTTGTCCACTCCTGGCTGGTGCTGCTTGCTTGACTTGTGTTGTTAGCCTGCCCCGCCCTGCCGCACCTGCCTGCCCCCCCACTCCCGATCAAGTTCACACACACAGATTTCATTGATCTATATATCATCGATGATCTCGCTCTGTGTGCCTGCAAAACCCCTCCCTAAACCAGGCAGGGACTCCCTCTGGGTGGGCAGAAGGCAGGGGGGGCTGCCTGCTGTTAGGGCTGCTGCCAACAATGACTGCAGCTGTTGCCACGGCCAGAAGTTTTTCTTCCCCCCTCCAATATTCGTCGTGCCAAGCATGTTTAAAATACCAAGCGCTCAATGTCTTGCTTCCAAGAGCAACGCGGAGATGGATCCTGATTCCACGCCAGGCACCAATCCTGGACGGGGGGGGGGGGTGGCGCGACCCTACTTCCTTTCAGCTCTTAAAGGCAATGCAATGCACGCTCCTCCTTCACTACAGCATAAGTGGTTTGTTGTTGCAAAAGCCCAAGGTGGTGGGAAAGGCAAAACATTATACGTTAAAATAAACTTAATAGAAGTACTCCTCAACAGATGCAAGGTCCATTTGTTTCACCTCTGGTCTACAGAAAATCTACATGCATGCGAGTTGGGGGTGGGGAGGAGAGGAATGGTTCAAGATCAGAGCATGACTTTTCAGAGACAACTTAAAGCCCAAGTCATCGCTTTCCTAGAAATTAAGTCTTGGGTGTGGATAAGTTTTCCCCTTGCAATTAGAAGATGCTTAGCAAAACAACAAAATAAAAACCAAGGGGTGGGGAAATCAGTCTGGGCTGCAAACAGGTTGCCAGCTTCTAAACCAGCCCCTGCCGCTCGGCTTTAGCAACTGCCTCGAGGCTCCCCGCTCTCTTCCATCCAAGCCGCAACTTTTGCAAGAAAGCACCGGTCACGCAGGCGAGCAAGGCGGGGATTGTTTTCCGGGTCAAGCTGGGAACTCTGCTTGCAATGCAAATTGCAATCCCTTGGAGCAGACACGGGGCCGCAGAGGGGGCGGGACCAGATTCGTACATTGCATTCAAAATACAAAACAAAAAACCCCAAACTAACCGCCCACACACACATTTTCCCCAGGAGAACTTAGGTGCGTCCGCCTCCTGAGGCGCGCTTACGAGGAGCAGCCCTCCCTGCGAGTAAAGAAGACGCCGAGGATTGCAACCCTCTGAAACACACACCTTGTCCACTCCTGGCTGGTGCTGCTTGCCTGGCTTATGTGCGGGCTCAGTGTGCAGCAGCAGAAAAACGCTCCGTGTCCCGTCGCTCCTCCAACTCTCTGCCTCGTCGCCGAGTCACGCACGTGCTGCACGGCGAGCTGGGAGGAGGAGTCAGACACCACACCACCAGGACCACGCATGCCCGACTGGTGGCGGGGCGGGGACTGGGGAGTGCCGCGGAGAGTACTTGCTTGTTGTTCCTCCTGCACATGCTCAGCTGTTGTGATGATGATGACAAATTTTAGGCGCCCGCGCGTGGCGCCAGAGCCAGCCAACCAAGCAATGGGGGGCGGGGGGCGCCACGCCCGGTCGGACTGCTCACTCTTGACTCGACTGCTGCCTGCACAAAACAAAACAAAACAAAACAAAAAAACAACGGGAAAGCCAGGGTATCGGCGCGGGGGCACTTTTGGCGCCCCCCACGTGACCAGCCAGGGTGGCGCCTGGGGCACGTGGCCCCCCTGCCCCCCCATCGTTACGCCCATGATTCACAGAACACAAAGTTTTCTGCTTTTTGGTACCCCAATTGGTGGGAGAAGAGTTTAGTGAGGAAATACCCTTCTGCTAATGGCCCTGAGCTACGCTCAGACTTATCCCCCTACAACTCTCCTCTATGATTGGGGCATTTTATTCTCAGCGATTGTTAAACAAACTGATGTTTGCTTTGCTCGGATGCCAGGGATCCCAAGGATGCCATGGCTGCGCGAAGAGGGGGCCTTTGGCTGTAGCAATACCAAAAACCGCACCTCCTGCCCTGCCCACATTCTTTCCAAGCTCAAGGAGGAACCTGGCTAAGGAACCCCGCTTGTTTTTATCTCCCCTGCCCCCCACCTCGACATTCTTCCAGTCTCCTGCCTCACTCCACCCGCCGCTCTGGCTCTTGTGAAGGAGGAAATTGTCTCCCTCCAAGTCCCGATCCCACGTGGCAGAAGCAGCAAACGGCACTCAGAGAGAGACGATTCCTCCTTCACAAGAGTCCGAGCGGTGGGCGGAGAGAGGCGGAGGCATGGGCTCTGGGCAAAATCCCTTGCCTCCGCCTCCCTTGTCCGCTGCTCAGGCTCCTGCGAAGGAGGGAATAATCTCCCTCCGAGTCACATTCGCTGCTGCCGCCACTCAGGATCAAGCGGTGAGGAGAGGCGGAAAGAAGAGGCAATGGGGGAAAGGCAGTGGGGGGAACAGCAGGCGCACAATGATCCTGGGGGTGGGAGGAGAGAAAGAGAGAGAATAGGGGCATACCAAGGTTGGAGTGGGCCCGGAGACAAGATTTTAAAATGGGCCCCTCACTGCCTTCCCCTCTTTCTCCTGGCTCCATGTCTCTGCCAACTATCCCAACTGCAGTTGCAAGGTGTAAAACAACAGCAGAACCAACTAATACAACAGTATCAATGAAGAACTTTAATAATTGCACATATCCCAACTACAGTTACAAGGAGAAAAGAGGGAGTGAGCAAATTCCATATTTATGGAGTAAACATGCACAGAATTGGGCTTTGCAAGATGCTGGGTTAAAAGTAACTAATGCTTAGAATTATAACCAAAGCAAGGCAAATCTGATAATGCCTGAATTGTCACTTTGCTGTATTAAAGGGAACAGTGGAAAAGGGTTGGTGCCACGTTAAGGGAACAGTGTACATTATAAAATTATATGTTTGGAATGTGAGGAATTTTATACTGGGGAGACAGGGAGACTCCTGTTAAAGAGCATTTATTAATTAATTTATATTGTTAAATTTATATTCCGCCTTTCATTAAAAACAATCCGAAGGCGGTTTACGAAAGTTAAAACACATATAATAAAAATGACAGTTAAAAGTATTAAGCTAAAAATATGAAAACAAATCTAATTTAAAATATATAATACACAAACACAAAAACCGTTCACGGATAAAAACACACAGAAGCAGCAATAAAACAATCATGTAAAGGCCTGGATAAAAAGCCAAGATTTAACAAGCTTTCTAAAAACTGTGATGGAGTCCGAGGAGCGAATGGCTACTTAGCTGACATGCTATATAATAAAGACTGATTGAAACCCTGGGCAAAACATATGAAAGAAAACCATGAAGGAAGAGTTGCACAAACCAAGGTGCTTATTCTGGCTATTGAAGGAAATAGAGTGAAGCGTAAGATTAAAGAGGCTATGTACATTGAATAGTTACAATCCTCTATTACTGTTAACAAGGAGGAAATGAGAGAGGCAATGAAATGTATTGGTCAATAAAAGGGTTAATTTTTGAAAAACTATTCATCTCCCACCCACCCCAGCCTTTTCTCCTGACTTTAGATTAGTTATCTAGTTTCAGTTACTGTACTTAATCTTAAGTGCTCCGAGCTGCTTGAAATAGAGCATTGACAATACAAAAGCTTTAAACAAACCACATACATAAAATGTTAAACACTGCCAAACAGAAGCACGAACATGTAACTCATATTCTATTCCAAACTCTTGTATATTTTCAGGCTAACTTCTTGAAGCACTTTCCTACTAAACAAAACTGTACTCATTTTGGTTATTCAGCCAAGTTGTGAACAGACAGAAGAATTCTTTACCCTCCTTTTGGGTCCAATATCCACTGATGTGATATTGACCTGTGTGTGCTCCCCATCCTGTCTCTGAGGCATCTGTTGTGATAACTGTAGTGGGTAGTGGAGAATGGAAGGGGACACCACCTTCAGGTGGTTCACATTCGCCCAACAGGTAACATCTTGATGCACATAGTCTGGGACTCAAAGGGACATGCAGGTTGAATCTCTCGAGATGGGTTGAAGTGTCCAGGTACTATCTCAGCAGGATTCTCATTCTCAAGCGTGCATGGAGCAGTACAGAGGTCATAGCTGCCATATGTCCTAAGAGACGCTGGACAACGTTCACCAGCACTGTGGTTTGGGACCATACTTTGTCCACTAGTTTTCTAATGTTGGAAATGCATTCCTGAGGCAGGTAAACATGAGCCCGATGCATATCGAAGACCGGACATATGAACTGGATCTGCTTTGTTGGAAACATCTGCGATTTTTCGTAGTTTATTTGGAAGCCCAAGGATTCCAGGGTCTGTAATGGAATGTTCATAGCATTACGGGTCTGTCCAGGGGAGTCCATTGCTATCATTCAGTCATCTAAAAATGGAAAAATCTGTATCCCCTGCTCTTGATGGTACGCTACTACTGGAGCCAGACATTTTGTAAAAACCTTGGGTGCTGAAATGAGGCCGAACGGAAGTGGTGAACTGGTAACTTTCCCCACCGATGGCAAATCTGAAGAACCTGTGATGTTGCAGCTGGATGCATATGTGGTAATAAGCTTCTAAAGAGACCAGCCATAGATTCCTTTCCAGCAACAATACAATCGTGGGGATGGAAAGCATTAGAAAACACATGTAAGTTATGAACCTGTTGAGGTTTCTGAGATCCAAAATTGGATGGAGGACTTTTTGCGGGACTGTGAAATACCTTGAGTAAAACCCTGGCACCTGTGAGTTGGTCACCTTCTCTATTGCGTTCTTTAGAAGCAGTGCTGAAACCTCCTCCTCTAGAGCGAGAGTGGAAAGAATGTGAATGGTACTCGAAAAAGGGGGTTTGGTGTTGAAGTCTAACATGTGGCCCAGGTGAATAATTGTTAACAAGAGAGAGTCATTACTTCTTGTGAAACATGGACTGTCTCTGTTTCTGTGGAGTGGCCTTACTGGTAAGGGTACTTTGGCTGGACATGAAATGTGCTGCTGTTGGGTCAAAAGGAACGATCTGACAAGGAGCGCTGCGAAGTTGATCTGGGTGACTGGATGGGAGCCCATTTATATTGTTTCTGCTGTTTGCTAGGGTTGCTGACAGTTCATTGATCTCGCTGTACTCCTCATCTTTTGCACCCTTTGCAAAGTCCCATCTGTCTGCTCTCCAAAAAGGGCCTGCCCCTCAAAGGGTAAATCCTCGATCCAGGCACACGCTTCATAAGTAAGGCCTCAGGAGCGGAGCCAAGCATGTCTACGAATAGCCACAGACGTAGCCATCACCTTGGCTGCTCATTCAACTGAATGGCGTGTTGAATACAACTCCTGTTTGGCTAACTGTGCTGCTTCCTTTAAAAACGCCTTAGCTGGTTCCTTCTTCTCCTGAGAAAGTAAACTGATGAAAGGAGCAATCTTTTCCCACAAGAAATGGTTATATCGAGTAGTACAAGCTTGATAGTTAGCTATCTTCAAGTGTAACGTAGAAGAGGAATAAAATCTCCTGCTGAAATTGTCCAATTTCTGTCCTCCTTTGTCGCCTGGGTTAGAAGGAGCCTGTCCCACGGGTTTTGTTCAAAGTAGCTCCCACAACAATAGAGTTTGGAGTGGGGTGTTTCTGCAGAAAGGTCAAAACATCTTTCTCTATTTGAACTCTATAAAAATTCTCCAAACGGTGTGTAGGCTGAGGCAAGGAGGACGGTTTCTTCCAATAGCTCTTTACAACTTCCCAAAGTGCCTTGTTCAATGGTAGTGAAGCAGGAACTTTAGTTTTGGCATCGATTAGGCTAAAGAGGAGGTGATGGTCACACTTCTGCTGTGTGTCCAGGTTGATCCTCAGGGCAGAAGCCATTCGTGAAATATACACTGAATACAGTTTCAAATCTTCCGAAGGCTAGACAGGTTTACTGTCAGGTGATGAGGGAATTTGTGGATCTTCAGACTCTCCCTCACTTTCTGTCTCAGGCTCCTCTGATTTAGCAGGAAGGTAGCTGGAGGTAATGTAGAAACAGGGGCTGAATTGTCTCAACTGCCTGATCCCCATTTAGGGATGTGCACGGAACCGCAGCAGGGAGGCTCAAAGATGGCACAGGTCTCCCTTTAAGAGCGGGGGAGGGTGCACTTACCCTTCCTGCCGCTCCCCCCCCCCCCGCCGGCGTCCATGTTTCTTAATGTCCATCAGGGCAGCAGCATACCTCCCTGCCGCCCCGTTGCCCTCGTCTTCCGGATATGACTGGAAGTCGCAGAAACGCCTGCGAACCAGTTCCATGCAGGGAACCAGTTCCCTATCCCCATCCCCATCATCCTGTTCCTCATCAACTAGCGAGCGTGGCCAAGACAGGTGGTAGTCTGGGGAGGTGTCTGCAGGCAGTAAGTCCAGCCTAACCTCACTAGAAGTTCTTGGGATCGAGCAACTGGAAGGCTCAGCTTCCTGTACGGGCACCTGTAGCTTCTCCTGACTTCCGCTTCTCAGCCCCGTGTTTGTCAGACTGCCCGGTTCTGCCATCAGCCTGCCTCCTCCTCCTCTTCTTTTGAATCCCCGATACTGAAGGTCCCCCCGCGCATGCCACCAGCGTTGGCGGCAGCACTGGGACAGCTCCCAAAGTTTCCTTCCAAATTTCTGGAGTTGCTGAAGCTGCCAGTATCGGTTCAGGCTTAGACGGGGAGGAGGGAGCTGAGGCGGAGTCCGACTGCATGGCAAGGACTAAGTCACCTGAAGAGAGCGGACTGTTCTGCTTCGACAAGTCCTGGGAGGCACATAATGCTCGTTCCCACAGAACAGAGCAAAGCCTCGACGCTCTGTTTCCCCTTGCCTGCTTAGTGAATGTTTGACAGTGTGAGCAGGCTGCCACCACGTGAGTTTCACCAAGGCAAAGCAAGTATTTGCTGTGCATGTCAGAAGAAGGTAATTTTGTTGAGCAACCCACACACTTCTTACATTTAATGGTGTCAGGCATATAGAACAGGGTGGGCGGGACACCTGGTCAGAGGGTCTAAAGTTCCATCCACAGGAGAGCAGGAACGCGAGGGGCGGGGGAGGGAGCCCGAATGAATGAAAAATGGCAGGATAGAAACACCACTACATGAAAAAAAGTAAATATATTAAAAGGGGGAACAGGGATAACTAAGAAAAAACAGGAGCAAACAAAGCTTCCAGTTACTTCTCAGTTCTCTAAGGAGCTCAGGAGGTCTAACGACGTTAACTGTTCTGCGGATGACGAAAGACTGAGGGGATGAGAGAGGCGCAGCCATTTATAGTGTTGGGGGTGGGGGTTTCATCAAAATTCAAGGATAGAGCTTGGTAGGTTCTGATGGGGTCTTTACGCATGCGCAAAGCCCATAGGTATAAAAGGCAGAGACCACGTTGAAGAACCTAAAGTAACTCCATGCACCTCACTGCAGAAACCATCCTGCACAAACTTACCACTACTCTCTGGACCCCAAATTTTCCCCCATCTTGGTATTTTATGAAAAGGTTCCTGGACCCAGATCTCTGTATTAGTGGAAGCAGCTGTAAATCCCCATTAAGACCCGAGGATACTAAAGTTTGTAATTCCAAAACCCATTTGACCTCCCTCCTAAAAGCACCCCTTGTTCTAGGGCCCAACATTTTATTTCTGAAGTCTTATGTTTCTTCTCCAAAAAAGATCCACTAAAAGGAAGCTCCTTTTTACAAGTGTTATATTACCCAAATGTAGAATGTACCTTCAATGATACATAGTTTTTCTCATGTAGATCTTATCACAGGGACATGTAATGACATATACAACATGAAAACTTGACCACATGATGAAATACTTTAACATAGTTTTACCATTCATCTGCCTGATAAAGGATGAAATCTTAGTGGTGTACTTGCAATATACATCTGCATGGACCACAAGGAAAATTCCCACATGGAGGTGGCATCCTTATTGAAGGATATTGTGGTGAAACAGATTTCAAACAAAAATTACTCCTAATCAAAACATTCTTGAGATTCCTTGTTATTAAATGAAATCAAAGGTTGTTCTGAGTGCTCAGGAACATCTTATAAAATATTTCAATATTTTTTATTACTCCTCTGCAACCCCCTGAGCTACCAGACTAACTGGTTGTCTGCTGGCCTGCCTGACAGACTGCTGCCTGTGTGCTCAAGATACCTGCCACCCCTAGGACCCAAGCATCTGATATACTGATTTAAACAAACTCTACTTTTGCAGCTTGCTCAAAATGCAATGGCCACAACATTCTACCTCGTGTGGGTGAATTTATCTTCAGTACTTGGTGACTGGGAGGAGGAAGAAATGGACTGTCGCTGAACCCATAGTCTGGTATAGGGTTTTCCAACCTTGGATCCCCAGATGTTGAACTACAACTCCCATGATCACCTGCTACAATGTGGCAGGGAATGATGGAAGTTGGGAGGTTGGGGACCTCTGGCTTAGTATACCAATGTTCAGGGCCACCTCTTGCAAAAGGGCCCTAGTAAAATATGGAAAACATGTACATGATCTGAACTCTATGAAATTTTAAAAAAAATCTTTATAAAACTCAGTGCAAAGCTCTTCTTTGGCTATTTTATGTTCCTTGCAGACGAGCTGGCTCTGCCAAAAGAAGTGCTGCAGTTTCCCCCCTTTCTTTCCAACAGCAGCACACGGATCCAGGCTTCTGTGCAAGCTGCAGGGGGGAAACCATCCAAGTCATCAACCCATGGAAAAATAGAGCAAACAAAATCTGAATTTCCAGACTTAAAAAGGAGAAGGTTTTTTTCCTAAAGAGGGAGGGAAGTTTCAACCGTGCTTAATAAATGCTATTATAACCACTCGGATATTAATACATTAAAGAAGCGACAACCTTCAATTGAGGAGGTTTTAACTGAATTTGCATTGCATTTGCTTCTTGGCTGGGGAGCAGACGTACATTTTCGCACAACTAATGAATTGCAGTGATCTGTCAGGGGAACTGACAGTTCCGTGCCAAAAAACATGACTCTCAAACCTGCCTTTGCTGCTAACCCTTTGTAGTAACAATCTAGCACTTCTACTCAGCCCTGCCAAAAGCTGGTTTCCATTAAACATTTAAAAGGCTATTTGTTAAAATAACATTGCCATAGCAACTGGAGAAAGCTACAGTACGCCAGGTGTCATGGCTGACTCATGGCATGTTGCATCGCCACTAAACATGATCTGGGTGTCCTCTCCCTGCTCCAGACTTTGAGGTTAACAGGAAAGACGTTATGAACGTGGTTGTTGTTGAACAAACAAGGGGTTTTTGATTGGGGCAGAGCAAAGCTGGAGAGGGCCCTGAGACAACCCCCCGCCCCACCGCCTCCTCCTTCCAAGAGGTGGGAAAGGGGAGAAGGAAATGCAAGCTGTGGCTGGCCCCCTCTCCCTCAGGGGCCCAGGGATATATTGTCTGACCCCTTCCCATTCAATTATAGCAACACCCCTGGTTTTAATAGCTGACAGAATTTTGATTGTTCAAAACTGGAGGAAGATGGGGATGCCATCTACTGTATATCATAGATATAATTCACTTAACAGAATTAGGGAAAGAAGAAAGAAGAACAAAGATTGCTGATGATATGAAGACAACTGATAACTTCTTCCAGTACAGTATATATAATTATTCTGGGTGTGCCTTGGAATGTGTGTCCCAGTGCCCAGCTGACTGGCTGGGCCGCGGAGGCGCCTGATAGGCTGAGGCACACCCAGGAGGATTGGTTGCCGGTGGGCCTGGCCATGGAGGCCAGGCGGCGGCGGGGGCCCCAAATGGAGGCGAGGCGCCCGTTGAAGGCCGGGGAAACGGGTGGCTGTCATGGCTCAGACTTCTGACTCAGAAGAGTCAGAGCAGGAGGATTCGCCTGCTAGTGAGGGCTCAGAGGCACAGCAACAGGATTTGGCAGGGAGACCAGACTCTGGAGCTGAGGATTTGCAACAGCTGCTAGACATGATTTCTGATGGGGAGGAGCCTGGGATTTCACCTGTCTTGAGAAGGCGTCTCAAGAGGCAAGCTCAGTGGCAGTCACGCAGGCGCAGGAGATCACAAGAGAGGAAGCCGAAGTGCTGACTCAGGGAAGCCTGATTGGCTGCTGGTTCTCTTGAGCCACATATATTTAGCAGTCTCTCAATTGCTCAGATGCTGTTTGCAACTTTCGCTGGCGGCAGACAGTGTGCTATTTAAATTCCAGACTTTTCCGAGTTCCAGTTTGCCTTGTTTATGCTTTCCTGCTTTGTTCCATTAATTCCTTGTTCTGGTATTCTTTGCTCGTTTCATTCCTTGCTTTGTGTTTTCTTTTCACTTATTACTCAGTTATTGTTAGAGGGGGGTACATAGTTCAGTTCAGGGGACTTAATTCATTTACTATTTTCTTTGTGAGCCTTTTCTTTTCCTTCTTGCAGTTTCACTGCTGCTTTCTGTTATCTCACAGGGGGAGTGCTGAAGGGGGTTGTAAATCCTGTTGGGTTAGCTAACAGATTTATGACAGTGGTGGGACTTCTCCTCGCCACCCGGGAGGAGGAATGGCGGTGGTAGGGCCCTTTATGGCCGCCCGCCGCCCAGTAAGGAGGGCCTGTGGCAGCAGTGACGTCCGGAAGAAAATGGCCACCCGCCACCGTAAAATGCTCAGTGTGGGGGGGAGGGGGGCAGGAGGGAGGGGGCAGGAGGGGGGAGTGCAAGGGAGAGTGGGGCAGGAGGGGGGATGGAGGGTGAGAGAGAGGGGTGGGAGGGAGGGGGAGGGGGCAAGAGAGAATGGGGCAGGAGGGAGGGGGAGTGTGTCAATAGAGTGGGGCAGGAGGGAGGGAGGGGGAGGGAGAGTGGGACAGGAGGGAGGAGGGAACCGCCAGCTCCAAAGAGTGCATAGATGCTCTGTGCGAGCTGGCTAGTAAACATTATAGCCTGACAACCCTGCGTACAATGCAACGTGTGAATAACTCTGCATGTGTATGGATCTGTACCAGGGGCGTAGCTAGGAGTGAGAGGGCCCGTGTTCACCCCTCTCCCTGGCGGCCCCTCAGAGTGAGGGAGACAATAAAGAAAATAGGGAGGTATGGATCTGGAAGGCCCTCAGGAGCTTCGGGGCCTGGGTTTATTGAATCCATCTGCTCAATTATAGCTACACCCCTGATCTGTACATGTAAACATTGTAGCCCTAATCACACAATTTATTTAACACACAATTTGAGTAAGTGTATACACACATTCAGATCTGTACACATGTAGTTATTCACACGTTACATTAAATGCACATACAGGAGTGCAATTCTTTCCTAACTGTACCCTGCATCTGAGGGGGTCTGGGCCTAGATTCACTTCTAAAATGAAAGCATGTACAGTAGGAGTGTGTGGAGCCAGTTTGAATCGAATCAGGTTCAAATTGAACTGGCCCGATTTAGCCAGTTTGAACCTAAAACAAAAAAGACGGCCAGACCAAGTTTGAACTGGATTGGTCTCAGTCCAATATTATTTTATTATTATTATCTCTGTCCCCTCACAATCTAAAAAGAAAGCCAAGGGAGACAGCAGCAGCAACTCCTGCCAACTCAGCAGAGAGGCACCTTTTAAATTTTCACTTGAGGCACAAATGAGCAGGCTCAAACTACCATACTTTGAGACACTATGCGAAAACCCAGCTCCCTTGAGAAGTCCATAATGCTGGGAAAAGTTGAAGAAAAGAGAAGAGGGCGACCAGCAGCAAGGTGGATGGACTCGATTACATGCGACTGCAATGAATGCACCACTGCACCACTGAGAGACCTTAAAGGCCAAGTTGAAGACAGATCATCCTGGAGAGAATCTATCTATGTGGTCATTAAGAGTCGACACCGACTTGACGGCCCTTAATCAATCAATCAATCAAAGGTTGGCTGGGGTGGGAGTGGCGGCAGTGAGAGTGCACCTTACCTGCTTCGGTGGCTGTGGCGCCTCCACACAGGCCATTTGTATGACCTCTGCGAATGTGCAGAGGCCATTTGTGTGAACATGCAAATGGCATCTGTGGAGGCTGGAACCTGCATTGTTGGAGGGAGGCATTGGTGGGAAATGAGAGGAGCCGCTGCCACCAAAGCTGGTAAGGTGCCCTCTCATTCCCGCCCCCGCCCCCTGCCCTTAGAACCCTCACCGGATTCCCCTTTATAAGCATAGTTCTTGAACTGGGTAGAACTGGTTCAACTGAATGGACCGGACTGGCTCGTGGACTGCTGGTTCGGTTCGGTTCCAACTGCCAAACCTGGTTCTGTGCATACTCCTAATGTACAGTCATCCACACAAAAACATGTGTGTGTGTACACACACACACACACACACGTCCATATGCATATACAGCTTAATGTCTGAATAGGGCCAGATTGTATGTGCAGTGAAAATAACATGCGACTATAGCTATTGTCCTTTTCCAGCTGGAATTGTTCCTAGTAGGAACGTAACAAGGTTGGAGGTGACTCAGCAACATTTTCAGTGTGTGCTGCTTAGAAGTGGGGCTCAGGGTCAGGTCCAGGGAAGATGGCAGGTGGCTTTGAGAGACCTGGGGTCCTGCCTCAGCCGCACCCCGTTACCATTAGATCCATGCCCCTGCTTCCCAGCAAATTAGCAGAGGCAAAAGTGACTTCAGGTACAGAGTAGACTCCAAAAGAGCAAAGCAATACTGATCATTATTTCTTCAATGGGGATAAGACTCTCTGTGAGCTCTCTCTTTTTATGATAATTAAGCATATTTATCACAAGGGGATTACTGTTGTTATCAGAATCCACACCAGGCCATTGAAATAAAATAAACTATATACTGTAAGAGCCACCTAATGGCACAGAGCGGAAGTAACTTGCCTAGGGAGAAAGAGGTTGCCGGTTTGAATCCCTGCTGGTATGTTTCCCAGACTATGGGGAAACACCTATATCGGGCAGTAGCAATATAGGAAGATGCTGAAAGGCATCATCTCATACTACGCGGGAGGAGACAATGGTAAACCCCTCCTGTATTCTACCAAAGAAAACCACAGGGCTCTGTGGGTGCCAGGAGTTGAAATCGACTCGACGGCACAACAACAACATATACTGTAAGCCTTTTGGGGGGAAAAATCACACATAACACACCAAAAAGCCAACTGTGAACAGTGAAGGGATGCAAGTTAACATCCATAGTATTCCGTCATCCGTTAAGAGTTTCTTGCTGCTTTGTCTGGGTGTTTCAATTGGTGGCTATGGCAACCGTAAGTAACGTTTGCACGGATGCCATGCAATGGCATCTTGCTTTCTGAACCGAATCCTCAACAAAGACAAGGGTGTTTTTTTGTTAAAACGCTCTTAAAAAATGGAGGAAAATGTCCTTCCCTTTTCCAGAGTGCACCCAAACTGACTGTTACTTGCAGTAATCAGAACTGTGTGGGAGAAACCAAAAGAGATTTCAGGGTTAGGATAACATAAAATGGGACGGAAGAGCCCCATTCAGACATTAAGGACGTGCAAGCAACCGTTTCTGGGGCGGGGAAGGCAGGAAAGCAGGGCTGAACCTACCCTTCCCCCCAGGTGATTGGTTGTCTCCTCTTCGGCACACTGCTGTGCACCCATACAATCCATGCTGTTCTCAGCAACACAGCTCTCTGGAGGCCAGGAGAAGAAGTCCTGGCCTCCTGGTATCCCTCAATGCACCACATGACAAGCGCAGTGCATCGGGGGAATGCCCAGTGAGTTGGGTTCTCTAGGCTCATGATCCCAGCCCTGGGGTTGAGGGTGTGCTCGCACCCTCTAACCCTGGTTAAGAACCAGGGTAAAAGCTCGGGCTTTAGCGGGCAGAAGCGCCTGGACTGGGAGTGATCCTGGTGCTCCACACGAGCAGCCCAACCCAGACTGGGCTGCCCTAGCCTGGGTTGGGCTGCTGGTGTGAAGAGCCTCACTATGTTGTATCTGCATTCAGATGTCTCTAACATACATACATGCGTCTGTGTGAATGACTGAATGGTACCATATTTATCCAAATAGAAGAAGACGCTGAATTTAAGATGAACCCCTTAGAAAGCAGAAGTTAAATACAGGATATACCTGCATTTACTCGAAAGGAACAGGATTCTGAATTTAAGATGACCTCCTAATTGCTAATATAAAAAAACCTGGGAAGAACCTAGTCTTAGATTCAGGCAAATACAGTACTTGCTTTAAGGTGTCACAAGATTGTTATTTTTCTCTGAAGCAGATGAACACAGTGACTTCTATTAATACATGCCTATCAAGTCTTGGAGGTTGCAATTCATCCACTACAGGCCTAATTTTTCTGTGTCTTTTCTGCACTACCTCTCGTTAATTTGTCCTCCTATGACAGGATGGCCTATTAGAGGCTCTCCAGCTGACGAACTACAACTCGCATCACTGCCATCAGCAACGCAGCTGGGGAAAATAGGAGTTATAGTTCAACCGCCGCTGGAGAGCCTGAGATTAGCCATCCCTGGCCCAGGCGATCAAAACACGTTACAGTGAGGGAAATAAGTATTTGATCCCCTGCTGATTTTGTCCGTTTCCCCCTGACACAGAAATGACCAGGCTATAATTGGAATGGTAGGTTTATTGTAGCTGTGAGAGACGGAATAACAACAAACAAACCCTCAAAAGCCCAGTGCCCAAAAGTCAGCGATGGATTTGCATTGTAGTGAGGGAAATAAGTATTTGATCCCTTCACAAAAGATCTCTTAGTACTTGGTGGCAAAACCCTTGTTGGCAATCACAGAGGTCAGACGTTTCTTGTAGTTGGCCACCAGGTTTGCACACAACCCAGGAGGGATGTTGTCCCACTCCTCTTTGCAGATCCTCTCCAAGTCAGAAAGGTTTCGAGGCTGATGTTTGGCAACCCGAACCTTCAGCTCCCTCCACAGATTTTTCTATGGGATTAAGGTCTGGAGACTGGCTGGGCCACTCCAGGACCTTCATGTGCTTCTTCTTGAGCCACTCCTTTGTTGCCTTGGCTGTGTGTTTTGGGTCATTGTCATGCTGGAATACCTATCCACGACCCATTCTCAATGCCCTGGCTGAGGGAAGGAGGTGCTCACCCAAGATCTGACGGTACATGGTCCCGTCCATCGTCCCTTCGATGCGGTGAAGGTGTCCTGTCCCCTTAGCAGAACCCCCCCCCCCAAGCATAATGTGTCCACCTCCATGTTTGACGGTGGGGATGGTGTTCTTGGGCTCATAGGCAGCATTCCTCCTCCTCCACACACGGCGAGTTGAGTTGATGCCAAAGAGCTCGATTTTGGTCTCATCTGATCACAACACTTTCGCCCAGTTCTCCTCTGGATCATTCAGATGTGCATTGGCAAACTGCAGACGGGCCTGTACATGTGCTGCCTTGAGCAGGGGGACCTTGCGGGCACTGCAAGATTTCAGTCCTTCACGGCGTAGTGTGTTACCAATTGTTTTCTTGGTGACTATGGTTCCAGCTGCCCTGAGATCATTGACAAGTTCCCCCCGTGTAGTTCTGGGCTGCTTTGTCGCCGTTCTCATGATCATTGCAACTCCACGAGGTGAGATCTTGCATGGAGCCCCAGACCGAGGGAGATTGACAGTTATTTTGTGTTTCTTCCATTTGCGAGTTATCGTGCCAACTGTAGTCACCTTCTCACCAAGCTGCTTGGCGATAGTCTTGTAGCCCAGTCCAGCCTTGTGCAGGTCTACAACCTTGTCCCTGACATCCTTCGACAGCTCTTTGGTCTTGGGCATGGTGGTGAGTTTGGAAGCTGAGTGATTGCTTGCTTCTATGGACAGGTGTCTTTTATACAGGTACTGTAACAAGCTGGGATTAGGAGCACTCCCTTACAGAGGGTGTTCCTCATCTCAGCTCATTACCTGCATATAGTGAAAAGACACCTGGGAGTCTGAAATCTTGCTGGTTGATAGAGGATCGAATATTTATTTCCCTCACTACAATGCAAATCCATCGCTGACTTTTGGGCACTGGGCTTTTGAGGGTTGGTTTGTTGTTATTCCATCTCTCACAGCTACAATAAACCTACCATTCCAATTATAGCCTGGTCATTTCTGTGTCAGGGGGAAACGGACAAAATCAGCAGGGGATCAAATACTTATTTCCCTCACTGTATATGTGTTTATATTTTTTAGCTTGATGTTTTTATTGTCTGTTTTTAACTTTTGTAAACCGCCTTGGAGTTGTCTTTTAACGAAAGGCGGTATAGAAATGCAACAATAAATAAATAAATAAATAAATAAATATTTGCAGTTTTATTTTCAGTCCTCTTCCTAATGATTGCAAGCATGGAACTGGCCTTTTTCACAGCTGCCACACATTGTGTAGACACTTTCAATGAGCTGTCCACCACAACCCTAAGATCTCTCTCATGATAAGTCACCGACAGCTCAGACCCCTACAGTGTATATGTGAAGTTGGGGTTTTTTTGCATCACTTTACACCTGCTAACATTGAATCACATTTGCTATTTTGTTGCCCACTTCCCCAGTTTGGGGAGATCCTTTTGGAGCTCCTCACAATCTCTTTTGGATTTCACTACCCTAAATAGTTTGGTGTCATCTGCAAATTTGGCCACCTCGCTGCTAACACCAACTTCTAGATAATTTATGAATAAATTAGAAAGCACTGGTCCCAGTACAGATCCCTGGGGGACCCTACTTCTTACTTCCCTTCATTGTGAAAACTCTCCATTTCTACCTACCCTCTGTTTCCTGACCTTCAACCAATTACCAATCCACACATGTACTTGTCCCCTTATCCCATTACTTGCTAAGTAGTGGTGTGCATGGAACCGCAAAGGTGCGGTTCGACGCTGAGGGTGTGTGTGTGGCTCTTTAAGAGTGTGTGTGTGGGGGGGAATTACCCCTCCTGCCGCTCTCCTCCCGCCGGCACTCAATTTTTAGGGTAATCCATGGGGTAGTTGCCCCTTCTCCTGTTCTTGGCTGGAAGTATTGCATGTGCGCGCGATGTGCGCAGGCGATACTTCCAGCCATGAACGGGGAAGGGGAGGCAGGGTGGCACAGGCATGGCTTCGTACGGTTCATTTCTGGCTCCAATTCCATGCCCGTCCAATGGGCCTTGTGCCCTTAGTTTTGAAAGACGAATTTCAGTCATCTTGGAGTAAGAGCTTGCAGGTTACTCTAGGTAAATATGGGTTCTCAGGACAATACTTACTGTCTTTATGCCCTGATGTTGCCAAAAAGATCGTCAATCGGAGAGTGTTAGATATGGAGAAACAAAGGGATCTAAGCCTGGTTACTTCAAAAAACACCCTTGGTAGCTTTCCAAATTACCCTCAGCCTGCAACATACTCACTCGCTGCACATTAAGTCAGAGGAGAGCATTTTTACAAATACGATTCAATGTGTTGCCTTCTGCTGTCTTAGATGGGAGATTTAAAGGAATTCCCCTAAAGAATCGGTTATGCCCATGTGGTGAGGGTGATATTGAGACGGTACCCCACGTTTTACTACACTGTGCTTTCTATAAGCACAGTGGGTAATTGGTTTCCGGGCAGAATATAAAGTGCTAGTTATAACTTATAAAGCCCTAAACAGCTTAGGCCCTGGGTATTTAAGAGAACGCCTTCTTCGTTATGTGCCTCACCGCCCACTGAGGTCACTTGAGGAGGTCCGTCTCCAGTTACCGCCAGCTCCTCTGGTGGCCACACGGAGACGGGCCTTCTCGATTGCTGTCCCGAGATTGTGGAATGTGCTCCCTGCTGAGATGCGATCCTCCCCATCCCTGACTATTTTTAAAAAACATCTGAAGACCCACCTCTTCACCCAAGCTTTTTCAGCATTTTAGATTTGTAGTTTTAATTTTATATTTTTTAATTTTATACTGTTTTTAAATTGTTAAACTGTTTTAACCTTTTATATTTGTTTTAATTGTTTTTATGTTGTTGTTAACCGCCCAGAGACGAAAGTTTGGGTGGTATACAAGTTTAACAAACAAACAAACAAACAAATAAATAAAAGACCATTCACTCCATCTGGATAGAACTATTATTAAAAAATAGGCCAGGTCACTCGGATGATTATTTTGTTTCTCACTTTTTAATGGATAGTCACATGGAAGTCACAGAGAGGTTAACAAGATTTTGTGCAGCGGCTAACAAACTGAGACGAGAACAACTCAGCTGCAAGTGAGTTTTTAAAGTCACTGTTATTTTAAGTTATTGTTCTGAATTTCTGTGTTATGTTTCAAGCTGTATTCTATTTTATTATCTGGTTGTGGACCATAATAAACTATTCATTCATGGATTACCCTAAAAATGGAGCGCTGGCAGGGGGAAAGCGGCAGGAGGGGTAAGTGCACCCTCCCCCACCCTTAAAGAGCCCCCCCCGGCATAGAATCTTTGAGCTGGCACCACATTTGAGTAGTATAGGAAAAACAAGGGGGGAAATGAAAACATTTTCATTTTTTCAACAGTAGGTTCGGAGGCCTTTCAAATGGCCTCCGGACCGGTTCGTGCATATCGCTATTGCTATGTTTTCTCAAGAGTCTTTGATGAGGAACTTTACTAAAAGCTTTTTGGAAGTCCAGGTATACTATGTCCACTGAATCACCTTTATCCACACACCTGTTGACACTCTCAAAGAACTCCCAAAGGTTGGTGAGGCAAGATTGACCTTTGCAGAAGCCATGCTGGTTCTCCCCCAGCAAGGCCTGTTCTATGTGCTCTACAATTTTATCCTTGAGGATGCTTTCCATCAATTTGCCTACACTCTGTTTCCTGTCCATCAACCAGTTACCAATCCACACATTCCCCCTATCTCATGACTGCTAAGTTTTCTCAAGCACCTTTGATGAGGAACTTAGTCGAAAACCTTTTGAAAGACCAAGTATACTTCCTCCTGCCACTGAGCAAGTGAGGGCAAGCAATTCCTCTTGCCTCTGAACTTACAATAAGGATAGAAAGCTTATCACGTGGCTCCTGCTTAAATACACTGGGGTAAAGTTAGGTATATTAAGTTTTTATCCCACTCTTTCTCCAGGCTGTAGTCCAACAACATCTGGGAACCTACATTTGAGAACTCTTGCACTCAGGCAGTTTCTCTTTCATGATTCACCAGTTGCCATGGGGTGTGAAATATACATGGGTACAAACAAAAATAATAAAAAGAGAGCCAGCGTGGTGTAGTGATTAGAGTGCTGGACTAGGACTGGGGAGACCCGAGTTCAAATCCCCATTCAGCCATGATACTAGCTGGGTGACTCTGGGCCAGTCACTTCTCTCTCAGCCTAACCTACTTCACAGGGTTGTTGTGAGGAGAAACTCAAGTATGTAGTACACCGCTCTGGGCTCCTTGGAGGAAGAGTGGGATAGAAAATGTAAATAAATAATAAAATAAAAGGTGGCATCTCAGCAGCTTTTAATAATAATGAGCCTGTAGGAATAAAATAAAGGAACAGGCTGCAACTTATTCGTTTTATTTCATTCCTCCAGGGTCATTATTATTAAAAGGTGCTGAAATGGCCCATTTTATTTTATTTTTGAAGGATCAGCTCTATTGTATTAAACAAAGGATAGGAAAATTTCCAGGACACAAAGCTGATTTTTCAGACACTTTTTATCTGGCTCAGCGTTTCTACTGAGTTGATTGTAGGAAGCATGCACTCTTGCTCTCTCCCTCCTTCTCCACTGATGTGGCAATGCTAAGTCTGAAAAATAGCACTTCAGACTGCAGATGGAAGATCACATGACTAAAATGCTCCCTCATACATAAAAAGCTCCTTCCCACACATAGAAAACTAGCATAACAAGGAGCTGGCGGAGTGGGCTTTCACATTTCCGCTAACCACCTATAGGTACATAGGCAGCTGCCATATACTGAGTCAGACCATTGGTCCATCTAGCTCAGTATTGTCCACAGAGACTGTCATCAGCTGCTCCAAGGTTGATGAACTTTCCGAGTTCCAGACTTTCTCCCAATCTTTGAGCTGGAGAGATGGGTGGAGATTGATTGTCTTGGCAACTGCCATCCCCTTCCTTGCACCAAGGTCAGTATAAAGGCAGGGGATTGCTTGGCTGCTTGAAGCATGTTCATTAAAACACACACACGATTTTTCCTGGAGCCACTCTTGATGTTCTTGACAGTTCTCGTTGGCCCAGTGATTTCTGACTGACTAGTTGCTGCAAAACTGCTTATGAGCATATGAAACTGTGTCACACTGAATCAGGCCATCCAATTCCCTCTACTCCAGTACCATCTACAGGGCTGAGTACATGTTTCAGGAAAGCTTCTGCAGACTTGGGCCCCCTCCTATCTGAGTGAGGCCCCAGAGAGTAACTCTGCATACAAAGGCTAAGGGCACAGAGGTGGTTTGGGAGGATCAGCAGTGGGTCCTTTTGAAGTCCATGGGCCCCCAGCCCAAGGTCTATCTATCTCACCACCCCGTGCCCCATACTAGCCCACCAGATGTCCCTGGGAAGCTCACAGACAGGAGACGAAGGCATGCCTTCTCTCCTGCTGTTGCTCATCCTGCCTCTAAGCATGGAGGTAACCTATAGTCAGCAGGACTAGGAGCCATTGATAGTTCTAAAGGTAAAGGTAAAGGTCGAGTCGGTGTTGACTCCTGGCGATCACAGAGCCCTGTGATTGTCTTTGGCAGAATACAGGAGGGGGTTTACCATTGCCCTCCTGGAATTTATCTAAACTCCTTTTTAAGTCATCCAAGCTGGAGGTCATCATTACTTTCTCTGGCAACAAACTGCATCGACAAATCATGCATTTGCTTCTTTTTGTCAGCCCTAAATCTCCTGTCAATCATTCATTACACTGGTTCTAGTGTTGTGAGAGAGGGAGAAAAACTTCTCCCTATCCAGTCTCCACACTATGCATTTAAAAAAAAATAAACCTCTATCATGTCTCCCCTTAGCTGCCTGTTTCTGAAATAAGAAGCCCCAAATATCGTCCTTCCTTATAAGAAAGATGCATTAGGCCCTTAATCATTTTGGTCACCCTCTTCTGCACCTTTTTCCAGACATCTAGTCTGGATGGTACCCGAGATCTTTTTATCTGGTGATGCCAGGGATTGAACCTAGGACCTTCTGCATGTGAAGCAGACGCTCTACCACTGAGCTATGGCCTCTCCCCCAAGATACAGTCTCTGCTTGGTGGAGCTGCATTCCATTGCTAGTCACCCTCTACTCTTGATGGGTTCCATACCCCCAGGCTCTCAGTTACCTGGTCATGGCAGGAAACTGCCATGCACTTAGGGATTATCAGAGAAGCTAAAATGATTGCTCCCTGCTTTGTGTGTCACATTAGCCATATTCACACAAAATGTGCATCTCTTAGGGCCAAATCAGATGCAAGTTTAATCACATTATTGCCCTGGGTGTGCTTGCCTCTTCCCCTCTAAAACAGGGGTTCCCAACAAGACACTCAGGTCCCTCCTGCCTGCCTCCTCATGCTGCAGCCATGTTATCTGTTCCCCATCTGAGGACTGTGCCTGAGGATTGAAGTTGATGCATCCTCAGTGATCTGTCTACTGCAGAAGGAGAGGGGGGTAGGGTGAAGACCCTCCTCCTGTGGTCCTGACTGGCTGACTACATCCTGAAGTTTAGTGTACCCCTCCCCTGAGCCTAATAGGCTTCAGAGAATTGGCACTCAGGTTCGAATCCCTGCTGGTATGTTTCCCAGACTATGGGAAACACCTATATAGGGCAGCAGCGATATAGGAAGATGCTGAAAGGCATCTTTTCATACTGTGTGGGAGGAGGCAATGGTAAACCCCTCCTGTATTCTACCAAAGAAAACCACAGGGCTCTGTGGGCACCAGGAGTCAAAATTGACTTGACAGCACACTTTACTTTACCTTTACTCCCAGTGCTAATAGTAACCCCTATTAACTTGGCAAAGAGGCACCTTTTAATGTGGCAATTATCTTTATTTAGCAGGGGGAGAGTAACTGGCCCTATTCACCCTAGCACAGTACCTCTAGTGACTGTTGCTGGTGTCTATCTTATATTTATTTTAGATTGTGAGCCCTTTGGGGGCAGGGTTCTATCTATCTATCTATCTATCTATCTATCTATCTATCTATTCTCTGTGTAAACTGGCGGTATAGAAATCAAACAAACAAACAAACAAACAAACAAACAAACAAACAAACAAACAAATAGTTAATTTGTCCCATTAATTTCAGAGGAAGTCCTCATGAGTAACTTAGTCTGGATGTAAGCCAGTGGCTGGAGTAGCCTGTCTCATAACTGTAACATTTGCGCACACACACACCCAAATTGCTATGGGATACCTGAGCTGACGTTTTGCAACAGAAGGGGTACAGTTATCCACAGCACGGGTTCCCAGCCTTTTTAAACAACCCATGGGAGGGAAGATCCATAAGGGACCATGGTGGGGGTTTAACCCTACCCGCTCATGGCCTGCATAGATTGCTCCCCTGCATGTGGTGTTTATATGGGGAGAGGCATGTGCATCAGGGCCAATGATGCGACTAAAGTCATGCCTGGTTCGGCCCTTGGCACAAGGTGGGAAGTGACTTTTGTGTAAAACAAATCGCTGACTTTGGATACTAGCAACTATAGCGGGTAACATGTAATCTCAAGGACACTGCAACCGAAGCCAATAGTAACTTCAAAAAAAGAAATCAACTGAAAACTGAAGCTGGCAGCTTTGAGGTTGGGGGAAAAAAGAGAGAGATTTAGGAAAGGCAACGCAATCTAATTAACTCACCATGGAAAACAAAGAACTAATGAACTAACTCTCAAGTGCTTTTTGAAGCGGCAGTTCCTTTAATATCAGGAAATGTGCTTGCATATTTTTGCCAGCAGTACAGCATCAAGAGAATCTAAATGCTGCCCAGTCATCTGATTAAGAACTGCATTTCCCTTAGAAACAAGACTTGAAATGTGGGTAGCAGAGGAGTTCCTTCCTTGCAGAAGAAAAAAGGGACACGTCCCTGCAGAGGTCTGTATGCAACAGGGACCAGCAGCTGGGAGTTTCAGGGACAAAACTGCCCCCTTGAGGAATATGAGCTGTGCCCACCCCCCACCATATAGAAGCAAGTCAGGTGCATGAAGGGAGCAATTGCTATAGCAACTGGGCCTTTGGGCAGTCCACTTTGAGGAACTTCTTTTTGGTGTGTGTGTGGGGAGGGCACTGGCCTACTATTCTCCATCCTCTTCTCAGACTCCTAGTACTGAGCCTGGTCATTGGTCCATATAGCCTGCACTGACTGGCAGCAACTCTCCAAGACCTCGTGCCAATATTCTGCTAGCTGACCTTCTTTGAACTGGAGATTGATCCTGGGCCTTTCTGCATGCAGAGCATATGGTCTGCCACCGAACGGACTGCGGCCCATCCCAACAGCACAATCTTATCATGCTGTTCTGCCAGGACTGAAATGTTTTTCAGGCAAAGTCTCACCCGCCAAATGTCCTGATTTTCAGGCAGCATCTATGTTTCCCCGCTCCCCCCCCATTTTTTTCTTCACTATGCATGCCTCTGGCAGTTAAAGCAGAAGGCATCTGCTTAGGGAATCTGGAATAATGTGCTCTCCATGCACCATTGCTGGCTTTCCATGTGTGGCATGCTTGTAGTCAGAATTGTACACCACACCCCCTACACATTTTACAACCCAGGTTGCTTGGCCACGCCCCCTACACACTGTACAGCCTGCCTCCCAGATTGCTAAACCGTGTCCTCTACACATCCACAGGCACATCCCTACTTTTCTTGGGATGTGTTGAAGGCTATGCCATTATAAGATCTGCCTGGCCCTACAGAGTCATCCCTAGCCAACTGCTAGGGTTCCATTCTGGCAAATCCTCGCATTTGGCAAATTCGCATTTGGCGAGGCATTGAAGGAAACAGGGAGTTAGAGGAATTTCGACAGCAAAAAGACCTAAAAATACAGTACAAAAATATAAATAAATTGCTAAAAGTCACAAAAATTCCTGTAATATCAACAAAAGTCACCAAGAAGAATGAGCAGATTGAAGTTCTAGACATTTTTTGAACCTCCCAAAATCATTCAAAGGCATTTTAAATTGGCAAGGGACAAAAATTCCTGTAATATCTCAAAAAGTCACCAAGAAGAATGAGCAGATTGAAGTTCTAGACATTTTTTTTGAACCTCCCAAAATCATTCAAAGGCATTTTAAATTGGCAAGGGACAAGGGACAGTGGGACAGTTCAGCAAGGGTCAGCAAGAGACATCAAGAGGAATGAGCAGATCGAACCTCTGAACCCACCCTCCATAGCTGAAACTCCTCCAAAATCACTAAAAAACCTCGCGAAACACAGATATTCAGCTTGTGCTTGGCAAGACGTGTCACAATTTCCTATTTGCATATACTTAAAAAAACTGGTAAAACTGTGGCTGGCAAGGAATGGCTGTACTGCGCTCTTGGAAAGGTTATTTTAAATTCAAGCGTAAACATTCATCTCCCTCTTTCTTTAGCTAAAAAAAATGATAAATTCCTAGGATCTGGAAATATTATTAATTATATTTTAATACCACCCCTTCCAAAGGCTCTGGGCAGTGCACAACAACAAAACAAAAACCAGCCAACAATAATTTAAAACAATCAACTTAAAACAATACAAAAACAAATATAAAAACAGTTAAAAACCATTAAAACAGTTAGAAACATTTAAGAGCAATTAAAAGACTCTGGAAGGCCAGACCAAACAAATAGCTTTTAAAGGCTTTCTTTAAGGCCAACGATTATTCCAAACCACGAATTTCTGCTGGGCATGCATTTCATAGCCCAGGAGCAGCTACAGAGAAGGCCTAGTTCCAAGTCACCACCAGACATACCAGTGATAACTGGAGACGGACCTCCTCAGATGATCTTAACATGCAGTGGGGATCATACAGAAGAAGGAGCTCTTTAAGGTAATCCGGACCTAAGCCATTCAGGGCTTTAAAGGTGATAACCAGCACTTTGTATTTTGCCCAGAAACATAGTGGCAGCCAGTGGAACAGTTTAAGTACAGGCATAATAATATGGTCTCTCCGGGTTACCCCAGAGACCAATCTGCTGCATTTTGGACTAATTGAAGTTTCCGAACTACATACAAAGGCAGCCCCACGTTGAGCTCATTGCAATAGTCAGGGAGATATTCTTTCCCTAGGCAAGAAATCTGAGGCTACTTTCATACTTACCCATCTAAACCCTGCCAGAACAGGCCAAGCTCAGCCAGAATGCAGCCCAACGTCAATTTATCAGCCTCACAAATAAGTCCATAAGTTACTAGTCCTCAAAAAGTCTTAACAATGGCACCTGCCCGTAATCATTTAGAAGGAATTCTTGCTTGACACTGATGGCTAAGTAAGTGCCGATTAACTGCTGCATTAACTGCTGGATCATGGTTTCTTTAACATTCCAGAGCTATAGCTCAGTGCTAGAGGGCATGCTCTGAATGTAGAAGATACCTGGTTTCCTATATTTAACAGGATCTCAGGTGGACTGATCATCTGACTAGGTATTAGGCAGCTTCATATGTCAATGCATGACATTTCTCTTCCTGCATGCCTGCAGCTGACCTACATTGTATTTTGCCTTCATCTGAAGCTGTGTGTTAATTGATTTCTTGGAGTGTTCTGATTTTTGCAAGAAAATTCTTGCACAAAACAAGACCAGATAGAATAACATGATACAGAAGAAAGAGACAACAAATTGCTAATGAGAAAAATATAATCAGAGCTCCAATTACCAAGATAAAGCAGCAAGAGGACACTGTAGTCCTTGATAACAGGCATACATTGTTAAAAGCTCTGTGGCTTAATGAGAGTTTGAAGTATTTAATACATGTGCAGTCCAATCCTCTACGCAAACTGGCTCGAAGCTATGGGAGTGGTTTCCAGCTTACTATACTGTGTGCCCTTACTTCAGAGGAAGCCCCACTAAAACCAGTGGAACTTCTGCATCAACATGCACTGGACTGGGTAGAGATGTTCGCACAAAACAAATCACAGTACATTTGAAACAAACTTTTTCATGAACTGTCCTGACTACTACTTAATTCATCTCCTAATTTCTTTAATGCAACATTACTAATATAGGGAGGAAGAACAACAGTTAAGTGAGATGCCCATGTGAGAACATCCCAGGGGTTCAACAGTGGCCACTGGCAGGAAGAGGGGGAAGGCAGGGTAGGAAAGAGTTTCTTCTGGTAGGAAAGACCCCGCCTTGCCAAAAAACAATGGGCCAGAACAGCCCTGCAAAAGGATGCTTTTGATGGCAAAGTGGGCTAGCTGAAATCACATGTCCTGAGAACTGAAATTGTGCCCCCCTGCCAACTCACCCACCACCAATCTTTTAGACTGTGAAGGTGGGCAAAACCCTCACTAACAAAGGGATCCTGAAGGGTAAAAATTGGTACCACCAACCTTACAAGTTAGTAGGGATGTGCATGAACCTGTTTGCAGGCCCTTTTACAAGCCTCCGAACAGGTTCGAACACTGGGACGTTCGCAGGTTCGAAGGCGGTGGTGTATGTGTGTCAGACTTTAAGGGCAGGGGAGGGTGCACTTACCCCTCCCTCTGCTTTTCCCCTGTTGGCGCTCGGTTTTTGTAAAGTCCTTCAGGGTGGCAGCGTACCTCTCTGCCGCCTCATCCCTTCTTCAGCCAGAAGTACCTGGTGAGCGCATGCACATTGGGAGGGCTCGTGCGCAAGCGTGATGTGCTCGCGCACGCCAGGTACTTCTGGCCACTTCTGGCCGAAGAGGGGACGGGGCAGCAGCTGGTAGGGGGAAATCTGAGGGAAGGGTAAGTGCACCCTCCCCCACCCTTAAAGTCTGACACCCCCCACCTTCAACACACACACCCTGCCTGGTTCCATGCACATCCCTACAAGTTAGCTTTCATAATATTCTTTCCAGGGGCAGAGCCACCATAGTGGGTTCAAAGTGGGTTCAAAGAGTGGGTTCAAAGAACCCGGGCTGCAGTGCTCAGGGGCCGCATCTCGTGCCCCAGCCACGCCCATTGCGCCTGACATCAGACACAGGAGGCACCCTGTTTGCAAGCAAAACCACGCCCCCCGCGTCTGGCATCAGGCACTTCCGTCTGATGCAGGAGGCATGGGTAGGGGGGTCCGCAGGTGGCTGGTCTCCATATGTGCCTGATGCTTTCACAGCAGAAAACATTGGGATTGGAACAACATCCTGCCCCACCAAACGTGGACTATATGCAGAAACGTTCAAGGGTGGGGCTTTAGCTTAGAAGTAGAGCACATGCTTTGTATGCAGAAGGTCCTAGGTTTGATTACTGGCATCTTCACCTAGAGGTGAAAAGAGCCCCGTTTGAAACCCTGGAGAATCCCTGCCAGTCAGTGAAGACAACACTGAGCTAGATGGACCCGTGGCCATCTTATGCTGCCTTGGTATAAGGCAGCTTCCTACATTCAGCTAGTATTTTTTACACTTCCAGTTATAAACAAAATTAAAAGCACAGCTTACAAATTCAATTACAGCAGTTCTCCAAGACAAAATACCAATAACAATTTAAAAGCCAATATAGCTCTCTCCTACATCACCCCAATTACAAGACATCTGTATTTAATAAACATGTAATATTCCAATTTTGCAGTGGGAGGGAGAAGAAAATTCCTGGCAAACAGCAATACAGAACTGTAACTAGAAACATTTGGAAAAAAAGGAGATCCAATTAGCTAGAAAAGCAGAATATCAGAGTGGAGGGTTCTAGCCTAACCTCTCAGAAATTTCTGTATATAGAGACTTTTAAACAAGATAATACAGGGAAGTATTCAATCATGCTCTTTCTTCACTCAGTGCAGAAATAAATTGCGAAAATAATCGCCACGAAATGTAGTGGTCTTCATGGCCACTAGCTTAGATGGCTTTTTCAAAGGATTAAACTAATTCACAGGATATGGGCTGACCACTGGTTATTAATCATGACAGCTAAACAGAATACCTCTGAATACCAGTTGCTGCTCGAGGTGAGAGGGAGAGGGAAGAACCAGAAGAATCTTCTGGTTGTGGGCTTCCAGGAGGCATCTATAAATCTAGCTGCCCACTGCTGGGAACAGGATACTGGACTGGATGGACCCTGGATGGTGCATCTACTGGATGGTCTGATCCAGTAAAGCTCTTATGTTAGAGAACCATAGTGAGGCTTGCTGGCGCTGTCACATTGTTCTTTTAGACACCGGGTGAAGATCTTTCTGTTCGATCAGGTTTTTAAAATGTTTTGTATAGTACTTAGTACTGTAATTTGCTTGTCTTCTTTTATGTGTTTTTATCGGATTTCTTTTTTACTGCTGTTATTACGAGCCACACAGAGAACAATTTTAAATTAAACAAAAAACCAAACAAAAAATAAAGAAATCTTATGGGGTGGCTAACAAATAAAGTTGTTTATTAATTAATTTGTTGTAATTAATATAATAATTATTAGTAGTAGTACTGGAAAGTCACCTTAAGTGGCGCAGCGGAAAAATGCTTGACTAACAAGCAGAAGGTTGCCGGATCGAATCCCCGCTGGTACTATTTTGGGCAGCAGCAAGTCAAAATTGACTTGATGGCACACTTTGTAGATTACGAAGGGACCCTGAAGGACTTCTAGTCCAACCCACAGCTACTGCAGCTCTGACGGCCATCCAGACTCTGTTAGGAAACCTCCAGTGAAAGAGATCCCACCTTTGGGTTCCCTGCCCCCACAGGGCTCACGATCAAAACAGGGATGGGTAAATGTGGCCCTCCAGCAGTTGCTGAACTACAACTCCCATATTATCCAGCCACAATAAATTGTGGCTGAGTATGCTGGGAATTGTACTCCAAAGGCAGTTGGAGGGCCAGGTCTGCCCACCCCAGTCTAAAAAGAAATACAAGGCAGACCATCAGCAACAGCCACTGGAGGGATGCTGTCAGTAGCGGCCCATGCTAATAAGCTGGAGGGGTGGAAAATGAGCTGCCACTGCTTGGGTACTGGCAGCCGCTGTCTTACTCCAGTGGGGAGGGAGATCCCTAAGAGCTGGGAATTCTTCTTCCCCACCGGACATATGACCAGCCCACACAACTCAGTTGCAGTCTGGTGGGGCCAGAAGGGAGTGAAAGAGCAGCTGCCAGTCCTGAAGCCGCTGCTCATTTTCCGCCCCTTCAACTCGTATCATGGACCGCTTCTGGATGCTGCACTGGGGCTGGATAAGGACAATTGCTCTCCCCCTGCTAAATATGATTTTTTAAAAGTGCCATTTAGCTCAGTGCCTTTTTAGCGAGGAACAAGGCATTCTCTGTAATGGCCCCAATGTTATGGAACTATCTACCAGGAGAGTACCATACTATACAACCCCCTCCTGACTAACTTTCCCCAAACAGGCAATTTTTTGTTTGTTTGGGTTGGCTTTTCAATATTAATTGCTTTTTCTTTCTTGCCTTCATAGGGATCACCCTGCTGTTCTGTTTCTTTTTTGTTGGTGGTTGGTTTACTTAACTTCAGCCAACCACCAACAAAAATGCAAAGGAGGAGCACAGCAACACAGTCCCTATGAAGCAGATTGTATTGTTTTATGGATGTTTTAATGTTTTTCACATTGCTTTTGCAATTAATTCAGAAAAGTAGAATATTCATGTTTCTAAGTAAAAAGTAAAATGAATATGGGTCTGACTGGAGCTGTTGTGATGGACAGCTAGATGATGACTTTCCTAAACTTATTCCACCTTACAGGAAGCAGCTCTGTAATCACTTCCCATTGTTTGCAGTTCTGTGGCCCCTTCGCAAATCATTTCACACCTCAAAAATCCCCTGTGATGTAGAGAGCTGCATCTTACAGATGGGGGACATGCAGGAACTTCTGACAGGAGCAAATGTCGGAGAACAAGTGGCAAAGGCAAGGAAGCTCACTGTCTCTTCAGCTGCTAATTAAATCTCCACAATCCTTGACAGAAAATGAAAGGTGTGAACCTTTATGCCCTACATATGCCGCTTCCAGGCAGTGTTAATTTTTAAGTCAACACAGACCTAGTTAAATATTGATAGACGGAAAGTTCTAGAACATAAGAGGGTCTAAAATAACCTCTTACAAAGTTAGATAAACAAATTGACTGACAGTTCTCAGTCAAACATGTCTGTGATGCTTTTATATCAGTGGTTTTCAAGCTGTCCACCTCATTGCCACATGGAATGCTGTGTTTCATGAGCCTCCTTCAGAGCTTATCCAAAAGCCCCACTGTAGCCGTGTACACTGTAGCCGGGAGGGGAAGTCCCGCCCTCCACTGCATCACTCAACCACGGGCCCCGCTACTCACGGATATGATGGGGCTTGTGTGAAGAGCCCTCTTGCCATCACGTGGAGGACTCTTCCCTCTTCAAACAAGCCCCCTCATAACCATGAACAGCAGGGGGTGCGGGTGACTGATGCAGTGGGGGAGGCGGGACTTCCTCTCCCTTCGCCCCACTGCACATGGCTACAGTGGGGCTTTTGGATAACATGTGAATCAGGCTATGGATTCCGGAGAACGTTCTAGACTCTACAGTCACTTCAGGGTTGGCTCCAGGTTTCAGAGGCCTTCGTGGGCCCCCTTCCTATTTGAGCAACCACTAAGAGAGTCGCTCTGCCACTGCCACACAAAGGCTGTGGGCAGAGGGGTGGTCTTAGGGATCTGCCTGGGCCTTGGCAACTGCCCAGTGATGCCCACGCAACACCTGTCCTGAGCCAGTTGAAGAGAAACTGTTGCTAGGCCTCTTAAGTCACACTGTTGTTGGCATGAACTGAGGGCAGAACCAGATGTGTGGACCATATGACTCTGTTGTTAGAACAGTTTCACTGGCCCGAGGTCTGTTTCCAAGACCAATTCAAAAAGCTGGTCATCACATTTAAAGTCCCAAATGGTTTAGGAGCAGGATACTTGGAGGACCACTTCGTAAAAACATTAAGAACCCTGCTGGATCAGGCGAAAAAACCCTATAGTTTAGCATCGGGGTGTGCATGAACAGTTTGCAACAAACCGGTCGACCACAAACCAGGCCGGTTCAAACGGCCCGATCACGGAACAGACCAGCCTTCAGGAAGGCTGGCTGGTCCGCGATCGAACCCAACTGAATCTGGTCTGTGGTGGACTGGTTCACCGCAGTTCAACAGTTCAAGGGGATATGGTTGTAAAGGGGAATCTGGTGAGGATTCCCCTTTACAAGCAAAGGGGAAAAGGCTCCTCAAGGGCGTTCAGGGGTGGCCAGAGGGCAGACTTTACAAGTAGATGTCTGCGGCTTACTGGTCCGGTGGCAGCCACAGTAGTGGTACTGCCGCTCCGTGAAGGCCCCCTGGCCCAGACCCAGTGCATGCAGGGCACTCTCCCCAGCAGCCTGCCCACACGGTAGCGGTGTAGGCCCATGTGCAGAGGCCAAGTCAGTTCCAGACCTGTGCTGCTGCCATGTGGGCAGGCTGCTGGGGGAGGGGAGAGCACCACTCATGCTATGGGTCTTGGCCAGGGGGGCCTTCAGGAGCAGCGAGTCTACTACCGCGGCTGCCGGCGGACCAGTAAGCCCCTTATACCTACTTTTAAAGGTGCCCTCTCACTGCCCCCCCCGGCCGGCTGCCCTTTAGAAGCCTTTTCAAGGATTCCCCTTTGCTTGTAAAGGGGAGTCCTCACCGGATTACAAGCGTAACCCCTCAAACCTCTGAACCGGTTCCAGCCGGTTCAGTCAAATGGACTTGGCCAGCTGTTTTGACCGAACCAGTTCGCAGACCCACAGTTCAATCCAAATTTTTAGGTCCGAATTCAGACTGAATAGCAAAAAATGGTCTGTGCACACCCCTGTTCAGCATCTTGCTTTGCCTCAAGGAAGTCCACAATCATACCATGAAAGAAACAGCCCTTCCTTCCCGTTGCTTTCCAGCAACCATCTCCTCATAAGAACAGCTCTGCTGATCAGGCCCAAGGCCCATCTAGTCCAGCATCCTCTTTCCCACAGCGGGCCACCAGATGCCTCTGGGAAGCCCGCAGGCAAGAGCTGAGGGCACGCCCTTTCTCCTGCTATTGTTCCTGCATGATCCTGGTCACCCCTCAGGTCATTGTGGGGGGTTCTGTTCAGAGGTTGTGGGTATCTTTCATGTTGTGGCACCCAAGCTCTGGAATTCTTTGCCCTTGGAGACTGGGCTGGCCCTCTTCATGAAGACATTCATACCTCAGGTAAAACCTATTAGGTTAGTATGGAGTAGTGGTTAGTGTGTTGGGATGTAGACTGGGGAGACCCTGGATTAAAACCCCTGCTCAAGCACCCCCTGCTAACTGAGCAAACAGACACCTTTTAAATGGCGATTCTCTTATACTTAGCAGGGGGAGAGCAACTGGTCCTATCCAGCCCCAGCACAGCATCCCTCCAGTTGCTGTTGCCGGTGTCTACCTTATGTTTCTTTTTAGACTGTGAGCCCTTTGGGGACAGGGGACCATCTTATTTATGTATTATTTATTTTTCTATGTAAAGTGCTTTGAGAATTTTGTTGAACAGCGGTATATAAATTTTAGTAGTAGTAGTAGTAGTAGTTGTAGTAGTAAGCCACCTAATGGTGCAGCAGGGGAAGCAACCTGCCTAAAGAGCAGGTGTCTGTTGGTTCGAATCCCCGCTGGTGTGTTTCCTAGAATATGGGAAACTCCTATATCGGGCAGCAGAGATATAGGAACGGTGCTGAAAGGCATCATCTCATACTGCGCAGGAGAAGGCAATGGTAAACCACTCCTGTCTTCAACCAAAGGAAACCACATGGCACTGTGGTCACCAGGAGTCAATACTGACTCGACAGCACAATCTTTCCTTTAGTAGTAGTAGTAGTAGGTGACCTTGGGACATTCTAAGCTGAACACACCTCAAAGGGTTGTTGCAAGGACAAAGAAGGGTTACTGCATTCATGTACACCACTCTGAGATCCTTGCAGGAATGGTGGGATATAACAGAGAGCTATAAATACATATTTTATTCCAGTGGGTATGTGGCATGTTTGATTCTTGAGCGTTGCAACTTGTTTTTACCTACAGGTTATTTTTACAGGATTATTTTAATTGTGTTATGTTATGTTTCAGAGCTTTGCAAATTGTAAGCCACCTTGGGCATCCTCTATATACAATAGCCCGATTCAGATATTATGCTGTACTAACGTACAGATATCTGTAAACTCGTAAATGTGTTTGTGTGAATGACTGTACCTGTGTTTATTTTAAAAGTGAACCTGGCCCTTCAAATGCATGGTATAGATAGGAAATGTACTTGTGTATCTGCATTCAACATAACATGTGAATGATTCTACCTGTGTACATTGTACACTCATTGTACGAGTTTTGAATATAACATGTGAATGGGCCTAATATGCTGGTTCAAATGTCACAAACATGGAACCTCAGTTAAAGCCAGGCTCTGCACAGTGTCCCTGAATTTGCAGTCTCCACTCTCATACATACACAAGTGTCTACTTCCTATCTAGCTTAGAAAAAACCAAGTTTAACCAATATAAAGGCAATGCACTACGCATTATGGATCTGCGACAATACTCCTCTCCAGACCTTATTTATTGTGTAAATAAAAATACAAGAGAACTACAACAGAGAACAAATGTTTCAACGTAAACATGTCAGCTTCAGTGTTCGATGTTCCACTGTTTAAAACCCGCAATCTTATATCTAAAATTTTCCCCAATCAAATAAAACACCTAGTTAGAACATAGTGGGAGGGGGGTAAAGGTAAAGTGTGCCGTCAAATCGGTGTTGATTGACTCCTGGTGACTACAGAACCCTGTGGTTGTCCTTGGTAGAATACAGGAGGGATCTGCCGTTGCCATCTCCTCCCGTGCACTATGAGATGATAGCTTTCAGCATCTTCCTATATTGCTGCTGCCCAATATAGGTGTTTCCCATAGTCATACCAGCGGGGATTTGAACCGGCAACCTCTGGCTTGTTAATCATGTCATTTCCCCACTGCACCATTAGGAAGGGGGAGGAGGGACCGATTAACACACAGCTTGGCTGGTCATGACGTCTGAACTGATCAATTTTGGCTTATTTTAACTTACTTTCTTCAAATAACCTGAGATCTGTACCCAAGGTTTGAAGTAAGTAACATGTCTCAGGTTATTTAATTAAGGAGATTAGAATAAGCTGAGATTGGTTGGTTCAGACATCACAACCAATCTTGATCTATTTTAACTTAGACAGGAAGTAGACATTCATGTGGGGATGGCAGAGGGAAGTGTGCACGTTCTTGAGGCTCAGGGAATTGTGCAGAGCCTGGCTTTAATCAAGGTTCTATGTTACATTTGAACCAGCACCATGGAAAGGTGAGATGTACATAATTCAAATACATAATTGTTTAAATGGTAGATGCAATGTCACCCAAATGCAGAGGCCCCATGTTGAGTTCTCATATTACCTCTGTCACTCTAGCAGGCACCACGGATGTGGAGCTGCACAAAGAAAAGGATAACGAGATATCTGCCGAATTGTTATATGTGACACAGAGCTGCTGTTTTTGAAATGTTTTTCCAGCTCTGTTCATATATACCCCAGTCCTGTTATAACTGCAGACACAGCAGCTGTTAACATGCATACAGATCCCTCCCTGTGTGCCTTGCCTCCCTTATATCAGTGGAGGGACAGAAGCTGAGCAAACACAGACTAACTTCATTTCCCATTGAAATGAACTGGGATCCATGCACAGGCAAGACCTGAATGCATCACAGCTCATACAGAGCTCTAGATCAGGCAAATGCTTGCCATTCGCTCCCAGTCATTCCTGCTTATTTGAATCCCACTCGTTTCATTACAATGGAATAATGCCTAACTGGGTGCTGCAATGCAGACAAAACTTCATAGAATTGGGCTTGGTTATTCAATTTTAGAACTTGCTATAATGTCATGGAATTTTCCATTTCCTAACAGTAAATAGCTTTCCAGCATCCCACCCACTCTTCTATCATTATATCTAAAATAAGTAGAGTGGAATTATTTCCCCCCCTTCATTTTAAGTTCAGCTAATAATCATGTAAAACCAGGAACTAATTATGATAAACTTTGACTACGGTTCATGATATTATTTTTTGGAAACCCCATAAACCCACACAATTTGCCCAAAGTGCTTCAAGAAATGTTATTATCATTCACACACACACAACTATGAAGAAAGTAATTAGCAACAAATGCTTAAATTTTCTCTGTAAGCCTTTGCGGGGGAAACAAACTGATATGCTTAAAATGTTTCCTTTAAACTGGAGCAAAGCATGGTAAAATATTTATCATGCTTGAAATGTAACAAACCTATTTATTTATTTCTACCCTGTCTTTCAATTTTATTTACATACCCAAGGCGGCTAGGATCAGCGTTTAAAAAATGACAGAAAACTTTCTGATGCGCTGTCAGATGAACCGGTAGCAACTGCAGGTGGAACGTTGCAGAAGACTGTGTTGGCATCCTTCTTTTTGTGGGCCACAGGGAAAGGTATATCTCTCAGACACTCCCTCCCCAAAGCAATCTGGCCCAGTTTGAGATAAATAGGCTAGGATCTGAGACTGGTGGGTTCGAATGTCATGGATGATCTTGGTTTGTTGTAACTACAGCAGAAGTGGACACATGTGAGGGGAGTGCAGTGACACTGCACAGAGCCTGGCTTTAACTGAGATTCTGTGTGACATCTGAACCAGCCCTGGGTTTAAGCTAACTGATGGCAATTAGCTACATACAGCTTGGTTGGTCACAAGTAGTGCAGGCCTGCTCTACTGAATGCCATATCCCCAAAAAGATCCAAAATGGTTCAGATTATACTTTCTCCAGGGCAAGATGTGCTTTGTGAGAGCAGCAGGGTTTTTGTTTTCTTCCTTTTTCACACAACACATAACGGCTACTTTGGTGGAAAAGAAGAGCCCTGTGCAACTCAAAAGCTATCCTGATACACTTCATGGTACATCTTGAATTTAACAGCTGGGGAATGGAGGAGGTTTTCATCTGTGCTCATTTGTTTGTTTAACTGAGGATGGTGTGTTACACTGAAATGTCTTATGTTTTTATGTTTACCAGCTTTTAGTTCTTTTTTCTTTTGCACAATAAAAGGTCTTTTTGTTAAGAGTTGGTACATCTTTATATATTTCATGGGCTGGTTCGGATGATACGCCCACTGACTCCACATTACATGGAGGCAAAGTGTGTATATGCACTTCTTCCTTCCCAATAGGTTCACCACCCCATAATTGTGTGGGGGCAGTCAATCAGAATCCTCCTCAATGCACAGATTAAGTATTTAATTAAGTGGAACAGTGTGCTAATGGCGTGGGAAGACGTGTGCACATGTTCTTACATGATGCAGAGGGACCAGCAAATGTAACGTCTGAACCAGCCCTATATATTTGGCCCAAATGCTTCTCACTTCTCTTGGTTACATGCTGTACGCCTCCTTTTTGTGGCAGTTTACAAACTGCTCTCTTCCTACTGCTATTCATTTATGTTGCTTACACTTCTATTCTGCACTGATCAGACCTTATAATACAGGAATCTTCATTATTTTTCAAGCAGGGGCGACTCTGGCAAAAAGAAAATGTTTTGGCGTGAGACCGATTCTCACTGCACTGTTCTCAGTGAGTGCTGCACTTTTCTCAGTCCTGGGGGGAGGGGAGGGGTGGGCTTTAAGAGAAACAGAACCCTGTCAAGCCCCAGCGCCACCTTAGAAGGTGCTCACAGACTGCTGGGCAGTGTAGTCCTTTCCAGCGCTTTCCCCACAAAGCTCTAGAGGGGAAACTCTGGGAAGAACTATACTTCCCAGTGCTCCATCTGCAACTTCCAAGATGGCGCTGAGGCTCAAGAAGGTTCTGCTTCCCTTAAAGTAGTCCCACCATCACTGGGGGAAATGCAGCACTGCACAGTAGGTATAGTCGCCTTTGCACGGTGCCAGGGATGTTGTGTGGAGAGTTTGGCTTCTGCTGAAGGCTTGCACAGGCCAAATGTGCAGGCTGTACTTGGGGTCAATGGGAGCCACCACTGGCTCCCAGGCCTTGCAATGAAGAACACGGTTGTAACAAGTTCTGCATCTATTTTGCAACATGACACAGAGCTAAGTCAGGACACACTTGTAACACCCTTCTCTTCCTACCCAAGATCATGGCTGCACCATTCACATGCATACATCCACACAGATCATTACGCATTTCTGAAGTTCTACTCTGCCTGCTATTCATTTACTCTGCAACAGCCTGTTCTGCACTGTTGTATGTGTTTGTTCTTTTAGTTAAAAGCTATGCTCTAACAACACGAATGTCTTACAATCTGTTACCCAGAGTTCAAAATTAGCCTCACCAGCATGAGAAATCGGAGGCTTATGGAGGCAGCTGCCTTATAGTGAATCAGAGCATTGGTGCACCTAGCCCAGTATTGTCTCTACGGCTTCACACAACTAGCAGCAAGTAAGGTTGGTGCAAACCGCCAGTCCCCAGTGCATACACACTCCCAGTCTGAGCCAGTATTTCCGACCCTTACGTGTCATGTGAATCCGCCAGTGCAGGGTTTCTGAGCCATGTTTCTCTCCACCACCTAACTTCATATCTTGGTTATAGATGCTGGGTGGTGGAAGGAAGTGAGATTCAGCGACCACACATTGGCAAGTTCGCACAACACAAAAGGGGTGGAAGTACCAGCTTGTGCTGGGAGTGCATGTTCACTGGGAACCGGTGGTTTGTGCCAACCTTACTTGCCACCAGTTTTGGGATGCTGCCCTATCAGAAGATGCCAGAGACTGAACCTGAGGCCTTCTGCATGCAAAGCGGATGCTCTTTCACTGAGCTACCGTTCCCCAAGGCTGCACTCCACAGGGTGCCTTAATGTTACTGTATGTGCATTTATGGCTGCAGTCCTATACACACTGACCTGACAGCCAGTCCCACTGGATGTAGCAATATTTACTTACTATTCATGTGCAGGATTAAGTTGTACATGTAAGTGTATTACAGACAGGATGCAAACCCGCCCCCAACTCAGATTTAGCAGCTAGAGATCAAAAGAGGGGCTGAAAGTACTCTGGTCTAGATGTATAAACACTAACACAGTTTTAAGAAGCTATATCAGAAGGCAAAAGTAGAGCAGTGATTTAACAGAGGCAGATAGCAGAAAACAGGAACTACAAATGGAAGAATGTAGTAAAATTACTATTACAGGGCTAACAAAAGTCCTAAGCATGTTTATTCAGAAGTAAGCCTTATTTAGTTCAGTGGGGCTTTCTCTCAGGTAATGTGCATAGGATTGCAACTTAAGTGGTTACTGAAAAATACTGAGAAATCAACTAAAGACTTTGTTAAAGAACTGGAGAGTGAAGGAGGAACTTCTGAAATAAATTGCATGAGGAGGACCTTTTTAATATAACTGTAATAAGTGAATAAACAAATAGGGACTGAAACGGATTTTAAACACATGTTGTTGGATATGAAGGGGCTTAACAGTCCAATTAAAAGAAATAATGTAGAACAATCCAATCAGCTTGCTAGAGAGAAAAATGATATTGGCTGAAATGATGTGCAGTATAGCGTGGACAATTCCATATTGCCTGCGCAGCTGCAGGTGCTAAAAAAAATGCCAGCGTTCTTGCGCTAACACGTAAAATTGTGCAACTGCACTTGTGCAACTGCAAAATTGTGCAACTGCGCTACAACTCTAGCAAGTTGATTGGATTGTTTTACATTGTTTCTTTTAATTGGACTGTTAAGCCACTTCATATACAACAACATGTGTTTAAAATCCATTTCAGTCCCTATTTGCTTATTCACTTATTACAGTTTCCAATGCTATAGCCATTGGAAAACATGGCTGTAACACCGCACAAACATGAGTGCACAAATTTATTTTCCCGTGCAACAGCACTACCTTATTTTAGATGCCCACATGTGTGCAGATGGTGCAGAAGCACACATGGTACACTGCACATCATGTCAGGCATGATTATTATTGCAAAAGATTCATTTGATAAAGACATGGGAAATATATGGAGAAGACCAATTAAAACAAAAACAGAGACTGATGTGGGTGAATAGGAGTAGTTGGGGATAAGAGAGCATTACATCAACCAAGATCTCTCAAAAACACTGAAACCGGAAAAGAACAGTGTGATATGCCTTTAAAAAAAAACCACCCAGCTGTACAGCAGACTGCATTCCCACACCAAGCAAACAAAAGGCAATCAGGAAATAGTTGAGGGCACAGACCTTCATTCACATGGCTTTGAAGTCAATCAATCAGGTGGAACTGCTCAGCAAATCACAACTTCACTTCCTCGAAAATTAAGTTCGCTTTTCATTTTTTTGCCCCTTGTGAGGGGGGGAGGAAATCTTCGTTGCATTATCTCTCCCCAGAGTCAGCGAGGCAGAAAAGGAACAAATAAATACGCATTTTACGAGAATAAAAGCTGTGCGCAAAGAGAACCCTGTTCAGGACAGTTAACCTGGAAGCCTTTCCCAAGGGGATATAATAACCTGAGCAAGTTCAGGAAGAAATTCCTGATGATGGAGATGGAGATCTTTGGAAAAACAGGAGTGAAGCCAGCAACGGTTAGGACTAACCTTTTTTTCCTGGCGGTTTAATATATCAGGCGTTGGCAAAAAGGAGATTTTTTTTTTTAAAAGAGGATTTTACAGGGATGCCCCCCTGGAAGATTGTGGGGAGGGAGGGGGGATCGTGTGGCAATATTTGGGAGGGGATGGAGTGGTGAAATGGCTGAAGTGTTTTTTTAAAAGCAAAAACCTCTGCCCATCTAAGTGCGCATCTACACGAATGCCTGTTAATGTCGAAATGCAACGTTTCTTTCTGCCATTGCAGTTTCCAGCCGTTTTCTCCTCTGCAGCTACGGGGCGCGGGGGGGGGGGGGCGATAACAAACTGCAACCTAGCGCGTCATGGTGCCTGCACGCAATATTCAGGACAAATAGTCCTGGTGGGGGGGGGCACTCAGATCTGTGTCAACTCAGCCTGGAGGGTGGTTTTATGCGGGGGTGTTTCATTTTTTTGCTCTGCACCCGCTTTCCGGGAGGTGTCGTGGGAATGGGGAGAGAAACAAACGCCTCTTTGCTTTTAAATGCACCAGTCCCCCCCCCCCAACGCTGCAGGTGCGAAAAAGAAATTTGGGGGAGGGGGTGTCTGTATGCAAGCCTGGCTTTCCAAGATTGCCTTTCTCGCCTCTACGTAACGCCCTCTCGAAAGCGGACGCCATATTTTGTGTGGCTGATGTCGACATAGGGAAACGTAGACATGTTTTTTTAAAAGACCTTCGTCTTTTTTCTCTTCGCCCAGCGCATACGCCCCCCCCATTAAAACAAAAAACAAAAACAAAACTCGATCGATATGAAAGGGGGGCACAGAAAAAAGGACACATAGCAAACGTGTTTTTTTTTAAAAGTCAACCCGATTTTATTCCTACCCTCTCGCTTGCCACCTTTCTTGCAATCTTTCCCCTCTCCTTAAGCGCCCCCCCCCCCTTCAGCTGAAGTCCTCTTTTCAAAGCAGGAGCTTTCTGCGGGGAAGGAAAAGTTAGGTCTGAGTAGGTTGCCCGATCGGCTGGTTCAGGGCAAAGGCAACAGCAGTACCGAAGTCCATGTGGCAAAGGGATATCTAATGTTTTGCAAGGAATCCTCACTTCCTTTTTCTGATCAAGGGTGCTGCTGTTTAAATTTAAAAAAAAAATAACGAAGGGCGGGTGAGTGGAGGAAGGGAGGGTGAAGTTCTTACCTGGGATCCAAAGCTTTGGAACGCAGAGACACGAACTTTCCTTCGAATGGAACTCTCAGTGCGCGTTCTAGAACGCGGGCAGTCGGTGCGGGGCTCTCGCTTAAACGCCCCCCCCCCGTAAAAAAAAAAAACAGTGGTAAATTTTAAAAATAAAAAATAAATCTCTCCGATCGGTGGCGGTGATCTACGCCAAAACCCACATGATCTCTTACGTCAGCTTGCGTATTTGCATACGATACAACCCGCGGTTCTTCTACTTCTACCAGGGTCCCTGGATTTGGTAGAAAGTTTTTGCACGAAATTTCAGCAACGGATCTCACACTCTCTCGCAGCCCAGAGATGGCTTTTTTAAAAAAAGTATCTTCATCTCTCCACCCGTTCTATCCACATGTGGATTGCCTTCTTTGTGTGTAAGATTTTACCCTAAACTTAATATGTTTAAATGGACGTTTAAGTTTGGGGGCGGGGGGATGTTGCCACTACTATGCAATAAGTAATGCTTTCTGTACCATTTCTGGTGTGTGTATGTATATATATAGGGGCTGAAAGAGTCCAATCCTACGCGCACTTATTTTGGAGTAAGCCCCATAACCAGAGGGACACACACAAAAAGCCCCAACTTAATTAAAACGGAGCTTGTATATGGAACTGTGTCCCAAGCCTGTTCATGATTACGAGGAATGCGAATTACTCACAAGTAAATATGCTTATGATCACAGCCTGGGAGTATACATTAATGACAGACTGTCTGTCATTAATGTATACTCCCAGGCTGTGATCATAAGCATATTTACTTGTGAGTAAGTCGCGTTCCTCGTAATCATGAACAGGATTGGGACACAGTTCCATATACAAGCTCCGTTTTAATTAAGTTGGGGCTTTTTGTGTGTGTCCCTCTGAATGTAATGGGGCTTACTCCAAAATAAGTGCGCGTAGGATTGGACTCTTTCAGCCCTGTCCCATGCATCAGAAGATCCTGTTGGTCTTCAGGCTGCTTATATGAAATAAGAAGTACGGGCGTGTTGGAGCTTGTCCGGCGCTTATATGACTTCAATATAGTCTAGGTATACGTTTTATTTCTCCACCGCTGTATACCTCCAGCGTAAAGCAACAGCTTTCTCCTAAGCCTCCATGGCTCAGTAGGAGGGTCCTAGTGGATCCTGACCACTTTTGGATTGACAAACATCCAATAACGTCTGGTTTCTAAAAGCAACGTAGGTACTGGTAGTTCCATCCGCTCCCAGATCTCCAGTACCGAATTCTGAATTCACATGAATAAAGCCACCTATCACCCAGTGCCAGGACCTGGACTGGATCATACCACATTCAGCCCCCACCGCCGCAAAATATAAGAAACTCGATCCTAAACCGGAAGTCCGATTCATTCAATAACACTTCCAATGAAGTTCCAATCAATAGGATTCTGTTTCAGTGTCTGATTTGGAGTGGGCGGCGAGTTTCCTTTGGGAGTTCTAACTTTACCGTCCTGTAAACTGACCTCCGGAAACGGTGCTTGATGTTCTCGCATCATGGGGGTGGGGGTGGGGGGGGGGGTGTCTGAGTCAGGCAAATCTGGGAGGATTGCACCCGAAAACATTCTGATTTAGACCAGAAAAGCAAAACAAGGTCTCGTTTCAACCCACTGCCGCTAGAGAGAATTGTTTTGCTGGATTGTTTAGGGGTGTAAAGTGTGAGCTGTGTGAGTCCGAACGTGGGAAGATCCAATCCGAATTTCCGAGCCGCGCCTTCATAGTGATCACTGAGGAATCGGATTGGCTTGGTGTCAAAACCAAACCAAACCAGCATTACTTTGGGCCCTTTAGCAGCGGGAGTGGGGGAGGGGAGAGGGAGACAGAGCTTGGAGTTTCCTTTCAGGCATGTAATGTTTGCCTTACGTTGTTCCTTCTGATCTAGTATCGCAATATAGGATCAAAAAATTAGAAGGCATTGCACCATGTGTGCGCGCAATTCCCGTTTGAAGGGCGGGGGCAAGCAGATGGCTGTTCCAGGAGTTGCCTAAGAAAATCGGATTACTCCATATGTTCTTGCCTTGGAAAAAAGTTCAAAGTGTCAGTGATGAGTTCGACAGACTTGTTGATCGTGACCACGTGGAGCCGCTGCTAGAAGCCCGTGAATATTATGATTGCAGGAAGGAGCGACTGTTCTTCTCAGCCTCTCCAGTGCTGCTGGCTCAGGTGCTGTTTATCCGCTCCTCCGCCTGCTTCTCATTTGTTAGAAGGAAGAATGAAAAGCGCCAGGCTTCCGTGGGAACGAAGGAAGCGTTGCCAGACAAAAGTCATGGTCATGGGATGTCTTTCCCCCTGCAGGCCATGTCTGAGCTGCTCTTTGCAGTCCAAGGATGTTGACGAAGCTGTTCAATTTATGCAACTAAACAAATGTATTCCTTTATTGTGAACCTTAATCTGCCACCTTAATCTTATACATAGACTGTGTGTCTATCTTGCTCTGATGTCTCTTTCTCTCTTCTTTGCTTCTACAGGACTCCTCCTTTAGCAGCTGCTCAACAGGCAGAAAGTCAGCTGGTATTGTTTGTTGTATTCCATGAGGGGATAAACATCACCTGTTGCATTTCTGCCTGCAAGACTTCTTAGAGGAACAGGCCAGAAGAAAGGATGACGGTGTTGTACACCACCCTGGTAACTGGAAAACACCCTTTCCTAACCTATGCATTGTTTTGAATGCTGGCTGGTTTAAAAGGAAGAAAAGATATTTTAGCTCTGCATTCCAAGTACATTTTTGTGGCAGTTGCAGTCCTAAATAAGTTTTTAAAATAAACCTTTTTGTGGCTTTTGAACTTGCTCTTTTGAACTTCACCAAGAGAGCCAGTACAGTCTAGACCAGGGGTTTCTAGCTTTATGATTCCCCAAATGTTCTGCTGCTCCCACCATCCCCAGCCACAATGGGGCCATTGTGGCTGGGGATGATGGGAGTTGTAGTCCAACAACATCTGGGGATCCAAGTAGGAGTGATTCCAGAAGTACTAATCTGGGGAATAGCAAAGAATGTTATTTGGGAAGCAAAGATTTTGCTATATGCTAAATACTTATAGAGGCAAGGTAATTAATGAGTCTCCCACCTACCTGGCTGTACTGACTTTATTATTTTACATTTATATCCCACTCTTCCTCCAAGGAGCCCAGAGCGGTGTACTACATACTTGAGTTTCTCTTTTCACAACAACCCTGTGAAGTAGGTTCGGCTGAGAGAGAAGTGACTGGCCCAGAGTCACCTAGCTAGTTTCATGGCTGAATGGGGATTTGAACTCCGGTCTCCCCGGTCCTAGTCCAGCACTCTAACCACTACACCACGCTGGCTCATTTAGCAGCTTATTCAGGGGTTGAGTGAGTGTGTGAATGAGGCTTCTTTAAATAAGGGAGGCATTTAAAAATATATAATTCAAGCTATAGGACCATAATAGACTATGACTATGTTGTCTGAGACTTTGCTGTCAAGTTCTAGTCTGGTGCCTAGGGGAGTGGGGAGATATTTGGGTGGATGTGGGGGGCAGCACCTGCTAGTCTTTGCTAGCCTTAGCGTCATCCCTGGACCCAAGGCCGGGAACCCCCAGTTTATTGGTTAGAACATCTGACTTAGGAGCAGGGAGACCTGGGTCCATACCTTTCTCTGCCTACCTCATAGGGATCATGTGGCGATAAAATGGAGCCCTAACTGCTTCAGGTTCCTTGGAGGAAGGGTGAAATACCACTATAACTGATAATACTAGAGAGAAAATGGATTAATAGATAAGATCTCAGTCTGGGAGGGAAAGGCACTAGTGCAGTTGGCAGGTTTGCATTTACACATGTATTTTCTTTAAGGCAATCCACATGTTCAGTTTATCCTAAAATTGCTGCGTATTGAGTTTGCATCTTGGTGTGAGGATATACATAAGATGTTCATGGAAACTGCTCTGGAGTGTTGGTTGCGCACTCCTGACTAACTTTTGGTGCTAAGGCGGGGAATCAGCGAATCTAGAGGGATCAGTTCATTATGGTGTTCAATTTGTGCAAAGTTTTGGTCTGGAAATAATGACAGAGATTGGGATAATATGCAATCAATGCAGAAAGATTGACTAATCAAAATAAGCAATACAACATTAACTCGTAAGTTCTCTTCCAAAGACCCTTTATTGCACAAAAATAAAAGTTGGTACACATCAATAAAAACATCTTATTGATGTATACCAAGTTTTATTTTTGTGCAATTGTAGTGGATTAAAGCCTTTGTCTCAAAGCAAGCACACGCAAGGGAAAGAAATGCTGAATCATTCTTGCTGAGTTGCATGACTAGGCTTCTCCTGATATTCTTCTGTATTTTTGGTAGGTTCATAAATGGCTGCCACCACCACCCTTCTTTATTTCAGAGCTTGAATCTCTCCAGGCTTGGGGTGGACTCCGAGGGAAAACTCTTTGTTTTGCTACTAGACAAGTACAAAAATCTTCCATGTACAAGCCTACATGTGCTGAGAAAACTGATAGCTGCTGAACACCTGAAGAGACATGTTTGCACCAGAGAAATTCCCCTTTAGCCCCCCGCTTCCTGAGTTAAAAACCAACTTGGAGAGGCTCATAAAATAAAAGAACAAAAAGAAAAACAGTTTTATTCAGGTACTACAGACTGCTTTTGTCTGAGGCTTACTCAGCTTTTAGTTACAGTTAAAAATACTCAGTAGGTTACAAGAATACTTCAAAAGCACCCCAAATGATGTTGGGGCGGCACACTTTAAAAATCTTGGTTACCCACTTGCAAAGAACAGGTATTTTGGAAAATGCAAAACACACTAGGATGCATAGAGTGTCTTTTTCTATGCCCTAGGAGAAAAAGCATAGGCTAGTGTTTCTTATTTCAGTTACATTGTAGGTAAACTATAATCAGGAATATGCAGAATACACACACAAAAGGAATATAACTTCTAATGCAAAGTCTCACTAAACAAACTTTTCCCTAGACTAAACTTCCTGAAGCCAAAGCCCAGGCTTCCTTTTCTGGAAATCCCCAAACTCCAGAGGAGAACTCAAGCTTCCTGCCCTCCTAGCTTTCAAGGATCTGCAAAGTCATATTCCTGTAGCCATCCTCCATGGCCAAATGTCCTTCTCTAACAAAGAACTGCCTTCTTCCTCCCAACAGCTCTCTAGGTCCCACCCAGCTGGTGTGCTGATTGGCTGAGCCCTGGAGTTCACCAGCCTGTCAGTTAGGACAGGGTTCACTTCTGGTTAACTCTTTAGGTGCAGGGGTGGTTGATCACTACAGCAATAAAGGGTCTTTTGAAGAGAACTGAAATGTTAATATGTTGGCGATGCAATGCATATATCAACTTAACTAATAAGACTAATTTGAATATCACAAAGAGGCATTTTAGCTTGAATTCTGAATTAAAATCAACTCAAGGCTGGCCAGAAAAAAGGACTTCGAGAACAGCTTTACTTTAAAGAAAGCAAGGAGGGAGGGGTGGAAGAGGATTGGGAACATAGACTGGTTAGTATTCCTGAATCCTTCTGGTGGGGTGTCTGTCTTTCTTGAGGCTCCGTGAGTCCTGAGGGACTTCTCTGCTGGAACAGGCAGGAACGTGGGGTGCAGAGGCAATTGTGTCACTTGTGACCAGGAAGCCAGAAAAGATCTAAAGGTGCTCTGATCTCAAAGAACTAGTTCCCTGAAGCAACCAATTGTGGTGCACAGGTGGGACCTGAGTACAGGTCCAAACTTGAGGCTGGAAGTGGAAAGTGCACCAGGGCCAAGGCATGGGCAGATGGAATGGGCAATTCCAAGACACAAGTACTCGCAGGTGGTGGTTCTAGGAGAAATGCACACAGCTTGATGGGGCTTGGGATACAAATAGGCAGAAGCCTGCCCTTGGGCCATACATGGACCACACCTCTCTGCAAATAAGGGTGCCATCCGTGATGGACATGTTGGACAAGAATACATGTTGTCCTATTCAATTCTGGGTGGGTGTACTCTAGAAGAACAGTGGTTATGATGGTTTGAGCGAACTGTATGGGCCAGGGTGAATGGCTGGAGGTCTTAAAATTCATCTGGTTCACTGGGAAGACCTTCCAGGTGCAAGATAAGAATTTCTTTAGATGCTGCTCCTGGCAACCTACATCAGCCCATTAGCGCTGGTGATTGCTGGGTGGGAGTGAGACAGCTTAATCTGTGTTTCTGTAGAGGCAGTCAGCACTGCCAATGCCAACAATGGAGGTTTTAACTAACTATTCCTTAGGAAACAGTCACTTTAACTCTCAGCTTCAGCCAAGCAACTTCTTTTGTGTATTTACACAAAGAGTTGCTATGAGGAACACTGTCCAGTTGCGTGTTTGTACTTTTGACCTGGGGATTGCTACCCCAAGCTTCTTATGCCAAGTGACTGACTCCAGTGTTTGCCATGTAGAGGCAACTGAATGGAAGTCAACCTACCGAGAGCTCCAACCAAGACTGAGTCTGTAAGCCTGCAGATCCAAAGTAAAGAGTGGGGTGCTTCTTGTAGCCCCGAAACAGGCTGTTCTAGTAACAAAGATGATTGTTGCCAAATGTTTTGCACATGTGAATATAAATGGATACTGGCAATACCAATGGGGGAATACTGATCAAAAGGAGTAGTACTTCTCAGTAAACATGGTTAGGTTTGTGCTGCAAAACATCACAACCTTAATCTGTGATGAATGAGCCAAGTAACTCATATGTGTTCAGTTCTAAATCTCAATTCTCCAATAATGCTTTAATTGCATTTCAATTGCACTTTGAGCCATGCTTTTATTGTTTGAAATTGCTGCTATGGTTAAATGCCCTTTTGACTTTAAATTATAAGAATACAGTTCGCTGGAGGTTATTTCACACATCTTGCTTACTGTTCTGCATTTGATTTTTCTCAATACCAAGCAGCATGTTGTTACAGCCTGTGAGAACACAGCTTAACACTGGGTAAAAAGTAATTATGGCTTATGCGTCTGCTGCAGAGGATAATTAATAGCTTAATTGCTCTATATTTGTCAATCAGGGAAGACCTGGAGTTCAGAATTGTTAGCAATATACTTCAAACTTTTTAGTTGGCGTGGGTATGTGTGTGTTATGAAACTGGGATGTATTCAAGTTCTGTTTTCCCCCATCTTCCTTCCTTCTCAGTCATAATTTGCTCAATTTTATTTTGTCTGGATGGAATTATTAGCACCGTAGTCCTAAGTAAATACAGTTCAGCTAAAATTGGTAGGTTATAAATGTGATCAGGAGGGAGCCCCATGCAGGCAAGGTTTTTGTCTGCAAGAGAAAGAACATGATGCATTCTATATTTAGCATTTTCCTTATCCTAGAAAGCGGGAAACCCCTGCACAGATGGGCCAGTTTAGACAGGGTCAAACTTGGGTCCCCTTTGTGACTTGGGATGATAAGAATTGTAATCCAGCAATTTATATGGTACACTCAAGTCCAGTAAGGTAGGGAACTTGAAACAGAGTTCTTTGCTCTTCCTTCTTGTTAGTGGCCAGAAGAAGAGGACAGGGCTAGGGATGCCAACCTGCCAGAATTGAACTGGCCAGGGTCTCTAGGAATTGGCTTCAGTCTTCAAGCAACCATGTTTGCAATGTTTTCGCTCTTGCAAGGGGGATTGGGGGGTGTAGGTTCCTTGAGCTTAAAAAAGCTAAAAGAGTAGGGAGGGGGCAGAAATAAGGTAGAAAAACAAAGTACCTTGTTAGGAAACTGCCATATACTGAGTCAGACCATTGGTCTATCTTGCTCAGTATTGTCTTCACAGACTGGCAGCGGCTTCTCCAAGGTTGCAGGCAGGATTCTCTCTCAGCCCTATCTTGGAAAACAGCTAAGGAAAACAATTTATGGGGAGATTCTAGAAGTGGGTTTCTTAAAACCTGATTTAGAACGTAAACGCTACAAACACCACAAACACCACAGTACTTGTTGCAACCCGATCACCCTATCGCTCTCTTTAAAGAGAAAAAAGTCCCTTTCCATTTATGGGAAACAAGGTGGCGCTTATACCATCAAGTACTACCACTTAATGCGGCTAAGCCATGGCTCCCAGAGGACCAGCAAGAGTGCCCTAAAATCACCTGCAAACAGAAAGCTAGTGAGCTAGGCAAAACATTCAGGGAAACCCACTCACATTTCTTAAAAGAGTGTGTGGTAGCCAAAAAAGTGTGGCAGGGAGTAAGCAAGCTGTTAGAGTGGCCTGATTTGGAAAAACAGACTTGGGAAGAACTAACCTCGGGTTTGAGCGATAGAACCTCCTTTCGAGGTCCCAGAAAGAAACCTTCAAGGAAACGGGACGGAACGGGTGCCCCCATACTAGGGAATTGGAACGTTCCCCTTCTCGTAATCAGGTTAGTAAACTTGTATGTCATTTATGCAATGCTCGTGCATAGGAATAGGGAGGGAAGACGCGACCAAGAGGTTCACGCAGATGAGACAGTAAATCTCTTCTGGAAAAGTTTGTATGGTTATGTGCAAAAAGACAAGAGTATCTCTTCTAAACAGCAATGGGACAAATTGTGGAAATGGACGTCGGACATAACCCCCCGATTACCTGATGTGCCTTGTAATCCCCCACCCCCGAGTTACAGTACTACCGGCATATACTTCATAACTTGTGTGTTTCCAAATTCTTGTGTGTAAATCTTTGGATATATCATGTACAAACAACCACTTTGTATATAATTGTGCTTTGGCAACGTACTGTACGCTTTGGTAGTTTGTTGGTTCAATTAAAAAATATTGTCCTATCTTGGAGAAGCCAGGGAGGGAAATTGAAACCTTCTGCTCTTCCCAGAGCGGCTCCATCCCCTGAGGGGAATATCTTACAGTGCTCACACATCAAGTCTTGTTCTCCAGGAATGCCCCCTAAATCCCTCAAATATTCTCATTTTTCAGTTAGCAATTAAAAACAACAAGAACAAAGAGCCACAAAATGCCTCTGCGCTTCAAAATGGTTTCTGGAATTGACATTGGAAGTCATTTCCGGCCACTCAGGAACTGTGGATAGGAGGAAATCCCCTGTATTTCATGCCGCAAATAAAGAAACTGGATGTCTCTGACCCATCCGCAGATACATGAAACCTCAATCTGCGAAACAGCAGATTACGAGGGTCTCTACTATGCAAACATTCCTGATGTCCTAAATAGATTGTGATCTGATTTGGTATGTTATTTGACCTGTTTATACGGGGGGGGGGGGGGAACCACCCACCTCCACCATATTAATTTCCCCTCATTGTATCTCAATAACTTTTCAAGCTGCTAAGCAGAAATTTGAGGAACAGTGCCCCAAATCTCTGGCATGTGCTAGCTTACTAATATTGACAGTGGCACTTTTGCCCAATTAAAGGTCCCAGATGCTTTTCAAGGGCAACCCCATTTGAAAAGAGTGTATTAGAGCCAAACATGACATGACCAGGGGCGTGGGGACAATGGAGCCAGGGGGGATGACTGTTCCTGGGCCGCCAGGGTCTGAGGGGACTGCCAAGGCACCTCCTCAGCCAGGCCAAACCTTTGCTCCCTCCTGCACCCAGATGGTGAACCAATTGCTCACTGGCTTGAAGTGCAAGGTGCACCCATCCCCTCTCCAGCCAGTGTCCAGCAAATCAGCATTTCAGTGAAACACTGACTAGGGAGGACGGGAGAGGGCCTGAACGGACCCTCTTCCAGGCAGTAGCCACACCCCCTGCATCTGATGTCAGATGCAGAGGGTGTGGTCAGTCCTGGGGTCGGGTTGATTTAATCTCTTTAAATATAAAATTTAATTTATAAATTTTGTTTGATAAGCTGCAAAACTTGTCAAGAGTTGGTTAAATTGTCTAAGTTACTGTTTTAGTTTATGGTTGGTATCATATTGTCTCATCTCTGTTTTTGTTTTCTGGTCCTCGACTGTAATAAAGATTGATTGATTTGATTGATAGCTGTGTCAGTATACTTGGGGATTTACAGATCAATGGGGGGAAAAGATTGATCTCTGCCCCCAAAGCCTCTACAGCAGAAAAGATGTAGGTCTTATCTCTTATAATGCCAGGAGGTTATTGCAGACAACCCTGCATTGTTGCAAGAGCGTGCTAAGAGCTGATATGCATTGATTTTAAAGCCTGGTGTGAGCACTCGCACATTGGCAGAGGAATCCTGCTGAAAGGGCTATGAGAACAGGCCTTGATGGGGACAAGTCACTCAAAGGGGGCTGTTGCTATTTTTCTTGACCTTGTGGATGATTTGAGGCTCCTTCTCTGTTGGCCGCCTCCCTTTTCTTTCCTTTGTTTCTGCTGTGAAAGCTGAATGTTAGATGTGAATCATTTGCATAACAACATACTGTGATGTGATAAACACAGCATGACAGTCTTCGTCCAGGTTCAGGCAGCCAAAATGGAGAACCCAAAAAGTGATGGGAGGATGGAATTGTAAATCTAGTGTAAATGCCTATGAAAGCAGGTGGCCAGGCAGACCTATACATCGGGATGCATCAAATGGTAGATTTTAGCTTCTCTCCACCCACCTCATCTTTTATTTATTTATTTATTCGATTTCTATACCGCCCTTCCCAAAATGGCTCAGGGTGGTTTACACAGAGAAATGATTTAGTTTATGATCTTCTTCTGAGATCTGACAGTGCACAGGAACATAAAAAATTGCTTTATACTGGGTCAGATCATTGGTCAGTCTAACACTATTCTATGTACACTGATTGGCAGCAGCTCTCCAAGGTTTTAGGCAGGGTCTTTCCCAGCCCTACTTGGAGATGCCATGGATTGAACCTGGGACCTTCTGCATGCAAAGTAGATGCACTTCCACTGAGCTATGGCCCAATCCCCTAAGGGGAATATTTTACAGAAGACAGTGCTCTCAAGTAGTCGCCCCTCAAAATGCAAACTGAAGTGAATCCTGATTAGCAAACCCATCAATTCCTGCTCTCCACCCCAACATAAGCACCAACATCTTGAAGATGAATCCTCTTGTATGCTTTTAACATGCCAACTTTCCCAACAAGGATCCCTTGATCACCCCTCCTCCCTATTATCATCGCTGAGAGCTAGTCTCTGCCTGCTGTGCATAAGGTTGCTGACTTGGTAACTAGCCCTTGCTGTTGTGTCTTTAATTATGAATTGATCACAGCATGGCCAAAGATGTAATTACTGGCTGATTGCTGTAGATCATTCTGCTGTTAAAGGCACAGCTACAGAATTGGTTGAAAAGTTGGCAAGTCTTCTTGTAGGTTTTCATTTCTCCGGTGGGTGTGCTGGCTTCTAAAGTAAACTGACCATAACAGAGTTCTTTCAGGGGTGCACAACTCAAATGTTCCAGGGGGCCAGAAACAACCATGAGGATGTATGGGGGGGGGGGCGTGAAGTCAATTTTCAGTGCATTGATTATTGTAGTAAAATTAATTATAAAGATAAATATTAAAGCAATTACTAGTTATTGTGTCCTCCTCTCCCCCCATGTGCTGCATTTAACCAAGAATAGTGGACAGAAAATAAGCCCTGTCCTTGCTCAGTCAGTGGGCACCTTTCCAGCCTCACACAAATGCCAAATTTCAGGGCTCCTGCTGTCGCTGGCTACCTGGGCCATCAAAAATGTCCCTATGGGCTGAATCTGACCCCCGGACCTTATGTTGTGCAGGGCTGAATGGGTGGCTTTCTAACACAGTGGAATGAAAGTTAGTAGATCCTATAATTTTTTTTTTAAAAAAGATTATCATTATTATTATTACTTTTTATATCCCGCTCTTCCTCCAAGGAGCCCAGAGCGGTGTACTACATACTTAAGTTTCTCCTCACAACAACCCTGTGAAGTTTGAATTACTATAGCAATGGTTGACTTGTATAGTTAATGAATCGCGCAGATTGATGAGTGGGAAGTCTATATTTACTTAATTAGATGTAACAGGCTTGTTAAGATATTGTAAAAACCAATAAAAAATTTTAAAAGCACAACAACCCTGTTGAAGTGACTGGCCCAGAGTCACCCACCCTGAATGGGGACTTGAACTCGGGTCTCCCTGGTCCTAGTCCAGCACTCCAACAACTACACCCCACAAAGGTGAATAGGGGAACAGTGATTTACCGAGAGAGATGCCAGAAAACAGAAAGGTTGTCTTTAGTAACTGGGCAAAGAGGCACCTTTCAAGGAGTGGTTCTCTCAGTTGGAAAAGGGAGGGCAATTGTCCTGATTCGTTCCAGCGTAGCATCTTTTCCAATAGCTGTTGCTCGCCCTTGTAGCTTAGATTGTGAGTCATTTGGGGAGAGGGAACCATTTTTTCATTCATCTGTTATGTAAACTTTGTTCCCTTTTTGTTGAAAAGTGGTGTGTGTAAGTGTAAATGAGGACAGTTAGAAAGCATGCTGCAGCTGCTTGAGGAGGAGGTATAGTGGCAAAAAATAAACCACCGCTCTTTTGATGAGAAGAGATCTGCTGGTCTGGTGGTAGCAAGCATGAATTGTCCCCTTTGCTAAGCAGGGTCTGCCTGGTTGCATACGAAAGGGAGACTACATGTGTGAGCATTGTAAGATGTTCCTCTTAGGGGATGAGGCTGCTCTGGGGAAAGAATTTGCATCAGGGATGTGCATGAAATGCGATTCAGAAACCGAATTGCGGCATATCCCTTTAAAACAGAGGGATTGCACATCCCCTTTAACACGGAGGAGAGGAGGAGAGCATGCGTGGTGGCACATGGGCAGCTGGGAGATGCTGGCGCATGAGCATAGCTGGGGTGGGGGGAGTCCCATGATTTCAGAAGTGGCGGTGAGCAGAGGAGGAGCAGGTATGGACCTGCTCTCCTCTGTGTTGAAGAGGATGTGTAATCCCTGCCATTTTAAAGGTATCAGCCATGATTCAGTTTCCGAATCACGTTTTGTGCATATCCCTAATCTGCATGCTTGCATGCAGAAGGTTCCAAGGTCCCTCCCTGGCATCTCCAAGACAGGACTGAGAGAGACTCCTGCCTGCAACCTTGGAGAAGTTGCTGCCGGTTTGTGTAGACAACACTGAGCTAGATAGACCAATGGTCTGACTTGGTATAAGGCAGCTTCCTAGGTTCCTATGAGGTTACCATGCGTGGGGTGGGGTGAACCGCTGTCGTCAGCAATTCACTGTTGCTTTACTCTTTCCATACAACTCAATGCCTCCTTTTAGCCACAATCCAGTACACAGTAAGGCATAGTGTACTGCCTTACATTATGTGTAAGGATTGTGATCAGGCAGCGGCCAAACAGCATGTTACATTAAGCAATTAATCTGAGCTGACGATGCTTAACTTTACTAAATAAGAGAGAGTGTGATCCAGATTGCGGGAGTGGCCTTTAATCCTTGCCCCTGTCACATTTCCAAACTGGACTAGTCCCCTGCCCCAGTGGCTGCTGTTTGCCGCAGGAGGAAAACTCCTGTTGGCAGCACCGGGCATTGATTGTGTTGTGAGCATCCTGGAATATTTCACAATTGGGGATCTCAACCTTGGGTCCCCAAATGTTGGACTACAACTCCAATCACCCACTTCAGCCATTGTGACTGGTCAGTGAACAAACCACTCCCAACTGGGAGTGCTTCTCACCCGCTCCGAGCTGGTGCTTCTTCTTCTTCCTCCCTCCGAGTGAGGCAAAGCACCCAGCATGTACATCTAGAAAATAAAGAATGAAATACCATGGAGTTGTCTTTGGGTCTTCAAAGGGAACCTATTTGTCTTGTCTTGTGCAGATTGTGTAACTTGAGATTTTCCTGGCATGGCTTGCCTCTAATCTGGTAACATGATGCTTCAGTTATCCCCCCAGCCATTTGAGTGTTCTTAATTCTTCCAACAAAGTGGGTAAAATATTGACCCCCACACGGCAGCATCTTCTCTCTCTCTTAACCTGAATACTCAGTCTGATATAGAAACGTGTGTGACTCATTAGTTTGCACCCAGCATTCAAAACACTAATTGTCCCAAATAAAGATATTGTCTGTGTTTTCTTGTATTTGAGAAGTCAGTCAAGCCAAGAGAAAGTTCAGAGTTTGTGTGTGTGTGTGTTGTGTGGAGCAATTGGCCATCCTTTCTCTGCATGGACTGTGCATCTTATTGACTCTGCAGTTATCCACAGTTTTTAAAAATGAGGTTCCAGCAACTATGCACTGTAGAGAATTAAACTCTATTGATACCCGTTAATGTTTGTTTCTGGAGGAATGTTCACAGGAGATTTGCTCAGGCAGAACAGGCTGAAAGCAACTGTGATCTTTGGCAAAATGCTCTGTATTTCTATGGACCATTAAGCACTTTGCAAAGATTAGCTCATTAGAATGACAAAGAGCGGTGAATCGGTTCTAAACTGTATTCCTTATGGTGAAGCCATTTCATTAATAGCCCCCCCCCCCAAGGCCCACCATCCATTTCCTATCCAAAGGCAGATATGTTGTTTAGCAATCCCCCTTTCCCTGAGTGGTAGGGTCACTTACTTTGGAAGATAGTATTTTTCTTTTGTAATGGCTTTATTTATAAATATATGTTACGTATTGATAAATCAAACTCTCTATCTGAAGCAGTGGATAGGTTTTAACACACAATACAGAACTTAAGACAATATAATATTAATTATAATTAAAATATATAATTACGATGAATATTTGTATATTGTTTTCAGCAAAAAGCCCCTCAGAATAATTTACTTTAAAAAGAAAAGATGGTTTCCTGTCCCCAAAGGGCTCACAATCTAAAAAGAAAGCCAAGGGAGACACCAGCAGCAATCCCTGCCAACTCAGCAGAGAGGCACCTTTTTGATTTTCACTTGAGGAAAAAATGAGCAGGCTCAAACTTCCCTACTTTGAGACAGTATGCGAAAACCCAGCTCCCTTGAGAAGTCCATAATGCTTGGAAAAGTTGAAGGAAAGAGAAGAAGAGGATGATCAGCAACAAGGTGGATGGCCTCGATTATGACAGCCATCGATTATGAAGGTGCTGAAAGGCATCATCATCTCATATTGCATGGGAGATGGCAATGGTAAACCTCTCCTGTATTCTACCAAGAAAACCAAATGGCTCTGTGGTCGCCAGGGAGTCGACACCGACTCCACGGCACAACTTTACTTTAAATGCTTATTTGCTTTGGTGGGTAGTTAGGCAGATAGATTGAGTCGCAGCTTGTTTTGGATTTGAAGAAAAGGGTTTATCCAGCTCACTGTGCTCAGGGTGATGAGGGCTTTTTAAATAAATTGGGTGATCATTAAAAAAAAAAAAGCGCTCTCCCCTGCAGCCTGAAGTGGTACAGTCTACTTCTGTTGAAGATAGCTTGCTTTCCCCCATTTATCATGTCTGTCTTATTTTTAAAATATCTCAAAAAGTGGCTACCAAAGTCACGATGAAGCAGCCAACTTAATCTTAAAATTAAAGTTAGATTTCCAGCTAGCCACTCCATTCTCTATTCTAGGAAACCTTGGTCCGTTGTGAGGAAGCAAAAAGGCATGTGGAGCCTTCCCCTAAATTGCTCCCCTCAGGTAATGTATAACATGAAGGCATTGCACAAAGAGCTGTATGTGCAATGGCTCCGTTGGCACGATTCTTCTCCTTCAAACAGAGGAGCAAGGTCATGCAAAGTGAGCCATTGGCTGTATGGACAAGTTTGCAGGCCCCCCATGTCATGTCCCTGGTGGAGGAGAGGGCTTCTTCAGCCTCCTTGTGCTGCATGCGTAGAACAGGCAGAGAAGCACCCGCTGAATGCAGCTCACAGCCTCCACTACTTGCTTTGTCCCTGCCTGTTCTGCGTCACTCCCTGGTGTTCAGAGGCTTGCCCTGGTTTCTCAGCCCCATCTTTTAGCCAGCAGCTTCTCTCTCAGCCTCTGCCTTTTGCAGTTGTCCTCAGCTTACCGCTCTCTGACTTTCATTTGTTGTCACAAGAATCTAAGAAGATCCCTGCTGAGACTAAAGACTTGGCTAGTCCACCATCCTGTTTTCACAGTGGCCAGCCACAAGCTATCAAGCAGTACTTGGAAGTAGCAGTGGCCCTCTCTGGCTGTTGCTCCCCATCATCATCATCATCATCATCATCATCATCATCATCATCCAGTGGTATTCTACTCCTGGGCCCGGAGGTTCCATACAGTCAGCATGACTGATTTATTGCTCTGTCTCTTTAAAGCTATCTAAACCAGTGACTATCACCTGTTTATGGATTGTTTTAAGTTTTTGTTTTGGGTTCTGTGCTGATGGGGAAGCCTGAGTAGAAACCGATTTAATAAATAAAACCTTATGGCAGCAGATTCCATAAGTTAATTACACATTGTATGTACTATCTTTTATACTATCTGGTTACCATACCTTAAGAAGGACATTGTAGAACTGGAAAATGTGCAGAAGAGGGCAACCAAGATGAGCAGGGGCCTAGAGCACCTTCCTTATGAGGCAAGGCTACAACACCTGGGGCTTTTGCTTTAGAAAAAAGACGTCTGAGGGGAGTCATGATAGAGATCTATAAAGCCATGCATGGTGTGGAGAAAGCTGATAAAGAGAAATTTCTCTCTCACACACATAACACTAGAACCAGGGCGCATCCCATGAAACTGATTGCCAAGAAATTTAAGTCGAACAAAATGAAGTACTATGAAGTACAATTATGAGACAGGCTACTCCAGCCACTGGCTTACATCCCCTGCTAACTGGGCAAAGAAGCACCTTTTACCGTGGTGATTCTCTTTATTTAGCAGGGGGAGATTAACTGGCCCTATCCACCCCCAGCACAGTACTTCCAGTGACTGTTGCTGGTATGTGTCTTATGTTTCTTTTTAGAATGTGAGCCCTTTGGGGACAGGGAGCCATCTTATTTGTTTGTTATCTCTCTTTGTAAACCGCCCTGAGCCATTTTTGGAAGGGCAGTATAGAAATTGAATTAATAATAATAATAATAATAAATAATCTATAACAATTGACAATAAAATCCAGCCATCCCAGGTCCTTGGGAAGGACTCGATGTCTGGATAAAACAAACCAGTCAATAACACCTGTCTGACTGTGTAAACAAGAAATAATAATAATAATAATTCCAGGCTGAAATTAATGGAACAAATTTACTATTAGCACTGGCAATAAAGGTAAAGTGTGTCATCAAGTCAATTTCGACTCCTGAGCCCTGTGGTTTTCTTTCGTAGAATACAGGAGGGGTTTACCATTGCTTTCTCCCATGCAGTATGAGATTATGGCCTTTCAGCATCTTCCTATATCACTGCTGCCTGATATAGTACCAGCAGGAGAATGAACCAGCAACCTTCTGCTTGTTAGTCAAGCATTTCCCCGCTGAACCACTTAAGGTGGTCTCTTATGACTCTACTGTCAATCAATTTCATTGAGTGACCTTGACATCTAGTATTATATGAGAGAGAGAAATACACACTCCCCAGTTTCTCTTTCCTCTGCACAACCATGAAGCTGGAAAAGGCCTGGCCTATGGCTGTGAAGGCTCTGAAGATCAAGGTCCTTCTCATCTCCCCGTGAGAGGCCCTGATCCCCCTAAGGAGCATTCCTCTCATCTTCTGTGACAGCCTTAACATTCCTTATTTCTGTTTTTGCTCTGCATTCTGATAGAAAATCATGAAGTTGGAGATCAATTAATTATGTGCTTGTCATGTATTCAGGCAAAATGTTATCTACTTACAGCTTAATATGCTATCAGAAGCACCTGGGAGCAAACAGTAAAGCTTATGGGTAGTATAATTAAAAATAAATTTCTAACACATTCAACTTTATATGCAGAACTACACAAGGGCTTTATTGCTAATATACATTAATGGCTTGCATCGTTTTTAGGCTGTATATTTTTTGGCATGCAGTCAGTGGAGATAACACTGAGTTGTTTCTGGGTGGTGGTGGTTTGTATTTTTGCTTTTGTATAGTATCTTTGGTCAAAAGCCTTGTGGGGTGTACAACATCCAAATATAAAACACTAAAGTTACAATTTAAAAACCAACAACAGTCAAAACACAGCAAAGCAAGAAAGGGCAGCCAGTAAAATAAACAGATTAAAACCTGCTAAGATGTAATTAGCCAACACCATCAAACTTTCAGCCTCCATGCCTGAATCCTGATGGGCAGGATTTAAAAGCTTGCAGAGGTTTTAAAAATTCCCCGGCACCGAGTGTTTATATGATGCTGATCTTTATTACATGGTGGTTGAAGGAAGGCTAAGGTCATATTTGCTGTCAACTACATCTTTTCACCTTTTGAAATATTATAACTTGTATTGCTGTTTATTAATGTGTGAAATTACTTTACTGTCTTGCTCGAATAACTATCCAGTGAGGTAAGTAATGAATTCTCTAACTTTTCAAATGGGGAACTGAGGGTCAATAACATTCTGATGTATTTTGGGTAATTGTACTTAAAACTTGTCTGGATAATACCAAACTCCACAGTCCTGTTTTCAACATCAGTCAGCAAGATGTATCTGGCCTCTGGCTTCTCACAAGCAAAGCATGGTAGTGATGGTAACTCACTGTTGTTGATCTCTGGTATCTGGTCTTCAGAAGTATACTCTCTCTGAACGTGAAGGTTCAATTAAGCTGTCATGTCTATTCTCCATAAATATGTCTAATCCAGAGGTTTTCAAACTTGGACTCCCAGATGTTGGACTACAACTTCCAGGCTCCCTTTGGCCATTGTGGCTGGGGATAATTCGAATGGTGGTCCCACAACATCTGGGAGCTCAAGTCTGAGAACCCTGCCCTAATTCTTTTCTAAAGCCACCTAATCTAGTGACTACCACTTCATCTGGTGGTAGTGAACTGGATTCACGAATGATGCATTGCTTGAAGAAGTTGTCTGTCTTCAACTTACTGTCACTCTGTATGATTTTAGGGCACATGATATGGATACTTTGCTGCTGCTAAGTACAGTAGGTATGGGTTTGGTCAATGTCTGATGGGACCTGGCTGCTTAGGAATTTAATGTACAGGTGGGATATAAATGTAATAAATCCAGTCAATCATGTTCATTGGGCAACATGAAGTTGGTTCTGTTGATACTGTAGGTCAGTTTCTGCAACAACCCTGCTCAGGTGAGTGGTCCACTTCTGCGATCAGTGTCAGATAGGAGCAGCAAATTCATGGAAAAGAACATGCAATCTCATTGTCACTGGAAAACTGTAATGTGCAAATCTTTGGTTCATGGAAGGGAGCAGGCACTGTTGGCTGCAATGAACCTGAATACAGCCAGTTCATTCTCTTGGCTGCAGAATGAAGTGACTTGGGCATGTCCTTCACACATTGCTCCCAGCCACATGAAACTGCCTCAGGGAAAATGTCTCCCATACAGGATGCTGGAGCTGCTGGTAAAGGGCACCTAGCATGATGGGAGAGAGAAATGTCTCTCTGTCCACTCTTCTCCTTGAGTTTCTGTTGTATAAACCTTCTATCATGTCCCCTTCTAAGTCACTCATTCTTTTTTTGTAAGAAAAACTTTAATAATTTCAGTCTTTCTTTGCAGGGAGGGATGACGTTTCTTTGTCTCTGTGTTCTTGTATGTGACAAAACTGTAGCTCCTCTTCCTCTCCTTCCTCCCTCCACACCACGATTTTTCACTTTCAGTGCTAAGTGCAGAACTCCGCTTGGAGAAAGTCCCCTTCAATGCCCTGTTCCAAAAGCTGGTGATAACGTTGCTGAGACCGTGAGAGCAAGGTAGGGTTACCACCGCTTGAAATAAAAAAGTCTAGTACCTGGGGAGTCCTCTGGACCCAGGTTCTTTGAGCAAGTCCTGGAGCTGAGTCCAGGATATACAGCTTCAAAACAAGACCCAACCTTGCTCCTTCCCTTCCTTGCAACTGGTTTGAAAGTGAAAATCTGGACAAGAACATTTTTCCCCCTTCTTGGCTGGCAACTCCTAGCCTATTGCTGCAACCCTATGGTCTCTTGCATTTGTGAGTAATCTACCTACCTTCTGGAGACATCCCCATCACCACACCTCTGCTCCCCACCCAGCAGAGACATCCCCATCACCACACCTCTGCTCCCCACCCAGCAGCACCTATTCAGCAAATACTCAGAGGAATGCAGGACGCTGCCTTATACCAAGTCAGACCATTGGTCAATCTAGCTCAGTATTGTCTATACTGACTGGCAGCAGCTCTCCAAGGCTTCCAGTAGGAGTCTCCAAGGCCCAGCCCTACTTTGGGATGCAAGGTAGTGAACCTGGGACCTTCAGTTTGCAAGCAGATGCTCTACCATTTGATCTACAGCCCTAACCCTAAGAGGAATATTTTACAGCGCTCAGAAAAGGTCAACCATTCAAAATGTAAACCAAGTCAACACCTGCTTAGCAAAGAGAACAATTTATGCTCGCTTAGTGCAAGACCGTCACCTTAAGTGGCGCAGTGGGGAAATGCTTGACTAACAAGCAGAAGGTTGCCTTTTTGAATCCCTACTGGTACTATATAGGGCAGCAGCGATATAGGATGGTGCTGAAAGGCATCATCTCATACTATGCAGGAGGAGGCAATGGTAAACCTCTCCTGTATTCTACCAAAGAAAAGCACAGGGCTCTGTGGGTACCAGGAGTTGAAATCGACTTGACAGCACACTTTACCTTACCTTTAGTGCAAGACTAGTAATTTAGCAGTAGATACCTGCAGAAACTTGTCCTTTGGACAGCTGTTGGGACTGGTTATATACTGTATGGCATAGACTGAGTGTCTTGGTTTTTTAAAAGTATGTTTAAAATGTATATCCTGCCTCTCTAATTATTATACTCAGGGCAGCTCATAAAAATTAGAAAAGTAACATGGCAAAAATAAATGTTATGTGATTTTTATTTCATTTGGCCTCATTTACTCCCCAAACTATTTAATTACTTAGTCTCCGAGCCCTCTGAGGACAAAAGTGCTAGTTTTTAGATAAACTGTTGTACAGCAAGATAATTTTTTTATAAATCTCATTGAACTCTGTGGGATATATTTCAAGGTAAACATGTATCGTATCAGGCTGCAGAACTAATCTGGCATGAAAGTCCACTCTAGGGTGACCAGATGGGGAAAAGGTCAGGACTCCTATACTTTTAACAGATGCACAAAAGAAGGAATTGTTGGGGTTTGTGATTATTTAGCAAAGTGCCAAGGAAGCTACCATTACAGTTAACGGAGTGCAGAGTTTAGTTGCTGCAGCTATTTAAGTAACACACATGGAGATCACTGTAGAGTCTAAGTAACTTAACTAGTTTATTGGTGAAGTACATTTGAGATAGGAAAGACCTATCCTATCTATCAGCTACATAATGAATAGGTAGGGAGAGAGAGAGATGTTTCCATCTTCTCTCTAGGAGGAAAGGAAGAGTACTGGCTCACTACAGGAAGTACCTGAGGAGTCAAGGCAGGGGTCATAGAGTAGCAGCGAGCAGGGACAGGTAAGGACACCCTCACTAACTACCCCTACTCCCAATGCCCCTAGTGGTCATTAGGCTAGTTGGTGCAAAAGGTCAATGCACTGGAACTCCATCTCCAACAGGAATTTCAGCAGGTGCAGCCTGTCATGCAGGGGAAAGAAAAGTGCACCTGCTAAAAATTTATGTGCATCTAGTACTATATAGCCTTTGATAACTTGCTTCTTTATTTTTAATTGTTTTAGTTCATTGCAGGGTCCCAGAGCCAGCAATAGTTCCCATTGACCTGACGTGTGGCTTCCTGATGATTAGGCCTGTGTGGAATCTTCAGCCAAAGCCAAATATTCTGTACAGCCCCTCTGGCACCATATGAAGGTGGCTGCTACCCACATTCTGCCTCGTGCTGGTGGGACTCCTGTAAGGGAAATGGAGCCTTCTCAAACTCCAGTGCCATCTTGGAAGGCGCACACGGAATTTTGGGAAGTGTCACCAGAATGCTCTAAGATGGGGCGGGGAAGGACTACACTTCCCAGTGCTTCATGCACATCTTCCAAGATGGCAATGATGACAAGCCCCATTTGTCTGAAAGGGGCCCTACTATCCCTGGGCAAAGTGCAGCACTGTGCAGAGGTCAGCCCAGTGAGACATGGCTCTCACATTGAAGGTTTGTTGCCAAAGTGCAAACAACAAGGGGAAAATACAAGGTGCTGGTTATTACCTATAAAGCCCTAAACAGCTTAGGCCTTGGGTATTTTAAGAGAGATCTTCTTTGCCATGAGCCCCACTGCCCGCCAAGATCATCTGCAGAGGTTCACCTGTGGCTGCTGCCAACTCAACTGGTGGCTACTCAGGAACAGGCCTTCTCCGTTGCTGCACCTTTGGAACTTTGGAAATAAGAGCCTCCCCATGTCTGATAACTCTTAAAAAGGCACTGAAGACACATTTATTCACCCAGGCTTTTAATTAGATCTATGGTTTTAAATGATTGTAATGATAATGATTTTAATGTTTAAATTATTTTAATTGTTTAATTGATTTAATTTTGATTTTAATTGTTTTTGTTTTTTTAGTTTTGATTTTAATTGTTTTTGTTTTGATGTAAACCACTCTGAGCCATTTTTGGAAGGGCGGTATATAAATCAAATAAATAAATAAAGTGGCCCCTGCTTGAGAAATAGTGAAGATCATGGGCTTATAAACTTAACAGTTCACACGTCTAAATATTTCCTCCCACATAACTTTATTTTTTCCCCTGTGGCTGTTTCTACAGGGAAATGTTTTCTGTGTTATGTAACACACAAGATCCTTTCTCATCCTGTCATTTTAAAACTGATGAATAAAGTGTAATAATTGGCATGTCTTGAGATCTGCAGCCAAAAGCCTACTACACATTTTAAAGATTGTATATGTCCTAATTTGCTGTATAATTCTTTGGGAGCTCCCTGCAGAGGGAGGCAGGCTATTCCTATTTTGCTGACATGGTATAAAATATATAGCGTCTTTGGGAGTCTGTAAAAACAGGACACTCTGCTGTTTAATTTGGTCCAGAGGTGTACTAGAGACATAATATGCACTGTTTTATTATCTCTGCCTTTCACTTACCCATAGCAACCACTCCAGCTGAAATACAGTTACATTAGGACCTGTCACGGTTTACTCTCTGATATACTCTCCTCTTGGGCCTAGTTGCTGTACAGGTGTGTGTGAACCTACATCTGGACTACACCACCTCTGACTGCAGGTAGGGGCTCCCATGATGGAATAATTCTTTCTCTATAAAAACCATCCCTGAACACAGAAAATTAGATGCAGGGGAAATGTTGGGTTGGAAATTTCCCACATGATCAGGGTCCATGCATGGGGGGGGGCACTTCCCATGGGCCTGGAGGTCCATGGCCCCAGCCTAGACTCCAAGCCTATTGGCATGAAAAACTGATTGGGACGTACCACCCTATGCAACCTGTTTCCTCAAGAACTTCAAGTTCAAATCCGCATTCAGCCATGATATTTGCTGGGTGACTCTGGGCCAGTCACTTCTTTCTCAGCCTAACCTACTTCACAGGGTGGTTGTGAGGAGAAACCTAAGTATGTAGTACACCGCTCTGGGCTCCTTGGAGGAAGAGCGGGATATAAATGTAAATAATAATAAATTCCCTGTGCTCAGGTAAGAGGAACCAACAGGGGTTGGTATCTGACTGGCAGCAGGTGGGAGGGACAAGCGCTGTACTTAGGGTTGGCCGACTCTTACAAGCTATTTCTGGAGATCTTTTTTTTCACTGGTTCCCTGGAGATTGCTGCTCATTCCTGAAGACACCAGGCCAATTTGGAAGGGTGGCGACCCAGCTGTAATAATCAGGGTGTTGAGATTCCAGATGAGTGGCCAGACAGAAAAGAGCACAGGGCTCATAGACCTTTAACAAAAGAGGGAATTTTGGCAGGGGCAGGTTTCCTTTCCCCTGCGTTACAAGTGGTGCCTACTGAAATTCTTTTTTCTGTGCCTCTGTTAAAGGTTCAGGTAAAAGTAAAGTGTGCCGTCAAGTCTATTTTGACTCCTGGCGCCCACAGAGCCCTGTGATTGTCTTTGGTAGAATACAGGAGGGGTTTGCGATTGCCTCCTCCCACACAGTATGAGATGATGCCTTTCAGCATCTTCCTATTCTGCTGCTGCCTGATATAGGTGTTTCCCATAGCCTGGAAGACATACCAGCGGGCATTTGAACTGGCAACCTTCTGCTTGTTAGTCAAGCATTTCCCTGCTGCGCCACATAAGATGGCTTAAGGTTCAGGAGTCCTGCCCTATTTCCCCTCGGGCCACTCTAGGTCCCAGATGACCTAGATAGAATAGTGGTGGTGATAGAATTTGCAGGCCTTGGTACATGTGTGAGAAAATGAATTGTGCTTCCTGTCTCCAGACTGCATAGAGCAAGGGTTCTCATTGTGGCTGGGGATGATGGGAGTTGTAGACATTTAGCATTTGGACAAAGCAGGGAATCCCTGGTATAGAAGAACTAACACTAGACAAGAGCATAGGAAGCTGCCTTCTACTGAGTCAGACCATTGATCCATCTTGTCTACACAGACTGGCAGCGGCTTCTCCAGGGTTAAAGGCAGGAGTCTCTCTCAGCCCTATCTGGAGATGCCCAGGAGGGAACATGGAACCTTCTGCATGCAAGCATGCAGGTGCTCTTCCCAGAGCAGCCCCATCTCCTAAGGGGAATATCTTACAGTGTTTACACATGTAGTCTCCCATTCAAATGCAAACCAGGGCAGACTCTGCTTAGCAAAGGGGGCAATTCATGATTGCTACCACAAGACCAGTTCTTCTCTCTTAGACCAAGACCAGCTCTCAAGAATGGTGTTCGGAGAACATTTATCACTTGTGTTCAGTACATTACAGACAGAGAAGAGAGGTAAAACAGCATTCTATCATTTATTTCACCTGACCGCCCCCCCCCCCCACCGTGGATTCTCAAATATTTCTATTTGCCATACTCATGACTCGAAGGGGCAAAGGAGCATTGTTACCCTCAGAATTACCCGCTCAACAAGTATGTAATTTTTATTTTATTTTAGTAGGAAATGGCTAAGTTATGAGGAGTAACATTTGAAAAGCAGATATGAAACCTCAAGGCCACTGTTGGGTCTCCCCTGCCTGCCCCCATCTTTATAATGGGATTTTTAATTTTTTTTAATAGCTTCACATAGGGAAGCACAGACTGACTCAATTTCTTTGGGAAAATTCTCTTTATGGTCTTTTTTCTGTATGAGGGCATTTGGTGGGTTTGTTGAAGGAAACATGTTTTGAACTTATACAAACTGAGAAAAAAAGAGGGGCCGTAACATCAGATTCATTCAGTCATGCTCAGTTCAGTCGGAATGTTTGTGAAAAGAAAATTGGGGGGGGGGAGGCAGTGGGTGGGCAGAGAAAGGAGGGGGAGTAAACAGCCTCTTCCCTTGTTGTTGCCCTGGAAACAGCTGTAAAGGGGGCCTCTGAAGGGGCTGGCTGGAGAACGCTTTCCCTGCTCCCAAAGAAGGAGAAATGGCTTGAAAAAGTGAACATTACAGTTGAATCATGTTTCTGAGGTATATAGGAGAACAGGCTTGACCACACAGGCCTCCCTTCTTACCTCTGGCTGCTTCTGTTTTGCTTCATTTTGCCTCAGAAAACAGAATGGTAGGCCTCAGTGCTCCTGTACGGCTTTACCACCCTCCAGCCTTGCTCATCATAAGGGGCAAGGCCTACTGAGTTCCTTGTAAGGGCCAGAGGGCCCAGGATAGTTGCGGGACAGGCAGATGCTGCAGGTGCCATGTTAGCTAGCGTATGGGGGTGCAAGCAGCACCTGTACTTCATCTGAAGCACGTAGTGTTTTCAGCGATAAAAATTGCCATATTTCAACCAGGCCTGCTCTATTTCCCATTTTTGTTAAATCAGCTTATGGCTTATTTTAAACTGAAGCACTGAAGTCTGCCTCGTTATACCTGGCAGTGTTGCAACAGCATTATTTTTTTAACTTGCCTTTTCCTACACACTTTTAGACTGAGTGTGGCACATATGGCACCCTCAGCATATTCCATTAAAGGCAAAAAAAGAGAAAGAGAAAGCCCCTTTGGTTTACAGGATAATTATGGGTGTGGCAGTTCCAATTGAGCTCCAAAACCCAAGGAAATTCAATGGCCCATGATGTTCATGTTATCAGGGTGTGAGATCTGATGTCCCATCTGAGATAGTGTACTTACTGGCCTACAAAATCATAACCATGGAAACACAATTTGGCTAGATCCACCATGCTCTAGTGCACTACCTGCATAGGTTGGTAAAACCAAAGGCCGTCCCCCACCCCATGGAATATACATACAAGCCATATTACTGTCTCTTGCAATAAGTAAAAACCAAGCAGCTAGAAACATAAGGAGCTTTAACAAGGAGATCCAAAGAAGCCAACACACACCAATCGATCTTCCCATTATTCAAAACATAAAAGGTTTTCATGTCTGGGGTGGGTTGAAGGAGAGGGGGTTGTGTTCTAAGTTTGTATTGGACCAGAGGAAAAAAAGCATGAGCACCAACATCTAATTCTTGATGTGGAGATAGTGTGTTCACTGAGTCATGAAGTGGCACAATACAGAATGATTTCAAGAAGGGGGCTTTAATCCCTTTCCCCTTCTGTATTCTTGCCCTCCTCCCATCACTTCTATTTGTCCTGGAAGGGAAGGTGGCATTGTGCCACTGCCAATGGGAGCTTTTGTTAATGGAACTGCTCCGGGGTGACTTGTGTGGGGGGAATTAGTGAGCTAGAGTGGAGCAGTCCCGTGTCAGAATAAATTTGTGCAAATTTCTGGTCCTGGGGAAATGAACTGACAGAGAGTAAGTCGAAGTTCACAAATACAATTGGTTTATTGAAGTGTTTAGGGGCGCAGCAGAAAAAAATTAAGGCGACATTATTACTTAAATACGTCACAGAGATTAGCCAGGTAAATTACAAAGAGGCAATTTGAGCTTGGTGTCCGAATTAAATGAACTCCAGGCTGGCTAGAGAAAGAAGGCTTCAGAAGAATAGGTTTTTGGATTTAGGAAAGAACGGATAGGGAGAGACCCAGAGGGGTGCAGTGGTTATTATACTACCTCACTCCTTATGGCTTCGATGCAACCAAAGGACTTCTTTCCTCTGGACCAGATTGGGAGTCAAGAGGCAGCAGCGGAGAACCGAACACTGTTCGGGGGTTAGGCAGCAGGGCTGAATCCCAAAGGGGTCTGGTCTTGTGTAGCCAGCTTCTTGTAGCAGCGAGGTGTGCTGAGCAGATCCGGCCAGTGAGCAAGGCCAATCTGGAGGCTGAGAGCAGGAATGGTGCGAAGAGCAAGACACAGCCAGATGTTATGGCAGGTTTCAGGTCAATCACCCAAACATAGGGAGTGTTTAGCCACGCCCCTGCATTTGACATCAGACACGGGGCGTGGTTTAGCTCCCAAATGGGGCTATGCGGCCCCATTTGGGAGTTAAATCGGCCAGCCCTGCGTCCATGGTGTGGCCGGAGCAACTCACCCTGCCGGAGAGCTATTCTGGCCGCACTGCGAATGTAGCGTTAGCCAGTCTAACTCCCAAATGGGGCTGTGCAGTCCTGTTTGGGAGCTAAATCACACCCCCTCCACATCTGATGTCAGATATGGGGTGTATGTCTGGGGTGTGAGGTGCAGCCCCTGAGGGACAGCGGCCTTTGAACCCGTCCGCTCAATGGTGGCTCTGCCCCTGAACAGTTCCCTCATTACATTTCCTCCCTCTGCCCCTTCAGAGCAGCCTTTTGCTCTTCGTCAAGAGATACCAACAGCAGCTGCCATTTACTGTGTGCCTATCTTGGCCTTCCAGGGATGTCTAAACCTGTTGAGGTTTTCTCAAGGTGATCCTGGAACATGTATGACTTTTAAAAGTGAGGATAGTTCCTCTTACCTGAATCTGTGCTCTCTTAACTGCAATAATATGCAGCAGGTGAGTCAAATTTGTCTGATAGGATGAGTGTGAGTCATACTTTGTGACTTTTTATTAGCTTTTGGCCCTTGTGAAGGTGAGGAATGCTGGGGAAAGCTTAGAAGGGAACATGAGGAGACACCATGAGGTAGGATACGTTTGATTTGGCTTTCTCCCCGCTGCCCCCATCTGGACTGAGAGTTGAATTGTAACTGTGGCTTCTTTCTATTTCTGTATTGACTGCTTATCTGTGTCTGTGCTCTCCTTCATTGTGATAATATGCAGCAGCTGGGTCAAATTTTTCTGACAGGGTGGGTGGGAGCTACGCCTTTTGCTTCTTCTTTTTTGGCTTTTGGCCTTAAGGTAAGTAACAATGCAAGTAAGAGGAAAATGCCAAAGAGATTCTGCAAAGATCAAGGTTTAATCATTCCATCCCTTCCAAGCTGCATCTCTGATGTGGGCCTTCACCACCTCCTGTTCCAGTGCATCCAGATTCTACTCAGTTGCTGTGGTTCCTGATATCAAAGCTCCATTTACTTGCTTCTATGTTTTTAAATTCATGTTGGTGTTTTAAAATTATGTGCATTTTACATAAAGAAATAAAACATGCATCAAATAAGAAATCTTGTCACCAATAGAGGCTTTGCAGTTTTTATGGTGGTCCATGTATTAATACCAACTAATCTTAATGTGCAACTCAGAAATTATACCACATTTAGTACTTCCTGCTGTATATTTTCTTGGGAATAAAGTCGGAGTGTTGAATATATAGATATATAAATATTGGGTTATTTCCATTCCAAATATTCTTGTAGTACGTCACTTTATGCATTACCATCCTGCGCCAAACTACCCTGATTTGATTTTTTTAAAAAATGGTTTTAATTGTAGTTTGTACTTTCTTTTTAGTCTTTATGGCTTAATTAAAAAACAAATGTTATAAATAAATTTCCAATAGAAACTAATAGTAAAGAAACCATTTATCTAGTATGGGCAGCAGATTGTGCTACCAAATAACCTCCCACAGTGTTCTTGCTGCTACACATTTTAAAATGTAGCATATTCCATTCTGAGACAAGGGCTTGTTTCACATGTTGTATAATTTTTGTATCCAAGGCACCATTCTGCAGAAAGTAACATGTTACCCAAATAAAGAGTATTACATATGAGTTCTACATATCCTTTGTCACTGCAGGAACATGCACCAATAAATAAATAATGTACACATGGATCATATGCGAACCCCTGCTAACTTGGCAAAGAGGCACCTTTTAACGTGGTGATTCTCTTTATTTAGCAGGGGGAGAGTAACTGGCCCTATCCACTTTCAGTACAGTACTTCTAGTGACTGTTGCTGGTGCCTATCTGATGTTGCTTTTTAGATTGTGAGCCCTTTGGGGACAGAGATCCATCTTATTTATTTATTATTTCTCTGTGTAAACCACCGTGAGCCATTTTTGGAAGGGCGGTATAGAAATCAAATAAATAAACAAATAAATGTCATTTCGTGCATTATAGTGCCTTCCATGTAGGAGTCTGGGAATGTTGAAGAGGGCTGGGACCATGCATAGAGCTATATTCACTCTGTACTGTTAAAAAAAGAAGAGTCTTTGTGAAAGTAATGCTAATTCTTCGCCAAGAAAAGCTGGGTTTTGCAATTTGTATACATTATGTAAATTAAAGGACATCTGCATAGGTTCCCCCCCCCCATGCATAATATGCTTCTAGTAGTCATGGGGGATGGGGAAGAACTACCAGTAAGGCACACACTTGCCTCTTGAAATCTTATCCAGCCAATCCTCTGGCTTCAAAGAATCCCCAGGCACTGACCGAGGATATTCTCAGCAGGCTGAATTTTTCATCCAAAGTGCCCTTTGCCCTGTTCCTTGTGATCTGTGGAGCTGTGACTTTCATATAGCCTTGCTCCTCCTGTCACCTTTCTTCATTGTGCAATGTAGCCCAAGCACAGCCAACTCTTCCCATTCTCTGCTGGCAGGAAAGCATATACCAGAAATTCACAGGAACTGTTCCCAGGGTTTGATTACATTAAATTGAAGGAGGAAGCTATCTCCATGGCAACCACATATGGTGGGTCATATGATGATTCTCTCCAGTTGTGTGTGTGTGTGTGTGTGTGTGTGTGTGTGTTTGCCACAATGGTTTTGATCCTGAATTATTTCTACATTGAATTACATTTTATCTTTATTTTGCTGTTGTCTCAGTTTATTTGAATAAGAATAATTTGGGGTAACGTTTTGACGGAAATAGAAGAGCCCAAAGGATGGACCGGGGGCTCATGATGTTAGAACATTATTTAATCTCATAAGAACATAAGAACAGCCCTGCTGGATCAGGCTCAAGGCCCATCTAGTCCAGCATCCTGTTTCGCACAGTGGCCCACCAGATGCTTCTGGAAGCCACAGGCAGGAGTCGAGGGCATGCCCTCTGTCCTGCTGTTACTCCCCTGCAACTGGTACTCAGAGGCATCCTGCCTTTGGGGTTGGAGGTGGTCTTTAGACCTCCAACTAGTAGCCGATGATAGATCTCTCCTCCATAGATGCTGCCAGGATGCATTTCAGTATTCACAAGCCCTGATTCTCTGTACATAGTGCCAAACTGAATATGTGTACAGTGACTTTAATTTATATCTATCTATCTATCTAGCTAGCTAGCTAGCTAGCTATCTATCTCCTGTAGCCCCTTTGGGGGGATTCCTAAAGGCCTTGTGGGGAGGGTCTGCAAAGGTTACCCCTCCCCTGCCGGCCTCTTAATTCACTGCCGCAGCCCATCTCGGGCTGATTTTTGGGCTTGTTCGGGCCTGCAAAGATCGGCATGGTGGCCATTTTGGAGGCTGCCATGCATGCTCAAATGGCCTCTGCAAGGCGAGGACTAGGGCCACCGAAAACAAAATTGCCACCATGCATGCTCAAATGGCCTCTGCAAGGCCTGGCATGGCCTAGGGCCTCACAGAGGTCATTGAACATGTGGATTGGCCATTTTGCTTTCGGTGGCCATTTAAAAAAAATGTTTTCATTTTTAAAAATGGCGCCTCCCTTCAAGTGGCACCCGGGTCACATGCCCTGCCTGCACCACCATAGATACGCCCCTGCTGAGGATGTGGACAAGCTCCTTCAGACTGTGCATCCTACCACCTATTCTCTTGACCCTTGCCCAACTTGGCTTATTTCATCTGCCAATTGTACAATCAGAGAGGGTCTGGTGCATGTTAAAGATGATTTTCTGAGGGAGGGCAGGATACTTCCTTGCCTTAAGGAGGCTATTATTAGAACTTACTTGAAGAAACCTGCACTGGATCTCTCAGAGTTATTCATTCATTCACTTGATTTCTAGACTGCCCTTCCAAAAATGTATCAGGGTGGTTTACACAGAGAAATAAATAAATAAGATGGATCCCTGTCCCCAGAGGGCTCACAATCTAAAAAGAAACATAAGATATACACCAGCAACAGTCCCTGGAGGAACTGTGCTGGGGGGTGGATAAGGCCAGTTATTCTCCCCCTGCTAAATAAAGAGAATCACCACGTTAAAAGGTGCCTCTTTGCCAAATAAGCAGGGGTTAGCCAATTACAGATCTATATCCAAGCTTTAGTGGTTGGGCAAGGTGACTGAAAAGATGGTGGCCTCTCAGCTTCAGGCAGTCTTTGTGGAAACAGATTATCTAGACCCATTTCAAGCTGGCTTTCGGTCAGGCTACGGTGGTGAGACTGCCTTGGTGAATGATCTCCAATTGGGTACTGACAGAGGGTGTGTGGCTCTTTTGATTCTTTTTGGACCATGGTATCCCTCTGGGTCACCTGAGGGAGTTGGGATTGGGTGGCATTGTTTTACAGTGGTTCCATTTCTACCTCTGTGGTTGATTCCAGATGGTGTTGTTTGGAGAATGTTTCTCTGCATAGCAGGAGTTAAGGTATGGAGTTCCACAAGGCTCCATACTGTCTTCAATGCTTTTAAACTTCTACATGAATCAGCTGGAAGAGATCATCAGAAGATTTGGTGCAGGGTGTCATCAATATGCTGATGACACCCAAATATATTTCTCCATATCAACTTCATCAGGTAATGGCATAACTTCCCTAAATGCCTGCCTGGAGGCAGTAATGGGCTAGATGTGGAATAACCAAATGAAACTACAACAACAAATATTTATATATCACTTTTCAACAAAAGCTTCTAAAGCAGTTTTCATAGAGAAATAATAAATACATAAATAAATAAGATGGCTCCTTTTGTCCCCGAAGGGCTCACAATCTAAAAAGAAACATAAGATAGATCCCAGCAACAGCCACTGGAGGGATACTGTGCTGGGGGTAGATAGGGTCCAAATAAGATGGAGGTACTGACTGTGGGGAGTCAGAACTAGAGAGATTATTTAGATCTGCCTGTTCTGGATGGGGTTACACTCCCCCAGAAAGAACATTTATGTAGCTTGGGAGTGCTTCAAAACTCTCTCTGGTCTTTCAGGTTGAGGCAACAGCCAGCAGTGCTTTTTATCAGCTTCATCTGATACGTCAGCTACGCCCATTTTTGGAGGAAAATTATCGTTAATAGTGGTTCATATTCATTCATTCATTCAATTTTTATACCGCCCTTCCAAAGTGGCTCAGGGCAGTTTACTGGAAATCTCCAGGCTTGACTACTGTAATTCACTCTACATGGGGCTGCCTTTGTATGTAGTCTGGAAACTGCAGTTGGTGCAGAATGCGGCAGCCAGACTGATCTCTGGGATAACCTGAAGGGACCATATAGCACCGATCTTAAAGGAACTATTTTGGCTGTTGATATGTTTCTGAGTGAAATACAAAGTGCTTGTTATTACCTATAAAGCCCTTAATGGCTTGGGTCCAGGGTATGTAAGAGAGCGCCTCCTCTGTCATGAACCCTTCCACCTATTAAGATAATCTGAGGTGGTCCAGCTATGGCTACCACTGGCTTGTTTGGCGGCTACTTGGGACCAGGCCTTCTCTTTCGCTGCCCTAGGGCTCTGGAATGCATTTCCTGTTAAAACCAGAGTTTTGCCATCTCTAGCTGCTTTTTAAAAGACTTAATTAATTTTACTTGGTTTTATATCATAAACTTTTAATTGTTTTATATTTGTTGTGTGTTAACTTATATACACTTTCTAGGTATTGTTGGGATTTATGTGTATATACATTGTCTTTGTTCTTGCCACTGATGTATGTATGTCTGTGTATAGCCTTGTGGTAGATTTTAGAATGTTCATGTCAATCATCAGTTCTGTAGACTGATAGGTTTGCATTATATTTTGAATACAATACAGAAATACAATTCAGAAATTAGTTCGTATTTCTGACTGGATGCTTGAGACTGTTATTTTTCTGTTAGGATGACCTTTCACTCAGAGTAGGACTGTTGTTTATGATTTGGAAATATTTAAGTAATAAACCTTAGTAACGTTGTTCAATAAACTTAACAAGCCTCCGTTTCTGCTTGGTTACACTCCGCTACATGGGGTTACGGGCCCAGAGTGCTGGAAATAATAAAATAGGCAACAATAAGTTCATGAACAAGAAATGGCTACTTTTAGATCTACAAAGATGCATCCAGCTGTAGAGATGCTGAGTGATACAAACGAGGCAGTGATTGACTCTAAAGGTTGTGCAACAAAATATTAGATTAAGGGTACCATCATTTTTGTCCATGCCATTTTCATTTGTATTATTATTTGAAATATTCTGTTGCATCAAAACTCTAAAGCAAAATCTGATTTTTGTTAAATGCAGAATAAACAATGATGGGTGCCAATTACAATGATGGGTGCCAATCTGTCAGTTTCAAGTTATTTCAGAGACAATTGTGGGATCTTTTTTTGTGGAGGGGTACCAACACATTGGTCCACGTGTGTAAAAATGAAGCCATGCAACTTTGTAAACAGGCATATTGAGTGTGTTAAAGCAAATGCTATTAGAAATACATACTCTTCAAACATAGAAATTCAGTCTAGTGAGGCCTTGGACTTAATCCATAGTGATGTTTGTTGTCCCTTTCCAGTGAAACACTGGGGAGAAATTTGTATTTTATGGATTTTATTGATGCTTTTTCTTGGTGTGTGTGTGTGTGTGTGTGTGTGTGTGTATGCTGAAGGAGAAAAGTGAAGTATTGATAAAACTCACAGAGGTTGTTTTCACGTGCAGTCTATCCCAGACTAGGGAAGCCCGGTCTGGATTAGGCTGCATGTGAGAACTGCTAGTATTGGGCCCAATCCTGCTGGGGCAGTACTGCCTAGTCCAGCTTTTAACCTGGGTTAAGAGTGCATGTATGTGGGCTGCTTGCAACCCATCTCCTGGGGCAATCCCCCCTATGCACTGCACTTGGCACATGGTGCATTGTGGGATATTTGGAGACTGGGATGTGTCAACCCAGCTCTGTAGTGATTGCTCATTTGGGAACATGGTCTGTTCTCCTAGCAACAGTCCTGCAATCATCTGAGGGGGAAGGTGAGTGAAGTACAGACTTGCCCCACCTGCCCAGTTGTGTGAATGATTTCAAAGAGTAAGTGAGCAGAGTCACTAAAGGGTTCAGGAAGAAACCTTAGACTTTGCGTACTGACAATGGCAGTGAATATTGTGGAAATGACATTGAAAAGTATTTAAAGGAACAGGGAATTATGCACGAAAGAATGTTCCCTATACTCCAGAACTAAACAGAGTAGCTGAGAGGAAAAATAGGACTTTTCTTGAAATGTGCAGAAGCATGCTGCTTGATGCAGGACTGGAAAATAAGTACTGGGGGCGGGGGTAGAAGCTATTAAGTCAGCAATTTATCTACAAAACATATTACCTACTAAAACCAAAGATTTAACTCCTTTTGAATTGTGAAATGGAAGAAAACCCGGTTTAAAGCACAAAATTTTGGGGAAGTAAAGCGTACACATACATCCCCAAGGAGCAAAGGGGAAAATTGGATTGTAGAAGTGAGGAAGGAATATTTGTGGGATATGAATTGGGCAGTAAAAATTATAGAATACTCAGCCCTTCTACAGACATTATCAAGTTGCACAGTGTTGCTTACTTTGAAAAACAGAAATCTAATGCCAATACAATGTCTAATTGTGATTTAGTTTTTCCAGCAGGTGAAGAAGCTGAACAGAAACTACAATGTCAAAATAAAGAAGTAATCATCTTTCTTGATGTTGCAGAGATATCTGATCAAGAAGCGGTGACTGAACCACAATTAGAGGTGAGGCATTCAAATAGGATTAATAAAGGGATTCCCCCATAAGATCCTCTTTTGAGGCAAGAGAGGAGAAAATACCTGAATCCATAGACTGGCATAAAATAAAAGGAATACCCAGTTTGGATACACATAAGTGGATACAGACTGCTAAGGAAGAGACAGGTTCATTTCATAAGAATAAGACACGGATACTTGTAAATCTTTCCAGAAAACAGAAGATCTATAGGATGCAAATGGATGTTTACCATTAAGCATGATCAAAAAGGAGACATTCAAAGATACAAAGCCAGGTTGGTTGCTAAGGGATATGCACAGAAATATGGTGAGGACTATGAAGAGACCTTTGCACCAGTAGTTAAGTACACGTCAATTAGACTGTTACTTGCAATTGCTGCATCTAAGGGAATGGATGTGCATCATCCAGATGTGTAAAGATTGCATTTTTATACATTGATACCAAAGAGGATATATATACAGCAACCTCCAGGTTTTGAGGAGTTAGGTAAAGAAACTCTTGTGTGTAAACTACAGAAAAGTATATACAGCCTTAAACAAGCAGCCAGAGCCTGGAATGGTAAATTAAGTCAATTGCTTCTGGAAGAAGGATTTAGACAAGGAAAAGCTGATCCTTGTCTGTACACTAGAAATAGAAATGGAAGATGGACATATGTTCTCACATATGTAGATGATCTGATTGCCATCAAGATCAGAAAGATTATGATGAGATAGTGAAGAATTTAAATAAAGAAGTAGAAATTAAAGATTTTGGGCAAAATATCTTATTATCGGGATACAAATAAAAAGGCAAGATTACTCAGAGGCAAAAGATAATAAATGAGTGTCTTGGTTTAACAGAGACAAATGAGAGGTGTTCTCCAATGGGAATGGGTTTCTTAAAAGAGAAGGAATCCAATGAGTCTCTGGAAAGCAATGAAAACTACAGAATTACAACTGTATCACACCGTGATATTGCAGCAGCAGTTGGAATATTGTGTAGGAAAATGAATTCACCAACAAAGAAGGACTGGATTGCACTTAAAAGAATTGCACATTATTTAAAAGGTACAAATTCACATCTGGAATTAGCACTGCCAGCATGTGAGCAACCCAAATTAGTAGGATACATAGATGCTGACTGGGCTGAAGATAGAGAGGGCAGAAAGTCAACGATTGGCAATGTATTTTTCTACGAAGGAGGAGCAATCTTATGGTTAAGCAAGAAACAATCTATTGTAGCTTTATCTTTAACTGAAGCTGAGTATATGTCCATGGCACAAGCTTGTAAAGAGGTTATTTGGTTGCATAAACTTCTAGAAGATTTTGGAGTAGTTGCATTGAAGTCTACTATAACGTATGAAGGCAAAGTTATATTATCCTGTCACAAAGTGAGAAGGTTACACAGAGAAGTAAATATATTGGTGTGAAATACTATTTTGTAAGAGAATTACAAGAGAAAAATATTATTGATATTAAATATTGTGCTTCAGAATAAATGGTTGAAGATATACAGATAAAATCATTAACCAGGGAACAGTTTCAAAGTTTGCAGATGGCAACTGGGCTTATAAATGAAGGAACATGCAAAAAGTACAAATAACTAGACTATACTACAGTACAGCAGCAGCAACATAGGAAACTACATTTTACTGCTTCAGACTAGGGCTGCCATATGGAAAAGCGGACTGGTCTCCTGTACCTTTAAGAGATCTACCAGAGAGGGAATTTTCAGCAGGTGCAGATTTTCTTCCCCCTGCATGATAAGCTGCACCTGCTGAAATTCCCTCTTTGGTGCATCTCTTAAAGATACGGGAGACCTGTCCACTTTACCATACGGCAGCCCTTCATCAGACCATTGGTCTGTTTAGATCAGTATTGTCTGTATCTGGGATTCTCAAACATCTGGACTCCCAGATGTTATTGGACTACCACTACCATAATTCCCAGCTGCCAAAGCCATTGCAACTGGGAATTATTGGAGCTGTAGTCCAACAAGATCTGGGGATCCAAATCTGAGAACCCGTGCTCTGTACTAAATAGCAGCAGCTCTCCAGGATTTCAGAAGGGGTCATTCTCAGCCCTACCTAGAGACACCAGTGATTGAACCTGGGATGGAGCAAGACTTCTGAGTATCCAAGGGAGGGTTCCAAATGGTGGTGGTCTTTCCCACTAGCTGCTACCTGACTCTTTATTTGAGGGTGCCAGGGATTGAATGCAAAATCTTCTACATATAAAACATGTGCTCTAACAATGAGCTATGGCTCATTGAATTCTATTTCTTTGAATTCTGTTTCTCCAGAATTCTATTTCTTTGTAACCTCTACTCTGACAATGATTTATCTTGAATACTCTCCCCAGAGAAATTTGATGGGTTTCCTCTTTGTCTGTTTGTAAACAACCGCCACTACAACAACTATTTATATACCGCTTTTCAACAAAAAAGTTTCCAAAGTGGTTTACATAGAGAAATAATAATAAATAAGATGGATCCCTGTGCCCGAAGGGCTCACAGTCTAAAAAGCAATATAAGACAGACACCAGCAACAGCCACTGGAAGTACTGTGCTGGGGCTAGATAGGGCCAGTTACTCTCCCCCTGCTAAATAAAGAGCATCACCTCATTAAAAAGGTGCCTCTTTGCACAGTTAGCAGGGGTATGCCCACTTAACAGAAGCTGAACATGGCTTTTATACAGTATGGCTTTTTAATTTGGACGTTTTATCAGCCAAATTACAATTTTGGATTTTTACTTTGATGATTTTAGTATTGTATTTTAATTTTTATTCTAAATTTATTGTTGGCTGTCTTGGCTTTTTTGACAGGTAATTTTTTTCAAAAAGCACCAATGAAATAAATATGTATTTGTTATGAATTTCTGGAAAGCATATTATAAATTCACAAAATTTATGGCAAAATTTTGGACTGTTGTGCATATAACTGTAAATGCATGTACAGAAAACATTTCTAAGCTTTCTTTACTCTCCACTAGGTGGAGGCAAATTCATTTTTTAGAAAATAAAACGTAACCCTTAATTCTGAAATCTGCCATCTGCACTGATGTTCAGTTTGCTTCTGGACACTGTTTCTTGACAGTGTTAGCTCTATATCAGTCCACGACCAACAATATATTCAATGGGCAATATTTGCTTTGTTATGCATATCTTTGTGAAGGGAGACAATGGGTAGATGCCACATACACTCTGTTACAAAGGAGCTACCTTATATTGAGTCAGACTATTGGTCCATCTAGCTCAGTATTGTCTACATTGACAATACAGGTGGTGACTCTCCAAGGTTAGAAGTATTTCCCAATCCTACCTAGAGATATCAGGGATTGAACTTAGGGCCTTCTGCATGCAAAGCAGGTGCCTTACTGCTGAGCTATGGCCCTATCCCCACAAGTTGTTTAGTAGAGATTGTTACTGGAATCTCTGCTAAGCAAGCCTTGTTATTATTTACATGTCTATACCACCCTTCTTCCTAATGTCTCAGAGTGGTGAGCAACACATTAAAAAGAACAATCCCCAGATTTCAGTAATCATCCTCAAAATAAGGCAGACCCACAGCTACAACCACTAAAAGGAAAGCAGGGGGCTACTCATTTGCCAGAAGCCTGGATAAAGAGGGCAGTCTTCATTCTCCTCCAAAAGACTGGGAATGAGGGAGTCACGCAGATCTCCTTCAAGAGCACCTAGGGGGCAGTTACCGAAAAGGCCCTGTCCCACATGCTTGAAAATGGAGCTTCAGCAGGTGTCTGCATGTGGAGCAGAGCCCTCACAGCCAACATAGACATCTGGTTAGATTCAGCTCGGAGCAGATGTTCTTTAAGGTACCTGGGACCCAAGTCATATAGGACTTTACAGTACCTTGAACGGATACCAGAAGCATATTGGCAGCCAGCACAGTTTATTCCGTAGAGGTGTAATATGTGCAGTGTGGATAATGTTTTCAAATGTTAACTCCCTGCAAGAAATGGGATTGCCATATCATATGTTTTCCAGGCAGCTCCTGTGCTTTTAACAGGTGCCTGGCAGGAAAAATGTGACCTCTTGAATTCATACTTATCATGGAGATGTAACAACGATACTTTGAGCCACTCTGCATAAGTTGATATGGAAGACTGAAAAGCATAAAACAAATAAATATTGGGTGCCATGTAACACTGTGGTAACTGTGATTCCTGCTCACTGGAGAGCAGCAATGCCTCCACACTGAAAGGAGCTAGATTGGAAAGAGCTTGAGATTTTCCAGGGAATGCTAACAGAAAACTAGGACTGTCCCCCAGAAAACAGGGGTAGTTTAGTTTTTATTTAGAAAACACACAGGCTGCTACTTTTTTCTGCCTACGAATGTATGCAGGGGAAGATGGATAGAGGAGAATTAGTGGACTATTAGAGAAACCTCTCTGCCATTGTTGATCCGCCCACTGGGGAACCTTCTAAGGAAAGCCAGACTTTGCCAGAACATAATGGCTGACGTGATGCACAACAATATGAGTCTGAGACAGCTCTGATGCCGTGCGCGTCATCATCACCAGAAGGCAGCCCCAATGCTGCAAGGAACAAGTGGTTATGCAATCAGCACTATTGCAGGTACTGTCATTGTCGCGAATGGAGTGCCGATTGCCAGGCAGGGCTGCTTTACGGGTCTGCAGCAGCTCCGACATGGTGCACAGTGGTGTCGTACTGCTGCACAGCACGCCAGCCAGTTTCAAAACCACTGCTGTAGTTGCAATACAAGTTAGACAAAGAGGTTGTTCACACGACCACAAGGGGCTGGGCTGAGGGGAAGGCAGGAAACTACCTGCTTCCTCGCAGATGTCCATTTGCCCATCAGAACTCTGTAGCCTGAGTTGCAGAGCTGATCACCACTGGGCTAGCTCAGTGGTGATCAGGAGGGAAGCGAGCCAGGGCTGCCAGACATCCCACAATGCACCACATGAGCAGCGGGGTGCATTGGGGAAGCTCCACGTCGCCTGGTTGCTCCCCCCCACCAGCTCTCTAATAAAGATGTCTGCCAGCAGCCCGGAAGCAACTGCAGACAGTATGGAATCCTAGACTAGCAGAAAGGGAGGTAGGAAGCATGTGCTTGTCTTCCTACCGCACTTTAGACCTTGGTAGCCGATCAGGGAAGGAGCAGCAGGATCGGGAGCAATTGTGGAGCCCCAGATGACCAGCCTTACCTGGGCTAGCCCTGTCTGACCCAGGTAGGGCTGTTCGTGAGAATGGGCTCTTATTCTGGAAGGGGTGAAGGAGGAGGAGCAGCCCCAACCTGTGTAAATTGTGCCTGGCTTCACTTGGGGCCTGACCTCCTGCAGCTGAGCAGGCTGCCAATAACAAAGGACTCATTCATAAGGACCAAAAAAGCCTCAGGCTCCGTTATCCTAGTTGGCCGGTGCTGAGCAAGGCTTTGAGCACCTCTTTGAGAATGACGGGGGACTTGCTGTTTCTTTCCTTGCCAAGAGCACTTCTTTTTATGTTTTCCTTTTTAAGTGTCTCAAGAGCATAGTTTAAACAATCCCATATTGCTCTCTCTGCCAAAGTCCCCACTTCATATGCAAGTCAGCCAGGAAATTATGTATCAAAAGGAACCAGCCACAAATGCTTATTAAGGAAATGCAGGGGGCAGGTGTGTCGAGTTTGACGAGCAGGCAAAGCTTCTCATGAAAACAGAGAATGTTGATCAGAAATCCTGGAAATACACACACATTGCATATTGCAAGGTCAACATCACCAGGATCCCTGTTAGGGTACCAGATCATATTGAATGTGTGTACTTAAGTTTGGGATCAGGGATAGATTGGGACTTCTGTTGGTGTACCGAGCACCCTGCTGCCCAACAGAATCCCGTACTGAGCTCACAGACTTGGTTGCGGAACTTGCGTTGGAGTCTCCCAGACTTTTGGTGCTGGGGGACTTCACTTTGTCCGAGGCAGCTCAGGAGTTCATAGTGGCCATGACAACTATGGGCCTATCCCAAGTGGTCTCTGGACATATTGCAGGTCACACCCTTGATTTGGTATTTTACTCTGATCAGGGTAGTGTTCCATGGGTGGGGACTCCTATGATTTCTCCATTGTCATGGGTGGACCACCATCTGGTTAAGGTTAGGCTTACAACTACTTCCTACCTCTGCAGGGGTGAAGGGCTTATTACAATGGTCCACCTGAAGGGGTTATTGGATCCAATAGGATTCCAAAAAGCCTTGGAGGGATTTACTGTTGGCTCTGCCGGTGATCCTGTTGATGCCCTGGTGGAGAACTGGAACAACAGTACCACCAGGGCAGTAGACATGATTGTCTCTAAATGTCCCCTCCAACCTGCTTTGAAATTGGCCCCTTGGTATACGGAAGATCTACGGGGGCAGAAGCAGCAAGATAGTTGACTGGAGCACATGTGGAGAAAGACTCGACTCGAATCTAGATTACGACACAGAGCACATTTAAAGATCTATGCTCAGGCAATATGTGCGGCACAGAAGCGGTTCTTTTCTGCCCATATTGCGTCTGCAAGATCACGTCCAGTGGAGTTGTTCAGGGTTGTGAGGGGGCTAGTATGTGCCCCACTTCCTTGAATCAGAATTTGGAGCCATCAGTTACCCGCTGTGATGTTTTAAATGAGTTATTAGCAGACAAAATCTTTTGTATTTGGGCCGACTTAGATGGAGACTGCACAATTACTGCGGTATCTGAACTGGAGTTGGGAGTGGGAGGCACTGTCTTACAGTGGTTCCAAGCCTACCTCTTGGACAGATTCCAGATGGTGGAATAATTCCAGATGGAGTCACAAACTGAAACTGATCCAGCCCAACCATATAAGAGGCTGGATCGGTTTCAGTTTGTGACTCCTGAGGATGTGGACAAGCTGCTTGGAGTGATGAGGCGTACCACTTGTTCTCTTGACCCTTGGCCAACATGGCTTGTTCTATCTAGCAGGGAGGCTGTTGTAGGAAGCCTGGTAGAAATAATAAATGCTTCTCTGAGGGAGGGCAGGATGCCTCCTTGTCTTAAGGAGGCAATAATTAGACTTCTTCTAAGAAGCCTGCATTAGATCCCTCAGAGTTGAGCAACTATAGACCTGTCTCCAACCTCCCATGGCTGGACAAGGTAATTGAGAGGGTGGTGGCCTCTCAGCTCCAGGTGGTTTTGGGGGAAACTGATTATCTAGACCCATTTCAAACCGGCTTTTGAGCAGGCTATGGGGTGGAGACTGCCTTGGTCGGCCTGATGGATGATCTCCAATTGGGAACTGACAGAGGAAGTGTGTCTCTGTTGGTCCTTTTGGATCTCTTGGTAACTTTCGATATTATTGACCAAAGTATCCTTCTGGAATGTCTGAGAGAGTTGGGGTTGGGAGGCACTGTTTTACAGTGGTTCTGCTCCTACCTCTTGGACAGATTCCAGATGGTGTCAATTGGAGACTGTTGCTCTTTGAAATCTAACCTCATGTGTGGCGTCCTTCAGGGCTCCATGCTGTCTCCAGTGCTCTTTAACATCTACATGAAACCGCTGGGAGAGATCATCAGGGGATTTGGAGCTGGGTGTTATCAGTATGCTGATGACAACCAGATATACTTCTCCATGTCAACATCATCAGGAGATGGCATAACCTCCCTAAATGCCTGCCTGGAAGCAGTAATGGGCTGGATGAGGGAGAATAAACTGAATCTAGATAAGATGGAGGTACTTATTGTGCAGGGTCAGAACTCCAGAGACGATTTTGATCTCCCTGTTCTAGATGGGGTCACACTTCCCCAAAAGGAACAAGTATGCAGTCTAGGAGTGCTTCTGGATCCACATCTCTCCCTGGTATCCCAGGTTGAGGCGGTGGTCAGAGGTGCTTTCTATTAGCTTCGGCTGATGTGCCAGTTGCGCCCGTTTCTTGAGATGAACAACCTCAAAACAGTGGTACATATGTTGGTAATCTCCAGACTTGATTTCTGCAATGCACTCTATGTGGAGCTGCCTTTGTATGTCGTCTTGGAAACTCCAGTTGGTACAGAATGCAGCAACCAGGTTGTTCTCTGGGTCATCTTTGGGTCATCAACCGCCCTGAGCCATTTTTGGAAGGGCAGTATAGAAATCGAATGAATGAATAAATAAATAAATAAATAAAATCTTGGAGAGACCACAGTACTCCTTTGTTGATAGAACTATACTGGCTGCCAATAGGTTTCCGGGCAAAATACAGAGTGCTGGTTATAACCTATAAAGTCCTAAACGGCTTAGGTCCTGGGTATTTAAGAGAACATCTTCTTCATTATCACCCCCACTGCCCACTGAGGTCATCTGGAGAGCTCTGTCTCCAGTTGCCGCCAGCTCAGCTGGTGGCCACACAGGGACGGGCCTTCTTGGTTGCTGCCCCGAACCTGTGGAATGTGCTCCCTACTGAAATACAATCCTCCCCATCTCTGACAGTTTTTAAAAAGCACTTGAAAACCCACCTCTTCAGCCAAGCTTTTCCAGCTTTTTAAACTTTTAAAGTTTCAACCTGTTTTTAATGTTTAGATTGCCTTAATTGTTTTAAGATTTTGTGTATGTTTTGACTTGCTTTACAGTGTTGTTAACTGCCCAGAGATGAACGTTTGGGGCAGTGTACAAATCTGACAAACAAACAAACATCAAGGATCGGCAGAAACTGGAGTTCAACACAGGTGTAGTATATGGATGGTGGGTGGGGTGTTCTGGTGTTTTTGTTTTTGCGTTGTTGTGAGTATATTAGATGGTGTAGGAGTAGAGGGAATGCAAATCCTTGCTGTCAGAATAGAAAGGGGAAGGGGAAGGGGAAGGGGAGGGGGTGCCGTGCTGGGTGCTCTGACCCAGTGGGCGAGGCTGACATAGGAATATAGGAAGCTGCCATATACTGAGTCAGACCATAGGTCCATCTAGCTCAGTATTGTCTACACAGGAGCGGGGAGGGCCAATGAGATGGCCAATTGCTCTTTTCCTCTGGTGTCAGTTTGTATTGGGCTGCCACTGCTCTGTAACATCCAATATAGCTTACCCTTTCTCTTGATGTCGTGACGTTGTGTGTCTCAATCTGCTCCCCTGCCAGTGGCAGCCAATGACCTAGTTTTATTTAAAAGATTTCTAGGCTGCTTTTCAGTTGAAGCTTCCAAGGTAATTTATAGGGCAAAACGGTAGAAATGAATAAGAACCAACGATTTAAGATGCTCAAATCATGCTCTTGAATGGTCTGGGAGCATCTGTTGCATTATGTGGGCTGGCACAATAGCTCAGTGGCAGAGCATCTGCTTTGCATTCAGAAGGCCCTGTGTTCACTCCCTGGCAGCAAAAGAGCCAGCATGGTGTAGTGGTTAGAGTGCTGGACTAGGACTGGGGAGACCCGAGTTCAAATCCCCATTCAGCCATGATACTAGCTGGGTGACTCTGGGCCAGTCACTTCTCTCTCAGCCTAACCTACTTCACAGGGTTGTTGTGAGGAGAAACTCAAGTATGTAGTACACTGCTCTGGGCTCCTTGGAGGAAGAGCGGGATATAAATGTAAATAAATAATAACATAAATAAATAATCTCCAGGTAGGGCTTGGAGAGACTCCTGCCAGAAACCTTGGAGTTTCTGCCAGTCCGTGTAGACAATAAGAACATAAGAACAGCCCTGATGGATCAAGCCCAAGGCCCATCCACTCCAGCATTCTTTTTCACACAGTGGCCCACCAGATGCTGCTGAGAAGCCCACTCTCTTGCTGTTGCTCCCCTGCAACTGGTATTTAGAGGCATCTTGCTTCTGAGGCTGGAAGTGGCCTATAGCTACCAGAGAGTAGCTGTTGATAGACCTGTCCTCCCCGAATTTGTCTAATACTGAGCTAGATGGGCCAACAGTCTGTCTCAGTGTAAGGCAGATTCCCATGTTCCTATGTTCCTAACAACATGACCAATTTAAAAGCCTGCCAGCAGTAAAAGCAGCTGCTAAAAACAGAAATATAAGCAACAACAACAAAATGAGAAACGGCAGAAATGACATTATCTCTCAAAAGCTCAAGGGAATAGAAGTGTCTTAATTTGATGCTGAAAGGCAGGGGCAGAGCCACTATTGGGTAACGGATTCAAAAAATCCAGGCGGCCCCATTTGGAACTGAAATTGGCCCGGACTGCATTGGCAGCACAGCCGGAGTGACTCTCCCTGCCTTAAAGGCAGGGAGAGCCGCTCCTGGTCTTGCTGCCAATGCAGCAGGGCCGATCAATCTCCCTCCCAAATGGGGCCGTGCAGCCCCGTTTGGGAGGGAGACCACGCCCCTGTGTCTGACATCAGATGCAGACGGCGGGGCTAGGCGGCCGCTGCAGTAGCCACACGCAGGCCACCGCCAGCATCACTACGCTCCTGCTGAAAGGGCAATGAGGCTAGTGCCAGCTTAAGGTCCTGGGGGTGGGAAAACATTCCACATCTGGGATGTCACCACTGAGAAGCCACTATCCTGCATATTGTGGGTGAATTTATGCCTGCCTCACATCTGAAGGCAGCAGAACCTGGAACATAAGTGGAGCAAGGATAGAGAAACACAATATTGTGATGTTAGGACATGGGTAAGTTGTCAAGATGTTGCAGAGCGGGAACTGGACATTCAGTGGGTGATATTGGTGATAGGTCATATCTTTGCACACCTTAATGTCTAATTGCAGCATGGAATTATATCATGGTGGGCTACTCTGAGCATCTTTGCTTCACTAGATTTCGACTGCTTGCTGACTATAAATGTTGCTGGCAAGAAACCTCCTCCCCCACTGGGAATTCAAAATGTGTCAGCAGGTTGGGCCCAAAGGGAATGTAACCTTTGCTTGAACAAAAAGTGTTCTTTACTCATCTGGCATTGGGTCAAATATACTGAAGTAAGTTATAAAAAGAGTGGGGACCTTCTGGGTTTCACTTGTACATGACATGAGTTGCAAAGAAAAAGATCAACTCTTAATTGAACACTTCATTAAGTATTTCTCTTTGGAGATACAAATATAATAGTAGCAAAACTAATGTGGTGAATAATCGTGATATTTTTGTACACACAGCAATAGATTCTGATCAGTTTCACATTCAGGGCAACAGGGGTACAAAATGACTTCAACGCAACCTTATGCAGACATTACTAAAAAGAAAAGAAAAAGCTGTATGTGAGTACAGCTGTCCAAAATTGTTGTGGACGTCCCACTCTGGCATGTCATTCGCCCTCCACCAGTGCTCTTCATGGTTACAGTGGTGTTTGGCTGAAGAGAGACATGCCATAACTGTTATGATGAGTGTTTCTGTGATTGGTAGGCTAAAGAGCCCAAGCCTGCTGATCACGGAAATGCCCGCCATCATGGTTATGGCATTTTCCTCTTCAGACAAACCTTGTCATAACCATGAACAGCACTGACAGGGTGGACGCATTCACACATAATGTGAAACTGCAGTTACATGGGGCAGAGGTTTGAATTTGCAAACATTCGAAAGTGTGAAACCGCGGTTTCATGGCAAAAGCAACCTGGGGTTTGCCTCACCAAACTCCAGTTTGAACGTTTGGTTTCTAGTGAGTTTTGCCGTAGGGACAGGCACTCCAGGAACTGCTCTCCCTGTCTTGGTGACTGCTGTGAAGAAGCTGTCAAAGCATGTCCTCTGCTAGCCTGTCCACCCATTTGAACATGCCCATCTTTATTTTTGCCTGGAATGGCGACTCCACTCTACTGGGGTTGTACACAACCGGGGCTCCAGCTACCGCAGTTCCTCGTGGCAGCAGATCTCCACACAGCACAACACTGCCCCAAACCTAGGAAATTTGAATGAGAGTAAAGATCTATCCCCAGTCCTGGTGTTTTCCCGTCTGTTCACCCAGCTATGACCAGACACATGGAGTGTCAAAATCTCCTTTGGGTGTATGAAAGGCTTCCCTGGAGAGGAGGGGGTGGCTGTGTAAACGTTATATCATTAACCAGAGAGAATGGGGGCCCCAACCAAGTGAAGCCCCCTCTTTTAGATCACTCAACTTATGAGCACACAGTCTGATGGAAGACCTAAGGTTAGCAAGCCTAAGGTCCTCCCCAGTGGACTGGCCTTCTCATGAGAGTGCTAGTCCAAAAGCGGCAAGCCGCCATGGGGGCAGGAGTGTGGTTTGGTCTCTATGGACTGCTTTGCCAGAGTGAGCCATCACAAGATTATCCTAGGTCATAGTGGGCCAGTCCTGAGAATCCTTTGCCCTCCCACATATACATATTCCCTCCTAGGAAGTCAATATGTTCCCTTCCCTTTCCTGAGCAACAGTGCCCCTCAGCATCCTCCCACTGCCAGAAATTGTGCTTGTGTGAGACTGTTCTGTTGCAGGGCTCTTACGAGGGTGGTGGTGCAACCACTGTCAGAGGAAGGGCTTGCATGGCATGGCATTTAAAGGGATTTAAATGCCCTTTCCCTGCTGAAGGTGGGTGATCCATTCCGGAAAGGCATGATTGCGCTCAGCACACCCACTTGAAGATCACGGCCAATGACTGCTGCCCTGGAGACATCCTAATGCCTTGCCCACAGTCTGGCGATGCAAATGCTAAGAAGCTTGCTGGGATGAGGCCTCGGTGGACCAGGAAGAAGGAGGGCCTCCCCTGCCCTGAATACGGAGGTTGCTGGGCTGCAGTTGGACGGACACCTGTGATGTGATTCATGGTTCGAAAAATTAACTGCGGGTTCGGCAACCTCCAGTTTCACGTTACGTGCGAATGCAGCTGATGTGTGTGAGTGACACATTGGGGCAGGACTTCCTGAGTGCTTTTGGGCAGTTGTACTTGTGTACAGTTTTGTATATTTTAAAAAAATGCCTGAATAAGGCCACTGTTGGTATACAATGCAATTTTTTTTTAAAAGGTAATGCAAGTGAGGAAGGTGCTATTCACATTAAAGTTGGGAAATACATGGAACATGCTGTTGTAGAAGACAGAAATGAAAGCTTTGTTAATTTTTCCGCCTGCCTCTGTGGGTCAGTTTGACTCCACTCTCTGGGCAAAGGTTAAAGAAGACAGAACTTAATTTTGAGGATGTGCTGACAAGTTCTCCCAGCCATAATCTCCTGGAACTATTTCTGACAGCTACTGACCTCTTCCTCCGCTGGAACAGATAAGGGGCATTGTGAAGTGGCTAGATTAAGCTGTTCTTCCTGGCTGATCCCAGTTATTTGATACCACTTATCAGCCAATGGAGAAGAAAAAGGCAATTTATGGATTTGTGTGTCCAACAAGCAAGGATAAGCTGGTGCCAAGGCAATTGGTAACGGCCAACTTTAGCTCCTTCAGCTTGCACTTTAAAAGCTTGGCTCTGTGGTCACTTATGAGTTGCTTCCAGGATTGGCGTGTTTAAAGCCCGGATAGGTTATCCAGCTCAACCTAGGAACATAGGAAGCTGCCATATACTGAGTCAGACCATTGGTCTATCTAGCTCATTATTGTCTTCACAGACTGGCAGCGGCCTCTCCAAGGTTGCAGGCAGGAATCTCTCTCTCACCCCACTAGCATACCAGACTCACTGGCCCATATGATGCGCAGCATTGCAGCTCCTAATGCTGCACACCAGACTGCTGGGGACTCTGAATCCAGCCCCAACGGTGGTAAGTATGGGCAAGAGCACTACCAGCACTTCTGCAGTCCCCCCTTCTTCGAAATGGAGAAAACTGGGTGCAGCTCAGGGACGAAGCGAAGGAGAGGATGCCGGCGCTGCGAGGAGGAAGAGGCGGAGGGGAATCAAGAAGGGGCCGGAATGGTGCTGCTAGAATGGCCTGAGAAAGCAAGGGATGGCCCAGTCATGGGATGAGGCTGCTGTTGTGGCTCTGTATGATTCCCTATTCTGGCTAGCATGCACCCAAATGATTATCCCGCTGAAGCTCTGTATGGGAAGAGCACCTGCCTGCAGAATCTGCTGCCAGTCTGTGTAGACAATACTGAGCTCAATGGTCTGACTTGGTATGTGGCAGTTTTACATGTTCCTATGTAAGACTGCAGAAGTGCTGCTAGCACTATGGCCAATTCTTACCAGCATCAGGGCCGTGTTTAGACTCTGCAGCAGCCCAGAGCGCAGCATTACAAAGAGCTGTAATGCAGTGCATCATGTGGGCGAACAATCGTGTGCAAGTACATAGCTGTCTGCCTCCGTCATTCATCTGTTAAAAGGTATAATGTATTTTATATGGTTTTGGAAAATGCATGACTTGAGGCATATAAAGAGTTCGGAAAACAAGCAGATTAAACCAAAAACAAGGAATATTCAGAAAAGAATAACATGATGGACACAGTCTCAAGGATCAGGTTTGTCAAGCATCTGCAGAGGTCTTAGCAGGGGGCCAACAGCTAAGTGAAGCCTCCAGTAATATTTGCTGGATGGCAGTTATTGTAAAGTCTCCTCCTCCTCCTCCCTGACAAAATTCTTTCTCCTGCCCTCTCTTTCTTCCTAAGTCATTGGCCTAAGTCATTGTGAGTCTGAGGTGATACACTAAATGTTGCCTTGCCCCATATGCCCCTGGTGGGGGCCATCCCCCTTTCAAAATCAATGATCCCCATCGCTCGTTGAGGTCAGCTGGAGAGGTCCATCTCCAGTTACCACCGGTGCGTCTGCTAGCGACTCAGAACTGGGCCTTTTCTGTAGTTGCTCCTGGTCTATGGAATTCACTCCTGGCAGATATCTGCAGTTTAGGCTTGCTGTCAGCCTTTAAGAGAGCCCTAAAAACTTATTTGTTTGGCCTGGCCTTCCATGGCTTGTAAAACTTTTTTTAAAAAAGTATTTTAATTGGTTTTAAATGGTTTTAATTGTTTTTGAATTATTTTTATATTGTTTATAGCACTGTGTTTTGAATTGTATGTTTTTATGTCTTTTTAAAAGTTGTTGTACACCACCCAGAGCCTCTGGATGGGGCGGTTTATAAATGTAATAAATAAATAAACAAACAAACAAACAAATAAATAAAATTCTTACATTTGAAAGTGGCGCAGGAGGCGGGGAGGGGGGAAGCTTGCCAGCAGCCACCTCTGATCTCCTCTTGCTTCTTTCAAGCTTTGCAATGAGTGTGAGGAGGGGCACTCCTTGCAAAGTTTGCAAAGGTTAGATCAGGCCCAAAGAGCTGTTCCAATGGTGTTGCCAGGGGGCATCTTGCTGGCACCCCAATAATTTGCTGCCTGAAGCCACTGCCTCCCTCATGTAAGGTCCGCCTCAAGCTAGCTGATCAAACCCTCTCAGGCATTCTAGAATTTCTGAACCCTTGAAATACTACCACCTTGGAAAGAATTAACACTGTCAGGGCCAGGCCTGCCATGAAGCGGCCTGCTTTAGGAAGCAGGATTTGGGGCATTCGTCAAATGTGCTTATTTGACTTGGAAGTGAACTTGCTTCGTGTTCTTGTATGTGTACAGAGGGAGAACCAAATGAAAATCCTGAATTTCACATGTGCTTCTTTAAGCAGTTATAAAAATCAATAGTTTCCTGTTAATAGAAAAATGAAGGAAAGAGGAGAGATTTCAAAGAAGGAAAGAAGTGGTGGTGTGATTTGATTAGAAAGAAAGGGAAAGGGGGATGAAGGAAGGGGGTGCTGTGCCATTTGGTGCACTGAAATGTTTTGGCAGCTAAATGTTTTGGGCCAGTACTGCACATAACATTGCTCAGTATGTCATCCAATATTCAGAATCTGGAATCTGGCAGATGACACTTGATGCTTTTGTGCATTGCATTGTCTGCTAAAGGAAGAATTTGGTCCATTGAATTTGTTTATCATGCCTCTTTAATTGTAGCATTTCCCTAGTGGGGGGAAATATTACCCTTCGTTAACCTACTGCCAGAAAAGGCAGACTTCCAGTTAAAAGCTTCATTTCCAGTCTATTGCTGCTTTGAAAAACTGCACAAAAATATTTGCATGTGACATTAAGGTTGTGCAGGCCTTGAGAAACATGATTTGAGGCTCTTGAGAATGCTTCCCAGGAATATTTGAAATTAATAGGAAAATCGTTTGTGTGGTGTGTGAGAGAGAACTAGTTTGCCCTGAGAACATTATGATGGTTATGTACATAAATGTGAGAAAAAGAAAATAGCTTTAATAATACAACTTTGAGGAGACCTACCAGATAACATTAGTGACTCATATAGCTCATTATTCTATTCCCAGCACTTAAAATTTGCTGCCTCTTGATTTAAAACATTCAGGAACATGGGAGAGACCACTCACTCAGGGCCGCAGTTGTGAGAACAATCCCCACAGCTACTGCTACCATGTTGCCCCGTCATTCTGTCTCCTTAGTCCAACAGAGCCTGGTAGGGGGCAGGAAGAACCACACAGATATAGCCTTCGGTTTCACATGCTGCAGCAGCCTCTGAGGGGGTGGCTGTGAGGGAGGGCAACACACTTTGGCTACTCAGGATCTATCAGATATAGGCATCATTCGCTTCAGCCAGGGTCTCAGCTCTGGTGTGCTCTTTCTCCTCCTCCTCTCCTCCTCCGAGAGGGTCTTCTCTGGGTCAGAATCTGGGTGGGTCCTGGCAACCTTGCAGTGCACATTTGGGCAGGGGGACTGGGAACTTTATGAAAAAGGAGAGCAGGTCCTTACTTGCTCTCCAGTGCCCCATGCAGCTTCCTTCTGGGGTGGCGGGTGCCCCTAGAAGCCCCGCGCAGCATCAGCATGCACATGGCACATTTGCATGGTCAGCGTGGTGTTGCTGACCATGCAAATGGTGCCCATGCATGCACGGATGCCATGTATGTGCTGACACCGCGTGGGACTTTCAGGGACGCACACTGCCCCAGCAGGAAGCTTCATGGGGGGGTGAAGAGCAGGTAAAGATCTCCTCTCCTTTTTTTAAAAGTTCCCGGTCCCACTGCCCAAAAAGTGCTCGAACCATGGTTCGAACCTCAGTTCATGCACATCCCTAGCAGACATGTGGCACAGGCTTTTGTGAAGGCAGGCGGCGGTGGTGGTGGCGGCACCCTGAGCCAGGGGGCTGACGGTAACCTCCCTACGCCCTGATTCTAACTAAATTTATTGAAATAAACTCAAGGTCTGAAGTGGGTTTCAGATCTTGGTTTATTTCAAGGAATTTGGATAGAATTAATTAAGATCAGAGTGTTTGGATATCAAAACCAATTACTGCAACTGGAGGTAGAATTTTTCCAAGGCTTGAGTGGGCAAGGGGGTGGAGAGTGCACACTCCCAAGATTTGGGGAATCAAGATTTAACCATGCCCCAAGGGGGACTTAGCTCTTCCCTCACCAAATGGCATTCCTGACTCCCAGGAAATAGTTGTACCATTGTAGATATAGGCACTGCAGTCCCCAGCATGTTTACTCAGAAGTAAGCTCCACTGAGCTCAATGAGGTTTACTCCCCAGTAGTCTGCTTAGGATGATTGCATCCTTATCTGTATGCACTCAAAATTTGGAAACGAAGCCTGCCTCTGTCCTCCTGGTGTGGTCCTGTAAGAACGCAGACAAGGGGAGGAAATCTTTGGCTAACCTTGAAGTCAGGTTGTTATGACTATTCTCTACGAAGCAGTAATTTGAGTGCAAATTGAGCCAAGAAACCGAGCGATGTTCAGCTCAAACTGATAAAGCCGTTGAATGGTCTCTTCTTGGGTCTTGAGTGAATGAAGTTTAACCAGCAAGATATGTTAATGGGAAACACATCCACAGAACACTCACTTTGACTACAAACGTCGGGCCTTCAGCCAAGCAAAATACTATTTGGGATTTTCTCAGTGTGTTTTTACATTTTATCCCAGAATGCTAGTCTGGGGGCATAATTGTGCAGCTCAGCAGGAGGGGGAAGAGTTTAAATGAAATATTATATTTGGCTCTCCTTTAAATGACAGCCAAGATAAGTATGTGGGCTATTGCGGCGGCTTTTCAAACTGTGTTTTGGGGAACCCTGAGATTCCTCGATGGGAAGATCAATCAAGGCAGACGAAGCTCCCTGAAAGATAGATGGCCTGCCACTGCCCGTCTTTCCCTGCAATATGCAGCCATGGGGGAGTGTTCGTCTGTGTACCTTGGTTCACGTTGAGGCCTAAGAGGTACGTCTGGTCAGGGTACCCCATGAACTGACTATGCCTTCTGGATTACTCTCAGAATCCGCATCAGCATGAGCCCTATTGAGACATTATGTTGTGCATGATGTCTGCATCTGTACATGTTTTTGTTTGGATGACTGTACATTTGTTCACCTTAAAAGTGAATCTGGGTAATAGGCTCCCTCAAATGTAGGATTCAGATAGGAAGTGTACTTCTGTAGGAATGTTGAGTATAATTTGTGAGTGCATATTGATCTGTATGTGCATACACTATACACATAATTTATGTGCTTTAACCTTAATGTGTGAACAATGCTATGTACACAGGAGCAGGGCGTAGCCAGGTTGGAGTGGGCCCAGAGAGAAGATTTTGAAATGCTCCCCCCACCACTGAAGCTCAGCTCATGAAGTAAAGAAATCTTAAAAGAGGCTGTATAGTGGTAACAAAGAGTATAGCATCTATCGCCCTGAGCCTTTTGGAAGGGCGGTATAAAAGTTTTAATAATAAATAATATCTATCTATCTATCTATCTATCTATCTATCTATCTATCTATCTATCTATCTATCTCAGCTCCAGGTCTTAACACTCAGGTCAATTTCAGAGGATAAATACAACTGAAGGAAGCCCGGGTGGGTGCGTGGCTTGGGGAGTCAGTCATGTGACTTGCCGGGGGGGGGGGGAGGCAGTGGGCCCTCAGACAACTGTCTCCCCTTGCCCTATTATAGTTATACCCCTGCACAGGAGTATCATGGCAGGCACATTGTTGTGGAAATGTTTCCAGAAGCCACTGGCTACAGGAGAGCTTGACTTTATAGCCCAATTCAGATATTATGCTGTACAAGTGTGCATATGTCTGTACACTCATACATGTGCTTGTGTGAATGACTGTACCTGTGTTCATTTTAGAAGTGAACCTGGGCACAGGCCCTTCAAATGCATGGTACAGATAGGAAGCATACGTCTATGCCTGTGTTTGGCATAACATGTGAATGACTGTAACTGTGTACAGATCTGTACACTCATTGTATGAGTGTTGGGCATGATGTGTGAATGGGCCTTATACCTCTTGGCTAGACTTTCTCTTTTATTTTGCTCCTTACGAGATTGGGTTTAGCAGCCAACTATCTAAATAGCACTACCACAGGTTAAAGTATCCCAATTCTAGCACTTCTAAGGAAGTAGGGAACTGGAGAAAGGTAGCAGTGGTCTCCTTCAGAGTAAGAGTCTCAGAGACTTCAAAGTGCCATGTGCCCCCACTGACTGCTCAGCCTACATGACCATGCTCCAAGATGGAGAGGAGGAGTCATTGCCAATCTGCCTGCCTGGTAGGCTGAGTTGAGCCTGCCAGCACCATAGAGAGGGGGATGCAGGGCCTGGTGCCAGTTGGCACCATCCCTGCCTAGACCACCTTATCCCTTTTTGGCTAAGGGTCTGTAGAAGTCAAGAGAGGATCTATCCTAATAGGAAGCCATACATCTAAAGGAATTTCCCTCCTGTCTTACTGAGGGCAAAAGAAACAAATACCTGCATTTGGAAGATATATCTGACCATGTGGTTTTTTGTAATGATATTTCCTGTATTTTCTTCTTCTTCTTGAGTCTAAGATGAAAACAAATTGAAACAACAGAGGGAGCTCTTGTCTTACAATTCAAGGAGATCCCTGCCCCCGTCCCTCATGTGAGCTTTGCACCCAGTGTTAGGACATTTTCATAAGCGATGCTTAAAGCTGAGATAGCTTACATTAGCAGGAACATTTCCAGACAGGGCTTTTAGCTTGCTTCTCCTCTGGAATGGTGGGTGTGCATTCACATATTGTCCAGATTTACTCCAAAGTCCCTGTGAGCTATCGAGGAACACTCCAGACCAGTGCTCACTCTATTTTTTTTTCATCTGGGTGCAGAATGAGTTTTGTTCTGGGTGGCGGTATCAAGGCAGCATGTTCGCACATATATTCAGAGTGGGACCTTTCCGATTCAATCTGAGCGGGATCTAAAATTAACTGAGCGGACATCAAAAAATGTGTGCTCATGTACATGCACATGCCTTAGCGGGAACATGGACATGATTCGGGTTTTTTTTGTTGAGCATTAGAGCATAGCCTGATTTATGTCCAAGGTAAAATAAAATAAATCCATTTTTTGCATCGTTTTTTTGGAGCAAATTCGAACTTGCAGCAAAGGTCCTCAGTAAATCCTGTTGTCTGGCATTACCTGCTCCAGGTAAGGCTGGAAGTCTAGACACAGTTCTTGGCTGTAACAACTACTGAAGCTGGTGAGACTACTGTGAGTGTAACTGGATATGACATCGGGAGAGTCATGATAGGATCTTCTGTTTAAGAAGCATAATAGCAGCTCAGGGGAGAAGGTGCATCTGACCCGGATCGTGGTGCTGGGATGTGCTTGTGTGTTAACTCTTTCCATATGTGCCCCCTGCTGGCCTCCTGAATGACAACCCAGGCCCGGGCCAATTGCAGCCCGGCTCGGGCCTCCGTGCATGCATGGAGGTAATGAAAATGGCCTCCACGCATGTGCAGAGGCTCAAAATGGGCTGCAGCCGGTCCAGGCTGTTTTTAAGGAGGCTGGTGGGAAGTTTGGAGAAATCCTAAAGGATTCCGCTTTACAAGTATCCCCGAACCGGCCCAGAGGCAGGTTCTTAAAATTGAGCCCGATCCGGTTCGAACTCAGACCGGCACCCCCGTTTGGCAGGCCGGTGTTGTTCGAGCTCGGACTGGCCAAACCAGGCGAGCTCGATTTGAACCATGGTTTGAATCGAGCCAGCTTGCACATCCCTAGACTGTAGGTGCATATAAATGTGAGCTGGGAATTAAGACTGCAATCATATGCACTCTGACAAACACAGGAAGCTCCCATTGACTGACTCAGACCATCAATTCATCTAGCTCAATATTTTTGACACTGACTGGCAGGGGCTCTCTAGGGTTTCAAATGGGTCTTTTTCTGCCTTATTTGGAGATGCCAGGGATTGAACCTGGGACCTTGTGCATGCAAAACAGATGCTCTATTACTGAGCTATAGCCCCTGTGCATAAGGAGTTAAACACCAATGAAAACAGTGGAATCTTCTTCTCAGTTAACCCACACAGGATTGCACTGAATATGTTCTGGTCCCCTACCGTATGGCAATAAAGTGTGGGATATTCAAAGCTTTTGCGCATAACCCAAGCACAATCATACTCCCTTATACATGCTGCTACAGGCTTTCTCAATACTTCCTAGTATTTTCTTACCTTCTGTACACATGACAAGCTGGGACTTTGTGCAATTTTCAGAGTGCCACCTGCTGGCCAGCTCTTGCATTCTCAGAAGAACCCATCCTTTTCATCATTCCGTTTTTGTGACTGGGAAAAAAGAGCAAGCTATTCCTGCCAAGAGTTGGCTAGCAAGTGGCTCTGCAAAAATCACACAAGGTTCCTGGTTGGTGTGTGTATAGACATTAAGTCTGCAATGAGACTCGGCATGTCCCACATGTGTTTTTACTTATAAAATGTGGGAGGAAATGCAAGCACAAAGTCTGAAACTGTTTGAACCATAAGTGCAAGATAGCAGAAGTGTGAGATTGACTGTTTTTACATACACTAACAATACTTGCTTTAGTGAAGGGATGATTTCCTGAAGTAGCAATCACTCACTCACTCACTCACAATCAACCAATAAAAATAATAAATTAAATATGCAGGATGAAAGCTGTATTTTCTAGAGCAGAGGTAGACAACATTGGCTCTCCAGCTGTTATTGAACTATAGTTCCCATCATCCCCAACCACAATAAATGGTGGCTGGGGATGATGGGAGTTGTAGCTCAACAATAGCTGGAGATCTGATGGGCAGGGACACAGCTCCAGCGGTCTTCTGTGACCCGCAGCGGGCCCAGGCTTTGGCTGTGGAGCTGACGGAGGAGGGACAGAGCCCTGAAAGGGCTGAAGGGGAGGTGTGTGAGGATAACATCAGCAGAACACCTCCCGAAGGGAGGGGGCCTGAGTGGGAGGAGGGAGAGGCATTGGCAGCAGCTGTAAAGGATAAACAATTACAGGGAATAAAGAGGGGCGTTGGCACCATAATGGGGGGGGGATGCATAGCCTGTGAGGAGGCATATAAGGAGTGGGCCAGGGATGAGAGGGTGGCTGGTGGCAGGTCCCCAGAGAGGGACAGACACAAGGAACAAGCAGCCTGGGATGGAGGAGGCACAAGGTGACACTCAACCCCCTCCCCGTCCCTGCTCTGAGGCTGGACCCGGTAAGCCTAGCTACTCTGGGTAAAGGGGACAAGGATGTGTAGCCAGACAGGAAACATGATTCCACCCCCCCCACTTTATTTTTGAGTGGTGGCAGCAGACCTGACCACAAAGCCTTTGCCTTGCCTTTGACTTTACACTTGCTGCTGTGTCATTGTCCTCCTCCTCACCCTCATTTCTTCTCCTCCTTGCCCTCATTTCTCCTCCTCCTCAACCTCATTTCTCCTCCTCCTCCTCACCCTCACCCTCATTTCTCCTCCTCTTTTTTCCTTCAGCAGATGGACAGTTAGGTGAGAGGAGAAGAGAAGCTTCAGTGGCACGGGGTGCAGGACGAGAGTGCCAGCCAGCTCACTGGCTGCTCTGGCTGTCTGCCTGCCCCCTCTTCCAGCGTATGGCTGGGAGCCAGAAGCAGGAAGAGCGGGCAGCCAGAGCAGCTGGTGGGCCAGAGGACAAGGGGCAGAGGCAGCAGTGGAGGGTGAGACAGGTGGGCACATGCCAGTGGTGGCAGTGAGCAGTAGGAGGAGCCGCTGGCTGGTGGGATATTGGTGGAGGGAGATGATAGAGGGCCTCAGGGGTGTAGCGGGCCCGTGTTCCAAGGAACACTGGCTGCTCCACCCCTATGCATTTTCTGGACTATGAGATTTGCAATGGGTAAAACATTGCAAAATGTGACGGAATAGTGCAATGGTTTAAAACCATTAAAGTGTTATTCAATACTTCATTGTAGGCTGGTGGCCATTAATATTTTCTGCCCATTGCAACATGTTTTCAAGACAGGACTGTCCATATTCTCCTTGAAATGCATTTATTTGCCCCTCCTCCTGCTCCATTTTGGGCCAATGGAATTATGATGGGGGTGACATGATAACTTTTTGGGTGACTTCCTGGCTGCCTTGCGCAAATCTGCTGGCAGGCGGGGAGTGCTGTTCCAAAACAAAAATCTTACTCGGTCTTGCATCATGCCAGTTTTGCACAAGGGAAAAATTAAAAACAGAAAAGAGGGGGAGTGGGGTGCATGAGGAGATCCTTTGGAGTGGCAGAACAAGGGAACTGCTTATTTGGGGTTGGAAGCAAAAGGGAATCCTGTGGCGAGCCAGGAAGGGGGAAAGACAGGAACTGGCACGCCTCCAGAGAAACAAACAAACAAACAAACAAACAAACAAACAAATAGGAGGGAGGAGGTGGAGGGGAGGGAAGCGCTCCCCCAGTGAGGGCTGTGGGATTGCACAGAAGTAAATGATTTAGTTCAATGGGCTTCCCCTTCAGTAAAATTGCACAAGAAAGGGTTGGATTCAGAAATCTGCTCAGCTGCACTTCCATCCCCTTCGATGCTGACAAGCTCAAGTTATATTGGAAGCAAGCGGAGGAGGAGGGTGGTGTGGGGTTTGGGAACTGTGGGGAGGAAAAGAGGGGAAAGCTGAGATTTCTCCCTGCCTGTTTCTCTCCCTGCGGCAAGGGGGCGGAGGAAGCAAGCACAGGTGGGGTAAGGGCGGGGCAAAGAACTGTCCTTCCTGCAACACGCTGCAACACATAAACTCCGTTGCAAGCCTCCATACCATGGAAGAATACAGCTGATTTCCTGCAACGCAATTACCACATTATAAGGCCATAACGCATCATTAAAATTCAAAACAAGGCATTGGCAATATGGAAGGCACCCTGCTGACAGCGCAGCGAGCGCGATATCAAAACACTGGCAATATGGAGGGGCACTTATGGGACACATGGCAACATGTAATCTGGAATACGCCCTGGAGAGGAGATATCACACAAATCATGTTTATGTATGTACAATAACACACATAAGTGCTGTGGATTGCTGTGTTGTGTGGTTAGTCAGGTGGGTGGTGGTGAGAGTGGGTCACACCTGCTTCTTCAGCACAAAGTCATGACCTCTTCCCTTAGCAGTAGCACAAAGTTGACCATGAAGAGGTGGGGGGAGCAGTCAGACCTGAGGAGCCAACCCACATCCTGGCCCTATGGTGCGGGGCACAAAGTGTTTTTGCCCTGGTGTCCTGCTCCAGCTAAAGAGAGCCCAACTTCGGCTCTTTTGTTGGCCACACCCAATGCTCTGCCCCTCCTGCTCTACTTCCTGCCCTTTTTATCTTGTCTCCACCCCCATAATGGGAGTCTCTGGCATGTGCAAAAGCATCCTGGGACCCACATCAATGCTCACATGGGATAAATAAATAAGTCATCACGAATGGCAGAGTCTGAAACACACTGGGCCTATTTATCATGAACAGAGGCCATGCGGATGAAATGAAGTGACTGTGTTCACCTATCCGAATGATTCATGGTAATTTGAAACAAAGTTAACATATTCCACACACCCTTTAATTTAAAGAAAAGACCCCTCCGGCACTTAAGAAGTCCTACATTCTGCTGACTTCCCTCTGCAGGAACGGCTGGGGATACTCAATGGGGATACTCAATCCCAGTGTTGGGATGGGGATAAAGCTTGGAAACATCTGTTCCTGTTTTGGAATGCTTGAACACAGCTGACCGCCTTGCCAGAATATATTAACTATAATCCAAAACACTGAATCAGCTTGGAAAGAAACGTTTTCTTCTCTTTTATTCATGATAAATCTCTATAGTGGCAAATTGGGAGAGGGGCTACTTTACCAGTAGGGGGTTGTCTCAGCCTTCTGCTCTTGGTGTTTATTAGGGAAAGGCTTCTGTAAACCCTACTCTTATTTTCTCGGGTGAATTTATGCTTTTCAGGAAAGCAAAGAAAAATCCTTCCATACTGATTTGGACTGCTCCTTGAGTAAAATGGGGGAGGCTTGAAGAAATGGCTGGCAACTCGAAGGCTTTCAGCGGATTTCATTGATCTGAAATCCCTGCTGGTTTCCTATGGACCTATGTTATTGTTGTTACTGACATACTGCTCAATGTTACATGCGTGTTGCAATGTAATGTTTGCACAATTGCACAGACGCAAAAATTGCGCACATGCAGCTGTGGGGTGGTATGACCATTATTTCCAATGGCTGTACTGTCACACAACTCCATTTGTGCAATTTTTGTGCAAGTGCAAGAGTGCTCTAGTGCAACTTCACACACATTACATTGCAATGTGCACATAATGTTGCCCAGTACATCAGTCACTATCTTTCTATTTATATGATGCCATCAATATACACCAGGCCTGCTCAACTTCGGCCCTCCTGCAGATGTTGGCCTACAATTCCCATAATCCCTGGCTATTGGCTGCTGTGGCTGAGAATTATGGGAGTTGTAGTCCAAAAACAGCTGGGGGGCCTAAATTGAGCAGGCCTGATATACACAATGCTTTACAACAGGGGTTCCCAACCTGCAGTACTCCAGATGTTGCTGAACTACAACTCCCATCACCCCCAGCCTCAATAAATTGTAGTTGAAGATGTTGTTGTTGGACTACAACTGTCATGGTGGCTGGGATGATGGTGTGGCAGTTCTAGAGCTAATACATGTCAGTGTACTTTGGATGCCCACTGAATTCTTTAATATGTGTAGACCTCTTAAAATCAGCTTTTCTAACCTATCTTTAATGTAATCTAAATAAAATGTTAATATGCTTTCTGGTGTGTGTGTTTCACTTCCTGGGCAGTGGGCAAACAGCTAATATCTGGCTACTGGGAAAAATGAGGAATAAATAATAATGAGTAATAATAAACTTATTTGTTAGCTGCCCCATAACAAATTGTTTTCTGGGCGACTTACAACACAATGTTAAAACATTAGATAAAAACACACAACCCATTAAATCACAACAGACCAAGAAGTGGAGGAGGGGAATAAAATACAAAATACAAAACAAAACAATTTAAAAGACATTTAAAAAAAATAAGTTAAAATCAGATCAAGATTTTAAAATTTAAAAAGCCTGAGTGAACAAAAAGGTCTTTGCCTGGCATCTAAAAGAACAAAGTGATGAAGCCAGGTGAGGAGGGTCACTGGGGAGGCTATTCCATCACTGGGGAGGCTATTCCATAAATGAGGTGCAACCACTGAAAAGGCCCTCTCCCTAGTAGCCACTTGCCTTACCACGTTTGGCAGGGGCACTTGGAGGAGGGCCTCCAAAGAAGTTCTTAAGATCTGGGTTGGGACATACAGGGCAAGGCGAATAAAAAAATTCCCATGTGGGAGCTGAAATTCAACATCTGGGGGTCCAAATTGGGAGCCCCTGCTTTATAGCAAAAAGAGGGAGCTCAGGATGGTCTAAACTGACAGCTGTCCAAGGCAGGGCCAGATCAACACAAGGTGCTCCTGGGCAGCTGAGGCTCTGAGGACTGATGCCTGTCCTGGCTCCTGGAGAGGATTGGGCACAACCAGCGACCAGCAGCCACTGGCTAGATGCTACCCACTCCTAGGGTTCTCAGCTGTGACTGAAGCTATTCCTGGAGAGGGGTGTGTGTGTTTTAGTTTGTTAGGCTTTTTTTTTTTTTTTTTATGATTGCTATCCTGTGCCTACACAAAACATCCAGGGCAGCTTGCTTGAGACAATACCTGCTCTTACAGGAAGTTATGCACATAGCTTCTCATTAAAAATTATAATGTGGTGCGTACATGAGCCTGAAGAAGCCACCTAATGGCGCAGCGGGGTAATGACTTGACTAGAGTACCAAGCCAGAGGTTGCTGATTGAATCCCTGCTGGTATGTTCCTCAGACTACAGGAAACACTTATATCGGGCAGCAGTGATATAGGAAGATGCTAAAGGCATCATTTTATACTGCGCAGGAGATGGCAATGGTAAACCCCTCCTGTATTCTATCGAAGACAATCACAGGGGTCTGTGGTCACCAGGAGTCGACACCGACTCAACAACACATTTTACCTTACAGGAGTCTGAATATTCCTGTGGGCCACTGTACATCCAACCGACCCACCCAGGCTATGTGTGAACTGGCTCTGCGCATCCTTGGACCTAACTATATGAGATGCAGGAGATGACCAGATTGCTTGATGTTTTCCTTTTTGCGTTAAACCATGTGCTGGAACCTTTATTTTGACTGAAGCAGACACACAGGAGGAGGGAGGTTTGTTTTCCAGCCTGACACCCCTGCTTACTGAGCAGAGACATCTTTTAAAGTGGTGATTCTTTTTTTTTAGCAGGGGGAGAGCAACTGGCCCTATCCAACCCCAGCACATCATCCCGCCAGTGGCTGTTGCTGGTGTCTGCCTTATGTTTCTTTTTAGATTTTTTAGAGCCCTTTGGGGACAGGGGATCATCTTATTTATGTATTATTTATTTTTCTATGTAGAAGAATTTTGTTGAAGAATTTTGTTGAAGAGTGGTATATAAACATTATTATTATTATTATTAGTAGTAATAATAGTAGTAGTAAATCACCACCAAAATGGCTGTTAGTTCCAGTGAGCCACGTCTCCAAGGCCAAGGTTGCCTTGCCACCACTGCTACCTGGGCTGAGGGTGTGGATAGCAGGCCAGGGCAAGTAGGCACTAGGGTATTCGTTTGACCATGGCAGGGAAATGGTCACCGGACTAATACACTTGGATTGATTGATTGATTGACTGACTGAATGACTGAGATACAACAAGCCCCAAGAGCTGGTAATCAGGGATGGAGATTGGGAGGAGGCACCCACTGTGGCTGGGCATCAAAAGAACGGCTGGTGCTTCAGGTGGGTGGATGGTGGGAGATGCTCCGGAAGAGGTGGGACCAGCTCTGCAGCACCTGGTTATCCTATGACTGAGGAGCTAATCCAACCGAGCCACCTCCACTCTTCTGGCTTCCAGTCTTTGACCCAGACACACATGAGACCCCTTTCGCCAGGAAGGAATGAGCCCAACACGTAGGAGTAGCATCACTATCCAGCCAGGGCCCAGCAAAGTTGCATTTCAGGGCTGCTATATGTTGGAGATGGAGTTCCAGTGCATCAACCTTCTGCACCAACTATCCTAATGACCACTAGGGGTATTGGGAGTAGAGGAGGCTAGTGAGTGTCCCTGCTTGCTTCTACTCTATGACCCCCTGCCTTGACTCCTCAGGTACTTCCTGTAGTGAGCCAATCCTCTTCCTTTCCTCCTAGAGAGAAGATGGAAACATCTCTCTCTCCCCCTCCCTCCCTATTCATTATGTAGCTGATAGATAGGATAGGTCTTTCCTATCTCCAATGTACTTCACCAAGAAATCTATTTAGTTTAAACTCTACCGTGCTCTTCATGTGTGTTATTTAAACAGGTGCAACAACTAAACTCTGCACTCTGTAACTGGAGTAGTAGCTTCCTTGGTAAAGGTGAAGTGTGTGCCGTCAAGTCGATTCTGACTCCTGGTGCCCACAGAGCCCTGTGGTTTTCCTTGGTGCTTTGCTAAATAATCACAAACCCCAACACTATAAATAAAGTCAATTGCATCACACCCCTCTGTGCCTAGTCTGTTTTGTGGGAGTGTGAAGAAATGTACATGCAAAGTACTGGCGGGGGGTGGGGGGGGGGAGAGAAGTTGCCATAGCAACCATGCATAGAATGCTGGGAGGAAGATTTGATTAAGAATCAGTTGGTGACAGTTGAAGAGTTAGTTAAGAGTTGGTGAGGTACCGAGTAGGATGGGGACCAGAAAGCTCTAGCTCATACCAAAGAGATCTATTTAGAAAGAAGGTCAAGATACACTGTGTTGAGTCTAGCAGCTGGCTTATTTGGCAACACTGTTAAGTGAAGTTTATGGGCCCGGTTTTGCAGAGATCCTTATTTCCATCTTTTATAAATAACAAACTCGTTCTTATTTGTTTCTACACTTTCAGCTTTGTTTCTTTTTTAATGCACTGAACATATATGCCTATCCTGTGCTCGCAAGGTGATGTGACTGAGAGGTTATTTACTGAGAGTAGGGTAATCGACAATCATATGGCGGCAGCGAAAGGAAGTAATAACCGATTAAATTCCAGGAACGTGGTGACACAGTTGATATAAAAATCATTATAAACAAGTCACCTCCCTGGACTTGGGAGGGGTATCAGGGTAAGTTCCTGACAAAGAGGATGGAGGGAGAGGGGCCCTTTGAGCAGAATTCAAACTCAACTGGGAGATGAGCCCATGGCAACAGGGGCAGAGGGAGGCCAGTGGTGGCCCAGGTTCAGCCTGCTGCAGTAGTCCACCTAGCCCCGTCCCCTGCATCAGCATCTGACGTAGAGAGTGGTTAGCCATGCCCCCTACATCCAATGTCCAGATGCAAGAGCTAAACTGCACCCCCACATCTGACATTGGATGCAGGGGGCATGTCAGGGGCGCGAGGTGTGGCCCCTGAGGGGCAGCGGACCAGGTTCTTTGAACCCGTTCGCTCAATGGTTGCTCCGCTCCTGCATGGCAATCCCATAGTGGAACAAATGTGAGTGTACCCCACTATATATAACCCCACTCCTCTCTTTCTGCTGCTCTGATGAAAACTGGAGCTGCCAGCCACTGCTTTGAGGTAAATGTGAAAGATGCAATGTACAGGGTCAAGATAATGAGAAGGAAGCGCTCCACTCTATTCTGCACAGGTCAGACCTCACTTGGAATTCTGAGTCCAGTTCTGGGCACTGCATTTTAAGAAGAGTATTGATATCCTGGATCGGGGTCAGAGGAAGGCAATGAATATGGTGGTAGTGTTCCCTCTAACCTTTTTCATCTCTGTGTGGAATGAGTTTTGTTCTGGGTGGCAGTATCAAGGCAGCAGTATGTGTGCATGTGCATTCAGAGCGGGGCCTTCAACCAGATTCAACCAGAGAGGGATTCAAAATTAGTTGAGCGGACCTTAAAAAACTTGTGTGCATGTGCACATGGGCACACCTTAGAGGGAACACTGATTGTGAGGGATCTGGAAACCAAGTCATATGAGGAGTGGTTGAAAGAGCTGGGAGTGTTTAGCCTGGAGAAGAGGAGACTAAAGAGAGATATGATTGCCATCTTCAAATAAAGGAAGGAGTGTCACATAGAAGAAGGAGCAGACTTGTTTGCTATTACTTCTGAGAGCAGAGTTGAAACTCATGGGTTGAAATTGCAAGGAAGCAGCAGGTTTAGGCTAGACTCTAGGAAGAATGTCACAGTAAGAGCTGTTAGACAGCGGAACAGTCTGCCTCATGCAGTGGTGGACTCTCCTTTGTTAGAGGTTTTCAAGCAGAGATTGGATGGCCATCCAATCAGGGATGTTGTGGCAGTTTCCTGCAAAGTCCTTTCCAACTCTCTAATTCTATAATTCTGTCTCCTGTTTCATGAGTTGTAATTTGCACTCTAGTGGAGATCTGAAGGTGCGTCTTCCACCAAAATCCAGCATCCCCCCTGCTCCAGTGCCCTTTCTGCTGTCAACATTGGTGTGTGGAGTGCATGTTCATGATGCATAGTGAAAGAAGCAGATAGAACTGTGGCAAAGGAATCTCGGTTGACCTTTGTAAATTGCCCCAAGAAAAAGAGTATCATCTTATCATGGGGAGGAGAGCAGGTCTTGTGGCAGTGAGTGTGAACTGTCCCCTTTGCTAAGTAGAGTCCACCTTGGCTTGCATTTGGATGGGAGACTACATGTGATCACTGTAAGATACTCCCCTTAGGGAATGAGGTCATAGCTCAGTGGAAGAGCATCTGCATGCATACAGAAGGTCCAAGGTTCAGTCCAGGGGCGTAACTACAATAGGGCAAGGGGAGACAGTTGTCTGGGGGCCCACTGCCTTGGGGGGCCTCCCCAGAGGCAAGTCACATGACTGACTCCCCCAACCGTGCACCCGCCCAGGCTTCCTTCAGTTGTATTCATCCTCCAAAATTGATGTGAGTGTTAAGACCTGGAGCTACCAGAACAGCATGTCTTTCTCTAGTACCATTAAATGACTTGCATCGTCCACAATTTACAGAACCTTTTAAAAAATAATTTAGGATGATGTTCTATGGCACATAGGTATATATATTACTATGCTTTTTGTTACCACTATTCAGCCTCATTTAAGATTTCTTTACTTCATGAGCTGAGCTTCAGTGAGTGGGGGGCCCATTTTAAAATCTTGTCTCTGGGCCCATTCCAACCTTGCTACGCCCCTGGTTCAGTCCCTGTAGGCAATATTGAATTAGATGGACCGGTGGTCTGACTCTGTATAAGGCAGTTTCCTATATTCCTATGAAGACAGGCATAATTTGCTAACCATTTGGCAAATACACCAACAAATCACTAGACTAGACTGCTCTTAGAACACCCAGTATGCTGCTTCTTTCACACAGGGTCTGGCTGCTTCCTTGCTCCCTCCATTCTGCAAAATCTTTCATATCTTTTGAAGCAAACAGCAAATAAATCACCGTAGCTGAGAATTTTCTAGACAGTTATTCCCACTTCAGATGTCTCAATTTTATTGAGTCGTTTCCCCAGTCCTTGAGAAAGATTTAGTTGCTATTCAACCACATCCAAACTCATCACAATTTTCTTTAAACATGTCTTGATTGTCATGTTGAACCTGGTGGGAATATGATCTACTGCAGCAGATTTTCTTGCACATAACAAGATAACATATTGTTCGTTTTTAATGCCTAAATAGATTTCCTTGGATGGAATTTCAGGTGATTCCTATGCAACTTTCTCCCAGGTAAATGTGCTTAGAATCTTAGCCTTAGCACAGCTTTAGCAACTCCTCTAACCAGTCATTTGTACACCTGGGCTAGATCATATGCTGTGATCACATTCACATTCTGTGATCCTACTCACATTCTGTGATCATATCCTGCACGTTCTGTGATCACATTCTGCACATCCTGTGATCACATTCGGCACATTCTGTGATCACATTCACATTCACATCAGTGATTCCACCGATGATCACATTCTGATATTCTGTGATCGCATTCTGTCAGTCACATTCTGTGATTCTGTCAGTGATTTGCACATCTGGGCTTGGTCACATTCTTGATCACACAGGCACCTGCAGCTGATCTTCGAAGTCCTTGCTGCTCAGAAAGATTGCTGCTGCTCAGAAAGTGTTTGTTGCTGCTATTCATTTTTGAATGTCTCCTGTTTTCTCTGTTCCTACTAACAAACTATTAACTATTTTAAACTATTTTAAAGTACTTAAACTAACTATTTTTAAGTACTTTTAACTACCCTTCTGGTCCACTATTTTCTAGGACATAGACTTCTATCTCATAGACAATCTTAGATCTATTTTAAATTTTATACTTTAAATTTAAATCTTTTTCTACCTTATTACTACTCCATACTTTTATAGTTTGATAACGGCAGTTTTATATTTTATATTTTATCTCCCATTCCCTGCTTGTATCTCATGTATATTATTGTTCTTATGCTGGTCTACGACTGAATAAAGGTGATTGATTGATATCTGCAGTATACAGTGGCTGACATACAAGGGTACAGCAGCCCAGTAATGTTGCATGTACAGAAGATGTATGCATCATGTAAGATCTGTTCAACAAGACTGGCTGCAGCCACAGTTAGCAGCCACTGTTGATGCTATGGAAGCTTCCCTCCTGGGGCTAACAGTTGCAACAGGAGTGCAGTTTCCATCCGGACCATGCAGAGGTGTATCTAGGGAAAATAGCGCCTAGGGCAAGCACTGAAATTGTACCCCCTGTCCAAATATCTGACACCCATCTTTCAGATAACTTTACCATAATATCAGCTCAAAAATACAAGTCAAGCTCGTTAATCTTTTAATATTTCAAAAACTATTTAGTAGTGGACGTAGCCAGACCCAAAAATGCTGGAAAACTACAAATTTCATTATGCTGGGGCTCATGAAATACCCAAATACTATGTGGAGGTATACTTGGAAAACTAAACAGAAGTGCCTGTCTAATTCTCTACTATGCATCACTATTACATAAGCTTTAAAAATAAATGGAGAATTTGACTTTTCCCAGATTCTCTGAAAATAATTAAAGGATATGCAGAGTAAACTGTTTCACTGCTTGGAACATATTCTAGTATTTCAGAAAGACAGTTAAAATGAGAGAAAGAGAGCAAGGAACTCCCAGTGGGCCTTTCAAGGATTTCACACTGATTCAAAGACAAACTCACCATTAATATTATTAAGACACATTTAACTCACTTATCACAAGAAGCAAAGTAAGAGCAAATGAATGCACTCCTAGCTCATAAGCTTCAGCTTAGTATTCACAAGCCCTGATTCTCTGTACATAGTGCCAATCTGAATATGTATACTAGGCTTGTGCCCGAAACATTTCGGAGGCCATTGTAAAGGCCTCCAAAATGTTTCGGCGCTGGGGCAGGATTCGGTGCTTTGGCACCGGCGGGGGTACTACTTTAAGGGCTCGGGAGGGTGTACTCACCCCCCCGCCACGTTTCCCCTGCCGACGCGCTCCAAATTTCAAGCCCTTCGGTGTGGCAGCGTTCCTCCCTGCCACCCCGTTCCCCCCATCGGCCGGATGTGTCTGGAAGTCGCGAGCGTGCGTGCACCTCTCGTGCGTGCACGTGCCTGCCTGCCTGCCATGCGCACGCACGCACAATGGGCACTCTCGCGCTCGCGACTTCCGGCCACTTCCGGCCTATGGGGGGAATGGGGAGGCAGGGAGGAACGCTGCTGCACCGAAGGGCTTGAAATTTGGAGAGCTCCGGCGAGGGAAACGCTGCGGGGGGGTGAGTACACCCTCCCCGCCCTTAAAGTAGTACCCCCGCTGGTGCCGAAGCCTATTTGGGCACATCCCTAATGTATACAGTGACATTTTAAATTTTTTTAAAAATAGTTTACCTGGAGCCCCTTCGGGGGGCTTCCTAAAGGCCATGGGGTGGGTGTCTGCAAAGGTTTCCCCTTCCCCCTCTGGCCTCTAGGGCCTCACAGGGACCATTTGAGCATGTGTGGTAGCCATTTTTTAAAATAATTTTTTAAAAAAGTCTGCTGAAAACAAAATGGCCACCGTACATGCTCAAATGGCCTCTGAGAGGCCTGGCATGGCCTAGGGCCTCACAGAGGCCATTTGACCATGTGTGGTGGCCATTTTGTTTTCGGTGGCCATTTCTTTTTTTAAAATTAATTTTAAAAAATGGCGCCCCCTTCAACTGGCGCCCGGGGCACGTGCCCTTCCTGACCTACCCTAGATACGCCCCTGAGACCATGGCAGGAGGGGCAAAGCTTTAAAGCTTCTGCCAACCAAGTGCCATAGTTCCAATCCTGATCACAAACACACTCCTATAGCTAACCTAAAAGAAACAGGAGGAGGAGCAGAGCACTCCATTGGTTACTGAAGGGACCAAATCGAGACTGCTCCCCCTGCTGTTTACGTTTCTAATGTGATTTGCCTGAACTGAAGCATTTTGCTGCTTTTGAGGAGCTAATCTGGAAAGCACCTAGATGAATGGGATGATTCATTTTTGAAGGAACAGGAATGGAAAACCATTTAAGAAGATTAACAAATCAAAACCAGGCCACTTAAGTACCATCACTGCTTCGGGTACCATAATATTAGAAAGCTGCTCTCCCACCACAAATTCCCTATATTATCGTCAGGATCTTCTTTTCAATCAGTTCACCACCTTTTTCTTTTTACAAAGCTGAATTTGTAGGACAAATGTGTAACAGTAGCTTTAGGGCTATGCAAGCAGCACAGAAAGAGCAACTGAACAATGAAGTCTACATAACTGGATTTGCTCACATTCATCTATATTTTTCATCTCTCTTTGGGCTAAACTACTCATAACATGCTGTTGCTTGTAACTTTGCCACAATCTTCCCACCTCCAAAGGAAATTAGCCATAGGAGACTGCATTCTTGAGTGAAAGGCTAGCAGGTAGAGAGGAGATGTTTCGCTCTTTCCTACTGAGACATTTCTCTCTCATTATTTTGAGTATTTCCAGTGAAAATAAACACAATAAGAGAGGATTGCAAAGAGGCAAAAACTATTATTCCTGAATAATGGGGCAGGGGTGGGCTGAGAAAGCTGACAGCTACAGGCACATGTGTGGGTTTATCTTATATATTTAATGCCTTTCTATGCCACTTTCAGTCAGATATCCCTCAAAGCATTTTACTGAATTAAAAAAGTATACAGATAAACAACTCAATTGACAATTCAATCAAAAGGCAGCAGGAAAATGAGAGTTAAAACTCCAGAGTCAGCCCCAGAAATAAAAACCTGAAGAGCTAGGACAAAACAAAAAAGGAGGGGGAAAGCCCTATCTTTTGCAACCACAAAGAACGGGCTCTGATAACAGAAATAGCTTAACCAACGCTCTACCAATGATGTATGCAAGTCTTATGTGGGAAAGGAGGCAATACATACACACAAGAAACTGAAAGTAAAGGTTTACAGGGTGTTTTCCAGATTACACGCTGCAACGTAATCGTTAACGTGTCCATTAAGTGCCCCTCTGTATTGCCCCTATTTTGACATCACGGCTGTTGTGTTGTCACTGGGGTGCTGTACATATTTCCCATGCGTTGTTTCGGGTTTCTTTGATGCATTATGGCCCTATGATGTTGCAGTAGCATTGGAGGAAAGTAGCTGGTTTTTTCCATTGTAGGGAGGCTTGCTCTGCATTTTCTGCGTTGCAGCGTGTGGTGGTGTGGACGGTTTTTCCGTGCATGAAATAATGCTTATTTGACTGCTTCTCTCCCTGCTTGGCAGGGGCAGGAAGGCAAGGGGACACAGGCGGGGAGGGCGAGAGGCTCCCTTCCCATCTCCCCTTCAGAAAGCGTGCTGCAAGCAAGCTCCGCTGGCCGGAGCACTTTTACTGAAGAAGAAGCCCATTGAACTAAATCATGTACTTCCATGCAAAAGCAGTGAGAGGACTGAACTAAATCATTTGAACCATTGAACTAAATCATTTACTTCCATGCAATAGCAGGGAGAGGACTGGTTGATTTTACAACCCCTCTCTGACCTGTCCATGAAATAATTGTTTCAGACTGATTTTGCTCTCCTTCCAGAGGGCTCATTGGGTGGGGAGGGCTGTCCTCCCTCCTTCCGTGCCCCCTCCTCCCCCTTGCAAAGCCGCTGCTTTTCTGGAGCCCCTCTGCCAGCCCGGCACTGATGGGGAGAGGAAGCAGCGGCGGCGGTGTCAGCCCAGGTTAGGGAAAGCCTGCAACTGCCAGTCCCAGAGGAGCCACTGCTCTTGCTCGTGTGTGAGGGGGTGGGGGTGGGGCACAGAGACCAGACCTCCTCCCTGGCAGCCCTCTCCCCCCCTCAATCTTCAGATTGCTTGCCCTCCCTGGAGGAGCGCTTGCCTCCCCACAGCCTCCTCCCTCCTTTTCCACCATTGGATTTCTTAATTTTTTAAAATCTTTGCTCATGCAAGGCTGCAATGACGAAATGCATTTTGGAACGGCGCTTCCCCCGATAGTGGATTTGCGTAAGAGCACTAAGGGGTTTTTTTTGTTTTTTTTAAAACCATAGTTCCGTCATGTCAGCAATCCCCCTCTCCCTTTGCAACCCCATTGGCCTGAACTTGAGGAAGAGGAGGGAACAGTGAATGTGTTCCAGAGGTGGATTATGGATGCTTCCTACTTGGAAAAACTGCTGCAGTGACGGGCAAAACCTTGTCACGTTGCATTTAATACTGCCTGAGAATTGCTGCACTCAGAGTTTCAAACCACTGCCTCATTCCGTTACACTTTGCAACACTTTAAGCATTACAAATTACAAAGTGTGGAAAACACCCAGGGGAAGGCTGGGATGCAAATATAGCCATCCCATTAGACAGAACAGATTGAAGTTGCTTCACCTCCAGGCAGTGATGAAGGCTCGTTTATCCCACCACTTCCCCTCCGTTTCTAGTAACAAAGCCAAGCCAGCACCGGTGGGGAAGGGGGATTTCTGGAATTTTCACGGGACTGCTTCCTGTTTGCAGTCTGCAGACAATCCCTTCCGTTGAGTTTGATCATGATTTGTGTATCCCACAAGTATAGGGGCAGTGGGGAGAGAGAAAACAGTGCTGTCCCTGCTCCCATTTTCTGGCCCCCGAACAAAGCAAAAACCAAAGAAAAACCTGACAAAGTCCATTCCGAAAAGGCACGATCATGCTCAGCATGCCCCCTTGAAGATCATGGCCAATGGCTGCCACCCACAGACATTCTGGCAATCTGGCAACACAAGCACTATGGAGCTTGCTGGAATGCAGACTCGGTGAATCAGGAAGTGGGAGTGGCTCCCCTATCCTGAAACTGGAGATTGCCTGGCTATGGTTGGACGAATGTCTGCGATGCGATTCATGGTTACAAAAATTAACCTTGGGTTCGTCTACCCGCAGTTTGCTATTATGTGCAAATGGGGCCTCATGGTGGTTTACAAAACCATGGTTGCAAAACCATAGTTTGATGTTATATGCGTGACACTCAGTTGTATCCTCCCCTCACATGCTTAGATTCCCTACCTGAAGCTCCCTCCTATGGTTTTGAAGCTGAGTAAGCGCAAACCCATAATTTGCTGATTTGGGTGTATCAGCAAAGTTTAAGGGCATGCAGACATATTCCCATGCATACATGTGGGAGGGGAGAAGGAGGACCACACCCACTGACCACACCCCATCCCTCAGTGGCTTCAATGCTTGCGTGTCACCTTGAAGAACCAGTGCTGGTCAGTCTGGCAATGCTAAGCTAGATGTGCCAATAGTTTGACTCAGTATAAGGCAGGTTTGTATACACAAGGGGCAAAGAGGCAGCACTCACACTATTTGCTTATTGGGTGAATTAATCCAGTGCTTAGGTTTCTATGTATAGTTTGCTATAAGCACACACTATAAAACCTGCCAACTCTAATGGTTTTCACACTATAATCTTACTGCTTATTATAATTAACCTGTCACCATTGCTCCTAAGTTATATTTTGATGATCTAACCAAGGGCGTTTATGGAGCTAACATACAATTAAAGCTGCAAATTAATTCTGATCTGGGGTCTTGTTTGAAAAAGATGGAGGGTGGGGGAGGGAAGAGGAGGGAGTCCAATTAGCTCCTTAGAAATAGTATGTTGGTGTTGGGCACTAGAAGCAAAGCACACAGTTCTTAGGTTTCATGCTGATCCTTTTACCTCTACAGACTTCAGAAGGCATTCCCGCCGCAAAAAAGAGCGACCAAATCAGAAACACGTTTGTGTACATTTGAAAAGCCACTCAAGCTGGGAGTTCACCGCCGAGCTCCCTGGGAGAATAGTGCAGGTCCTTTCAGTCATATGGATGGTTTCCGCTTCGACCGGCGCTTTTCAAGGCGTTCTGTTTTACAGAAATGTAGCATGTGCTCTTAGAACATATAAACACTCAGTGCCAGATGTGGAACTGATTCATGACTCTCCTCTCCCTGTCCAGGGTACCACCAAGAGTCTATAGCATGATCCAGTCACTTTATTTGTTTTTGCAGAGAATAAACTCTTGAAAGGTTTCATAGCAATGGAAGATGCCAAATTGAATGTTGCAGCCTAATTAGAAAACAAGTCAAAATTGTACAGAGACCAATAGTCAAGTTGCCTTTCCAGTCTAGGAATTTATCAGATGTTTAAAGCCTGAAAATGGATATTTGGAGAGAAAGGGCTTTTGGGCACATTTTGCTCCACCAGTAGATATGGAGCTGCATTCTATTCAGTAAGATAATCTAGCTCAGGGATTCTCAATGTTGGGTCCCCAGATGTTATTGGATTTCAACTCCCATAATCCCCAACCAAAGGCCACTGGGGCTGGGGATTATGGGAGTTGAAGTCCAGTAACATCTGGGGATCCAACATTGAGAATCCCTGATCTAGCTCACTATTGTCTCGACACTAACAGGCAGCGGTATCCAGGGTTTCAGTCAGAGGTCATTCCTAGCTCTACTTAGAGATACCAGATGGAACAATGGAAATAAGAACATAAGAAGAGTCTTGTTGAATCAGGCCCAAGGCCTAGCTAGTCCAGCATCCTGTTTCCCACAGTGGCCCACCAGATGCCTCTGGGAAGCCCACAGTCAGGAGATAGGCATGCCCCATCTGAGGAGAATCGTCTTCTGGCTTCTCTCCTCTGTGAAGAACCAGGTTGTCCTCTACAGTCATTGTGATCAGGCTGCAGCAGAAGGCGAGGCAAGCAGCAAGGCCCCTCCATCGGCCTGAGGAGAACCAAGTATTTTCTGGACCCTCCCCCTTTGGCAACTTCCTCCTCCCTTTTAATTTTTGTTTGATTTTTTTTTAAAAAGGTTTTTGGACCTTTTTGGGACAGTTTTCTTAATTCTAAAGAATTCTGTAAGCTGCTCTGAGCCTTTTGGAAGAGTGAGATATAAATTTATTTATTTGTTTGTTTGTTTATCTGTTTAACATATTTGTATACCGCCCACTACCGAAGTCTTTAGGTGATTTACAACAATAAAACAAACCAATAAATTTTAAAACAATTACAACATATATAAGCTCAAATTAAAATAACTAGACCATTAAAATGGCTGAATAAAATAGCTAAAAGGCTTTGCTGAAGAGATGCGTCTTTAGTTGTTTCCTAAAAGCCAACAGGGATGGAGCAGCTCAAATCTCAGCAGGAAGTGTGTTCCACAGCTCTGGGGCAACTACAGGGAAGGCTCTTCTTTGAGTCATCACCAGAGGAACTGGCGGGTCCCTCAGACAAGCCGCTCTTGAAGATTTTAATAGGTGGCAGAGTTCATAACAAAGAAGGCATTAAATACCCTTAAATAAAATTTAAATTCTCTTAGATATATTTAATAAATATAACCATCCAACCAACCAACCAACCAACCAACTGGGTTCACCCATACTGTCCTATGTAGCAGGAGTGATGAACCCACCTTCTGCGCTGTGAACTTGGCCTCCAGAAACCCAGCTCCGATCTGTTTTCCTGGACACAGCATTTCAATTTCCTGCAAGCACAATAATGGCAGGTGCAAAACCAGACTTCCCTGTGTATTTCCAAGCAGACATCTGGTAAGGCAAGTAAAAGACTGAAGGAGTAATAACAATTCACTGCTGTGTTGTTGCAAAGCCGGTTGCGATGTTTGATGATTATCAGATGGCTTCTACTTTCACAGGAGTCCGGCACAGAGCTCATGCCAGCTTTCCCTGAGAGCTATTGCCCTCCTGACAATGGCCGATTCTTTGCCAACGGCACCATTATATGAGGTTGTTAACTGTTCAGACTTGGTACCACACAACTAAGGAAGGATTTCCGAAATGCAGCCTGGCTTTCCCGTGTATTTCTGTGTAAATGCAACAAGCTATATCCATGTTTGCCTTCGTCTGACTTTTGTTTTTGTTTCTGAATTCTGTTTTGTCTCTTTCTTTTCTGGACTTGGTATTCACACTGTACGGCTTTCCCTTCAGCACATGTCAGTCTTTGAAAATCAGGATTAGATGTTAAATCTGAGCTTGTTTGGGTACCTCGGATTTGACAAAGTTATCCTTGGCTTGGTTCATACAATGATTTTAATCTAGGTTTAATGTGGGTTACCAACATTAGTGAGATTGTGTGAACCCATCCTAAGAAATCTCAGATTCATCTTGAGCCATAAACCACCTTGGCACAAGTTCACACAATCACACGAATGTCAGTAATCCACATGAAACATACGCCGCATTCACACGTAATGGGAAACTGGAGTTAAATGGGGAAGAGGTTGGATTTCTTGTACATCCAAATGCATTGAACCTCTGTCCCATTCAAAAAGTGACCCGAGCTTTCTCTCCTCAAACTCCAATTTGAATCCTCGGGTTGTTGTGGGTTTCGCTGTTGCTACCTGAGCTTTGAGTTTGGGGTGCTGAACTGGAGGCAGCCTTCTCCGAGACCAGAGTTGAGGGAAGGAAGCTCCTTCCTCTCTCCATTCCGATTGGCTGCTGCAGCTGTCTTTCATGCAAAGGAGGAAGCCCAGCAGCCAATTCCCCCACTCGTGCAGCCAGTTCCCCCTCCTCTCTGCATTCTCCATGAGAGCAGTTTGGGTCCTGGCAGTTACATCCGAACACAGAAAGGTTAGATCACAGGGTAGGGGGGAGGGCAGAACCGTGGGTCCATTGGACCCTTGGTCCCACGTTACATGTGAATGTGGCCATTGATTCTAATGACTGTGTTAACCAGATCATTATTTGACAAATAATGGAGGTCTTGCAGAGAGGTAGCTAAATCAAAGCAGAACTTTGAACAATGTTCGTCTTCTTTGTACAGGAACCAAGGTGTGTTTTAAAGTACTTGGCTTTAATCTCAGAGGTCATCCTTAATTGCCAATTCTCTTTGGGGATGGGGCTGTAGCTCATTGTTAGACTCTCTGCTTTGCATGCATGCAGAAGTTCTTAGGCTCTGTGTTAGAGCACCAGTGGTCTGGCTTAGGACAAAGCAGCTTATCTGGTATCTTAAAGCAGAGTCACATTTCACATGTGGAAATGAAGGAAGATCAGCTAATGTTGACTCACATCTAAAGTGGGAGAGTTGGCGGATCTGTGTCTCTCTCTGTTCTTTCACCCCACCAAGTGTCCAACCTTGCCAGTTTATACATTCCCATATTATCCTGCCCATCCACTCAGATCTTCAGGGCAGGGAGGCTCCTCTTCATATCTTGCCACCATCAAAGGTTGGTGGGGCAGGGCCTTCTCGGTCATGGCTCCAAAGCTTTGGAATTCTTTGGACTGGGAACTGTGTGAGAGCCTCTTCTGTGTAGCACCCATCCAGGTGTATCCTCTTCCTAGGAAGTCTTATTTGGCACCAAGTTTCGTTTCTTTTTGGCACTAGGTATTTTACTTTTGTTTTAGAGGGTTTTTTCTGTTTTCCTGTATCTTGTGGATTGTTGTTTATTTTATTCTTTTTTCAAGCTAGTCTGAGAATCTTTTATCCTGAAGGGTAGGACAGAAATAAATGAAAATGAATGAATGAATGAATGCATACATGCATGCATGCATGAATAAAAGAGGCACATTAAGTGATGGTCTGTTGCAGGGCATTTCTTTGTCTCCACTCTGATTAATTAATTTATTTTATTTATTTGATTTATATACTGCCCTTCCAAAATGGCTAATTGCCTGCTACTTGCAAGTAGAGTGGTGGTGGTGGATACTGAATATGATTATGTTACATTGGTTTGTTTGTTTTTAACTAGATGTTACTGGGGAGATGTGTAGGTGTAGTTGAACAAGGTGGGACAATGTCCTCAGGCCCTTAAGAAGCCCTCCCCTGCTTGGAGAGTTTGTGATATTATTTGCATAGGAGTAAGATAAAAGACAAGCTGAGACGGTCCCCCGCCCCACACCATATATACTGTTCTTCTACAGCAAAGACATAGGAGGAACATAGGAAGCTGCCTTCTACCGAGTCAGACCCTGGTCCATCTAGCTCAGAACTGTCTACACAGACTGGCAGCAGCTTCTCCAAGGCTTCAGGCAGGAGTCTCTCTCAGCCCTATTCTGGAGATGCCAGGGAGGGAACTTGGAACCTTCTGCATGCAAGCAGGCAGGTGCTCTTCCCAGAGCAGCCCCATCCTCTGAGGGGAATATCTTGCAGTGCTCACGCATTTAGTCTCCCATTCAAATGTCAACCAGGGCAGACCCTGCTTAGCATAGGGGACAATTCATGCATGCTACCGCAAGACCAGCTCTCCTCCCACAGAAGAAGGTGGGGGCCCAGGGGAAGCAGGGGCCCATCTTCACTCTTGTCCCAAGGCCCGCTCCAATCTTGTTAGGCCCCTGTGTAGGGGAGACATGTGTGGCAATGGGGGTGGACACACGTCCCCTGTAACATTTTGTTAGGCCTTGAGATGATTCATGGGTTTCTCTACATTATTGCCCAGTTTGGCAACAGGGGTTCCTTGTTCCTGACTCCCAGCAACTTCCTGAAGCTCGTCAAGAGGTTGTCTTAAGGGCAATAAAATTGGAAGCATGGAAATTAAAAGTCAAATTCATATTGAGCAGGCTTTATAAATCTGGTCTCCACTTCCTGCTGTCCCAAATACCCTATAAATAGAGTCTGCTTACTGCATATGTCTCTCGTTGTGAAGGGCGGCGGGGGTGGGGTGGGGGTGGTAGTCCGATGAATGAGAGGCGATTTTACAGTAAGGGGTTGCTTTCAGTGCTCTTGGTGTAGATCAAGCCCTTGAGGTCAAAAGGCAGCTTTGTAAATTGACTGTGGCTAAAAGTGGTTCTTAAATGCTTCATTGTTGCTCTTTGAAGTGTGATTGCCCATGTGTGAAGAAAGAAAGAAAGAAAGAAAGAAAGAAAGAAAGAAAGAAAGAAAGAAAGAAATGTACAACAAGCATGGAGATTAGAAGACAAGAAAGAATCATTTGTGCATTTCCTTGTGTGTGGAAATGTTCCCTTCCGAAAACCTTAACAGCTAATCTTTTTAGCTGGGGAAGCAATGGGCAGAATTGCAGCCTGGAATCAGTACCTGGGAGACATGATGACTAACAGGCTTCACAGAGCTCCCCTCCCCTCTTTTTATTCAGAGGGGATACTTAATGCTTTCAGTTTGGTACCAGCTGTTCCTTTGAACAATGCCATACTTATGATTCAGATCATGGAAGCAGCATTATGAGCAAGCCCAACTGATTATTTCCCTCCGTACTCTCACTGAAGGAAACATTAGGTGGGCTTGAAAGATAGGAGAGCCTCAGAAAGTACTTGTGAATCAGTTTCCTGGTCTAACTGCGGCCACATGTGACCCTGATTGAAAACACATGCAACTCTGATAAAAGATTGCCTTTTAAAAGAAGGAGCTGCAGCAGGGCTACAGACAACAGAGTACTGTTTCTCATCAAATATCGAGCTACAAGTTTGCAAGTGGTTCACATTAAGAGAGAGAGGACAATTTTAAACAACGGTTCCCCCCAGTGCCATCGGATGGCTAAGCCCAGGGGGGTTAACAAACTTGGGCCCCCAGCTGTTGTTGGACTACAGCTCCCATCTTCCCCAAAGGTCATTGATGGGAGTTGTAGCCCAACGACAGCTGGGGGCCCAAGGCTGGAAGCCCTGGCTCATTCACTCATTCGTTCATTCATTCGTTCATTCATTCATTCATTCATTCAGGGGTATAGCACCCATTGTGTGAACAGGTTTGAAGAACCTGGGCCACCAGGTTCTAGAGGCCGTGCCTGGTGCCCCAGCCACGCCCCTGCATCTGACTGGCCCATTGGGCAATGGGAGCAGCAGGCTTACTTCTGGTGGCCTGAACTAACTATGTCACAGTGCCTTATGGCTGCTGTAATTATATTCATTCCGCAGTTCTCCCTATCTAGCTATTTTGCTAAATAGCTCAGATCTAAGGTTTTGCAGACTGAGGTTGTCTAGTAATTATGAGATGTAATTATGTCTTCAACTAGCAAATGAGGCAAAGGACTGAGCTATATAACTTGCAGACAACATTAATTCTCCAGTGTAATATGAGCATAACAATACTTACTTAACATACAGGATTGCTGTTAGGGTTATAACCATATGATATACATGCTGGCCGAATTTGCACATAACATGAAACCAGAGGTTGAACAACCCGTGGTTTCAATTTCATACCATAAATTGCATCGCAGACATTTGTCCAACCGCTGTTGCAGCCTCCAATTTCAGGCCAGGATGGCCCCTCCCTGCTCTTGGCTGCTGAGGTCATATCTTAGCAAGTTACATAGCCAGAGTGTGAGGAAAGAGTCAGCACGTCACCAGAATGGCTGCAATTGGCCACGATCTTGAAGGGCGTGTGCTAAGCATGATTGTGCCTTTTTGGAACGGTCTGCCTGCCCTTGGTATGGGAAGAGCATTTAAATCCCTTTAAATACCATGCCATGCCTTGCCAGCATTTCTTCTGGCAACAAATGCATCATACACCTCCTAAAATCCCTACAACAGAACTGTCCCACACAAGCATGATTTCGGGGTTTGTATGTGTGTGGTGTCTTGGGGGGCATTAAGGGAAGGTAACATGATGACTCCCTAGGAGGGGATATGTACATGATCTAGTGTTAACTGGTCTATGACCGTAATAAACTTTATCTATCTATCTATGATCTGGTGCAAAGGATCTGGGGTGTGTGTATCTGTCCTGCCGTGACCTAGGATGCACTTGTGAGGACTCACTCTGGCAAAGGAGTCCATGCAGACCAAACCACACTCCTGCTCCATTGGCAGCTTGCTGCTGGAGGACTAGCACTCTCATGAGAGGGCCAGTCTCCTGAGGAGGACCACTGGAATGAGTACCCTAGGCCTTCCATTGGACTGCACGCTGATGAGTTGAGCAAATCCAACAAAGGGGCCCCTGCTTGTGTGGGGACCCCCCTCTCTCTGGCAAAATATAATTTTTGCACTGAAACCCCCTCCTCCCCTGAAAAGCCTCTCATGGATTCAAAGGAGATTGTGACACTCCATGAATCAGAGCCTAGCCACGTGTCTGGACAGGGGGAACACTGGGTGTGGGGACAGATCTTTAACCCCTTTCATCATTACCAGGTGTGGGCCATTATTGCACTGTATGCAGATCTGCCACCATGGGGAATCGCAGGAGAGGGGAGCCCCAATTTCCAGCAACCTCAGGAAAGTGGGGTCACTATTTCAGGACACATGTGAGGGTGCACATGTCCACATGAGTGGACGGGCTGGCAGGGGAAATGCTGTGACAGCTATTTGGCGGCAGTCACCAAGACAAGGAGACCAGTTGCCGGGGAACCTTTCCCCATGGCTTTTCTATATAGAGCAACCTGGTTTGATATAGAGCCCACATGGCCTGACACTTTTGTGAGAGAGCTGTACATAGGAGCAAGGGTTATCACATATTATTAGAGATTCTGCCCGACACTTTGGTGCCCACAAACGGTTCTTCTCATGAGTTGTGAGGGGGTGTTCCCATGGCCTTACACACTCACGAGTGAGCAGTCCGCTTGGGATCAGCATCCATCATTATCACAGAGGAGGCAATGCTGTTTCTGCTGCCCGGTCCATCTCATGATTAAGCCTAGGGAGTGCAAACGTCCCCTAGGGGAAGGGGCTGCCTCCCCTCCCCTAACCTTTTTGGGCAAAAAATAGAAATTAGTTGTCCAAGAATCCTTGGTTGGGACTGCCTTTTCAACCCAACCCCTGGACCCCCCAGCAAATATTCCCATCCTGGCAAACCAAAGATTCAAACTGGAGTTTGGCGAGGCAAACTGGAGGTTGCTTTTGCCTCATAACTGTGGTTGCACAAATTTGGACATAACGGAGTCCAGCCTCTGCCCCATTTAACTTTGGTTTCATGTTACTTCTGAATTTGGCCATTGTTAATGTATATGTTGTTGTAGGGCAATGATCTTCACTATTTTTAAAGTGGGAGGCTACTTTGGCAAAAAGCTTTCAATCTGAGAGCCATTTTGCACTATGCTTTTTCCTAGCACTGGGTGTGGGGGCCTTTTAAGAGAATCAGAGCCCTGTCAACCCCAGTGCCATTTTGGAAGGTGTCTATGGTGTGCTGGGAAGTATAGTTCTTCCCAGTGCTTTCCTCACAGAGCTCTTTGAGGAAAGCCCTGGAAAAGGCTATACTTGCTAGCATCCCATGTGCGTCCTCCAAGATGGTGCTGCGGCCTGAGTGGGATCCATCTCTCTTAAAGGAGCCCCACCACCACTTGGCGAAGCATGGCACAGTGGCAATGATTGCCTCCATACAGTGCCAGGGCCTGCAGTGAAGTACATTGGCTCCCAGGCCTTGCAGTGAAGAACACTGTTATATGGTGATTGTTTGACCTGCGTTGATATTAACATTCCTATAATTATTGTGAGGTACCAAAAACTAGCCACAACCAATGCCCTTAAAACCAGACTGCTGTTTTTTCAGTTTCCTCTTGAGTTCGTTCGAGAGTGGAGCTTCAGACTTTCCTGAGAACCATGCACCTCCATATTCCTGGAGGCCCTTGTATGCATGGTTAGGTGCACCATGAACTGAAAATATTTGCTGCGTCACATGAGCCTTCTTCACACATTATTTGAAATGGATGGTGTGTTTGCATACACTGTACAAAATGGGAACACAGAAGTCCCACCCCAGACGCATCGATCATTCCACCCTACTCCTCCTATAGCATCACTCGTGCATACAGCTTTTGACTGAAGTGACGAAGGCTGTAAGCATGAGCGGTGTGGAAGGGGGAGTGAGGTTAAACGATCAATGGGCTTGGGGGCGGGGCTTCAATTCCCATTTTCAAATAACATGTGAAGAAGACCATGGCAGCTGTCGAATGAGGCATTTGCGAAGCCATCCGCTTGTGCCTTTGTGAGTGGGGAAGTGTGTTTCTCTGGTCCCTTCTATTCATTGTGCTAAAGCTCCTCCACCATCTGGACCACCTATGAGGCCATGTTTTCTTTAAGGCGGCAAGATTAAGGAACAGGGATTTACACCTCAGCCCCAAAGGTAATTACCAGATGGCAAATGGCTTGTTTTCACTTAATGATTCAGAGCAACTGACTCAGGAATATCCAGCCTTGAGGCTGCAGCTGGTTTCCAAGCAACCATTTCATTCTGCAGGCGGCAGCACGGCCTGACCCATTCTTCATGGAGATAGAACAGTCATACTTAAGGCCGGCCTCCCCATGTTTAGTACGGGCTGAGCATGACATGTTTTGATACCGCTGAACCATGTGTTGCCTCATAAGAATGCCTTGGAGAGTGTACAGTCCTTTGTGCCCATCGGAAGAACACTTTCTTTGGGGGAAATGATGACTGCACCCCAGGAAGACACCATGTAAACAACATTTGATCCAGAGTGTGGTTGCTTTTTTGGGTCCTAAATGTACAAAGTAGTTACTTGAAATGCATACAATGGCTGACATCCAGGTGAAGTTACTCAGTGGTACTACTCAGTAGTTACTCTATGGGACTACTTAATTTCAATTGAACTACTCAGGAGTAATTTAGTTGGAATGTCAGCTAGTGTTTCTGAAAGAAGTATATGGGAATAAAACATAGGTTTATTCTTCTGCAACATATGTGACAATGAGATGCAAAGACCTTTTGCCAGAGCTGTATCTATGTGTGATTCTGCAGAAATGAAGACTCTGGGTTCAGAATTCGCCTTACTAAGTCTTTATTTTATTTTATTGGAAGCTTCTAGCTCTTATGGTTGCAAGAATATGCTTATCTTATTGTTTATTGTTATTTTATTGTGTTTTTAATCATACTGAGCAGCAGTGTGCTGGAGGGCTGAGATCTTCTAATTAATTAATTAATTAATTAATAAAGACTGTGTGTGATCCATGCCTGGTGAAATACGAGAAGCCAGAGTAATTGCTGCACATGATTTCCAGCGATTGATGTGCTCAGCATAGCTCCCTGTCTCTTTCCTTGAGTAGCAGAAGTAAAATAAATCACATCAAGGACTAAACAGTCAGAATAAGTTATGCAGACTCATGCCCACTTTGCATAATATACAGAGGCTGCAGAATTCAGTTTGCTCTTGCAGAATTGGGGTTATCACGGTGCAGAATGTTGACTTTTCTTTTAAAATGCAAAGATACGCCTCTGATCTTTGGTTCTTGGTTGGTTCCAACTGTCTGGAAATCATTGTTGTTAATTCCATGATGGTGCCTGAATTGAAACAATGTTTTGGGACTAGGTCACCTGAAATGATAGTTTCTTCTGCCCGCATTTTGAAGAAGGACTTGTCTTGTCCCTTCCTTCCATTTGTTGCCATTTGTGGCAAAGCAGTTTCCTGCTTTTCTTATTTATAGGTCTGTTCTCACCATCAGGGACATAATGCCACCCTTATAGCAGTAGGGGAAAATGCTAAGTTTTCTCAGTATACAGACAAGGCAACCCCTTTGGGACCTGAAGGAGGATATGGATTCAAGTTACACACATGATGGGTTTCAGAGAATGAGCTGCCCTGTGTTTGTCATGTGGTTTACAGACAATATTTATTTTCCTAAAGAATTTCTTAGGCACGTTTATCCCCCCTTTCAAAAAGATCACAGAGTCTGAACCAACAGAAGGGAATATGATATTAACCTAAAGACTTGTTAAACTGCACTGTGGTTATAAATTTGTTTTCCAGATCCATCCCCCCCCTGCACCGGCTTTATCGTAATTGACAAAGCAGATTTAATCCATCAAGATGTACATTTCTTTATTTGGTTAAGAGGCCCTCTTTTCTTCTAGACTGGTGCCACAGTATAGTTTCCACCCATGCTGCCTGAGAAAGAATAAGCACAAAAAATGTATGCTGATTTGATGTATAAAGTTGCTGCAAAGGTATTAGAACTCGAACCCAGAGAGGGTTTATGAACCTGGGTGATATCATAGGAAGCCCCCTTAGACTGAATCAGTCCATTGGTCCTTCTAAAGGCGTGTTGCCTGGACGGATAGCAGCAGACCTCTTGGGTTTCAGATAGGGTTGCCAACTCTGACTGAAGTTATTCCTGAAGTTCACTACCCGCAATATTTTTCAGAAAATCAAACCATTAAAATCTTCAGGATTGCTTTCAATAGTTGCCCAGAGTTGCCACACAAATGGCCTCTGCACAAATGCAGAGGTCACTGTAATGGCCTCTGCATATGCGCAGAGGCCCCCACCTCCACCTTGAATGTCTCTGATGTCTCCGCCACTGCTTCCTCCACTGCCCCCGTTGCCTTCATTTTAAAGGCAAAGACTAGCTTTTCTCCCCACCCCCCAATTTACTGTAGGGAATGCCCTTTATTTGTAAAGGGGAATTCTTGCCAGATTCCCTTTTACAAGTATACTGTGAGAAGGCTTGCCTGGCTCAATGGCTGAACCGGACCGGACCCAGTTTGGCTGAGCCCGAGCCCGAACTGGGCTGGCTTGAATCCAGTCTGGTTTCGAGCTGAACCAGCAAAACTGGTTCCATGCACATCCTTAACTCCAGGTGCCATACTGACTGAGCAGGGATAGGATCTATTTTCTGGCCACTCTCCTTGATTAAAATTGCAAATCCTTTGATGAGGGGAAAGATCCACAAATACTGTAGCTAATAAATAAATAAATAGACCCCTGCTAACTGGGGAAAGAGGCATCTTTTAACGTGGTGATTCTCTTTATTGAGCAGGGGGAGAGTAACTGGCCCTATTCACCCCCAGCACAGTACCTCCAGTGACTGTAGCTGGCATCTATCTTGTGTTCTTTTAGTTAGTGAGCCCTTTGGGGACAGGGATCCATCTTATTTATTTATTATTTCTCTGTGTAAACCGTCCTGAGCCATTTTTTGGAAGGGCGGTATAGAAATCGAATAAATAAATAATAAGAATAATTGCTTTCATTAATTGTTAATTAATTCTAATGCAATAATGAATGCACTGAAAATTGACCTTGGCTCCTGCACACCAAATCATGGTTATTTTTGGCCCACCAGGGCTTTTGAGTTGTGTACCCTTGCTCTAGGCCAATCATGGAGGATTGCCAATCCTAGAATGAACCCCTACCTGGTGATGCCAGGGATTGAACCTGGGATCTTCTGCATGCCGGGTATGTGCTCTGCCACAGAGCTACGGTCCCTCCTCTGTCAAGCAGGCATTCAGCTTATGCCACAACTTAATTCTGGCCAAGGACAGGAGCTACTAGGCAATCAACTAGGCCTGTGGAAGCTTGTTAACAACTATAGGCGAGAAGCCAGATTATTTCTTCCTGGTCCCTATACAAGCTTCCAGGTCAGGTTTGTTCACTGGTTTGAGCAACCTGGAGGCTCTGTTGTTGGCTACCGATGTCCAGTTGCTCTTTTGGCCCTCTGGCTTTCCCGCCTTTGCTTGACTGCCTCTCTTTGCCCTGTGTCAAATTGCACCAAAGCTGGGACTAACAGGTAGAATCAATTCCTGATGCAGCTCAATCCAAGGGTTCAGTTTATGCCACAGAGAGGTGCCAATGGGAGTTCCTCCCCCACCCCAGGACAAAAAGCACCCATGTGGGGGTGGCAGTGGGTGGGGAGTCAATCTGATGTGAAATTATGGAGAAGGCAAAACTGCCTCCCCTTTGCTATGGTTACAGATCAGTGTCCCTGTGCCTGTTATTTATCATCAAAATACACATGCACGCACACACACGCACATGTCACTTGTGTGCTTGTCATAACATGACCTCATATGCAGAGGTTGAATTTCTAGTACTTCCAGGATCTGAGGTCTGTAGGAGGAAATGCCTCTGTGTTCTTGAAGAACTGCTGCCAGTCTAGATGGATGAATGGTCTGACTTGGCATAAGGCAGCAGTGATATAGGAAGATGCTGAAAGGCATCATCTCATACTGTGAGGGAGAAGGCAATGGTAAACCCTTCCTGGATTCTACCAAAGATGACCACAGAGCTCTGTGGTCGCCAGGAGTCAACACTGACTCAACAGCACACTTTACCTTTAGAAGAACACAGGCACGGAACAGATTTATCATGGGACTCATTCAGATTATATATTTCTTGCCCCCATGATTAGAAAGGGGATGCACCAGGAGCATGCCCATTTGACATCTTCCACAGATGTCCTGATGCCTTTCTGGCATGTCCCTTTTAGGGTTGTGCGCTCTGTATTTTTTCTGTTTTGATTTGTACCAAATCCTAATCAATCCCATTTTGTATTTTGTCCAAAATTAAGCCTTCCGAATCACCCCAGTTTTGTTTTGTATCTGGATTAATCTGAATCTGAATTAATTTGGATTAAAAATGGGTCACATGGCCAAAATAGTGGGTGGGGGTTGTAGTGCCCAATGAGTGGAAGCTACCACAAAAATTTCAAAGGAATTGGGGAAATGGCTGATTTTTGGTGAATTTTTGAAGTTTGCGTATCTTTCAGGTTTTCCTCATAGGGTATAATGGAGGTTTCAGGAAAAGTATAGCTTCACGCGGGGGGGGGGGGGGGGGGGGACGGGTGGCCCAGAGTGGAGTGTGGTTGTTGGTAGTGCCCAATTGGTGCAAGGAAGCTACCACAATTTTTTCAGAGGAATTTGGCAAAGGGCTGATTTTTAAAGAATTAATGAAGTTACACATCTTTCAGATTTTCCTCATAGGGTATAAAGGAGGCTTCAGCAGTCCCATAACTCCACTTGGGGGGCAATGAGGTGGCCCAGAGCAAGTGGCAGTGTAGTGCACATAGGGTGCCAACCACCCGCATGGGTTGCCAACCCATGAAGTACAGGGTTTTGTTGTTCTAGAGGTGTTCTGAGTGCAGAGTCTCTGGTAGCATATGAGAGTGGATTCATGGTTTTTCATTAAAAATCTCATTTGCTACCAGAGAATCTAAACTCAACACCTCAGAAACAACAAAGCCCAGTACCCCAATGGGTTAGCAATCCAGAGGGGTGGTTGGCACCCTCTGTGCACTACACCACCACTCACTCAGCACCACACCGGTGGCCCCCCAAGTGCAGTTATGGGGCTACTGAAACCACCATTATTCCCTCTGCAGGAAAAGCTTAAAGACACTCAAACTTCCCCAAATCACAAAAAATCAGCCCTTTGCCCTATTCCTTTGGAATCTGGGTTATGGCAGGCACCCCTTGGGGCACTTCCACCCAACCCACTTTTCTGCCCCAGCAGACCCCTTTCTGCCCCAAATCTGCCCCAAATCTGCCCCAAAGACACTCCAACTTTCACAATTCCTAAGAAAGCAGCCATTAGGCCAATTCCATGGGAGTCTGGGAATTAGAGGAAGGCAATTAGAGAACTTAGTTATGTGGAATTACATAGCAACTGGGCAGGAGCCAAAGTATGGAACTGATTGGGTCTTCAACCTAAATAAGAAGGTTTTTCAAGATCTCTCCAGGAAATTGAGTGGAACACCCAAACTAATATTTTATAATATTAAATATTATATTTGTAGGTCTGCCCCTTTGAGTCCATTGGCCTTGAACATCTGGTAGCCCCACTTGTAAGTGTAGAAACTGAATACCTGCTTGGAATTAAGCTCATCAGAGCTCAGAAATTAAAATATTACTGCATGCACTCTGAGCTGGTCCAATTGTAAAAGAAGAGTTACTTCACAGTGTGTTAATAATAACCCAGCAGCAAGTGTATGCTTTTTGCTTTAACCAAGCATAATAGCTTGTGCCTCCCATATACCTTGAAAGAGACTTGCTGGCATTTTGTTAATTTGTTTTGTTTTCTGCAAGGGCTTACATATTTTAAATGCAAACAGGACAGGGCATGTGGAATCTTAATCATTACACACAAAATAATAAAGAGGGAGAAAATGGGGTGGGGGCGGGGGGGGGCAGGAGGAAAGGAAGTCTTGCAATCTCAGCAGCCCAGACAGAGTTGACAATGGATTGGCGTCTCTCAACTCAACTTAATCGTTTCATTCTCAGCACACAATTGCATCACAATACAGTGCATTTCTCTTAACTAAATCGCCCAAGGGAATGTCATTGTCTTCATTTGTCCCTTTTTGCATATCTTATCTTCTGCTATGCTAATACTTCTGACAAACAGTCAGTTGCTGCTGGAGAGACAAAAAGGACAATTTGCAATGCAATTGCAATGCTGAAATGGAGCTCTGAAGCGTTTCTGAAGTAAACAAAATTCGGATCAGAGAGGACGTCATTTCGGTTTGTAAATAAAAATTATTGGAGGTCTAATTTGGGATTCGATTTGTAGACAAATCATCTGAAATTTCCATTTTTGGGCACAAATCAATTTGTGCCCAAATCGAAATGCACAAGCCTAGTCCCTTTATCACATGGGGAGGGCTGTTAATCTGAATGGCTGCTCTACACATGCTCCAAATGCAAATTTAAACTAGTACATGAGAATATAGGAAGCTGCTGTCTACCAAGTCTGACCATTGGTCTATCTAGCTCAGTATTGTCTACACTGACTGGCAGAGGCTTCTCCAAGGCTGCAGACAGGAGACTCTCTCAGCCCTATCTGGAGATGCCAGGGAGGGAACTTGGAACCTTCTGCATGCAAGCATGCAGGTACTCTTCCCAGAGCAGCTCCATGCCTTCAGGGGGATATCTTTCTGTTCTCACATGTAGTCTCCCATTCAAATGCTAATCAGGGTGGACCCTGCTTAGCAAAGGGGACAATTCATGCTTGCTACCACAAAACCAGCTCTCCTCTCATGAGCATCTGGAGTGCATGTATGTAGATAGAGAGAATCATGTGGCAGAATGACTTTAAGGATTGACCAGAGAGTAAAGTAAAATCAGACGATTTGGAATTTAATATAGTACAACTTTTGGAATCTTACATAGCAAACAAACCAGACTGCTTCCCTGCTCTTCTACTTCTTGCATGTATGCTCCACCCCACAGTGCAGCAGAGGCAGATCTACTAACTGAATCCACTAAATCAGGGGTTTTCAACCTTGGGTCCCCAGATGTTGTTGGACTTCAACTCCCATAATCCCCAACCAAAGGCCACTGGGGCTGGGGATTGTGGGAGTTGCAGTCCAATAACATCTGGGGAGCAAAAGTTGAGAATCCCTGCACTAAATCATGATTTGAGAATGGATATGATCGTTAAACCAGGCAAATTAGGTTAATTTACTGTACCCAAAGAGGCAAATTAACCATAGTGCTTCAGCTCTTGATGGATTTTCAGTTTTCAGAATTTAGTGAGCAAAATTCTGAATTCCTCCCAAGATGTCTGGGTGAACAACTGCCATAATCCCAGGTCCAGGACCACTCCCACCTGGGAATGAGGTGGACAGTTCAGAGGATGAGCCAGAGTAGGAAGAGCCAGCGATCCAGTGACCCTGTGCCACTGCGACCTCCTGCACCAGAAGAATTGGGGGAATCTGAGCCAGTATCCTCACCATAGCCTGAGGACAAAGACCTGCTTTCCTCTTCTATCTCCATCTGCAAAGTACAACATTGCAATTATAAGGGAGAGGAGAGCTGGTCTTGTAGTAGCAAGCATGACTTGTCCCCTTAGCTAAGCAGGGTCTGCCTTGGTTGCACATGAATGGGAGACTAGAAGTGTGAGCACTATAAGATATTCCCCTCAGGGGATGAATGAAGCTGCTCTGGGAAGAGCAGAAGGTTCCAAGTTCCCTCTGTGGCTTCTCCAAGATAGGGCTGAGAGAGATTCCTGCCTGCAACCTTGGAGAAGCCACCTCCAGTCTGTGAAGACAATGCTGAGCTAGATAGACCCAGTATATGGCATCTTCCTATGTACCTATGTTAAGGGTCAGTGCCAGGCAGCAATTTTAGGAAAGAGAACACAAAAATCTGAATTTTAAGGTGTACTTCTTCAGCGTCCACTTTAATACAGTGAACACTGGAGCCTAAATGTACAATCTTCAGGTAGCTATTAAGCTCCAGTCTCATGAAGCAGGTCGAAATCAGGAGAGTAATTGTTAAATGGAGATGAAGTTTAACATTAGACTAACGTAATATTGGTTCTATGTTATCATTGTGGTGGTGTCAGTGGGAATGTACCTAATAAAGCCAAGGCATATCGATATTAGTAAAGGCCCCTCAGCATTGCCAGAGCCAGTGCTGACAAAATGGGGGCAAGGCTCCTTTAAAGTACAGGTTCTTCCTCTGGGGAGAGGCAAGGTTAAGGCACTCTGCCTGAGCAGCAGCCTTAAAAGCCAGCAGTCTGCTCTGCCACAGTGCTGGAGCAACATCTCACTGATGTCGTTTTGGTCAGCTCCTGTGACCCTACTTGGGGTTAGCCAAGGTGCTGACTCTCTGTACATGGAGCTGTCCAGGGTCCCTGGTGCTCTGGCATCTCTGCCTTGATAAGAGAAACTCTGGCTTAGCCCAGGACAGGATAACAACTGAAAACGGAGTTCTGTCTTAGAGGGCTTCGTTTAATAGTTAGATTTCTGAACTTACCAGTGTGGTCTGAATGGCACAAGGCAAAACAAATCAGCTGAAATTAAACAGATCTATATCAGGTCAGTGCCTTGATACAAGACCAGTTGGGAATCCCATGTGTGTTGCCACTGAAATAAAGTGGGATATAAATATAATGGTTGACATGATGCACAACCTTACCGGCAGTGGCAGGCTTGTGGCTCTGCTGCTGCAGACATGAAAGCAGCAGCTCAGCTGGAGACTAAGAAGAAGAATATTTATATACCGCTCTACAACCAGAGTTCTCAAAGTGGTTTACATAGAAAAATAAATAAAACATCAATAAAATGGTCTCCAGCCCTGTCCCCAAAGGGCTCACAATTGAAAAAGAATCATAAGGCAGGTACCAGCGACAACCACTAGGGATGCTGTGCTGGGGTCGGATGGGGCCAGTTGCTCTCCCTCTGCTAAATATAAGAGAATCACCACTTTAAAAGGTGTCTCTTTGCTCAGTTAGCAGGAGTCTAGCAGGGAGCGATTGGGCAGTAGTGCTAGAAGGGTTACTGTATTTTCTCCCCTTGTTGCAAATGGGGGAAGTGCTTCTAGCACTACTGCCCAATCTCTACAGTGGGCCTGCTGCTTGCATATCTGCAGCAGTAGTGCCACAAGCCCTACCATCACTGGAAGGGTTGTGTATCACACCAGCCAATAAAAAGGTCGTTATGCCTTTGGATGCACGTATACAGAGGAAATGGAATGTTTGGAGGCTATAGTGGTCCAAAATACATTAATTCAGTGGAATGGTGATTTTTGAAATATGGGATATTCCCATCAAAAAAATGGCCAACTGGTTGTTCTAAAGACCTATGGAACCTAAATATTCTGATTTTCTTAAGTGCAAGATTAAGTCCATTTTTCCTGATGCTCATCCTTGTATAATGAGAACTGTTGTCTCCAGCTAAAAAGTTGTAACCTGGAGCAAACCTTTCCCAAGGTTTGCAGTCTTTTGCTCCCCACCATTCCCATCCATGGTTTTGGTCTGTGTCCAGAGAATATGGGATGAATCATGTCAGTTAAGAATCTGAATTAGACCTTGTATTTACTAGTTTCTGTACTGGTTTTGGAGTTTGTATGCTGTGCTCTCTTGCCCTATGAAAATATTAGTTTGATCCTTATTTGAATGCTGCAAACTTATGAAATAGATGAACATCTTAGAAAATATGTAAGGAAGACGTGAATGCAGACAAGATTACCAATATGGAACCATTAAGGTTTTAGTGAGCACCTACGTAAGAGGCCTGCAATGGGCCTTATATGGTGCCCCTGCTTCCTTATTAAATATCCTCTAAGCTCAGACTGATGAGGTGATACTTTTTAATAAGCGGTCCTAAGCTTTTGCTAGTCCCAAGGTTATCAGTTCATAGACAAAATTCTTTTCTTCATACTGATGTCCCAAACACTGGGATATCAGGGGTAAGTCTGGGTTAAGGCACACATCAGAGCCAGGGCTCTGGTTGGTGGACCAGCCTATTATCTGTGGGCCATATAGGCAACTCCATAACCTTGCCAAGTACTGGTCTCAGCTATACAATCTACATGGCTTGGGGCCAAAGTAGCAAGAAATTATCACTTTGCATATGTTCTCTCATGATATTTAAATATCAGTTGAGAATGCCCACTTAACAGTACCTTCTGTATGTCAAATCAGGGCATTTATAGCACTAATAGAGTTGGCTCAAAAATTTGGAAGTCCTTGGAGGTGCACTGAAATCCAAGACTAAAAGTGGAATTACATGTTCCATTATTTTCTTGATTCTTTTGCGCTCTGTGTGTGTGTGTGTGTGTGTGTGTGTGTGTGTGTGTGTGTGTTTTACATAATGCAGCTCCTAAGGCTGCAGTTTGAAGACCTGTGATGTTTTGGGGTCCATCAATACAGACAATGGCCCCCATACTGTGCAGCAAAACATGGTTAATTGGAGCATGAAACATGCTGCTGTGTGGGTGTAATCACTATCGGGGCTGTTGTGGACAGAGCGGTTCCGCGTTGCCTTAAAATTGCAAAAGCGCAGTTGTGCAGTGTAACACCCATTGAATATAAAAGGCATCACATTGCATGACAATGTTTGCGCAACTTTAAGTCAGAGTGGAATTGCTCTGTTCTGCAAAAGCCCTGATGTTGGTTAAACATCTGCAGCAGTGCAGGCAGTGCTCCAGTTGCATGGTATGTCAGTGAGCATGAGGAAAACACAGCTCTAGTCTACAAAGTGACTCAACAGCTCGTACGGCATTCTTAAACCTGCCTGTGCTCAAATGTGACTTCGGACATGTTGGAAGTTAAGGGACTTTGTGCTGTCTCTTGTCTCAGACAGTGGAGGACAGACTAGTAAGTCAGAGGGCTAGAGGGTCAAGACATTGGTCATCCCTTCTCTACTGCTCTGACACTATCCCTTTGGATATGTAGATTGCTACTCTTAGGGATTAACTTCCTTCCTCTCTTTCTTCCCTACCTGCCCTTCTACCTTGCAACATGGCAAGCTCCTCTCCCTGCACCATGTGTGCAGAGAAGATGCAGAATCCATCTGCATCCAGCTGGATAGATAGATTAGAGATCCTAACTCCTCACTTTCCTATCTAGAATGGAGTTCCTTAATAAATGCCTTATATATTGAATTGAAACTATGAATTGGCTCCAAGTTACTTTACTCTCAGCATACATGCATGCCTAACTAAATTCCGCTGTGTTGTGCCTCTGTGCACTCTGCTATAATGAGAAAGGTATTCTCTCACCACAGAGAATATCCAGCAGGTTATGGGCCCAGTATTTTGAGCTGCGTGTACTGCAACCAGAGAGTTAGGTTTGTTCCAGGAGATCCAGTGAGATCTTGCATGGACACTTTGAATTGCTAACCTGCAGCAACTGCCTTTTGGAGCCAGTGAGGACGGCTACTTACCTAGAGGGAAAACTCAGGCTGACTATTTTGAATGTAGACAACTATTTGGAATGGAAAACCAGATTGAGGCTTGCACTGAAAGCAGAAGGACTCCAAAAAGTTACTGAGGAGTACCGCCCCCCCGCAGATGGAACCACAGCTACTGAGAAAACTGCCAAAGAAAATTGGGTGCTCAAAGATGCTCAAGCTGGAGCTTTGATCGCAGCTTCTGTGAGTAAAAATTATCTTTACATGATATGTGATCTTGGAACATCAAGGGAAATGCTAAGCAAGCTAGATTCCTTGCATATGAAGAAGGGGTGGGCATACACCTTTAACTTGAGAAAGAAAATGCAGGATCTCCAGTATAAAGATGGGGACTGTTTTGCTACATATATGGGATTTCTGGAAGATTTCTTTTTTCAATTTAAAGCATCAGGGGAGCAATTTACAGAGAGTCAGAAGCTGGAAGCTCTGTTCCTAAGCATGCCCCCCAGCTATAGCAGTATAATCGGCCAGCTGGAAACCCACACCAATCTGAGCTTTGAGGAAGCAGTACAAACATTATCTTCTGAAGCAAACAGAAGGAAAGTTTTGAATTCACGCTATGAAAGTGAATTGGCAAGTAACTTTGCTCTTAAAGCAACAATTGATCATTCCAGAGGAAACCCAAGGTGGGGAGGGAATGCTGTAAGAGGAAACCGCATGGGGCCCCCACATTTACATACAAAGAGATCTGGCTTCGTTGCCAAGGAAACTCAGTCCAGAGAGAGAGGTCACATGACCGCCAGCAGAGAGACTGCTCCTGAAGTGAGGCCAACTGGGACTAATGCCTTTAGACGTTTTCTGTGTAACCAATTTGGCCACTAGGTGGCGAACTGTCCCAAGAATCAGACAAGAAGGACTGATTTTACTAAGAAGAATGTGAATCAGGATTTTAAGTTTACAGAAAGATATTCAAACAAAAGTTTTAACGTTTGTCTCATGCAAAGCGATGAAAAGTTCATATTTTTGGATACTGGTTCTTCTGTTCATATATCAAATAATTTGGATTTCTATACTGAACTGTTTGATATTCCTGAAGAGACTGTTTATTTGGGCAATAATACTACAATTAAAGCCAAGAAGAAAGGTGAAGGAATTTTGTATTGTAAGTTACTGGATGGATCTGTTAAACCATTTTTTCTTAAAGATGTTTTGTATATCCCTGACTTCTCAAGTTCCTTGATTTCAATATCCAAGCTAGAGAAACAACTGTATATTAAAAATGGACTATGTGTTGTTACCCAGAATGGAGAAGTTTGCCTTGTAGGCTCTAAATCCAGAGGTCTTTACAGTGTGGAGGAGCAATCTGTATCAAAGACAGACAGAGAAAGACCAGCCCGGTCTAAACCTGAGGCATACCAGCCTAATGAAGTGAACCTTGCTAAGTCATGCCTGCATGAAAACTGCTTGCAACTGTGGCATAGACGCCTAGGACACAGGAGCTATGAGTCAATCCAGAACATGAAGGAAAAGGGATTAGCTAATGGCATTGATTTTGTACCATGTGACATTGTAACTAACTGTGTTTGTTGTCTTGAGTCCAAAGCAGTTAACAAGCCATTTCCTAAGCAGAGTGAAAGGAAGACCGGAAGACCCCTAGAGCTGATCCACAGGGATATATCTGGACCACTACCAGCAACCATAGGTAATCAAAAATATTTTCTAACAATAACAGGTGATTTCTCAAAATATTCAGTTGTGTTTCTACTAATGGAGAAATCACAGATGCTGGAGAAACTACAGGACTATGTGGCCATGGCAAGCAACAAATTTGGCTGGAAGCCAAAGATCCTGCGCACAGACAATGGAGGAGAATATATGTCCAGCGCCACACAGCAGTTCCTGAGAGAACATGGAATCGTGCATCAAACCACGGTAGCTTCCAAAGCATCACAGAATGAAGTGTCAGAAACCAGAAGTCTACTGGACATGGTAAGATGCATGCTTGCTGACGCACACCTCCCACAGAAATTCTGGGGAGAAGGCATCATGACTGCTACATACATACAAAACAAAATGCACACAAAGCCTATAGGAACAACACCATATGAACTTTGGCATGGTCATAAGCCGTCCATGACGCATCTGCGTGTCTTTGGAAGCACGGCTGACTCATACATCCCAAAGGAAAAAAGGACTAAGTTAGGGGCTAGGGCCACAAAAGGGATTTTTGTAGGCTACTCAGCACAGTCCAAAGGCTACAGAATTCTGGATCCTGACACCAACAAGATAACCATAAGCAGGGTGGTGTATTTTGATGAGAATGAAAGAGCTACACCTTCAGAGGGGGCCTACACCGAAGCAAGCAACCAGACCAAACACCCTGATGACTGGATTATGCTTCCTGATCTCAGAGGAATTGAGGAGGAGGAGACAGCAGATCCAGAACCAACCACACTAGACACAGAGACCCCCAGCGATCCACCAGATGCACCTGAGATAATGGGGGAGACCACAGAGGGTGAGGTGAGGCGATCAACGCACTCAAACAGAGGTGTTCCAGCTCCAAGACTGTCCTACCTCACAAGAATGGCAGAACAACCAGAACCTTCATCATGGGAAGAAATATCCCAGCTACCACAACCAGAAGCCCAGAAGTGGAAACAAGCTGCAATTGAAGAGCTTGAGGCTCTACAGAAAAATAAAACCTGGACTCTTACTAAGTTACCTCAAGGAAGGAAAGTTCTAGGCTGCAAATGGGTTTTCAAACTCAAACATGATGCTGATGGTGAGATTCAGTGCTACAAAGCCAGATTAGTAGCACAAGGATATTCACAGAAATATGGAGGAGATTATGATGAAACCTTTGCACCAGTGGTTAAACATACCACAGTAAGGACTCTGTTAAGTATTGCTGCTAGCAAAGGAATGCATGTTGAACACCTAGACGTGAAAACTGCATTCTTGCATGGCGAACTAGAAGAGGACATTTACATGCAACAACCACCAGGTTTCTTAGAGAAAGGCAAAGAGGACTATGTATGCAAACTGCAAAAGAGCATTTACGGTTTAAAACAGGCTGCCAGAGCATGGAACATAAAACTAAATGATATGCTGCTTCAAGCAAATTTCAAAAGAAGCAACGCGGATCCCTGCCTATACACAAGATGCATAGATGGCAAGTGGACCTACATTTTGGCGTATGTTGATGATTTGATTCTTGCCTATGAAAATCCAGATGACAGCAAGGAAATAATGCATCATCTGAACAGAGATATGGAAGTCAAGCGACTTGGCAACATTGCACACTACTTGGGCATTCAAGTACAAAGAGAGAAAGATGGAAGTTTCCTCATCAACCAAGAACAGAAAATTAAAGACTTGATAAACCTGCTCAGACTGGAAAATGCGAATCCTACACCAACTCCAATGGAAGTGAACTACATAAAGCAAGAAGATCAAACTGAGCAACTATCTGACAACCATAGATATTGTGAAGCATTGGATAAGCTTCTATACATTAGTACACTCACTAGGCCAGATATTAGTACAGCAGTTGGCTTACTTTGCAGAAAGACTGCATCACCAACAGTCAAGGACTGGAATGCAATTAAGAGACTTGTTAGGTACCTAAAAGTACTGCACACTTTAAGCTCAAGCTACCAGCTAACAGTCAACCAAAACTAGAAGCATACATAGATGCAGACTGGGGTGGAGACCTAACAGAAAGGAAATCCATCAGTGGTCACATAATTTTCTATGGAGATGGAGCCATAAGCTGCAGAGGCGTAGCTGGGGAAAACAGTGCCCAGGGCAAGCTCTGCCCCTGAAATTGCACCCCCCCGCCCCCCCCCCCCACATACCTGCACCCTGGCCGGAGTGAGTGCGGCGGTGGCGGGCGGCAGCAGATGGCGCGGCGGTGGCAGATCATCATAGTGTGCCCCTGGGAATGGATCATGGCTTGTGGCGGTGAGCGTGGCGGTGGCGGGCGACGGTAGATCACGCGGCGGTGGCGGATCGCCGAGTGCAACAGAGCGACGCCGAGGCCTGCCATCTGGCCCGGCGTCGCTTCCCAACTGCGAGGTGCGCCTGCGCAGTTCATTCTATGAACTGCGCAGGCGCGCCTGTGCAGTTGGGAAGCAACGCCGGGCCAGATGGCAGGCCTCGGCGTCACTCTGCTGCACTCGGCGATCCGCTGCCGCCCTCTACTGCCACGCGATCCGCCGCTGCCCGCCACCGCCGCGCTCACAGCCACAAGCCATGATCCATTCCCAGGGGCACACGATGACGATCCGCCGCCGCTCGCCACAGCCGTGCGATCCGGGGGGATGGGGGGGGTCGTGGCACTTTTTGGCGCTCCCCCACGTGACCCACCAAAGTGGCGCCCAGGGCACGTGCCCTGCCTGCCCCCCCTATCGTTACGCCCCTGATAAGCTTGTCAAGCACAAAGCAAGACATAGTAGCATCATCAACCACTGAAGCAGAATATGTATCAGCTGCACAGGGCAGTCACAAGATACAATGGCTGTGTCAACTACTGAAGGACCTAGGTACCTAGCCTCTGGTGGCGCAGTGGTAAAACTGCCGCCCTGTAACCAGAAGGTTACAAGTTCGATCCTGACCAGGGGCTCAAGGTTGACTCAGCCTTCCATCCTTCCGAGGTCGGTAAAATGAGTACAGTGGTCCCTCGACTTACAAACTACTCGACATAAGTATTTTTCGAGTTACAAACGGCAGTTTTAGATCCGGTTTTAGATGCGGTTTTTTAGACTTACAAATTTTTAGATGGGGTTTCCTCGACTTACAAATTTTTAGATGGGGTTTCCTCGACTTACGAATTTTACATGCAGTTTCCTTGACTTGCCTGCCTGTTTACTGCCTGTTTATTCTTGAAAAGAAATGTTCCTGTGCAGTTTGCAAGCCTTACTGGGGGTCTGGGTCTTTTTTCTAGGCTCCGGAACGCATTAATCCGTTCCCAATGCATTCCTATGGGAAACCGCTTTTCGACTTACGAATTTTTCGACTTACAAATGTGCATTCGGAACGGATTAATTTCGTAAGTAGAGGGACCACTGTACCCAGAATGTTGGGGGCAATATGCTAAATCATTGTAAACCGCTTAGAGAGCTCCGGCTATAGAGCGGTATATAAATGTAAGTGCTATTGCTATAGCTACAGATGTACCACAGCCCATACCAGTGTATGAGGACAACCAAAGCTGCATTCAACTCTCCAAACAAGAAGATGTAAAGAGGCGTACCAAACATATTGGTGTGAAGTACCATGTAGTGAGAAGTCTGCAGAAGGATGGACTAATCAAGCTGATCTACTGCCCAACAAATGAAATGCTTGCAGACATACTCACTAAGCCGCTATCAAGACCCCGCTTTGAAAAGCTGAGAGAGAAAATGAATCTTGTGAACTGAGTCACGAGACATCGAGAGGGGGTGTTGGAAGTTAAAGGACTTTGTTCTGTCTCTTGTCTCAGACAGTGGAGGACAGACTAGTAAGACAGAGGGCTAGAGGGTCAAGACATTGGTCATCCCTTCTCTACTGCTCTGACACTATCCCTTTGGATATGTAGATTGGGAAAGAAAGCACAGAGGTGGGGGCGGCAGTATAGTTGAGGCAGGTGTGGCACAGCGGGCAGGTGAGATGATGCCCACAGCAGTGGTGGGTGGGGTGGGGTACCACACCTGTTGCCCCACGGTGCATTCCTTGCCTTTGATTGTTGCTTCACCTGGCGTCTTGGGGAGCTGCCGTAACAAGGGGAAAGTATTATGAAGCTCCTCTCTTCCCCCACTCACCATGCCGGTCTTCTGCTTTGCAGTGCAGCCTTGGTGGCTCCATTCTGCTAAACAAAAATTGTGGAACATCACATAACATGTTGTTCCTCCCTGGCCATCTCTTGAAAGTATTGCAAGACATTTTAATTTGTGGGGGCTCCCACAGGCTCAAGATGGAGCAGTCAGTGTGCTGGCATATTAGGACAATTCCATTTTAGGTGCTTGTAACCAGATTTTAACTAGATAATTTATAAAATTGAAATCTTTTTTTAAATTAGCCCCGGGCCTTCAGTATGCAGTGTGTGAGTAAACGTAAATAAACAAATTAGGTTTATAAGTATGTGAAAATGGCAAAATACCTTTCCAGGGCCAAAGATGATAATATTTTGGCAGGGAGCACGCTGTTGAGTTTATTGCTTTGTATCAGTCCAAGAGAGGCGATGACTTTTTATTCACACATCTTGTCCTGCAAACTAATGAAGAAAAGGAACATTCTGTCCCAAGGAACTTGGGAGTGAGAAGAATGTGTATTTTAAAGAAGATGTCACATTATTCACTGAGTAGAAGGGATGCACCCTTTTAGAGGCATCACAGGCAGAAAGGTCTCCACACCAGTTCAGGCACGGTGAGCCTGTTCTGTTGGCCAAACAAGGTTGGGCGGCCAGGTTTCTAGCATTTATACTAGTTCTGGCCAATCCAGAAACTTCATGGTGCCTGCCAATCACAGAAGCCGATGTGCACACCTCTATTCCCTTCTATGCCAGAAGAGGTTCTGAGGCTTGAGCATGCACAGGCTTAGGTAGCTCACAATGCTGGATTCCCTATGCCCTCCAGCATCTCAATAGCTGAAAACAGAGACTCTCTTATACCACCCCTGCTGCCAAACAAGTTAACCAACTGAGTGTCCCCTCAGCAGCACGCAGTGGTGAGGTTCTCCATCTGTTGTATATTGTTTTCAAGCATTCTGCAATAGTTCTGTGCTGGTTTCTTGTGACTGTGGGAAATAACAATAGAAATAGGAGTGTTCAGTAAGAAAAAGAGTAAAACAGCCAACTCCTGCTAATGAAAGAAAAAGGCAGCTTTTAAATTGGTGGTTCTTTTATATTTAGCAGGAGAAGAACAACAACTGTCCCTCTTCAGCCCCAGCACAGTGTTTCTCTAGTGGCTGTTGCTGGGGTCTACCTTGTATTTTTAGATTGTGGGCTCTTAAGGGACAAGGGACCATCTTTCTGTTATTATTCTTTTATTATGAGAACTTTCTGTTGAAAAGCAAAATAATGTTGATGATGATGATGTTGATGACGACGACGACAATGATGATGAATGCAAAGGATCTATGGGGGCCTCAGGAGGTAGTCTTAGGGCCCATGGTGACTGTTTGCTTCCTGTCTCCTTACCCCCAACCTCATTGCAGAAGGAGCCTCCTCTCAAAGCCTTGTCATCTCAAAGGCTGTGCTCAAAGTCTTTTTACATAGTCCTCTTATTGATGGATGTTCAGTAGAAAAGTAAAAAATGCTCAGTAGAAATGCTGAGAGCTATCTAGCAAGTTCATGGTTGAGATGCAATGAAGCAGGGACTTCTCAGTTCCTACTTTTTGCCCCCTGATTACAATACAGATGCATGCATTCATGCTCTTCTCCACAGCAGAGGTGGCCCTTTCATGAGGCAATGTGAGGCAGTGGCAACAGGCAGCAGCGTGTTGGGGTGCCAGCAGGGCATCAAGATGTTCCACCAGTAGAGCAGCTCTTTGGGATCAATCTGACCCTTGCAAACTTTGCAAGGAACACCTCTGCCTCTTTAAAAAAGATTGTCTTGAAGGGCTCAAACTAAGGTTCCATGTGCCAGATGCAGATGGCGGCAGGGGATAAGACACAGAACATAGGAAGTTGCCTTATACTGAGTAAGATCATTGCTTCATCTAGGTCAGCACTGTCTACAGTGACCAGCAGTAGTTCTCAATGTTTCAGGCAGGCATCTTTTCCCAGTCCTACCTGGAGATGACAAGGATGGAAGCAGCCCCTTCCCCTAAGGAATGGTGTGGTTGCTCCTGGGATATGTAGTATTTTCTGAGGCTGCAGCCATTGTGAAGTGGGTCTCCTCAAAGTGGGATCAAAGGGGGCTGAGGTAAGTCAGATATGCTTTGGAAGCTTCAAAGTGGTCCTTGAAGCAAAGTTTGCACTTTGCACAGGCCAAGCAGACACCAATGAAGCAAGAACTGCTATTCAGGGATCAACAACCTATTGGGGGAAGGGAGATGAACAACAAGGCAACATGCACTCTGATGATCTCCTCCCACTGTACCCATTTGCCAAAATATACAAAGAAATGCTTCCCCATTAAAACGGATGTACTTCCTTGATCAAAGGGGCAATTCTATATTCTGGGTGATTTGTTTCCATGAAATGTTTTACCACAGATCTGTGCTTTGGTGTTTGTCTTTAAGTTTCACAACCCCCAAGAACAGGCTCATGGGAGCTATTGTGGCCTATCAGTATGTATGTTCTTTTAAACAATCCGGCATGAAAGAATCACATGAGTGAGAAAGGACTATTGTGGTCTGTAAAGAACATAATGTATGGTATTATTATTATATTGTCAATTCTTTAACTGTAAAGGAATTTTTAATATGTTCCTGGAATCTTTGCTCACTTGCATAATATACTATTCAGTCAAGCATCTGATGCTACATCCAATGATACTTTTATAGTATTTTAGAGCAGGGGTGGTCAGAAAGAAGGTCAGGATCTATTGACTGAGTTTGGGGTGAACTGTAGTAGATTGTCAAGGCTTTCTGATTCTCAATTGTTATCTCTAGTATTAGAGATAACAAAAGCCACCTAAGTTAGGCCTTGAGGCTCACCAACCAGAGCCAGGTGCAAATTAGTGGTGTGGGAGAGGGAGAGGCAGGGATACATTTAGAATCAAGGAGCAGAGTGCTTCTAAGCACATGCATGTGCTTAGGAAATTGCCTTCACAACCACAACAGAGCTCCAGATGCTAAGTTAGTCGAGACAAAGTCCTTTTGAAATCAATGAGACTTGAACTAGTCATGACTAACTTGTCTCACTGATTTGAATGGTGCTTAGTAAGGACTAACTAGTCTAGATGCTGCCCTTTGTTTCTTGGAGGTGTCATTTAATTTCATTAATTCTAAAGAACACTTGTCTGAATTGGCAAGGCATTTTCACATATACTCCTTATTGTCTCTGTAAAGTAAAGTTGTGCCGGTGAGTCAGTGTTGACTCCTGGCGACCACAGAGCCATGTGTTTTTCTTTGGTAGAATACAGGAGGGTCTTACCATTGCCATCTCCCACGCAGTATAAGATGATGCCTTTCAGCATCTTCCTATATTGCTGCTGCCCGAAATAGGTGTTTCCTGGGATACATACCAGCGGGGATTCGAACCAGCAATTTCTTGTTCCCTAAGCAAGTTACTTCCCCACTGTGCCATTAGGTGGACAAGCCTGATTTTGTTCACATTCACAAACCTCTATGAATATTCCCGTTGGGTTGATGGCTGCATATAATTCAGTCTTTCCTTTTCTTCTGTGTGGTCTGACAAAACGTTCCCAAGCTGACACCCAAGTGATAGGACCAGAATAGAAATGTGGAGGCTGTTCTTACAATTTGTCAAAGTGCTCGATAGAAAAGCTGAGAGCTATCTAGGAAGTTCATGGTTGAGATGCAATGAAGCAGGGACTTCTCAGCTCCTACTTTTTGCCCCCTGATTACAATACAGATTCATGCATTCATGCTCTGCTCCACAGCAGGGGCAGCCCTTTTATGACGCAAGGTGAGGCAGTGGCATCAGGCAGCCGCATGTTGAAGTGCCAGCAGGGCATCAAGATGCTCCACCAGTAGAGCAGCTCTTTGGGATCAATAGGACCCTTTGCGAGGAGCACGTCTCCTCACACTTCTTGCAAAGCTTGCAGGAAGTACAAGGTGAGAAAGGAGGCAACTGGAAAATTTCCCTCCTCCCTGCCCCCCCTCACTTTCAAAGCTTGCAAGGACTGGCATTGAAAGGGGGATGCCCCTCACCAAGGGCATAGGGCAAGGTAACACTTTGCATTTCTCCTCAAGCATTGCAATACCTCAGGCCACCACAATATCTTGGGCCATGGAATCTTTCTGTATGGTCACATCAAAGTATCAGAAATACTGGTACTTTTTAGCAATTGTGAAATACCCCTATGTAGTGGCTTTAACCCAGCCTTTGTCTCAAAGCAAGCTCACGTGATGGGAAGAAAAATGCCGAATCATTCTCTCTTTTGCTTTCACCCATAAAGGCTGTTCCTTTAAACTTAAACTATTTCATTAGTAGCTCAATCACTGCCACCACACCCACTTTTTAACAGAGTTTAATCCCGCCCCCTGGTGTGGGCAAACTTCCAGGATACTCTCCTCCTCTTTACAGTTGAAAAAGTACACAAAAACCTCCATGTGCAAGCCTACATGTGATGAGAAAACTTGGTAGAGTTGCTGAGCAATCAGATTGAGACATGAGTTGCACCAGAGACAAAAATTCCTTTCCAACCCCCACTTCCTGAGTTAAAAACCCACTCCAAAAGGCTGGTTAAAATTGCAAAGGACAAAAGGGAAAATAAACTTTATTTAAAATACTACAGACTGCTTCTGTCTGAGGCTTTCTCAGCTTTTAGTTACAGGTAAAAGGAACACTCAGTAAGTACAAGAATACTTCAAAAAGCACCCTCAGATGATATTGGGGCAGCACACTTTAAACATCATGGTTACCTAGTTGCAAAGAACATAGATGTAAGAAAATACAAAAATCCTCTTTTAATTGTTTACAGAGACTTTTGCAACACCCTGCCAGAATGGCACCAACTCAGTTTCTCTTAGCTTAGTTACATTCTGGATAGACAGACTTAGAACAATATCAGGGATGCCAAATGCACACAAAAGAAAGATAAGTTTCTAACACCACATCTGACTAACAAACTGTTCCCTAATCTAAACTCTCCCTGAAGCCAAAAGCCCTGGCTTCCTTTGCCTTGAATTTACCAAAACCATGGTAGAGGATTCAAGTTTCCTTCCCTCCTGGCTTCCCCGGATTTGCAGAGAGATTTTCCTGCAGCCAGACCTCATCGCCACATCTCCTGCCCTCCAGCCAGCTCCTTCTTCTTGAGAGAAATATTCAGGCTAGCTTTTGACCATGAGGGAACAAAATTCCATTGCTCCTCACTAAGCCTTCTGCCTGTCCTCTCTCACCTCTTACCTAGTTGTTTCTGAACAAAGACACACTTCTCTTCCTGCCTAGTGGCCCTCAAGGTCCCACCCACTGTGTTCTGAGTGGCTGATCCCTAGCCTGTCAGGCAGGACAGGGTTTACTTCCGGGACATTCTTTAGGGGAGGGGAGGGCTGAAAGTGATGGTTACATCCTGAAAGTGACTTTGCTGCACATGTGGATTTTGCTGTACATGTGGGTGATGGAGTAGGAGGTTGCTGTGCTGGCTTGGCTCACAAATAATTCAAATTTAGGTTTAAAGTAGGTTACTGACATTAGCATGATTGTATGAATCCATGCCATGGAGGTGTTCTCAGATTAATCTTGGGCCATCAACCACCTTGGTGTGAGTTGTGGGGAACCCACATTAAATCTAGAGTTGAATAATTGTTTGAACCAGGCCATTGTCTACTTGGCAAAGTAAAGCCATGTTGCTGCAGAGTGAACTACGTGTTGGATTTGATTTAGGGCTCAACATCATCTCGGGCAGAGTGACCTTTATTTTTTGTTTACATCTGGCTTGATTCTTAAAGGTTTGTCATTCTTTGGAACTATCTGGCTATGCCGAAAAATGCTGTCAATATCCGCTGCAAAGTAAACATTTGGCTCATTTGCTAGGAGTTCGAATGTCCTTTGAATTACGATTCTTTTGTCATATGACCCATGCAGTATGGGGATATAGGGAAGGGCAAATCTTCCAGTTGATGACTTCCAAAAGAGATCCTTTCCCACCTTTTGGTCTCTTTCCCTTCCAAAGCAATGTCTCTGATGAAATGTTTTCAGGCCTGACATTTTTGGGACACAATGTATGAGAAAAACACACAGACTAATGATGCCTTATAGCCTTAATCTGTGATTGTTAACAGCGGATCTATTTACGGATCACAGGGGCTGAAAAAGGTCGTCAGTAATGAGCAAACACATCTCTCTACATGATATTTGTGGGAAATGTTTTCTATTCACCTAGATAATCCCCTAACGTAAGTGACTAGGTCTATAGAGTGAGGATCTAATCTCACCTGTACCCGTCCTTTCTGTGTAGAAGGCTGTTTGAGGGCTGATTTATATTAAATAACTTCTCATATAGGTGGGCTGCCAATGTTATTATGTACAGTGACCTCACAAAGGTCACAGTGGCTCAAGGAAGTCCCACTGAAATTAAAAGGACAAATTAAGCTTGCCTAATCCCAGTGAGACTTAGTAAATTTAGTCAAGATGTTAGCCAGTGATTGCATGAAGACAGCAACCTCATATCTGTAATTAGAAATATATGGCTTCAATATTCAACACAGCCTCCACCTGCATATTTGGTTAGGACTGCAGAAAATGGCACATAGCACAAGCAGCCATCATCAAGAAAGTGTGAAACCTGTCTCTGTATTTTTGTGGATGTTTCCCCCGCTTCCTGAATGTTGCACTTATCTGCAAAAGCAGATCTGCAGTTCCTGCAAAATGCATACAAATCAATTCCGCTTTTTTCAGGCTTATTGTGCATAATGCTGTTCATAAGAAAGCACAGACAGCTGTGGTGTGAGCAACTGGGACTCAATGACACATGCTAATGTTCCCATTATTAGGGCTGATGAGCTTGTTCTGAGTAAATAGCAGACATATCAGAGTCTCCCATGGATCAGGACCATGGTGAGGGATGGGGGAGCTATAACCTCCACCCATACTATAGTTTTGATCTGCACTGTGCTTCCTCACAGCTGCTATCTAACAAGGAAAAAAGCATCCATTGGCATCAATGGAAGCTTCTTGCCCGCATTAATAGCACATGAAGACTGAGACCATGGCAGGGGTAAGATTAAAGCCCCCTATGCCCCCCCGCCACAGTTGTGATCTATGGGATCTGGCTACACCGATCTGGCTGCTGTTTACTCAGTGAAAAACAAAGCCCACCATCTCTAATAACAAGTTCACTGTCATGTGTAGTTTGGTCCTAGCTTAATTGTGAATCATGTTCCCCATTCAAAACCACAGCCAGCAAGAGTGTATTTATTTATACTGAAATCTGAATCATTGTCATGTATTACTTGCTCAACCCGCTCAATTTGCGTGGACAGTTCAGCTACCATTTTTGCACAGATCTGATGATAATATTCACAAGTTGGCTGCCTGCTTAGAAGTATTACCCACAGCAGCAAATATGTGGGTTTAGATTTGGGAGCAGAAGCCCTATACAGACATTCTATTGAATGTCAGAATCAGAATCTTTATTGTTACGGCCACTGACCAGAACAGTATTAAGAAAGAAAGAAAGAAAGAAAACAAAGTTAACAAATAACGTTAAAAGGATTAGTTAAAATACAATATATCAGCATCAATAAAATGGATATTATAAATTAAATCAGTATAATTTCCTTATTAATCAACCGCTGACGAATATTAATGGCAGTAGCATAGTATCTAGCAACTCTAGATGTAACTGCAGTCTCCGAGTACATTGTATGTCCATTTGGGTGTCTGTAGAAATGTACATGGTTCTGTGTGAATCAGGGGTGTAGCAAGCCCCATGGTGGCCTGTGTTCACCTTCATTGCCCTCCCCCACTGCTTGTATGGGAAGCATGCCACCCCCTGATCTGCTTTGCTGCCGCTTGTCTCCTTCCTCTTCTCACCGCCAATGCCACCACTGCCTCCCATTAGAAATTAATTTCCTCCCATCAGAAATTAAGGAAAGAATGAGCTGATTGATACAACTCCTCGGAGCTTTAATTATGCTCCGATTTTACAGAACAAATCCATACAGAAAGCTGCAAAGAGAAGGCCCTTCAATTCTGCTCTCTGCGCTTTGTGTCATAGCAAGCAGATGCTGATGAAAGCAAACAAGGAACTGAAATGTGAAGATCTTCATGTCACCGTCTTGAAAGCTCTGTTCAATTATGGATCCAGGAAAAGAAAACAGATGTGGCAACAGCTGAGCTCTGGTTTTAGACTGAATAATGATTCATTGTTAAGGCTTGGTCATTTGTATGACAAGAAAGACTCTGCAGATTTGTCCATCTCTCTCCTTTGTCCTCAAATCTTGGGTACGTCAGCACAAAATGCTGAAGGGGATGCATGTTTACTTTGAAAGCAGATCTCTCATGAAATGCTATAAGTTTCTGTCCTATACAAATGAGAGACTTGCAAATTGTAGAGTTCCTACTTTTGAAGAAGCAGAAATGGACAAAATAAGTTACATGCCTAAAAAGCACGTCACTTGGAGATCGTCTGCAGACATGGAATGCAATTGAGGTCCACAGTCATGACTCAATATGGCAGTCAGGTCTTGGGCTTGGGAATGGGGGCTGTAGCCAAGTGGCAGAGCATCTGTTTGGGATGCAGAAGATCCCAGGTTCAATCCCTGGCATCTCCAGGTAGGGCTGGAAAAAACTCCTATGTGAAACCTTGGAGAGTCATTACCAATCAGGGTAGACAAAACTGAACTTGGTGGATCAATGCTCTGACTAGGTATAAGACAGCTTCCTTTCTTCCTATGCATGTGGGAGGCGGCTTATGTTCTGATGTGGGGGGACTGTCTTCATTTGTCCAGATTCTGATGCATCTGTCACAAAGCACTCCAACACGAGCACTGATCCGGGACGCCACTATTGAGCTTTGAACTTGCAATGGCCTTTGGACATTGTGGTTGAGGTTGATAGGAGTTGAAGTCCAACAACATCTGGGGACCCAGAATGGGGTACTGCTGAAACTGAGGGCCAAACATGACATAGGAGTTCTGTGACTGGAACAACTCCAGAGGTCTTTTTCACAAAATGGTCGCCACCCCCAATTTGACTATGGGCTGCATTGCAGAGGGTGGGTGAGAGCTAACCAATCCAAATCAACACCCCTCCCCTCCCCCCCCCCAGTTTCTTTTTGACCAAAAACAAGATGTTTCGAATGCCAGTAGTGGAACTTCCATGTTACATCTAATTTGGTTCTCCGTTACTGTATGAGCATTTTAAAAATTAAAATGCAGTTTTGAAACACATTGTATTTTATTATTTCATTTTTTGGTTTTGGAATCGTAATTGGTTCTTGCTTCAGGATGTCATGAGCAACCATATGGCTTGAATTACCCCAGTGTAAAGCTAGCAGTGATAAATATTTCCTAGATAAGGCTGACATCCCCTCTCTAATTTAAACTGTGCCTTCTTTTCTCTGTTTCTTTGGGAACCAGCATTGAGGCCTTATCTCATAATCCCTTGGCTTTTGTCAGAGTGTTTGTGTCACAACCTCAGCTCAGCTTAAGCCAACTTTCTTCCATCCATCCCTCCTGCGAGCGGATGGAGCTTTAAGGCTTATCCAGTTGTACTTCCCTCCACTTTGGTATTCCAGATAATGCTGAGTTAAGTAGAGCCATGTAGCCCCCATGTACCTGGTATCTCAAGTACTCAGGATCACTGTGCTTTCCCTGGCTTCTGATTGATCTCTTGTTATGGATAATGGGCATGTGTATGTGATGTTACTGACAGATATATGGATGAAGTCCATTAATAGGCTGAAGGGAATTCCATGTCCTGCCTCCTGTATGTTTTCTCCTGGAATTGTATGCAGAAGGAAATTCAAGGGAAGGATCATAGCTCAGTGGAAGAGCACCTCCAGACTTGACTACTTCAATGCACTCTATGTGGGGCTGCCTTTGTATATAGTCCAAAAACTGCAGTGGCTACAGAATGTGGCAGCCATGCTGGTCTCTGGGTCATCTTGAAGAGGCCATATAACTCCTATATTAAAAGAACTACATTGGCTACCAATAGGTTTCCGGGCAAAATACAAGTTGCTGGTTATAACCTATAAAGCCCTTAACAGCTTAGGCCCTGGATATTTAAGAGAGCATCTTCTTCGCCATGAGCCCCGTCGTCCATTGAGATCATCTGGAGAGGTTCATTTGCAGTTGCCACCAGCTTGACTGCAGAGGGCTGTGTCGGCCCTTCCGAGAACTGGCCATGCCCCCTGTGTCTGACATCAAACCCAGGAGGCATGGCTGGCACTCACGAGGGTTCATTGGGGAGAGGGGTGAACAGGAGTCCATTCCCCCCTAACTTGCACCTGACCCATCTGAAACTTTGGAGAGTTGCTGCCAGTCACTGCAAACAATAATGAGCTAGATGGACCAATGGTATGACTTCTTATAAAGCAGCGTTCAATGGAAGAAGGCCAAGGGCTGTGCAAGGGTCATGGACAACTGGGTGTAAAGCCAGACCTCAGATGTGCGATCTCCACCCTAGAAGCCCTGATTCCATGGTGGGAGTGTCGCCTGACATGCAGCAGGCAAGAAATTGGCTCTGTTGACCATCAGGGGCAGCTCAGCAGACCCTTATTATTAGTGCCAAGACTGGCCAATCCAGAGGCTTCATGTTGCTTGCCAGTTACAGGAACTCATATTCTGTTGTGGCCTTGTAGGAAGTTTGGGGGCCTGCACACACTTATACATATACTGTAGTGTGCATTGTGTGTACTGGTTTCCTTGGTTAGGTCCCTCCTTCTCTCTCTAATATTTATATACTGCCTGATCTCTCTCTCTCTAGGTGGTAAACCTAATCCAAATTACAATATTTGGAGAGCAACTAGTGATGTGCAAATTGATTTGGGTACAAATAGATTTGTACCCAAATCTAGCTGATTCGGGTGATTTGGAGACAAAACAAATCACCCCTGTGGCCCATTGGCTACATCCGTGTACAAATCAAATTGCACCTGATTTGATTCAAATTGATTCAAGATTCACCTCCCTCCTATTAATTCCTCCAGATTCCCAGCTTTTATATATATATATATATATATATATATATATATATATATATATATATATAAATAAAGCTAAGCTCTAGCCCTTGTAGAAGTGGAGTTATGGAGCAAAATGTGTGGTCACTATTTTTCAAGTGTTTGGATTCTTTGGTGTATAATAACTTTCCCACAATGAATCCCTATGAGGATTCATTACACACCTTCATTTTGTCATGCCATCAATCTCAGATAGTGAGGAGGAAGGGGAAGCTGACAGCCTTTCAGCCGATGCAGGGGTGCCTGAGGGGCAGAGCCTGGCTGGCAGTTCCCAAGAGACAGCTGAGGAAGGTCTGGCTGATGTTTCAGAGCAGGCACAGCAGTCTCAGGCAGCAGAGACAGCAACAGACAGACTAAAAGATGAGCTAGGCAGGCAACCCCCACTGACTCCACAGCAAAGGGGTGTCACAAGGCAAAGAGCACAGCTGGAAACTATCAGGAGAAGTAAACGCCTCTTGCAGAGAGCCGATAAGCCTTGAATCCCTGCCAGCTGAGAGTTATCAGCTTGGACTATAAAGCACGTCAACAGCTTTCTGTTAACCACTGGAAGACAACATTTGTCAACCCTCGTGTCGACAGCTTTCAGCCCAAGCCTGATATAGAGAACTATTCTGAGCCGTGTTTCGTTTCTGCAGCACAGTTTGTATTGTGGACTATCTTCCTGGACTTCCCTTCCGGGTGGCTAGATTGCTGACACATTTCTTCTATTAATTTTGATTGTCTTTTCGACAGTGCCAACTGTCAACTGCCATGTGGCAACTACACCCCACTCCCACCTGCAAGGCAGTGGGGTACTACTCAGTTTATGTTCTAGGATTTTTTCCAAGTGTTTAGGCTCTTTGGTGTCTAATAACCTTTCCTCATAATGAATTCCTATGAGGATTCATTACACACCAAAGAGTCTAAACACCTCAAAAATTCCTAAAATATAAACTGAGTACCCAGTGGCTTGTGGGTTGCGGGGTAGTTGGAACATGGGATGCATCTAATTCCCCACCCTCACTTGCAAAGCAGTGGGGTCAAAATTAACAGAAGAAATGAAGGTGTGTAATGAAGACATCAAATAATCTAAACACTTCGAAAATACCAAAAAGACAAACTGAGAACAAACTTGTTTTAAAATCTGGGTTTTTAAAAAAAGAAAAACATTTTTAAAAGGTTCTTAGGAATTAAAATGCATGCAAGAAGATAAGAAGAGGAAAATAAAATATTAATATACATTTACAAGCTGATCGCCTGATCATTGAACCACTTATTTTAAACTGGTTACCAATTTTTGTGCTTCAGGGTTTGGTTCCAGTTCAAGGCAATTAAGAGATTTTAGGCTGGGGTTCCGTTCTGGTTCATTGAGAAACTTCAAAACTGAATCAGTTTTGGGGTTCAGGTTCAGTACGACTCCCTGCTCACAGGTCTCCATCTCATATAGGCTGAAATGGAAGCCCAGCAGAGGCACTGGATCAGAACCCTGGACTTCAACAGCTGGATTTCAGAAGCCAAGTTGCCAAGGAATGAAAGCTCATGATAGTTAAACTTGGAATTTTATTGTTATTTCCATTAGGGGGGAAAGGGTTGTTTTGGTTGGTTCTTTTAGTAAGTATTACTTAATACAGCAGCAGTGTAGTAACCGCTTTCCCTTGCTTTCATCCCATGAAACTGCTGTAACTTTTAAAGGCTTGGCACCAGATACGCAGGGCCAATCTCACAGGTCCTTCCTATATAATCCTCCTCCAGCCAGATGTGGAGTTTTTGCTTAACCCATTCCTTGTTCCAGGCCAGCTTTTGAATGGGGCTTTAATTACTTGTGATCCAATCCTGGAATAGAGGTGGGGCTAATAAACAGCCAGCAGCAAAAGCACTGAAAACAGACTACACATGCCTCTCTGTAAATGATATCTATCTCAATAAACCATTAATATTCCTGATTCAACTCTACAGTCTTGTCCTTGCATACCATAGCTCTTTCCTCCTTTCCCTTCTCTTCTATTGAGATTAGAGCGAGACAATATATTAATTCTGAGCAATGCCGCGTGAACATTGTGTTCTGTCTCTTCAGCTCCTGTGTTTCATTAACACCACATTCTTGTGCTTGAAAGATGCAATTGTAAATATTCTAATATCCAGGCTGCTCTTTGATACTTATGCTTAAAGGCAGCTTGTCCTTTTAAATCAATTTTATTCTCTGTTACAATAAACAAGGAACATAAGTAGAAGAGACTGTACAAGTAGCTCCATAAGAAAGCCAAAGTAGTCTAGTGACTAGCTATTGGAGTTAAACTAGGGCATCTTGGCACAGCTTAGGAACACAGGGAAGCTGCCTGATCCTGAGTCAGACCATTGGTCCATCGAGGTCAGTACTGTCCACACCAGGGCTGCACATCTTGGGCCCTCCAGCTGTTGTTGGCCTACAACTCTCATCATCCCCAGCCACAGGGGCCAGTAGTCAGGGATTATGGGAGTTGTAGATGAACATCTGCAGGAGGACTGATGTTGTGCAGCCCTGGTCTACACTGCCTGGCAGCAACTTTCCAAGGTTTCAGGCAGGAGTCTTTCCTGGGCCTACCTGGAGATGCCAGGGATTGAACTTGTGACCTTCTGCATGCAAAGCAGATGCTGTGCCACTGAGATATGGCCCCATCCCCTAAGGGGAATATCTTGATTGACTGATGATTGATTAAGTGCTGTCAAGTCAGTGTCAACTCTTAGTGACCACATTGATAGATTCTCTCCAGGATGAGCTGTCTTCAACTTGGCCTTTAAGGTCTCTCAGTGGTGCATTCATTGCTGTTGTAACTGAGTCCATCTACCTTGCTGCTGGTCGTCCTCTTCTCCTTTCTTCAACTTTCCCCAGCATTATGGACTTCTCAAGGGAGCTGGGTTTTTGCATAATGTGTCCAAAGTATGATAGTTTGAGCCTGGTCATTTGTTCCTTGAGTGAAAATTCTGGACTGATTTGTTCTATGATCCATTTGTTTGTTTTCCTGGCTGTTCATGGTATCCTCAAAAGTCTTCTCCAGCACCAAAGTTCAAAAGCATCAATGCTTTTTCTATCTTGCTTCTTCAAAGTCCAGCTTTTGCACCCATAGAGTGTCATGGGAAAAATCATTGTTCAAATGATTCTAATCTTTGTAGATATAGACATGTCACAGCATCTAAATATCATTTTCAAGGCCTTCATTGCAACCCTACCAAGTGCTAGTCTGTGGAGTATTTCTTGACAGCTGGATCCTAGCGTTGTACACAAAACCAGCTTGGCCTGTTTGGTTTGAATTCGAACCAGCTTCAAACCAGGGTGGGTAGATTAGGTTTTGGCTTTGTTCACCACCACCCCGGGGTTTGGTTCAAATTCAAACGCAATTTGAACTGGTTCTAAAATGTTCTACATAGGGTATAATGGGGACCTGGTACTGACCTATTATTTTTGATGCAGAGCACCTAGGGGTACAAAACTGGGATGGGTGGTAAGCCTACTACCCACCAAACCCCAAAGCAATTGGACACTCCTGTGATTTTTAATGATTTTTTTAAGACCCCCCCTTTTGCATTTCTCCCATACAGAATAATGGGGATTTTAGGCAGCCCCATTCCACCCCTTTAGGGGGTGCCTGAGCACCCCAATGTGGGTTTGGGGGCATGGCAGGTTGTGCCACAACTCCTCCCAGGCAGCCCCAAGCCAGTGGTGTCCCCCTCCCCCGAATTTTTTAGTTTTTTGCCTCTTAACAGTCTATCGCTATCAGAGTAGATTCTTTGGTTTTACCAGAGAAGGCCATGCTACCTTCTCTGCTCCCCAATCTGGCCTCCCACACCAGCTTGGGGACACACCCCACCTCTGTTTGCCTCCCTGCTGTCTGCTTTGCTCAGCACACGGTGCTCAGATATTCCCAAAGTTACCCCAGTGGCCTTTAATTTTTTTAAGAAAAAAGGTAAAAAATTGAAGGGGAGGATTTAAAAAAAACTAGTTTAAAAAAATCTACCCACCCATGACAATACAATACAATACAATGGGGGACAACTAAGGGGGAACCTGTAAAAACAAGAAACAACCCGTAAAACCAAGAAACAACCTGTAAAAGAAAAAGACACAGAAAATATACCTCCCCCAACCCAAATGAGAAAGGAGGCCCTATTTAACAAAAGCTAAGGATGAAGGGGGCACCAAAAAGAAAGCACTTACCCCCTCATTGTCCTGAAGATCCTCTGCCCCACCAAAAGGGGAAAAAAGTTTTCCTGACCAGTGGTAGGCTGGCAGCAGGCAGGCACGTAGAGCTGGTGTGGGGGGAAGGCAGAATGGGCAGCCTTCCAGCTGCCCACCCACCTAAACAAACAAATTAAAATAAACACTGGATAAAGTTTTAAAAAAGGCTGGTGGGGGAAAAGGGTTGTGGGGGTGAGGGGGAAAGAAAGGGAGGGAAAGAGGACAGAGGGGAGGTGCTACTGGAGTATTCTAGAGCAGGTGGTGTGCTAAGCACAGTAAGAAAAGGGTTTTAAAAAGCACCTCTTACAGAGAAAACAAGCTTCCCTCCCAACAGGCCCCCCCAAGAATAAAATAAAACACTGGCAGCAGCTGAGCTGAGGACGCTAATCTCAACTCAGCCAAGATTTAAAAACAGCCACCACAGAAGCAAAAAAAGGTGGGGTGACATTTGGAGTTAAGGAGGGAAATGGGCCAGAGAGGCCTCTCAGGCCAAAGGGCCTGCGCCCCCCCCCCCCCGCCAGCCCAGATGAGGAGAGAGGAGAGATAGAGAGACACTCACTCAAACCCCCCCACCAAAACCAGCAGTAGAAGCACACACACAATCACACTAGCGTGGGGAATGGTTTAAAACAGGGGGGTAGGGAAGCAGAAAAACAGGAAGGAGAAGGGAACAAACACAGCAAGTCTGCAGGCAAACGCTCACCAGCTAGCCAGCAGCACTCAGCTCAAACCAAGGAGGACTTCAGCAAGAGTGATTTTGTGAGGCCAGAGGCTTGCCTTTAAATAAAACTTGAAACTCCCTCCTTTTGGAGCCCCCACCTTTGCCCTCCCCCCTGGCCAATAGGGTGCCAGTTCGCTAGGAGTGTCACCACTCCAGAGTGTACCAGAGAGCCAGACTCATCTGGCCAATCAGGGAAGCATGAGCTCAGCAAATGAAATCAAGCAGGAAATGTTAAATGGAGGATAGCATCTAAAATGGAGGCTTGAGCCTTCAAACCAGTTCGAACCAAAACAGGCTTGTTTGGTTTGAACTTGGACCAGCATTGCCAATGCAATGCCTGGTTTGGTTCAAATTCAAACCTTTGAACCAAACTGGATTGAGTTTGTACCTGTTTGCACATCCCTACTGGCTCCTTTACTGTTGATAGTCATTCCTAAAAGGCAGAAGCTATCTGCCACTTTAACATCTTCATTTTCAACACTGAGGCTGGTTGCTGTGCCTGTTGTCATTAGTTTAGTCGTCTTTACATTTAGTCATAGTCCCATTGTTTCACTGTGCTCCTTGACTTTCATTACTACTAATTAATATACATATATTAATTTATATGTATACATAATAAATAAATAAATAAATAATACTAGAGCTTGTAGATGATCCTCAGCTATCAGTGGTGTCATCAATGTAGTATGGGTTATTGATGTTTCTTCTTCCAGCTTTAAAACCACGCTCATCTTCTTCCAATCCAGCTTCTCTCAGTATATGCTCAGCATATAAATTGAATAAATAAGGAGAAGGTAACAGTCTTGTCTTACTCTTTTGCCTGGAACCAGTCTGTTTCACCATGTTCCATCTGAACTGTGGCTTCCTATCCTGTGTATAGGTTTCTCATGAGAACAACGAGATGTTCTGGGATGCCCATTTTCCTAAGGATATTCCACAACTTGACATGGTTGATCATCAAAGGCTTTTCTGTAGTCAATAAAGCATATATTGACTTCTTTTTGGTATTTGGCTTTCTCAGTTACCTAGTGTGCATCAGCAATGATGTCTCTTGTTCCTCAGCCATTACTAAAACTAAGCTGGAACATCTGGCATTTCCCTTTCCACATAGGGCTGTAATCTGCATTGGATGATCCTGAGCATTATTTTGCTAGCATGTAAAATTAAGAATATTGTGTAATGGTTTGAGCAATCTGTTAAGTCTCCTTTCTTTGTTATGGGTATGTAGATTGACCTCTTCCAATCTGTTGGCCACTGTGTTGTTCTCCAAATTTGCTGGCATAGTTTGGTTAGAACCTTGACTGATTCTTCTTCGGTTGCCTGCCATATTTCTGTAGCTGTTCTATCAATTCCTGTAGCCTCCTGACTTGATAATGACTGGAGTGCAGATCTAACTTCACCTTCCTGTACTAGAGGTTCCTGCAAGTAGGGAATATCTTCTAGAGCAGGCCTGCTCAACTTAGGCCCCCCAGCTGTTTTTGGACTACAACTCCCATAATCCCCAGTCACAGTGGACAATAGCCAGGAATTATGGGAGTTGTAGGCCAACATCTGCAGGAGGGCCAAAGTTGAGCAGCCCTGTTCTAGAGTATCTTAGATGTTGATGTCCCAGCTGTACAGATTTTCAGTATACAATTTCCATCTCTGTTTGATCTTCTCTGAATCAGTTACTATCTGTCCTTTGACGTCCCTTAATTTATCAATTCGAGGTTGGAATCTTCTTCTGAGATCTTTTGGAAAACTTTCCTTGTTTTTCCATGTATATCTCCATCCTCAAGGTCTTTACAGATGTCATTATAGTACTGTTCCTTGTCTCTTCTAACAGCTTTCTGAAATTCCCTATTAAGTTCCTTCATGAGGTCTTTATCTTTCTTGATTTTGGCTTATCTCCTCCTCTTGGCAATTTCCACCATCTGTTCTGACATCCATTTTGCTTTCTTCTGTTTCTTGGTCTTTGGCAGTCTCTTTTCACATTCGTCCTTAACAACTTCTTTGATTTCTTTCCACAGTTCCTCTGGTTCCCTATCAATGAGGTTCAGAACTTCAAAGTGGTTCCTGATGTTCTCCTTGAAAATGGTAGGTACATTCTCAAGATAATATAGTGGAACTGGATAGCTTTGTTTTTTCACTTACGCTTAACTTGGAAGTTGCACATGAGCAGTTTTTTGCTGTTATAAACGAGCTCTTCCAATGCTGATTACCAATGACGTAATCAATTTGATTTCTGTATACTCCTGGTATTTCTGATGATGACCATGTGTATAGGTGCCACTTTGGTTGTTTGAAAGGGAATATCTTAGAGCACTTATAGTCAGCCATTCAAATGTGTCTATGCTCTCTAAGCCTACCCACCAGGCGTGGCTCGTTAACTCTCCTCCGGGGGGCGGGGGGGCTTCTTTAAGGTAAATGGAGCCGGTGCTCCGTGCCGCCCAGCAGCCCCCGTGGCGGGGAATCGCCTCCGCCACTCACCTGGCCGCTGGTGGGGGCTCGCCTCCGCGGGAGCCAGGTGAGTGCTGGAGCCGATTCCCCGCCGCAGGGGCTGCTGGGCAGCATGGAGCACCAGTTCCGTTTACCTTAAAGAAGCCGCCCGCCACCCCCCCGGAGGCGTGTTCACGAGCCACGCCTGCTACCCACTCATAACTTCTAAAGAAGGCTATAGAAATAAAGCAAACAGTAGTTTTGGTTTTATTCTATTATAGTTTAAAATGGCAGTATTAACTCCCATGCCATTTTTTGTTTATGTGCCATTCAGGTTTACAACATCAAGAAAACTATTCTCATGGGAAAGACCCTGGGCTTAATTCATTCTCAGAATTATGCCAGTTTCTTAAAATTAGCTTATTGTTATACTGAGATTTTCAAGGCTTTTGTTTTCCTTGGTTTTTTCCTACTACTCAATGTCAAATTCCATTTGTGGCACAAATGCTGAAGAGCTGAATGTGCACCTTCAACTTTCAATCAGTGTAATTAACACCTCCGCCTACACTCATTAATTTCCATCTGAAGTATATCATGGAACTGTTTACAATTCCTGATGAGCAGCCTAATCTAATCATCTTCCACAATGGAATTTTCTTCTACTTGCAGTCTTGTGAATAACGCAATATACTATGCAGGACCAAGAAAAAGGTGTTGGAAGACCGAGGTAAGAGCTGATGATTGTGGGAATTGACCCAAAGGCAGGGGTGTAACTATCATTGGCCAAGTGGGGACAAATGACCCTGGACTCACTGGCATGCTGTTGGCTCCTGCAAAGGACTAATATAAACTTCAAGCAAGATGAGCTCTCTCCAGGAGGGGTGTGTGTGTGTGTGTGTGTGTGAAAAATATTTCTGAGCCAGGGAACACACATGTGCATGTGTGAGTTAGTGTCTGCATGCATGGAGATGCATGCAGTGTGTGATATTATCTGCATAGGAGTGAGAGAAAGGGCATGCTGAGAATGTTTTGTTTTCCACCATGTCCTTGTACTTCTTTGGCAGCAAAGATACAGGAGGGCAAGAAGAAGGTAGGAGGTGGGGGCACAGGGGCCCATCTGCACTCCTGTCCCAGGGTCCACTCCAAACTTGCTACACACCTACCCAAAGGGAAGCATCCTCTGTCCTCTGCCACAGGACTAAGGCCCACTGGAAGGCAGACCCCCTCCCTTCCACAAAGAAAATGCCAAGGCAAGGGGGAGAGCAGTCTGGCCCCACTCGTTGTCCAGAGCAGGAGCAGCTGAAGAGAGCTTGCTTCCCCACCCATCCTGCTGCCAGGAAAGACATGCTGCTGTATTTGTCAGCTGCTCCTGTTCTGGACAATGAGTGGGGCCAGACTGGTCTTCCCCTTGCCTTGGCATTCTTTGTGGAAGGAAGGGGAGCTGCCTTAGTCCTGGACCTTAGTTCTGTGGCAGAGGACAGAGGGTGCCTGCCTTTTGGTAGGGGTGGGTCAAAGTGATCATAAATGAGGAGGGGAAGGTTTGTAGCTCAATGGTAGAGCATCTGCTTTGCATGCCAAAGGTCTCTGGTCCAATCCCTGGCATCTTCAGGTAGGGCTGGAAAGACCCTTGCCTGAAATTATAAAGAGCTAGAGGTGCACATAACGAGAAACCAGAGTTTAAGGGGACCAAAGGTTGCCAAACCTGCATGTCCCAATGTAGGAAACTCCAGTTCTGCGAGGCAAGTGACCCAAAGTTTTCTTTTTTAAAATTCCAGTTTGAACCTTTGAGTTGTGTGAGTTTTATCGCCCCAACCTGAGATTAAAAACAGGCTGTGTTATGTCCGAATTTGGAACTGCAGACTACATTCCCTGTGACGGGAGTTGGGAGGAAGCTCCTTCCTCTCTCTGGCCATGATTGGCTTTGTGGGTTGTCCAGTCAAGAAGGAAGCCTGCACACCCCTCTGCACTCTCCTTGACTGTAGGCTCCCTGCTCTCCATTATCTATCTATCCATGGAGATAGATAGATAGATAAACTTGATTACGATCGTAGATCAGACAGTACAACAAAAACATTACATAAGACTAGAGCGTATAATACAAACAATGTAGCAAAACCTAGCCACATTGAAAGTGATCTCTTTACAAAAGTTAGATAACAAAAACTCTAAGTAAAATTCATCAGAATGACCTGGAAACTTCCCCAAGAGAGGAGAAATTAGTTTTAAACTAGCATTGCTATAAAATTTACAATATAAAATAACATTAGGGGTCGTTTCTACAGCACAGGGGCAAATCCTTAAATTATATGGAATCCCTTCTATCTACCATCCCTAACAGCCGTCGGAAGGGCGTTTAGGCGAGAGTAAATGGGCACCTAAATCCATTATTTGGACAGGACAGTGGGTGGTGGCAGGGTCGGTGGGGAGCAGAACCATGGGTCTATTGGATCCACAGTTCCACTTTGTGTGTGAATGGGGTGAGAGTCAGCCAGTGTAGACAATACTGTGCTAGATGCACAAATGGTCTGATTCAGTCTAAAGCAGTTTCATATGTTCATGAGTAACCACATGAGCCCTCACTGATTTATATATTACTTGAGCAGCATGGAGAAGTGACTACAGGGGAGCAGCAACTTCTATCACAGAAGAAGAGGTGGTCTTCCAGAAAGAGAAAGGTCCCTTCAGGTGAGTGGGAAGGCAGCACTACTGATACCAGAAGCTGCATTCATAACTGCTTGGAAATACAGACCTCCCTGTTACCCGATATTCCCTTGAGTAATGTGAAGGGGCCCTATTAGACTGGTGACTCCTACAACATTTTACTGTTCTTGGCTATGATACAGTTTGGAGGCTCAGAAGATTATAACTGTATTAGTTGTTCCATATCTTGTTTGATATTGCATAGTGATGCCTAGTAGATGCTTTTGGTTGTACTAACACTTAATACTCTGATTGCCTTTTGATTGTTTTCACGGTAGGGTGATCCAGCAGCTAATTTAAGGACAGCTATATATTTCCCTTGGTCCTTGTTCAGAGATGCTTGTTTTAGGTCTTGTGATCAAGCATTCAGACTCGCAGCTGAATTTCAGTTTTGTTTTGATCTTGCATAGTGGCTGATAGTTCCTGCAACTGGCAGCACTGTAAGGGAGCTATATTTCATAATAATTGTGGCAACATCCTCTGTGTTCAATTGATATTAAAAATAGATTTTGTATGGGCCATAAGCCAAGATGAATAACTGAAGAGCATATAAGTATATACAGGGCTTCATAATTCAAACGGAGACTGAATCAAAATGATGGAGGTACTTGTGCAGGGTCAGAACTCAGGAGACAATTTTGATTTGCCTGTTCTGGATGGGGTCACACTTCCCTGGAAGGAACAGGTATGCAGTCCAGGGGTGCTTTTGGACCCAAACCTCTCCCTGCTGACTCAGGTTGAGGCAGTGGCCAGAGGTGCTTTCTATCAGCTTTGGCTGATCTGTCAGCTGCGTCCATTTCTTGAGGTAAACAACCTCAGAATCGTAGCACATACACTGGTAACCTCCAGACTTTACTACTGCAATGTGCTCTATGTGGGGCTGCCTTTGAACATATTCCAAAAACTGCAGTTGATACAGAATGCAGCAGCCAGATTGGTCTCTGGGTCATCTCAGAGAGACCATGTTACTCCTATATTAAAAGAACTACACTGGCTATCAATATGTTTCCAGGCAAATACAAGTGTATTGGTTATAACCTATACAGTCCTAAACAGCTTAGGCACCCTGGGTATTCAAGAGAACGTCTTCACTACAAGTCCCATTGCGACCATCTGGAGAGGTTTGTCCGCAGTTGCCACCAGCTTGTCTGGTGGCTACACAGGACCAGATCTCCTCTGTTGTTGCCCTGAGATTCTGGAATGTGCTCCTTGCTAAAATAAGAGCCACCCCATCTATGATCATTTTAAAAAAGTCTTTAAAGACACATTTACTCACCCAAGCTTTTTAACTGGACTTGTGGTTTTCAGTTGTCTTAAGGTTTTAATTTTTGTTTATATTTGCTTTATGTTGCTGTAAACTGCCCAGAGACAGAAGTTTTGGGCACTGTACAAATATAACAACAACAACAACAACAACAAAATAATTAGCAAAGCATACAACCAATAGATCGCAGATGTTGGAGAAAAGTAGTATGTTAATCATTAGATGGCACCATCACTGCACCATTCGTATTTTAAGATCTATTTGGTCAGAAGAATAAGATAATAAGATCTATTTGGTCAGAAGAATAAGCTATCACAGTGTTGTCTATCATGCTGTTTGCTATGGTGACTAAAATGTGGATGTCCATTTATCAAGAGTCATGGTCTCTTTTTAAACAGAGGCAGAAATAATTTCACAACTTTTTCATAATTGTCTATAGGATTTCCAGATCTTAAAACCTTCTTGGCACTTCTGCCCACTTTCTTTAACTATGCTGCCACCAATCTCTTATTATCCTAAATATAAAATCACATTTGAGTCTCACCCCTCTTGTAGCAGGTGGTAATAAGGCATGGATGTGGTTTTAATCATTGATTAAATTTAGTTATATAAACACTTTAGGACTTTAGGTGTGTGTGTGTGTATGTGTGAGTAGATAGATAGATAGATAGATAGATAGCATTTATTTAGTAAATCCACAATATTTCAGTCAGGCATTGGCTGCATTTGACCCCTGCTAACTGGGCAAAGAGGCACCTTTTTTACTTGGTGATTCTCTTTATTTAGCAGGGGGAGAGTAACTGGCCCTATCCACCCCTAGCATAGTACCTCCAGTGACTGTTGCTGGTGTCTAAATTATGTTTCTTTTTAGATTGTGAGCCCTTTGGGGACAGGGAACCATCTTATTTATTTATTATTTCTCTTTGTAAACTGCTTTGGAAACTTGTTGAAAAATGGTATATAAATATTATTATTATCATTATTATTTTACACAGTCAGACAGGTGTTATTGACTAGTTTGTTTTATCCAGACATCGAGTCCTTTCCAAGGATGATGATGATGATTACATTTATATTCCGCTCTTCCTCCAAGGAGCCCAGAGCGGTGTACTACATACTTGAGTTTCTCTTTCACAACAACCCTATGAAGTAGGTTAGGCTGAGAGAGAAGTGACTGGCCCAGAGTCACCCAGCTAGTTTCATGGCTGAATGGGGATTTGAACTCGGGTCTCCCCAGTCCTAAAGGCCGGCACAGCCCTCTGGAGCTCATTTCCCAGCCAGCTTTGTTATCAGCTGGATGTTTTCTTCATGAGGGAGAGAGTGAAGAAAATACCTAGCTGACAATGAAGGCAGCTGGAATTGAGCCTGGCTGGAGCGAGGGGTGAGGAGCAAGCCAGGAAGCTCCCAGGAGCTGGGTGGCTCAGTTTCTTTGAACCTGCCTGCCCAATTATAGCTCCACCGCTTGACTAGCCAGTACCTTCCCATGTGGAGCTCTCCCAATGGTCTGTTCAAGATGTCACCAAAACCCTTATGTTTTAAACAGAGCTACTGTCTACATATAAACAAAATTAGAACTAGTCGGCCAAGTAAGCAATCCCTTCACTAAATATACCACCATAAGATGGAAGTTTTTGGCAGTATACAACTGTGCCAAACAAAACAAAATTACAAAACAAAACAAATATGCTCCAGTTCACCCAAGGCCAGACAAAAATGGAACCAATTCCCAACACTATCATGTGAAACAAAGAATTCGAGGAGAATTACCCACACAGTGAGGCTGTTCTCACAAACAGCCGAGCCCAGGTTAGGGCAGCCTAGCCTGGGCTAGGCTCCTTATGTGTAGTGCCAGGATCCGTATGGATCCTGACACTCCCGCCCAGCCTAACCCAACACCCAAGCCTGGCTCTAAGCCAAGCAAGTGCTCCCTTAACCTGGCTGCTGGGCTCATGGGTCTCCCTGGGCTCCACACAGCCTGAGGAGACACAGATATGGGCACCTAGAGTGTCCGTCTGCTCATGGAGCAGTGCATCATGGGATCTTTGAAAGCCAGGACACATCGTCAATCATTTGTGAGTGTGGGCCGTGCTCCCAGCAGCTTTTTATGATCGTCTGGGGGGGGGGGGATGGAAGGAGAGTTGGAACAGCCTCCACCCCGCCCATCCACCCCCTACCATCCCAATAATGTGAATGGTCCCAATGTTTATAAATTGGGTGTCAGAACAGTTTTTAATGCTTTTCAGTCCCCTAGAAGCGACACAGAGGCAACAACCTTCTCCTGTTATTTGTCTCTAGTAATACCAGGCATTCAGAAGGAGTCTGTCTCTGAATATGGAGGCTGCATATGGAGGTTCCATTAGCTGATAGACAAATCTGTGTTCCCTGAGATTGCCCAATCCTTTTCAATCCTGGCCAATACTTCTAAAACAACAACCGCAACAAAAACACACCCAGTGTAAGATAGTGGCCTTTACAATACATCGTGGTAGCAAATTCCATCAATTGACAATGTACTTCTTTTTCGCTGTCTTGGGTGTATTTCTAATCAAGCTGAGGGGGAAAACTTGAAAAGATCAGAAGAAAAAAATTCTAATCAATTTCCGCTCCCCCTCAGTGAGAGAGGGGAGACCTTCTCTGTCCAGTTTTTCCATACCACTCATAATTTTATAAATTGCAGCCATATTCTCCTAGGTAGCCCTCCCTTCCAGCAAAGGGAGCTGTGACAATGACTTTATCTGGCTATACAAAAGACTTGGAAGAACAGCTCCAAGATATAAACCAGAAAGCAGAGGGTGGCTTAGTGCAGCACCACAATATAGTGAAGCACAGTCAATGGAACTAGTTCTTGGAATACACAAGGTACATTTTAAAACATCATGTCAGAAGTGCAAGTACTTATCTGAAGACACGAGCTCAAGCAGGCATGGAGCCAGATGAGCGGCGGCCTGGGTCCAGCCTTGCCTGGCGGCCCCTCTACTGTCGGAAAGGAGAGCTGGTCTGGAGAGGAGAGCTGGTCTGGTGGTAGCAAGCATGACTTGTCCCCATAGCTAAGCAGGGTCTGCCCTGGTTGCATCTGAATGGGAGACAATGTATGAGCACTGCAAGATATTCCCCTCGGGGGATGAAGCCGCTCTGGGAAGAGCAGAAGGTTTCAAGTTCCCTCCCTGGCTTCTCCAAGATAGAGCTGAGAAAGATTCCTGCCTGCGACCTTGGAAAAGCTGCTGCCAGTCTGTGAAAACAATACTGAGCTAGATAGTATATGGCAGTTTCCTATGTTCCTATGATGTGTGCCCCAGTGAAGCCCCTCCCACCCCCGCCCAGGCTACTGGGAGCCAGTGAGCACTTGCTGATCTTTTTCAGGCAACATTTGCAGCCTGAAAGCATCTATTCCCCTTTCTCTTCCTCAGAGGAAGAGAAAAGGAGAATTGATGCTTTCAGGCAGCAAGCGCTGCCTGAAATGAAAGAGAAGGGCTCGCCTGGGCTCTTTGGAGCTTGAAGTCATGCCCCCTTTGTGTGTGAAAGGGGAATAGATGCTTTCAGGCAGCAAATGCTGCCTGAAAAAGATTGGCAAGTGCTCGCTGGCTCCTGGTAGCCTGGGCGGGGGCGCGGGGAGCATTCATTCGGGGCTCTTCTGGAGCCTGAACAACGCCCTCCCGGGGTCTTCTTCAGCGGCTCCTACTATTGGCGGCCTGAGTGATTCGAACCCTTCCGCACAATGGTGGCTATGCCCCTGAGCTCAAGCAGCTCTGCTTACAGTTTGCAGAAACTAATCATAAGGGCCTTTTCTGTGGCTGCCCCAAGGCTACAGAATATGCTTCCTATCAGAACGAGCTTCTCCATCTCTGATTGCTTTTAAAAAGACCTTCAAGGTGCACCTGCTTTCTCAGACTTTGAGTTAACATTAATTATAATGTTAATTGTTTTTATTCAGTTGAATTGTTTTAATTGTTTTTTAAATTCTGTTTTTATTAGACTTGGAAAAGAATATTATCCTGCATTGTTTAGAATAGGAGAGAATATTTCATAGAATTATTCTACCCAGTCTATTACATGCATTGGAGAATATTCTTTCATAAGTCTAGTTTTTATATTTGTTGCATTTTAAATTATGTACACCACCTCGGAATACAAATATCAAGTGGTATATAAATATGATAAAGGAATGAATGAATGAATGAATGAGATCAAGCAGAGATTTTTAACAATGGCAGCCGGCTTGATTCCAGTTCCTGGATCTATGCACACCAAGTGATATTTTAAAAACCATATGTTTTCAGGGTACAGTGGGAGAATATTGAAACTGCAACTAGCTTAGATGGAAAAGATGAAAATGTTAGCATTGCGACACTATTCTCTGTGATGGGAAAAGTATGTTGCATGCTAACTCCATCTGCATCTGGATATCTTAGCAGTGAACACTGAAGATCCCTCTAAATTTGTAGAGGTTTTGCAAAAACGTTTTGAACCTAGGCAAAATGTCATATATGAATGCTTTCTCTTTAACAAGAGTGTGTAGAAGGACCTGCTGGAATCACAGATTGTTATGCTGCCAAGCTGTATACAACAGCAGATTCCTGTGCACATGGCATTTTGGAAGGATTGAGTAGAGACAGATTGGCCACAGGCATTAACGATGCCATTAAAGATGAGAATGCTCAGAAAGCTTTAATTATCCCCACCAGAAGCTACAGAGCTCTTCAAAACTAGTGAGCAAACTGTTACGCAAATGTAAGAGATCCACCCATCAGAAGCTGAGAGCGTGCACTCTGTCAACAAAAATAAATTCACTGAGCCACACAAGAAGAGTGGTGAGCCAAGCAGCCTCAGCATGGGAACTGTGGATACTGCAGCAATTGACATGATTCTGGCAAAATGCCCAGAGTTTGACACTATCTGCGTAAGATCTGGAAGGAGAACTCATGATGCTAGAGTCTGTAAATGCTGTAAGCAGAATGCACCTACACACCACCTGCTGCAGGTTAATAGTGAAGATCTAGGCAGCAATTCAGACTGTGATGTTTGCTTCATGTACGACATCAAAACAGTGCATAGTTAGGTAATGAGCTGGCATGTTCAGCTTGTGCTAACACCTTGTAAAGAAATTTTACGTGCCAGGCTCAAAATATAAACTGTATGCCAAACAGACAGCAGTGCAGCTGTAAATGTAGTGGATTACAGACATTTTATCAACATCACGCAAGAGGGAGTCGCAAAAACTATCAGCAAACCAAGTCAAACTGGGACTAGGCTTTTTCATACAACCCTTAGGTGGGTAGGAGCCCAGGAGAAATGTTACTCTGTATGCTGCACACGAGCATACAGGAGAGCTGGTCTTGTGGTAGCAAGCATGAATTGTCCCCTTGACTAAGCAGGGCCTGCCCTGGTTTGCATTTAAATGGGAGACATGTGTGAACACTGTAAAATATTCTCCACAAGGCATGAGGCTGCTTTGGAAAGGGCACCTGCCTGCTTGCAAGCAGAAGGTTCCAAGTTCCCTCCCTGGCTTCTCCAAGATAGGGCTGAGAGAGATTCTTGCCTGTAACCTTGGAGAAGCCACTGCCAGTCTGTGAAGACAATACTGAGCTAGATGGACCAATGGTCTGACTCGGTATAAGGCAGCTTCCTATGTTCCTTTGTTCCTATGAGCATCACCTCAGCTTGGCTCTAAAACCCAACAACACGGGCATGGCTGCTGAGGGCTCCATTGCTGAACACGGCAACGGTCTGGAAGCCCCGCCACTCCATAGAAGGTCCTCCAAGCAGTGCCGGATTAACCTAGTAGCAAAAGTAGCATGTGCTTCGGGCCCCACATTTTCAAGGGCCCCACTCTAAATGTTTGCAAGCTGTCTGGTGAAATTGGCATCTCACCGAATTCTCACAATCTGGCAATGCTGTTGCTTACATGTCGGGGGAGCTGCACGCTGCATGGTACATGTCGTGGGTTCTGCGTATGTGCAGGCGTGTGTTGGTTGGCTCCTTGCTGTGTCGTGTGCAGGCGTGGTGTCCTTTGTGCTATCTCCCACACTCCCAAGCTGCTGAAGCGTGCACTGTTAAGCCACTGGAGTGTGGGCCACTGCAGTGAGCCTGCGGCAAGGGATGTGCGACTCCAGGGCTAGACGCAATCAGGGTGCACCACCACTGTGAGCCTGCGACAAGGGATGTGCGACTCCAGGGTTGGATGTGGTCAAATATCAGTGACTGTCAATTAATTATTGTCACTTTGTGACTTGCGATTGTGATTGTGTGCCACGTATAAATGCCCGCTTTGAGGTCACATACATTTTTCATTGTTCACTGGTCTTTGTTGATACCACTACTTAGCTTTTGTAACATGAACTGTTGATATAGGGTCCCTTTATAACATATGCTACAGGCCCTGCACTAGCTTAATCTGGCCCTGCCTCCAAGGGTGCATATGCCTTCCCAGCATGCTTTTCCCTACCAGCAGACTGGAAAAGCTCCATGACATCAGTGGCTGCCCTCCCTTTGGCCATGAAGGAGCAGGTGGCGGATGTTGCAGCCTCAGGATGATAGTGTATGCTTTGCAGGCTAGTAGTGTGTCCATTGATGGCAGCCCCTGAATGCCGGGTGCCAGTGGCTTGGTAGAAGAGGTACAGGGTATCACAATCAGGGTAGAAGGGTTCTACAGAATCAGGGTAGAAGGGTCCTCCTATCCCCAGTAAAAAGCTGGGAACAATAGAACTGCCCTGCTGGATCAGGCCCAAGGCCTATCTAGTCCAACATCGTGTTTCTCACAGTCGCCCACCAGATGCTTCTGAGAAGCCCACAGGCAATAGGTGAGGGCATGCCCTCCCTCCTGCTGTTGCTCCTCTGCAACTGGTATTTAGGGGCATCTTGCCTCTGAGGCTGGAGTTGCCACATAGTCATCAGACTACAAAAGCTAGGTAGCCCTTCTGGGAGCAAACTGGTCTGGAAGGAAAGGTGAATTCTGATGATCATGCAAATCTGGGTTGTCCACCTCCTACTCTTATTTTAATGATCCTGTGAATCAGCCTACTGGGTTAGGGCACTATTCTTATACTACCAGGGCAATGTCTACTGCAGGCAGAACATCAAGGAAACATATAAAGGTAAAGTTGTGCCGTTGGGTCAGTGTCGACTCTTGGCGACCACAGAGCCCTGTGGTTGTCTTTGGTAGAATACAGGAGGGGTTTACCATTCCCATCTCCCATGCAGTATGAGATGATGCCTTTCAGCATCTTCCTATATATCATGGCTGCCTGATATAGGTGCTTTCCATAGTACCAGCTAGAGTTTCAGATTGTCAATTCTAGGCAGAAATCTCTTCTCTCAGTAAATATTAGTGAGTGCATGAATCCAGTAATGCTAAATACATCACAAACCATCCACACAATTGATATGGAAGCCAACCAAAACTGTGCTCAGGGACCTGTAAATAGTGGCATACCAAAGGCATACATTCCGACAGAATACAATGATGTCTTTGAAGGACTTGGATGCCTCCCAGGCACACTGCATTTCAAAGCAGATGAAACAATTCAGTCAGTGCAACATTTACCACGAAGATTTCCCATAATGTTGAAAGGAATGGTCATGGAAGCAATAAAGCAAATGGAAATGGATGGTAGCACTGCCAAAGTGACAGATAAGTAGATAAGCAGTATGTTAGCCATAGAGAAATCTGACCAACTTTGCTTCTGCATTGATCCAAGCAGTTTAAACAAGGCATTCCTATGAGCTTATTACCAAACACCCATCATAGAAGAGGTCCTGCCAGAGTTAGCATTTCTGTGCTAGATACCGACGATGAATATTGGCAAGTATGATTTGATGAAGAGAGCAGTTTAGATGACTTCCACAGAGTGGGTAATCACCACTGAGAAAACCTGAGAGGTGGGACATGAAAAGAGGACCTCTCCTGATGACTAAAGGGTTTGGGTAGGCTCACCCGAGAGAAGAAAGAACCAGAAGTTATAAGTCAGGAAGGGCTTTGAAGATCATAACCAGCACTTTAAATCATGCCTAGAAATAAACCAGTAGCCCAATGCAATTGATTAAAAAAGAGAGTCACATGCTCTGCAAAACTAGCACCAGTCAGTGGTCAACATCCTGACTAACAGTGCTAGGGAAGAAGGGTCAGTATAGCTACGACTAAGGCAGCTCTGGTGATCACACATGTGGGATGGGTGGGTGTGTGGTTTTTGACGACCTCTTTCCCCCGGAAGCACTTTGTAAAGGTAGAGTGTGCCGTCAAGTTGATTTCAACTCCTGGCGCCCACAGAGACCTGTGGTTTTGTACAAAATTTAAAATATTTAAAAGTCACAAATTAAAATACATGACAATAAAAACAACAGAATAAAATTATTAAAACAAGTTTTTTAAAATTATTGAAATTAATTCTAATTAAAAGCCTGAGAGAACAGGAGGGTCTTGAGGTTCTTCCTGAAAACAAACAGAGAAGGAGGTGCTCTTATTTCAGCAGGAAGCTTATTCCAAAGCCCTGGGGCAGCCACCGAGAAAGCCCAGCCCTGAGTTGCCACCAAACAAGCCAGTGGCAACCGTAACCGGACCTCTCCAGAAGACCATAACAGGCGGCAGAGATTATGACAAAGGAGGTGCTCTCTCAAATAGCTTGGATCCAAGCCATAAAGGGCTTTATAGGTAATAATCAGCACTTTGTATTTCACCCAGAAACATATCAGCAGCCAGTGCAGTTCTTTTAGAACTGGTGTTATGTGGTCCCTTCATTTTGTCCCAGAAACCAATGTGGCTGCTGCATTCTGTACCAGTTGTAGTTTCCGGACTATGTACAAAGGCAGCCCCACATAGAGCTCATTACAGTAGTCAAGCCTGGAAGTTCCCAGCACATGTACCACTGTTTTAAGGTCATTCACCTCTAGATATGGACATAGCTGACGTATCAGCTGATATGTCAAAAGCTGATAAAAAGCACTCCTGGCCACCACATCAACCTGAGAAACCAGGGAGAGCATTGGGTCCAGGAGCACTCCCAAGCGGCGTAGCTGATTTTTCAGCGGGAGTGTAAACCCATCCAGAACAGGTCGATCTAAACCATCTCTCGGGTCCTGGCCCCCCACAGTCAGTACCTCTGTCGTATTTGGATTCAACTTCAGTTTGTTATCCCTCATCCAGCCTATTACTGCCTCCAGGCAGGCATTTAGGGAAGATATGCCATTTCCTGATGAGGTCGGCTTGGACCTCATCCATGACCAAATATATATGGCCAATATTTTTAGAGCAGTGGAGTTGCTCCGAAGCAACCTCAATGCAATCAAACCAAACATATCTATTCATCTCCAGTCTGGTTTCCAGACGGCGAGCTCTACGGTGGTTGTCATGGGCTTGCGACAATCTCAACTGCACAGGCTTGCCTCGCAGTTGGAAAAAGACACTGGCCTGAACAGCTGGGCCCAGCTTGGGGAGAAGGACTGCTCTGCTCCCCCGCCATGCAGCCACCCCTTGGCCGCGGTGATGATTAAAAAAACAATGGAGGTTTGGTGGGGCAGGCATGGGGTGGCCTCCGAAGGCCCCTGGCCCCTGCCATTTGGAGCCGCCCCCCGGACCTTGGAGGACCGGACCGGGTTCCCAACGTCCGGGGGTTAGAGCGCCTCTGCTTGCCGTGACTGACAATTTGTTTTTTAAAACTAATTTAAAAACTCACTGGCGGAGGCTGAAAGAGGAAAGGAAGAACAGAAAGAAACATAATCACAGAAAAATAAAAATAAATATAATTACAATGGGTTTAACATTAACAGAGGAAGGAAAGGAGCGAAAAGCAGATCAAAAGAAATTGCAAAAATGCACCTTTGCACAAGAGCACCCAGGATTTTTTTTTAAAAAGGATCATTTCAAAAGCTGAGAGGAGATTAAGATATTGAAATGTCAAATTTCTGTACGAACCCTTCATATTACAGTGTGGAAACAGCGGGACAGCCCTTCTAAAATGGGAAAATACAGCTATTTTTTTGGAACACACATGCAATGTTGAAACACTAAAACCTAATGATAAAATCCAGAAGGAGGCTTCTGATGTGCGAATGGCACTTTGCTGCCATCACACTCACAATGGTGTCAAAAGGTGTTTGAACGCACACTTAGCAGATACATAGCGGAACAATTATAACGTGTAACCTGGAAAGCACCCAAGATCAATTTTGAAAAACTGGTTTTGCACCTTGGAAGCTGAAGACTGTTGTGCACAGTGCTGACCAGCTGTGTTCCCCATCCTATGTTGCCACCAAGAAACCTCCCTCCAATGCCTAGTACTGCTTTGTGCTCCCCCCACCAAAAGGGGGGGGTTTCCTTAAAAAAAGAAGGCAATAAATGCAGCTGCAAACATACATGTCCATGAAGTAAGTTCACATTTTTTTGAAAGCAAGCAGCCTGCCCAAAGCACAGGCATAATTGATCCACGTTTGATTCACGGATGTGGATGTCTGTCATTTCAGACACCAGGAGGCAGGCATTCCTATCTATCTATCTATCTATCTATCTATCTATCTATCTATCTATCTATCTATCTATCTATCTATCTATCTATCTATCTACTGCCTGATCAATCTTTCTCTCTTGGCAGTGTCTAGAGATATTATGTCTGTATTCACCCCATGGCAACTATCTTTTTCAACACCAAAAAGTAGCTAAGATTATTCTGTTTTGTGGTCTTTTTGGGGGACCACACCAACAGCTGGTGCTGTCTACATGAACACAGGATGTTCTCTAGAAATTCTTCACTGGATATGAGAACAAGAGCTGGTTTTGAACAGATTGACTGCATATGAGATTTTATTGTTGTCCACTCCTGCTTGCTGTCAAAGGTCATTGGCCTTTGAGGGCTAGTCTATCATTTGATCACCAGGCCAGTTGTGCTCTCTAAGATCTGAGGAGCACATCCAGATCTTTGTGAGTCTTTCCATTGTCTTCAGTAAGTTCTGGAAGAGGTTCCTCCTGCAAGGCTATAAATTAGATTTCATTTGGCTCTCATAGCCCGAAACTTGGTGTTATTTTATTGCTTCTTCTTGATTCTTTCAAATATGTCTTCTGGGATGGATTCTGGATGGGGGGAAGGGTATCATCTCCTTCTGTCTTTTATTCAAGCCCTATTTTGTCCAAGAAGAACTGAATTCTGGCCAGTGAAGTTTAAAGTGTCAAGAAGGTACAAAAGATCCTCATCAACCTTGATAAATTTAGTCAGGGAATATTGTTATGGTAATTGCAACTCTTGAGATTTTACCGGTGTGATGTAGTGGTTAGAGTGTTGGACTAGGACTGGGGAGAACTGAGTTAAAATCTCTGTTTAGCCATGAAACTTACTGGGTGACTCTGGGCCAGTCACGTATTTCTCAGCCTAACCTACCTCACAGGGTTGTTGTGAGGATAAACATAATCACGTACACCACTCTGGAATCCTTGGAGGAAGAGTGGGACATAAACGTTAGAATAAACAAACAAATAAATAATTTTAAGCACTTCGATATTATTAAGCAATTAACCACTACACCAGCGTGGTGTAGTGGTTAGAGTGCTGGACTAGGACTGGGGAGACCCAAGTTCAAATCCCCATTCAGCCATGATACTTGCTGGGTGACTCTGGACCGGACACATCTCTCTCAGCCTAACCTACTTCACAGAGTTGTTGTGAGGAGAAACCTAACTATGTATACAGCTCTGGGCTCCTTGGAGGAAGAGCAGAATATAAATGTTTTTTTTTTTAAAGAATTAAGCAATTGAGCTTTTAAAAATAAAAATAACATTGTTATTTTTAATTATGTTTTACTGATTCCATTACTGTTGAACTCAAAGTATGGCAGTGCTTGATATGCTGTAGCTTGATTGATTGTTTTTATTTATTTATTTATTCGATTTCTATACCGCCCTTCCAAAAATGGCTCAGGGCGGTTTACACAGAGAAATAATAAACAAATAAGATGGATCCATGTCCCCAAAGCTTGATGTATCATTTATAAGGACCCATGTACAGTGCTGCAACTGAAAATTCATTTTTCATATTTGTTTGTTTTTGTTTCTTCCAAACTCTAGGATCCTGCCTCCCCCTCTTCCCCCAAAGTGGTTGAATATGGATTGCAATACATTATGGAAGTATGACATGAGCTTATATCTGATGGATTATGTCAGAGCATGGTGGAATCCTGTGACATGATAGGCCACAAAGCCATCAGCTGTCATCCTGTGATGAAATGCATTTCGTCACACATACTGACTAATGCTGTGTTTGTGCAAGGCTGTTGCACTAGCTAGTTGCACTAAATCAGGAGCTTATATTCCAGACTAGTGTTGTGCTTACACAATAAAGTATGCAACCTGTGGCACAGCTCCTAGGTTTTGATGGGAACTTTGGTGCAATTGTGCAATACCATAATAGCACAAAAAACTTTGCACAGGCATGTGACCTTTTTGCCTGGCACTACTTTGTTCATTGCACAAGCACCATGTAAGAAAGCTGGCCATCCTAAACTTACACAGTCTCTTTGTAGCTTTGTAGTCCATGGCTATCGTAGATGACAAATCTGCAAAGCTATGCAGTTCACCCATGGATCGATCTCTCTCGATCTCTCTCCTCTGTTGACTACTTCACTCTTGAAAATTGGCAGCTAAATGTTCAGATAGACTGCATTGAAAACCAAGATGTTTGAGGTGATCTGAAGGTTCTATCTGCCATGTTTGGGAATTGCATTGCTTCAGTGACAGAGTACCTGTTTTGCCTGCAGAAGATTCTAGGGTCAGTCCTGGACACTTCCAGTAAAAGGGTCAAGTATCATGTGATGAAAAAGGCCACTTACTTGAGATCTTGGAGAGCCACAGTAGGACAATATTGGACCAATAGATGGACCAATAGTCTAGAACAGGATAAGACAGCTTCATTTGGGGAGAAGCCATGGTTCTGTGGTAGAGCCACTGGTTTGCCTGAAGAAGGTCCAAGGTTCAACTGCTGGCATTTCCAGTTAGGGCTAGGAAAGACCCCAGAGAGTTGCTGTTGTACACAGTTCTGAGTAGGGGGACTCCTTTTATGAGGCGAGTTATTTAACAGATAAACTTTTAATCAAAGGATTACTTTCTCAGTGGATCTGGTGGTGCTTATAGAATAGCACTCAGAAACATCCTACAAGTTAACATTTACTAGACAGACAGACAGGGATGACGTGGTAATGGTGGTGGTGGTAGAAGTGAAACTAGTGCTCATGTACAGCTGTTTGCAGAAGGGTTGCAGCTCCGTTACAGACCATCGACTTTGCATCACAAAGTCCCAGGTTCTGTCCCTGGTATCTCCTGGTGGGGTCGAGAAAGAATCTTGGACAGCAGCTATCACTCAGTGTCGACAGAACTGAACTAGATGGACCAATGGTGTGACTCGGCATCAGGCAGTTTTCCTTTACCCCAAAAAAGATTTTCCAAGGAAAATTGGGACAGAGAGCAGATAATAGCAACTGTCCTTGGTAAGTTGGGACAGCTGAAATTTTCAGTGCCCTTGCCTTTGCTAGGACTACTAAGAAACAAACCATGAGATAATGGCTCACAGGGCTTCACTGGTGTCGACATTCAGCACACTCATAAATTTTCATTCCCTGCTGTGAACATCAGCAGTTGGAGGCCGACTAGTACTCCATCTGAATTTATGTCTCGTCTTTCTGTGTCAAGGCAGAATATATATATTCTTTGTATCCCCAAATGCCCACTCATTTCATCAGGCTTTTTCACATTCTTTTAATTTGTCCTGGTAGAGGGCCGAAAGTTTCCCGATCTCCTAGAGTTTTCCTGTCGTTCCCTTTTATTGAATAAATTGGCCATTGGGCTTGGCCTTGCTCACCATGGAGTGTGTGTGCCTGTGTGTTTTAAAGAAATGATATAAATGTTTCTTTCTCTCCTTTGAGTGAGGTTTCCTTAGGGATTCTGGAAACAATACCTTCCTGTACAACACGGGGTTTGATCGTATCCTTAGGAAAACAGAACCAAGCTGTAAGCTTCATGACTTACTACACTCCCACCAGGAAGGCCTAACCAGGGGGTTTGTTGTGGCAACCGGTAAATAATAATCAGACTGTCTGAACACTAAAGTTGTTGTTTTTTAAAAAAAATGTGTGGCTTACTGGCATAGCTAAGAACAACAGATTTTTTTCTATTGGTTTTTTTAGAAGCAACAAATGGTCTCATAAAACCAGGATGGTCTTAAAATAATTTAGATTTGCCTTGCAAAGCATGCAAGGAGGGAGGGTAAAATAAGACAAAGCACAAATGCAAATGTGCTTTTATCACATTTCTAAAGGAGAAAAGATCATCAACCAGGTTTTCTCATGGTAGGAAAGGGAGTGATGGTATTATGAGGAAGCTATGGGGAGGAAGAGGATCAAGGGCGATGATTGGATAGACTTTGCATTTCCTGATTAGACAACTCTGTAGCAGTACAAGCAGGTCGTTATGATATTGGATTCAAGGCTTGGCTAATCATGGGATGGGCTGAAGACCCTGCATCAGATTAGGAGTATAATTTAGGGGTGGCACATTTTGGCCAAAATATTGACTCTCATTTCTTGGCTCACCTGTTACACTAGAAAGCATCTACTTCTATGAATGTTTATACACCATTTTTCAATCAAAGTTCTCAAAGAGGTTTACATATAAAAATAAATAAATAAATAAATAAATAAATAAGACAGTTCCCTGTTCCCAAAATGCTCACATTATAAAAGAAAAATAAGTAACAGCCACTGAAGAGATGCTGTACTCGGGTTGGATAGCTAAATATAAGAGAATCGCTTTTGCTAAATGTAAGAGAATCACCACTTTAAAAGGTGCATCTTTGCTCACTGCAGGGTCTTCAAGATGCGGTCTCTCAGTTAGTATCATCTCCAAGATGGTGTCAGTTCTGAGCATTGGATGCAGTTTTCCTAGAATGGTTTGAATTGGAGCCATCTTGGAGCCCCTGGTGGCGCAGTGGTAAAACTGCCGCCCTTTAACCAGAAGGTTACAAGTTCGATCCTGACCAGGGGCTCAAGGTTGACTCAGCCTTCCATCCTTCTGAGGTCGGTAAAATGAGTACCCAGAATGTAGGGGGCAATATGCTAAAATCATTGTAAACCGCTTAGAGAGCTCCGGCTATAGAGCGGTATATAAATGTAAGTGCTATTGCTATTGCTAAGTGCTAAGATGGTGCCACACTGGAGTAGCTAGGAAGCCTGCACAGATTGCACATACCCAGCACCTTTGTGGAGGTGCTTCATCTTGAATGCCTGTGTGGGAAGCTGACCAGATCCTGCAAATCAGAGAATCACCTTTTTAGTTGACCAAATGCCTTTTTAGTCAATTAATTACCACAATTAAAGCTGCAGCCCTAGTTTTTAGAACTGAGGACCAGACTAAATGTTACTTTAAATTGATCGTTCCATCTTATGCTTAGAGTTCATTTAAAAAATCCAAAATCAGCCAAGGGGGTTGGTTTTCAGCAAGAAACTGTGTGTGTGTTTGTGGGGGGAGATTAACCCCATTCCCCAGTAAGGTTGCCAACTCTGACTGAAGCTATTCCTGAAGTCTTCCCTCCTGCCCCCCCCCCAAATATTTTGTTCAATTTTGTTCAAAAGATGAAGCCATTTACTGACATGATAGGCAAGGATAACAGTGGCAGGAGGCTATTGCAGTGTTGCTGCTGTGGCCAGAGAATCAGCAGTGTCACTGGTGAGAACGGTGGTTGTGCTACCAGTGTTATCTTAGTTTCTTCCATTGTGGGAAATGGAAGAAACGACAATAATGCTGGCAGTGCAGCCAGTGTCCTCCCCAGTGGTGCTGCTGCTTCCATGTCCCCAGCAGCAGCAGCAGCACCACCACCACCACCACTACCACAATACCATCACTTGCAGTAGACGCCCATCGCCTTTACCCTTGTTCATCATGCCAGCCATTATAATTTCCAGGATTGCTTTCAATAGTCATCTGGAGACTGAGGCAAATTCCTGGAGACTCCAGGGCAATGCTGGAGGCAGGGGCGGATCTACCACTGGGTGATCGTGTGCAGTGAACTTGGGCCGTCCAGTGGGGCTAGGGCCAGAGCCACATGCTGCCTGTCTCCGCAGCTGTCTGCCCACTTCTTCCTCCGCTCCTTCTGCCTTTGCTGCTGTTGGCAGAGTTGGTGTGTTGGCTAATGACTTCACCACCTGGTGACATCGGCTGGGTGGTGACACCAGCCCACTGCCAGCTCTTTGCTGCCAACAGTGAGGGAGAGGGAGGTGTGCAGGCAGAGGATACTGGTGGCATTGACGATAGTGGGAGTCACAAAAAAAATCTAACCATGGACCACTGCCCACATCACTACAGGGAAGTGAATGCTTGCAGGGCCACCCGGGGTGGGTGGGGGGTTTGGCACGATGGTCCCCATCAGCCCACCCTTGGCTGCTTTTGGTTCAAAAGAAAAAGAAGGATGTCTGGAACTCAAGCATAGGATTCAGCTACACGTGGTGATGTGTCATTTGGTCCCATGTGGAAAGGAAGATGAGGACAGGCTTGTGCAGAAGAGGGAGTTTTAGTATCTGCATCTTATTGGCCTGTTTCACACAATCATTTGAATCTAGGTTTAATGTGGGTTACTGACATTAGCATGATTGTCTGAACCCACACTAAGGTGGTTTATTGCTCGAGGTGAATCTGAGATTCCCACCTTGGTGTGAAGTCACAGAATCAGGTGAATGTTGGTAACTCACATTAAACCTAGATTCGAAAGATTGCGTGAACCAAGTCATAGTGCCAGATTGTTGCAGGGATGAGAGAAACTGCACTTTTCGACATTTTGAGTCGGGTCTCACGATCCGTGAGACTCAGTTTTGCAGGGTGAATGGAGAGAGTGGGCTAAGCCCGCTCTCCAAGCTCACGAGCGGAGAGGGAGCCCTGGGGGGTTGGATTGGCCACCCACACAATTGCTGGCTCTGTCACTGAGCTGGCGGAGGCTGGGGGGAGCTCCAGCATGCTTCACGAGCGTACAGGGCATGCTGGCGAGACGCCCGGAGCCGGGAGGCGGCTTTTTTCCTCCCCTCCAGGGGGGGTCTCCTCATGAGTAGGCGCAGTGCGAAGCCACACCACGGCTACTCATGATTATTAAAACCAGGTTTGCGGAGCGTTCGCTCCACAAACCTGGTTTTGGGGCAGGGGTTCTTGAGCGGGTTACCCACTCTAGAACCACTGGGCTCACAGCCGAGCCCGGTGGTTCTTACGATCTGCAAAAATCGGGCTAGGCTCTCCTAGCCTGATTTTTGCAGATCGTGAGAATAGCCCCTTTGTCTCCTACAGGGACGAGGACCTGCAAAATCTCATGGCATAACTTGGTGAGTTTTTGTAAGCATGAATTAGACAAGGAGTCTAACAGAGTACTCTGCATGCCAAGAGAGAGAGAGAGGTGTGTGTGTTATGCTAATGATTAGTAACAGTAATGATTAAGAATGAGTAAGGGAGAATAGCTTGCAGGCCTTGTGTGTTACCAAAGGATTTCTCCTGTGCAGGGTCTAATTTATTGGCTTCCCATTACTCTTCTGTGGCTGGTCTCTTGACTAGCAGTACATACATGTATTCAGGGAGAAGCCTACAACACTATTAAAATAGAGGAGCATACAGGCTGATGATTGCTTGCATAGGTTTCATGCAATAAAACACAGGCTTGACTAGAAAATATGGGTCTATTATCTACATTTCCATTCATGGTTTCCAGAAACCACAGAAACCACAGAACTCATTGCTGGGTGATGAACATGTTTTTTTAAAAACAATA